>NC_090930.1:425570723-426190684 GCF_040938575.1 Ambystoma mexicanum | reverse complement strand
ATTGGCCAGTATGATCCATTTTATGATCAATAACCAGTTAAAAATCATCCCCCCCACAAATTAGTGACTCTCCACACATCACGCAGTAACTGTGTCATTACCTCAAAAAAAGACCTTACTCGGTGAGCAAGGACCATACACACATCCCACAATCAGGACATTTCCATTATAATTCAAAACCACAATAATCATCCGGCCTTGGCCATCCATACCTACCCTATCAAGCATGACATTCATACCTAAACAGGATGCTAACCCTTCTCGACCTTGTTGAGAAGCAATTCGACAATTCACGTGGGTATCATGCACAAGTAAAAAATGTCCTGTACTCATTAGTCAAATGCGTTTCTTGTAAAAGGACTACGTCTGCTCTGGCTCTCCATATCCTAACCATCACCTTCCTCCTCTTCCACGGGTAATTAAGCCCTTTAACATTCCATGTCAGAATAGTCAGTTCAGTCATTCATCCCAAGTCGAAAGCTAGTTTCCTGCAACTATACAGCTCTATACATGTCCCAATTTGCTAGTCTTCGTAACACACTTTCCGTGAGTGGCATTACCCAATTATCTATCCTTGCCTCAAAAACCGTAATCTTGATCTAAATTAGATCCTTCACGCAATAAATCCCACTGCGAGTAGCACAACCACCTAAGACAAGAACACAAACAAAACAAAAAAACACACATAACACCCAAAACAATAAAACAGAGCTATAACAACAATTTAGCAGTCCAGAGGCAACCAGGATGTTTATAAGTAACAAACACACCAATGCACAATTATTCTGAACCATAGCCCCCTACTTATATGGCTAAACTATGTCTTCAAGGTATACCATAAGCAAAAGGTACAATCCATTTGCCAGCCGCATCATATATTCAAAAGACCACAATTGAATTGCAATGTATTTGCACTCTTACACATCTCCACCCCCAAATCAGCCAACATATCCATGTTACCATACTCCCTCCCTCGCACTCACCTACACTGGGCATGCATCTGATGCACAGAATTCAATACAACAGCTGCCTCCACATCATTATATACATCGGAATATTCATCCCCTCCTCTAACAGAAACAATTCCAGAATCATGTATTTCTGAATTCCATAGAGCGTATAATGCTAAAGTCCTATCACGTGCATGCCGACGGTTCAAACTGAATAATTTAGCGTAGAGAATACACGTAGGAATTCAATAAAATGACCCGTTGTATAGATTATTCACGTTGTAGATACATGGGTTACAGCAACAAGGGGCGTAAGTGAGACACATCCCAACCCGAGATCTAATGTATTTGCAATTAATACAATGCAGCTTTCCAGTTGCGTGATCATCACCGCTGCGCTGGAGTATGTTTCACTGTCCAGCTTTGTCGATCATTATACACAAACAATCCCTTTTCCCCAATCAACTCAAGTACATCGACGGGTCCCCAGCAATCACCCAGACGCCATTGCCTGTATTGCAGCGTTGAAGTCCACTAATGTTCCTCGATCCGGATCTCCTAGTCACTTCCTGGTATCTCGTCACTATACTCAGGCACGCGCTACGTCCGTTCCTCTAATGTTTTCCTCTGAACTCACTGAGCCTAGATTCCTATGGTTTAACGGACAGCAGTGTATTTTTTTTTAACTGAAAGCAGTATAGTTGTTCTTCAGTCATACTGCCCACAGCCAATGGAAAGGGCTCCTTTAGCTCTACCCCTGGAGGCCATCTTTGGATTTTAGCATGTGAACATGGAAATATGAGCCAAAAAGAGCTATAAGCGGGGTAAGCGCAAGGGTCGCATGTGAATCTATGAAATATTCCAATGCTCAATAATAGGAGTTACATGGAAATAACCTCTTCAGTTTCCAGCATTGGATCCTTCACAGAATCACCTGCTGTATGAATAGATTAAAAGCAGTACCATAAAACGATAACGGGCCAAGGCAAGCTCCTTGTAGAAACATTTTCCACAGAGACACTGACCTTAAGCAAACAGGTTACAAAGAACAGCCTGGCTGACGCTGGGCTCTGTAGCGGAATCCCTGTCGATGCAGTAAAACCTAGTAAAGGTGTGCACAGAGCTTCAGGTTGCGCCCCTGCAGATGTCCAACAGGGGAACTCCAGAGAGAAAAGCAGTTGTGGATGCAACAGCCCTCATTGAATGAGCCCTGGCTCTACCAAGGAGAGGCCTGCCAGCCTGCTGGTGACACAAGGACATGCAGAAGGAAATCCATCCAGCAATTCAAGACTTAGAACATGCGTTACCCTTCCCAGCTGGACCAAAAGTCACAAAGAGCTGATAGGTCATTCTGAATGACTTTGTGCAGAAGACTTAATATTTCAATGCACACAACAGATCCAGCAAGTGAAGAGAGCGTTCCACCGGAGAGACTGCAGATCTGAAGTTATGTTATGTTATTTTGAATTTATATAGCGCCTTATGTATCATTGGTATGATCTCAAAGTGCTGGTAGGTTGAACGCCCTCGGGAACCATAGTTCAAGTCAGTAGAGAGAGAGAGAGAGAGAGAGAGAGAGATAGAGTCATAAGGTGCGTGGGTGCACCGGATATGGTTCCATGTAATAATGTCGCCACAAAAATATCACCATACAAAAATATCGCCGAAAAATGGTCGTTTTTTGTGGCGACATTATTGCATGGAACAGGCGGGGGACACCCCTGCCAGCCCCATTTTTTTTTTTTTTTTTGCCCCTATCGCCCCAAATATGGTCACCCAAATAATATTGCCACAACATTTTCCCGGCGATATTATTTACGGTGACCATATATGTGGCGATATTAATACCCGATACCCCGGATATGTGTGCAGCTGGTGTGTCACTTGAATGATAGCTGCTTTTTAGCGGGAGGTGTGGTGGATGGGGGGTCAGTAGTATGTGTTCATTCTGGTTGGTTGATACCCAGACTGATTTCTGGCTGTGTTAGGCCTGAGGAGACGCTTAGGCTAGTGGTGTGTGCTGAGCTAGCTGTGTTTACTTAGGATGATGAGGAGTATGAGGCGGGTGTTAGTATGAGAACAGCTATACCGAATGTGTCATAGTATCGCTGTGTTCTAGTTGAGTGGTGGTGTATAGGAGAGAGTAAGCGTGGAGGTGTGATATGGTGGTTTTCAGTACCGTGTTTGTGATCGAGCGCTGATCTGTACCATCTCTTCTATCCGTTTTGTTCACTCTGTCCGTTCATTCAGCTTTGTCTGTTTGTACATTTCATCTGACACATCATTTAGTTTACTGGTCTTTCCATTCATTCCATTGTTCGATCCTTCATCCACATAAACTACACCCTCCAGTCTGTAGAGCTGTTTCATCGTTACCATCTGTTTAGTGTGTTCCGTCTATTCCATCCTTTCTATTCATTCGATTTGTTTCATGCATTTTACTCACTTCATCAGTTCCACTGGCCTCATCCGTTCCTTCCACTCCATCCGTTCCATGCACTCCATCCATTCCATTAGTCCCAGGAGGATAGCTCAGCGTCAGCGTGTTGAACTTGGAAACAAGACGACACAGAGCAACACAGGTTCGATCCCTGGGTCTGTGCTTAGAAACCTCTGGGTATTAAGCACGTTATAAATAACCTATCATATCATATCCACTCTGTCTGTTCTGTCCATTCCGTCCACTCTATCCGTTCTATTCATTCTATCCGTTCCATCCACTTTATCCGTTCCATATGTTCCATACGCTCGATCTACTCCAACCGTTCCATCCATTCCATCTGTTCGATTCACTTGGTTTGTTCCATCCGCACTATTTTTTCCATCTGGTCTTTCTGTTCTATCTATTCCATTTGTTCCATCTACTTCACCTGTTCCATCTAGTTCATCTAGTTCATCTGTTCCATCCACTCCAGTCCACCCTGTTTGTTCCATCTGTTCTCTCTTTTCTATCCATTCCATCTTTTCGTTCAATTCTACCAGTTCTAACTATTCCATCTGTTTCATCCACTCCTTCTGTTGCATCCACTCCTTCTGCTCCATGTACTCCATCTGTTACATATACTCCATATGTTCCATCCATTCCATTTGTTCCGTCCACTTCATCAGTTCCATCCATTCTGCAGGTCTCATCTATTCTACCTGTTCCATTCAGTTCATCTCTTCCATCTACTCCATCAGACCGATCCGCTGCATCTGTTCCTTCCGCTCCATTTGTTTTATCAACTGCATCTGTACTGTCTACTGTATCCGTTTTCATCCACTGCATATGTTCATTCCATTTGAGCAGTTCCATTTGTTAAAGATAGTAATTTTTCCATTTGTTGAGTCTGCTCGGTAGTCTCACCTGTTTAATCGACTCATCCGTTTTATTTTTTCTACTCCTACCATCCGTTCAGTCTGTTCCATTCATTCATTTCTTCCATCCACTCCATCCGTTCCGCCCACTCCATCTGTTCCGCCGACTCCATCCGTTCCGCCCACTCTACGTGTTTTGTCTGTTCCATTTGCTCTGCTAGCCAGTACGTTTACTCTGTTCCATTTGATTTGTCAGTACCATCTACTTCATCCATTTGTTTCGAGAGGGAGACTTACTTATTCCCACTAGTACTTTGTTCCATTTTCCATTCATTTCTTTGGTTTGATTAATTCTCTGTATTCGGTCCGCTCTATCCTTTCTGTCAACTTCATCTGTTCAATCTACTCTCGCTGCTCACTTAAGTCACCTTTTCAACCATTTCATTCCTTTGTCAATTTTGTCTGTCACTCCATCCTTTCCACACGTACGATCTACTTTTCGGATTCGTATACATGGTCTGTACTTTATATCTCATCCGTTCATTACATTTCATCTATTCACAATACTTCTTTTAATCCCTTCTTCCATTCTAATTCATTCTTCCGTTTTGTCCACTTCTTACGTTCCAACCACTTGTTCCGTTCCATCCACTGGTTCCGTTCCAGCCACTTCATCCGTTCTTTTCGCTATATCTGATCCGTCCGCTTCATCCGCCCATCTACTTTGTCCATTCGATCCGTCCGGTCTGCTCCATCCATTCCATCCACTTCATTCGCTCAGTCTCCTTCATCGGTCCATCCACTTCATTCGTTCCAACCACTTCATTCTTTCCATCCGTTCTGTCCACTTCGTCCCTTCCATCCGCTTCACCCGTTACACCTACTTGCAACCGATTCATCTGCTTCGTCTGTTTCATCCGCTGCATCCATTTCATTGGATTCATCCACTGCATTTGTTTCACTTATTGCAATTACTTCATTTCTTTCATCCACTTCATTCCTTTCATCCACTTCATTCATTCTATTCAGTTTATCCGTTTTAGTTCACATTAGCAGTTTTAGTTTTCATTTTTCTTGATCGGGCTGCAGACTGTTGTTGCTGTTATACTGTTTGCGTTAAGAGTCTATTTTTACAGGAATAGCCATGTTTTCAGTAATTTGCGGAAAGACATGAAGTCCTCGGTGTGTCGGATGTGGGATGGAAGTGAGTTCCATAGAGGACCAGGGCTGAGAATGATAATGATGATCCACATAGCCTGACTGAGTTGTTTTTTGTAATCATTAGGAGGCGAGCAGAGCTTGATCTTAGAGTGCGTGGTGGATGGTAGGGTTTTAGTTTGTCTTGAAGATATTTAGGTCCAGTTTTGTGCATTGCTCGGTGAGAGATGAATATGGTTTTGATGGTCACCCTTCGGGCAACCGGAAGCCAGTGCAGAGTTTTGAGAGCTGGGGAGATGTGATCTCTTGGGCCAAGTGCAAGTAGCAGTTTGGCCGCGGCATTTTGAGCTCTTTGTAGTTTAGTCAGGTGGTACGCATGGACTCTGAGGTAGAGGGGGTTAGCATAGTCCAGTCTTGACATAACAATTGATTGGACCACGGAGAGTCTGTTGGGAAAGGAGAGGTATGGAAAAATGCGCCTATGAATTTTGAGGTGATAGTGGCAGGACGTTGTTGACTTGAAGCGAGAGGGTTAGGTCAGAGTTGAGCTTGCATCCAAGGTTTTTTACTGAGTTTGAGGTTTTCGGTGAAATGCCCATGGCAGATGGCCAGGGAAGGGGGTGCGAAAGAAGTTCGGTGTTGCCGCACACCATGATTTCAGTTTTGGAGGGGTTTAACAGGAGGTGATTTTTGGTCATCCAGTGATCAATGTCAAGGAAGCAGGCAGCGAGGTTGGGTTGGTAGTTGGGTTTTGAGTTTAGGAGTTTTAGGATTAGTTGGGCGTCATCAGCGTAGTTGTAGCATAGGATATTGTGGGAGCGGATTATTCGTGGGAGGATGGACATATAGAGGTTGAACAGGAGGGCTGATAGGCAAGCTCCTTGTGGAACTCTGGTATTGACTAGTCGGGTGGGGGAAGCATAGGAAGAGAGTAGGGTTATTTGTTACCTATTGTTGAGGAAGGATGCTATCCATTTGAGAGAGTTTCCACGGATTCCTAGGGAGTGGAGGCAGTCGAGGAGGAGTGGTTGATTGTGTCAAAGGTGGCAGATAGGTCAAGAAGGATTAATGCGGCGCATCCCGCAGAGTCTGCAGTGTTTTTAAGGTCATCCCAGATTGAGGTTAGAGTGGTTTCGGTTCTGTGTCAGGGTCTGAAACCTGATTGAGCGGGATCTAGGAGATTGTTGGCTTTGACAAAGGCATTTAGTTGGGAGTAGGCGGTTCGGTCAATGAGTTTAGCAAGGAACTTGGTGTTTGAGATGGGGCAGTAGTTTTTGGGGTCGAGGGAAGGTTTTTTTTTAGAAGAGATTTGACATGAACAGTTTTGAACACATCAGGAAAGATTCCTGAGGAGAGGGAGTCATTTATGATGGTTCTTGCGTGTTCTCCTGTGCAAGTAGATGTGAATATTTCTTTGAGGGTTGTGGCTGGGCAGGGAGCCGGATGGTTTGTGGGCATAGAGAAGTTTGAGAAATTGGTCACTTGATATTGGGGTGAAGGAGTCAAAGGTCGGGTGGGAGGCAGTTGCAGGTGGTGGGATGGCAGGTAGGGTGGGTGGATTGTGTGGTGGGTGCAAGAGGGTCAGTTTGTTGGTTAGAGAAGTTGTTCTTTCGAGAGCAGTGGTGTAGAAGTGGAGAGAGTGATTGTGAGGGAGATGATTGGGAGGTGGTACATGATGGTTTGGTGAATTCAGAGATGATTTTGTGGAGTTCTTTGCTACGGTTTTCACAGTTCAGGATCCAGGAGTTGTAATGGGCTTTTTTTGCTTTCCGGATTTCGGATTTGTAGTGGTGATGGTGCTGGGTCAAGGTGGATCTGCTCAGGGTTGTTTAGTCTTTCCGCCATTTGCGTTCGAGGGATTTATTTAGTTGTTTTGCGGTCTTCAGTTCTGGTGTACACCATCTAGGAAAAGGGCCATGGCGAGCTGATGGTTTGCAAGTGGGGGTGAGCGGAATTAATGAGGTATAGAGCCATGAGTCAAAGCCGTCGGAGGTTAGGTGTTCATCGGGTAGGTGGGTAGGGGGAGGAGACTGAAGGAGTGCATCACCTAAATCGGGAAGGATTTTTTGTTTTTTCCAGGATTTGCGTAGATTTGGAGGTTCTGGTTCGGGTATGGGGAGCGGGGTGGGTGAGTGAATGGTGAAAGAGACAATGAAGTGATCAGACCAGATGATAGGGGGTGGGGTGGTCTAGATGTATCTGGTCGTGGGAGCTGAAGATGGCATCAAGGGTGTGTCCTTTATAGTGAGTTAGCCAGTTTATGTGGGCATGGAGGTTAATCACATCTAGGCAGTCAACCAGAGAGTGGGTCATAGGGTTGGTGGGGATGTCAAGCCAGATATTGAAATCACCTAGAAGGGTGAGGGTGGGATGGTTTAATTGGAGGGTGGCTAACGAGCCGCAGAGGTTGTTTGAGAATTGTCTGTCGTAGCCAGGAGGTCTGTAGAGAGTAGGAAGTGTTGGGAGAACGAGGGGGGAGCGGGATAGTTTTACGCGAAGCAATTCGCAGGAAGGGATGGTTGGCTGGTTGTCGATAATTGAGGCGGAGAAGTGTGACTTGAAGGTGATCGCTATTCCTCCTCCTCTCGAGGGTCGGTTTAGTGGGATGGGGGTGAAGGCTTTATTGGCAATAGGTTTCCGTGATAAAGACCAGGTCCGGTTTGTCAGAGGCAAGGAGGTCAAAAATGCTGTGTCTGTTTTTTGCTACAGAGCGGGCATTAAAAAGGATGCATCTTACTTCGGTAAAGGAGGATAATGTGGGAGTAGCAGAGGTGGTGGATGGGAGAGGAGGGGCAGTGATTAGGATGGGTGGGGGGTGGAGGCGTCGGGGGGCAGTGGGGGGAGAGAGTGGAGGCTGGAGCGAGAGAGAGGGGGAGTGGTCGGCAGTTGGTGGGAAGAGTAGACGGGCGGTCAAGGTGGTGGGTGTGGGAGGGAGGGAGGGGTTGGACGGGTGTGTCGGGTTGGTTTGATTTGGGTAGGGGATTTGAAGGTGGGGTGTGGGGGGTATGGAGCTTCAGTTGTGGTTGGTGACAATTCAAGGGAGAAGGGTTTCAGGCAGGGTGAGGTGGGGGAGGGCAGTCATGATTGGGAGATTGAGGAGGTGGGCTGAGACAGGAGTGGTGAGGAGTAGTGGGAGATTGAGGGGGACCAGGTACATTTTCTCTTCATGGTTTTTGTTGTGGTTGGTGTGAGAGAGATTGTAGGTGGGTCGGAGGGCGAAAGGGATGTGGCTACTGTTCTTGCTAGGGAAAGGCGAGCAGTTTTTAGGGAGGGGAAAGAGTGGGAGTTGATGAGGGGATGGGCGGGGGGTGGTTGCGGGGCAGGGTGTGCTCCGGGGGCTAGGTGGGCTGTTAATTGGGGGTCCGGGTATGAAGATAGTGGGCGGGTCGGTGAAGGGGATGGGAGGAACAGGGGTCTTAGGATGGTTGGCTCGCCATCTGGCTCCTCTGGCTTGGTGTTTAGATAGGGGATGGGGTGGGGTCGAGATGGAGGGTGGGTTGGGATGGGGTGGTTCTTCTTGCTTGGGAGTTGGATAGGGGATGGGCAGAGGATGTGGTGGGGTGGGATGGTTTGGGGAAGGGGGATGTGGGGGGTAGGGCGGGAGGGAAGGGAGACGGGCGCGAGCGGTTCACTTTCAGTGGACCTTGGTGGGTAGGGTGGGTTCATGGCGTGTTTAAGGTTGAACTGTGATATAGTTGGCATAGGGAGATTTCATTCACACCTTCCGAGTTCAACTATACCACCGGATGTTGATTGTTCACACTATCTATGTTTACATGTACTACAGCTAGGGATAGATTATAGGTTGAACGTACGCCACCGTAAGATTTTATTTGCTCCAAGTTTGTTTATACCACAGTTTTGGGCAGTTTCTAAGTTCAATTTAGCAACTGGAAGATATTATCCACACTCTCTAGGAGTCTCTATACCACAATTAGGTATGGTTTCTAAGTTCAATTGAACCACAGGAGGATATTCTTCTAAATTGAACTAGATCACAGCTACAACATTGGCACACTTTCTGAATTCAACTATGGCACAGTGTGGTTTCTGGGTACACTCTCTAAATTGAGTTAGATTGCAGTTAGTTGTGGTTATTAGACACACTTTCTAGGTTGAACTAATCCACAGTTACTCTATTACATACACTCTCCAACTTGAACTAGACCACTGTTACGCTATTAGGTACACTCTCTACATGCAACTAAACCACAATTGTGTTACTAGGCACGCTCTCTTACACTATTAGGTACACTCTCTAAGTGCAACTAAGCCAACTAAAGCACAGTTATGCTGTTGGGCAGACTTTCTAAATGCAACTAAGCCACAGTTATGCAATTAGGCAGACTTTCTAAATGCAACTAAACCACGGTTATGCTATTAGGCAAACTTTCTAAATGCAACCAAACCACACTTATGCTGTTAAGCACACTTTTGAAATGCAACTAAACCACAGTTATGCTATTAGGCACGCTTTTTAAATGGACCAAACCACAGATATGCTATTTTGGCACACGTTCTAAATGCAACTGAACCACAGATATGCTATTTGGCACACTTTCTAAATGCCACTAGAGCACAGATATGCTATCTGGCACACTTTCTAAATGCATCTGAACCACAGATATGCTGTTTGTCACACTTTCCGAATGCAACTAGACCACAAATATGGTATTTGGCACACTTTCTAAATGCAGCTGAACCACATATATGCTGTTTGGCACATGTTTTAAATGCAATTAGACCACAGATACAGTGGCGTCGCTAGGGAGGGGCCTGGTGAAACCCTGTGCCCCCCCCCCCATGTGCCCCACCTACCCAAGACCAGCAGTGACCATGTTCTCCCCTTACATTTGTCTGTGCCCCCCTACTTTTGTCTTTGGCCCCCTTTGTGCCCCTCCTAAATTTGATTCCTGGCGACGCCACTTCACAGATATGGTATTTGGCACATTTTCTAATGCAACTGAGCTACAGATATGCAATTTGGCACACTTTCTAAGTGTAACTAAACCACAGTTATGCTATTAGGCACATTGTTAAATGCAACTTAAACCATAGTTATGCTATTAGGCAGACTTTTAAATGCAACTAAACCACAGTTATGTTATTTAGGCATACTTTCTAGATGCAACTGAGCCACAGTTATGCTATTAGGCACACTTTCTGAATGGAATAGACACAGGTATGCTATTAGGCACACTTTCTAAATGGACTAGATCACAGGTGTGATTTTAGGCACACTTCCTAAATTGAACTTTGGCGCAATGAGGATATTAGGCTATTAGGAACATTAACTGGGATTGTGAGGTTTGTGCAGACAATCTAGATGTGAGAATCAGCTCAGTTCGACAAATCACGCGTGCTCAATGTTGTAGGGAGTACAGTCTAGCTATTTTTTTTTTTTTTTTTTTTTTTTTTTATTATTGTTTTATCAAAATATGATTTTACAATACCGAACTTTTTGTAGTGAACTACAAAAAAGGAAGACATGTCTTTGTTTTCTGTTTTGCAGACTTCTGTTTTGCTATTCATTGTTCGCATTTAGTAACTTTGCATCAATATGTTCTAGCATTTTTGCAGTTGCAATTTGCCACGTTGTTTTGTCTCCCCCGATGAGTCTGCACCACCACCGTTGCTCTTCTGGCAGTGCGCTGAAGTCTGGTATCATTGGCAGATAGCACTGTCTAAGTGCTGCGGTCGCTGTGCATGTCATGAGTAAATGTCTTATCGTCTCCGTTGGAGGTTGTGTGTCGTTGGAGCAGAATCTGCAGGTGTTTGACTGTGTTTGTCCTCGTATGTATCTTATTTCGTTTGTTTTCAACAGGTTGAGCCTAGCGCGTAGGATTAAGTTCTGTGCTTGCCTGTTTGGAAATTGCTTTATATAGTTTTGTAGTTCATTTCTTTTTGCAGTGAAACTTGGTAGGTGAGCGATGAGTTTTAACGTTGAGGTGTCATCGATCGTTTTGGCCCAGTCCATGTCTTTTATCTTCTTTAGCACTTTGCATGGATTTGTGATGAGTTCGTCTTCATCTGAGTTGATTGCCTCTAATACTTTTTGATTTTGCCTTTGCCAGTTGGTTATCATGTTACACGTATTGTCATTCATTTCTTGTTTAATGATGCTGAAGATTTTGTTTTTGTTGTCCATTCTGCATTTGCGGTATAGCATGATTCCATTACAGGTTGCGGCACATTCTAGGGATTGTAAGCTTAGTTCGCGTCGTATTGCTGTCCCAGGAGTCGAATTTGGTAGTTTGAGAACTTTGCACCAAAAATGAGCTTCTAGTTTGCACCAGACTTTCTGTGGAATCATTGGCATGGCTTCACTGCCGTATATGATGGCAGGTACGACTTTCATCTTGTAGAAGTTTATTATTGGTTTCAGGGAGAATTTTCCAAATTTGCTGTTGATTTTTTTTGCTTGCGCTGTTAGTTTGTTCATTTTTGTGTGTAGTTCCTGCTGCATTGTTGTCTCATGGTGGGAACTGTCCATTTGGACTCCTAGATATTTAAAGTTTGAGACCACTTCGATTTTGGTTTTGCCCAAATGCCATTGAAAGTTTTCCTTTCTTGGGTGGGATTGGAAAATCATGATTTTTGTTTTATTAATATTGATTTCCAGGTGATTGTTGTTGGCGTAGATTAGAAGGGCATCAAGTTTACGCTGCAGGCCAATTTGGGTTTGGTCAAAAATCGTTAGGTCATCAGCATAGAGTAGGTGTCCAATTTGTGTTTTACCTAATGTTGGTGGGAAGACTCGTGTTGGACTTCTCATATTTTGAATATCACCTATGTAAGTGATAAAGAGTGCTGATGCTAATGGGCAGCCTTGTTTGACTCCTCGTGTGGTGTTTATTTCGGATGATAGGTCACCTTCACGGCTGAGTCTGACTCTTATGGATGTTTCCTGGTGCAGAGCTTGAATTGGCTCTAACAGAGCGTGGGGACATTTCCATGCTTCAAGTTTGTTCCACAGGAGAGATCTTTCAACTCTGTCAAAGGCTTGCGAAAAGTCAATATAAGCTGCAAATAGACGGTGCTTCTTTTCTAGGGTTTTTGCTTTTAGTATACTGCACACTAGTATGTTGCATGTTGTGCCTGTGTGTTTCTTGAACCCCGTTTGCAATTCATCATTACATTCTGCAGAGGCCGCCCATCTTTGGAATCTCGTCAAGAGTAGTGAGGCATATACTTTCCCCATGACATCTAGTAGGGCGAAAGGTCGGAAGTTTGTTGGATCCGTGAGACTGCCTTTTTTGTAGATTGGTACCACAATTGCTTTAGACCAGGATTGTGGTACTGATCTTGTTTCGTTGCATCGCTTGAAGATGACGCTTAGCAAGGTGGCCCATTCCTCTGGATGGTTTTTTAGTTCAGCATTACTGATGCCATCTGGGCCTGGCGCACGAGAGTTTTTCAATTTATTGATGATGTCGATGATGTCTTCTTTTTTGTCTAAGTTCAACCATTGTTCACCTGTTAGTTGTTGTGCCTGCGGTTTTGCGTTTAGATCGGATTTAAAGACTTTACTGAAGTGACTTTCCCATGTGTGTTGACTGATGTTATTTAGAATTTGATTGTCCTGGGATTGTTCAACGTTATGTATTAAGGACCAGAAGTTCCTGCTATTGTTGTTGATGAGCGCTTTTGTTATTTGTTCGGCGTCCTCTTGGTACAATTTGTGTCTGTATGATCTTACCCAGGCTTTGTATTTTGTTTTGATATTTTGCATCTCTGATGTACCGTTTGTGGGCGTTTGCTTGGAGGCTATTCGAAGAAGTCTTCTATATTCGCGTCTTTTATCAGTTAGAACTTTGTTGTATGCATGCCTTGGATTTTTGTTTGTTGCATTTCTTTTTCTTTTTGTTGATTGTATATACGGCAATAGTAAGGGTTGGTAGTCGATGCTAAGGCATGTCGCTGAGCTGGTAATGGCCTTGTATTTTGCTGTGATTTTGAGAATTTCAGCAGTGCTTAGTTTGATTCTGGTGCCTTTCGCGTTTGCCTCAATTTGTATGTTCATTTGACGGTTTTTGTTGGTCTTAAGGTTCCATGCAGTTTCCAGCAAGTTATGGTCACTTGCTGGAGTGTGCCGGACTTTGAAAAGTTGGAGGCGTTGCAACATGGATTTGGATACATAGATATAATCGATCGTGGAGGCTGAGAATGCTCTCTGCCAGGTAGCTATTCTGTCTGTTTCCACGAACACTTCATCCAAGTTGTATAGCTCACTCGAGTCGGTGAACTTTCGCCAGATTGTGCCACGGTGTACGGACGCCTTTTGTGATTCCGTTGCGTTCGTGTTAGTTGTTTGGGTGACATTTAGATCTCCGCATATCAGGATGTTCTCTATGTCGTGCTCGGTTCTTATTGCGTCAATTGTTGTTTCACAGAGGTTTATGAATTTTTTTGTAGTGATTGCAGCTGGGTTCCAATAGAGATTTATTATGGCCATTTTTGAAAAATCTGTCTTGTGATTTGCGTCGCCTTGCCAGGCAATCTCTACTGCCAAAATTGATTGATTTGCAGTTATCGTTTGTACAATGGAGGCTCCAGAACCGTTTCGGCAGGCTATTAGGAGACCTGAAGTTGGACGTCCTTTGGATCCTCTTGCAGCAGGGGATAGAATGATTTGATAACCTTCTAGTGTGGGAGTTTGCTGCAGCCAAGTTTCCTGTAGACAGATTATATGGAATTCTCCAAGATTGGGACCTCCCGGAGCAGTCAGATGTGCATGACCTCGCGTGTTCCATGAACATAACTTGATGTCGTTGTTGTTTTCTGTTGGTTCGTTACATGTGACTGCTTCCGCTATCTTGAGTGGCTATTGTTTACGATGTAAGTTTAATGCTCTTGGCAACCAGGCCCAGATTCCTGTTTTATTACTTGTGTTTGGACTTTGTTTGTGTTGAGCCGTAGGTGTTGAGCCGACTCTTTGCGTGCAGGTTATTTTTGTGGTACCATCTATAATTAGTTTCTGTTGTGGCGTTGCTGTATTTTCTTTCTTCGTTGTTTTGTTGTGTACTGAGTCATTCTTGGTTTTGTGGTGCTCATTTTTGCTCTTATCATGATGTGATCTCTGATGTTTTTTTGATGTTTCAAGTTCCATTGTTGCTTTATGGTCTTTCTGAGGATGATCCTCTGTATCTTTTGTGACATGCTTCTCATGTTTCGTGGTTAAGGGTTTGCTTTCTGTGGCATCGGTCTCTCTGATCTTAATTGATTCAATACGTTCTTCGTTGCTGTGAGTTGTGAGGTCTTCCACGTGGTAACCAGAATTGTAAATATCTCTTTTATTGTTTAGAATTTTTTTGAATGTTGTTGAAGACGTTAAATGCAGTATTGTGACTGCCCCATGTTGCGTGTGCCATGGTTCGACAATTTTCAGATTGTCTGTGTGAAGTCTCTGTAAGTCTTTAACCTGACGTAATATTTTTAAGACCGTTCTTCGATTTAAAATGATCTCTTCTTTTATGCAACTTCGTTGGGTCAGTTTGATGAAATATCTTGAAACATTTTTTGTGGAATGTAACTCGTCGTTTTCTTCAGTTTCTGTATTTCTTGTTTTTGGAGCATGAGATGCTCGTTTGTGTGTCTCGTTCTGTTGTTTAAGTCTTAAGCTTGGATTGTATTTGGTGTTATTGTTAGATCTTCTTACTTCGTAGTCTCGGTTCTTGGGTGTTTCTTCGTGCACCTTTAGTTTCCGTTTTTTGTTCACTTGAAGTTCTTGTGTTTTGTTTTGTACTTGTGAAGTGGTTGTTGACTCTCTGTCCGTTTTCTTTTTCTTTTTTGTAGAGAGTTCTTCTGATTTGTTTCTGATATAAGTTGTTTTGTCGATGTTCTTGCTTTTGTTAGTTTCAGTGTGTTTATCTGCAGTATATGTTTGCTTGTGCTCTTTTTTGTTCTCACGGGGTGCTGCATACTTTGTTAGACGATTTCGTTTTTGTTCTAGAGTTTCAAAGTCGCGTTCTTGTAGCATTTTCGCGTGATTTTCTTCTGTGGTTGCTGTAGTCTTTTGTTTCAGTGATTGTGTTTGTTCTGCCTTTTGATTGACTGTGGTTGGTGTTGTTGGTGAATCACTGATTTCATCCGAGTATGTGCTCAGATTCATTAGGGGATCTGTTAAATCCAGTTTATCCTTGAAATTCTGGTTTTTGATTTGTTTACTTTTGTTGTTTATTGCGCTTTCTGAGTTACTGTTTTCCCCTGTTGTGGTGGGCGTTGAGCTACTCGCGTTCCATTTTGGTGCTGCGACTAGTGATATTATTTCAAGACTTGGGTTCGATTCTTTTTCTATGTTTTGTTTGTTGGCGGTGTCTTTTGAGACATCCTTATTGATACAGGTTGAGGCTGTTTTTGGACCGTTATTCGGTTTGTCTTTCCGGCCAGTTGTTTCAAAAATGCCAAATGAGGGTGTTACAAATCTGGTCTCGCTTTTGTCTTTAGCGTTTGCTTGATTTAGCACCAACATTACCGATGGCGTTTGTTGTTTCGTGGGCACATTGTTTTTAATGTTTGTGGTCTCGTTGTTGTTTACTGTGTTTTGCTGGGTTTTTTCTTTATCAATTGCTTTCCTGTCAACTGTTAAGTCGATGATGGTCTCTGTTTGTGTTCCTACTTGATATGTGTTGATAGACTTGTTTGGTTGATTAGACAGTGTTTCATTTGTTGTTTCTGTGCGGTTGATGATCGTGTCATTGCTACTTGACTCAGTTGTACCTTTATTGTTTGTAGGATTTCCTTTTGCTGTGATGTAGCCTTCCAAGTATACTATTTTTGTCAGCAACATTGCTAGGATGACTTGTTGATCTTTTACTGCGTCATTCATGGTCTCATATAGTTTGCAGAAGGGATTGAGTGCAATAGTTATGACAGACATAATTCCTTGTAGGTCCGTTTTTTTTTAGGATGCTTCCTGTACTGCATTTGGCGTTTGTGGGCATGAGGTTCTGCCTGACTGGTGTTCAAAGTCACTGTGGCTTCTCCTAGGTGTTCGTGGATGATGAGAACCTCTTGCTTCCATTTGTGTTATTTTTTCTGTCGGAAAAATCCATTGGGGTCGATTTTTTATTTTATCCCCTTGAATATCCAGTTCCACTATCTTTGAATGTTCGTTTGGTTCTTTTGTGTCTGTCGCATGATGGCTGGTTGAGCGTGGGCTAAGATTTTGACTGGATGCAGCTCGTAATGGGGATACTTCTGACACAGAGGTCTGAGGTAGGCTTTCTTGTTCTTGTGTTTTTGCCATGACCGCAATGGCCTTTTGAGGCTCTTTAAGTTCTTTACTGCTTCGAGTCGGTTGTTCATCGCTTGTCGCGCTCTCCTGGTCTGTGTTAAACGATGTTGAGTACACACCTTCCGTGGAGTCTTGATAAGGTGCGTTTTTTCTATTAGGTGTGTCTTCGTCTATGTTTGTAGAGGGGTTGACTTTTGCCATTTGGCCTGTTGCATTCTCGTCGCTTGCGTCTGCTTTTTTGCCGTCCTCGATAGTTGAGTCTGTTGATGTAATTCTTTGAACTGCGGGTTTATCTGTTTGTAGCGATCCTGCTTCAGGTGAGAGGTCCATTCTTCGTTGTTTTGCGTGTGGTATGTTTTCGCTTATGGCTGTTAGCATTTCTGCATCAGAAATTTCCGCGAAGTTTCGTGATTTCTTCAGTAGCTGGAGTTCAAAAAAGTCAGTCAACATTCGCATAGTATTTGTTTTTTTTGATTTCACGATGCTTGCGCTTTTGATCATCTGCTCTTTCACGGTAAGTGATGCATTCTTAAAGGATCGATTCACTTTGGTTCTTGCGTGCATATTTGATTTATTCTTCTTTTGATTGGTAAGTTTGTACAAGCTTGATTGTCCGAGTGTGGTTTCGCAACTGTCTCTGCTTCTTTTTTTCATGTTTCGCTCTGATGTTAGTGCGCTTTCTACGCAATTCGTCTCTGGTGGAGCGTGTTTCGTACCGTTTATTCTTTCCTGAAGGTTGTCTTCATTGTTTGAGGCGTGCACTAGGACTTTTACGTGTTGATGGACCTTCGTTGGTAATTGGTCATGAGTCTGTTTTTCAGATTTTTTCTCTTTCTGTCTATACGGTTCACAGCTCTCTACTTCGATTACGGGTTGTGTGTCCTTCATGTGCGCACGATCTTCATCCTCTGACGGCAGATCAGAGATAACTATTGACAATCGAGAGTTGGTGTAGCTTGATTGTAGCGTGTCTTCATTTTGAGGGCGTATGTCTGTTTCCTCACTTTGCTCTAGGCTCTCTTCATGCATACACTCCAACCCCCCTCCGGGGGTCGGCAGTGTGGTTTGCTTGGGAGTGCCGAGTTGTGGGGATGTAGACTTCTTGCCGTCCTTGCTCTCTTCGTTTTCCAACTGTTTGCGATTTTGGACGCTGGTTATTGTTTCCTCGTTCACAGTGATTTCTGAGATTGGAGTGGGGGTGTGCGCAGACATGTAGTTTCCTTCCAGATTGACTGACCGCGGGCCGGTGTGCTCGCAACTTGTTTGTATGAGGGGTATTAACGATGCATCGGTGACTTCCGTGGGATCATCGTTCTTCTTTGTTGATCTTTTTATCTCGTTTCTTTCAATGGCTGCACCGGTTCTGGGCCCTCCTGCTCCTTTCCTCGAGCTGCGAAGACGACGCCCGTCATCTTCGTCCATTTCTGGAGTGAGCAGATTTTGTGCGCTGGGAATTTGGGTGCGTGTGATGAGTTAATAAGCTTCAGTTCTCGTGATTTTGAGTGAGATGGGTGTTGGAATCGGAGTTTATGGGCTGGATGCAAAGAAGGAAGGCTTGAAAGCTTGAAAGGGCTTACCGTGTGAGCTTGAGCTTCTGGGTCAGGGCGCTACTGCGGCCCTCCGCCGGACCACGCCAGACCACTTAGACACCACTTCGCACCGCGCGCGCTCCGCGCCGCGGATGGTGTTTTGTAGTTGCTGCAGCTCCTCCTCCAAAAATCGTGGCAATGGATAACAGACTCTGACCACGCCAGACCACTTAGACACCACTTCGCACCGCGTGCGCTCCGCGCCGCGGATGGTGTTTTGTAGTTGCTGCAGCTCCTCCTCCAAAAATCGTGGCAATGGATAACAGACTCTGACCACGCCAGACCACTTAGACACCACTTCGCACCGCGAAGCTATAAGAATTTACGACAGTACGACTTGTCGATTTGAGTGGAAGGGTTGTCTGACAAGAAGTAATTGCCTCAGTCCCTCCCCTTGCCATGCTTACTTTTTGGGGGGTGCTGGCATCCTGCTTCTCCTCCGGATACCTGCAGATACGGTCAGGAGCCGTCTTTGTAGGAGCGGTCCTTAGCTGAGAGGGGCTGCTGGGCAGAGGGCTGCCCTGGGAGGGCCGTTTAAGACCAGTCGGGATAGCTAACGGGAGGGGGGTGGGCAGGTCAAGGGGCGGGAAAGCACGGGGAAAGCAGGAAGAGGGAGCGGGTGGGGAGCCCGAGGCAGGTGGTCAGGTGGGGGGCTCGGGGCCAACACAGAGGGCGCATTCTTTTTTTAAAAGGCTCTCACTAACACTCGCTGGCTTCCAGGTGGGAAATGGAGCTGGTGGGTCACAGTGATTCCTTAGACTCGAGGCAAAGGCACTCTGACCAATGGGAGGGGGTGGGCAGGTCGAGGGGCGAGAAAGCACGGAAAAGCAGGAAGAGGGAGCGGGTGGGGTAACAGAGGCAGGGGGTCAAGTGGGGGGCTCGGGGCAAACACATCGGGTGCAAAGCTTTTTTTAAAGGCTTTAACTAACACTCACCGGCTTCCAGGTGGGAAATGTAGTAGACCAGTAGCACCACTGGCTCATTGAGATGAAAGGCTGAAGGGACTTTGGGCACAAGGGACGGGTTAGTGCGTAACACAACCATGGACCTGTGGAAAGTCAGATAGGGAGCTTCGCAGGAGGAGCCTGAATCTCGCCCACACGCGGAGCTGACAGTTAAAACATAACTGCTTTTAAAGTGAAGTAGCTGCTGACGGGGATCACAACAAAGTGAAAGGAACGGTATTTGTGTGTGCTGAGCCGCTAGCCTCTTGTGCATTCATTCAGCTAGTCTTTCTGCATTTTATTCTTTCAACCGTAAAGGTAGTTTATTTTCTCAGCAAGAGTTCAAATGTAAACTTTTTTAAATGGCATTGAAATCACGTGCATCCCACCAGCAGTATATTACACCCATTTCTTACCAGAGGTCCTTTTAAAAGCCACTACACAGCCAACGGCGATGAACAAAACGTGGAGTGATTGCATGTTGCAGGGAAATTACCCCATTAAATTCAGACTTTCTTCGGAACAATGTAGATCTCAGATTAATAATCTGTTCTGAAATCTCTTATGATGGGTGCAGAATCTGTGAGGAAGGTGCCTACAATCTCGATGGTGAAATTGATAGGCCAACCTGTTGGTTTGTCAATGCTGTTTTTTGCAAGAGCTCACTGCAAGTAACAATTATATATCAAGTGGCTGAAGACACTTGCCAAAGGCATTTATTTCATACACCAGTCACGCATTTATTAGGGGCAACTAAGCAATGAGCTCAGATTGCTTACAAATGACACTGGTAGGCCTAACTGTGGCGTTATTGCTTGATAGAACTAGCTCACAGAGGTAAGGAGGGTGTGTTTTGGGCAATATAGGGGCAGTTAGTGGGTAGGAATGGCCACAGGGACTATTATGGTCATGGTCAGTCAATGGGTGAAAAAATAACCAAACTACACCCAAGCGCCCTATGTCCCTCCTCACTTGTCCGCTCCCTCCTAGAAGTACTGCAATGCAAATTGTTTCAAGCTTGTAATAGCCAAAACGAAAAAAATACACGTACATAGCAAGTGAGCATTCCATCTCAGCATGCACAATTTAACAAAATACACAATAAAATCCTCATGCTCAACCACCACTATAAAGAAGCTGGACCTACTGGCGTTGCCAATGCGTAAAGATATCCAGACATATGCTCCTTGAATGGCTTTCTTTGTCTAAGATAGGCATACCGATGGCATGTGAACGTGTTCTATCAGCACAGCACGAATTCAAGTGTATGTATTCAGGACCGAAAACCCCGTTAGAGGCCGAATGAGTTCTCAGCATTCGGCCATGACACACATAAGGGGGGGGGGGGCGGATGCATCTGGGTGTGGGTGCTTTTTTACAAAATCAAGCGTTTATTCCGATTGACTTTTGTCTTGGCAAATAATAATACATGCTAATATTGCATGCAGAATGAAACATGGCTGTAAAGGATTAGATACCATTTTCCAGAAGTTCCCTGCATAATTAAATGGGACACAGTGAACAGGCTCGGAAGCGCTTATAGGGGAAAGTAAGGTACCAGTTCTATCCCACAGGTTATTTTTATTATTATAAGTATATTTATTGAGCGCGGACTTAGCTTCGGCAAGCACTGGAACACTTTACAAGATAAACACACACCTCACAACTTTTCAAATGTCAACACAAAGATGCAGTTCAAACCCACGTGTATTAAATCCACATTCGCCAAGACAGAATTTAATACAAAAACGAAACGAAATTCCCACAATGTTGTAACATCCCACCGCTTTCGGTGTATGCGTTCTTCAAGCAACGTACCTATGTTCAGGATTTCCTTCCGCGAAAACATGCTTTTACTTTTGACTGAAATCTGTTCGGTATCACAGCGCCATCTAGAGCGAAGCGCGCGCTTTTATAACCTAGATTTGCTGATGCCTTGTTTAAAACAGCAGACCCATTCCAAACAGGCTTCGTTGTGGGTTTGAGCACTGGCGTCAATCTTTTGACTATATCTACTATAAAATCCTACTGTACTCAGACAAAGCAACTATTGTATTTAGCTTTTATTGATTTCCGATCTGCATTCGATTCTATTTCAAGACAAATTTTGATTGACGGCCTTCTTACAATACTTCTTTTTTAATGCTGCTGGCTTTGCGTCCCTTTTATGCTGTTTACAGTTCACTCAATGGTAGATAGATGTGGGTGCGCAGCCCTGTTATAGGGGCTGTGAATCCATCTAAACTAAAGGTTTTCAGTAGTCCAAGAAAAGCAAAAGACCAGGCCTCTCCAAGGGCAGCAGCCAGGCGTAACTTAGGGCGGGAGACGGGCTGGGAGGAAAGAACACTTATTCCACACTGATAATCAAAGAAAGCATTCACACTGAAAAATATACACTAATTAAAATTGCACATACAATCTATATTAGGTAAACATAAAAGCTATAAATGAAACATAACACTGTAATAACACAGTGCATGTAAAAAAAACAGTAAAGGTCAGTTGGGGCCTGGCCCACCCTTAATGCTAAAATGCAAGCCCACTCTCTGGGGATAGGCAGAGCACTTATAGATTATAAATGGGGAGAAAATAGAAGATCCTAGAAAATAGTATCAAATAATCATGGTCAGAACCCCATGTGCCAACACCGAAACGCAGTCACAGTAATCCTAAACCTTTGGAACACAGTATCAGAATTTCAGAAATAATACAAACCTGCACCATACACTAAATGTAGGACCTAGAGGGGAAAATGTGGGAGAATGATTAAGAATACGAAGCCACAGGCCACCACAGGTTGGCATAGGTTTAGACCCAAATCACCAACTTATTACAAAATCAGTAAAAAGAAGACAGAAACACCTTAAAAAAACCTGTATGGATTCCAAGATGGCTGCCGACATGTGAGGACGTGTTCCTAGTCCTCCGTCGGGACCCAATATTACAGCGCGCCCTCGGGTAGTCATAAGCAGCTTCAAGGGTTAATTTGTGGCATACCCAGGAAGGGTGGCCCCCACCACCTCCCCCTGAGGAGGAGACAGTCCAGCGAGACCCCTGGGAAGGAAGGGTGCTGCGGAGGAGTACTGGCACCACCCTGCACCGCACTGCAGCCCTCGATCCCCAGATGTGGTGTCACGTGCCCCTCCAGTCGAGGGTCACGTGACACACAGGAAATAAAGGCATCACCGGAACTGGCATCACAGCGCCAGTCCGGGTTTATGCATCGAACGAAGTGGTCCGTGTGCTCTTTTGCCGCGCCGCGCTTTCCCGCGCTGCACACCAGAGGCCTACCCTCCCGTGGTCCGACGCTGAGCCAGGGCCCCGGAGGTGAATCATCACACCAGAGACCAGGGGCGGAGGAGCTGCAAGGACAAGCACGCCGCTTGCTGGCCCGGGGGAGTCCCAGATGAGGATCGCGAGTACCAGCCGGCATCAAGAGGTATGTCCGGGGGGGCCGGCGGCAATGAGGGAGAAGGAAAGCATTGGGCCAAAAGAACACCAAGTCCGCGGCCAAGCAAGGGGTGCGCCGGACCGCATAGCAACAGTACGCCAGCCCCCACCACAACCACCAGATACTGTGCTGCATGTCCTCCCCTGGGAGCAGGGGACGTGATGAGAGCCAAAAGTGCCAAGAAAAGCGGAAGTGTCCTGAGGAGAGGGCTCCCTCTTCCCCCACACAATCAGCAAGAGAGGCCCAGGGGGCCAAGAATCAACCAGAGGCAGACGCGGGGACCCGGGGAAGGCGGCAGTGACCAGTGAGCCCCAAACCAGGAGGGCTCCGGCAGACAGAGCAGAGAGGTCAAAGGCCCCCAACACCCCTTTTTTGTTTTTTTTGTTTTTTAACTTTTATTTAAATTGCACAGGTCAACACATAACATACATATTTCGGCTTCATGCTTACACAGGTATTGTTACAATAATCAGCATTCAGATAAATAGGTCTACAGAACCTTTACAGGATCACATTTCCATCATTTTCTGTGTTTGCTCTATTATTCAGGTATTGCTTGAAACCTCCCCATATATCTCTCGGTCTACAGGCATATGCTAATACACTGGAGTACACCTCTTGATCATTCGCCCACGTCATATCATGTATCCATTCCTCTACTGTTGGGGGTGTTTTGCTTGTCCACTGCATCAATATGGCACGCTTAGCCAGTAGCAGTCCAATGTTTGTAAGGTTACGTTTGGATGCATTAATTTTAAGTGCATATCCTAGGATACACAATGAATGTTCCCACTCTATGAACTGTTCTACCATTGCCTCCAATGTGTCACATACCTTGCCCCAATATTCTGTGAGTGCCCCACAGGACCACAACATATTTAATAGACCAGCATCTTCAATACCACATCTTGGGCATCTCCCTTCGGCTGTTGCATACATTCTTTTCAAGCAAGCAGGGGGTGAGATGCACTCTATTCAATATTTTGAAATTGATCAACCTGTACCTGGAACTAAGTGATACCTGCTTCGCAAGACTGCTTCTCTGTGAATGTGACCTCTAAATCCCTTTCCCACTGTTCCTTAACATCAGGCGGATGCCCCCCCCCTTCTTGTCAGTGCCAGGGCAATTTTTTTGGTTGTGTCAGTGGAAGCTATATAGTTCAGACACGGGTGCAAAGCTGGCTGCTGTGGGAATCCATTCCACGTTGCAGCCACTGCTGACCCGAGTCTGAAGAATTGAAATTTTTGTAGTGGGGTGTCACCTATTTGGAGCTGATCATATTCCCAGGAACGGAACTGACCATCCTGGTATAATTCCCCAAATTGTACAATGCCTGCTTCCCAGAAGTGTGCAGACAGAGCCAAGTCTTTCAATGGGTTGAGGTAAGGTGCGTCCCAGATAGGTATTTTCGGGCTATACATTATGGTGTTTCGTGGCTGCTGTACCAATCTCGACAATGCTTGCTGTGCACTCAGTACCTGCTCTAAATGGTTGCAGTTTCCCCTTTTCCCACTGGCCAATTCGTGCAGTAGAGTGACCCTTGCCCTCCCCTGTGTTTCTAAGTATACGTATGAGGCCCGTGGCCCGCCCTCTACCCAGTTTGCGGCATAGTATGCTTGGGCTACCAAGTAGTACCTTTCATAATGCAGAGCTGCAAGTCGCCCCCGTTCATATGGCTGCGCAAGGCGCCTCCAACTGGCCCTCGCCTGGCCCTTCCATACGAATGCGGAGCAGGCACTGGTTATTTTCTCAATAGTGGTATCGTGCTGAAGTGGTAAAATTGTTTGGGTAATATAACCATTTTCACTAGTGCCAGTCATCCCCTTAGTGATATAGGCAGTTGGTTCCAGCGCTCGAGCTTCGTACATATTGCAATAGTCAGGGTATCATAGTTGAGAGAGCGGACCAGGATGGCCGACCTCACCATTTCCACCCCTAAATATTTAACCTGTTGGGGAGTCTAACGCAGCCGAATATATCATCATGTGGTTTCGTATTGTCCGTCAGTGGAAATATTTCGGACTTATTTATATTCAATCGAGAGAATCGGCCAAATTCTTCAACTGCGGTTATTACTCTCTGCAGGTATTTCTCGGGGTTCGTTACAAAGAGCAAAATGTCATCTGCGTACAATGTAATAAGCTCCATGGGCCCAGCTATAGAGATACCTGCTCGGGCATGCCGTGCCCTCATGAGATCAGCCAGGGGTTAAATTATTAGCGCAAATAGCAGGGGGGGGAAGAGTAGGCATCCCTGTCTAGTGTCGCCCGCTAACAACACCGACGACAGCACCCAGTTTATGGACACCCTAGCGTATGGCTGTGAATTTGTACCCATTTAATGAAGTTAGGCCCAAATCCATAATTGTGCAGTACACGAAACAAGAACTGCCAATACACAGTGCGAAAGCTTTCTGCATATCTAAGGATATGGCTACCCCTTCAGAGTCACAAGGGATCTTTGCTAGTACGTTATAAAAACAGCAACTATTAGATGCTGTTGATCTTCCCAGCACAAATCCCGCTTGTTCTTCGTGCACCATGTAGGGCATCACCGGGTTGAGTCGGGAGGCCAGTATCTTGGCGAATATTTTTGCATCTGTGTTAATGAGTGACAGTGGACGGTAAGAGCCACAATCCTCGGGCGGTTCCCGGGCTTCAGTAATAAGGGTATGACCGCTTCACACATGGATTCTGGTAGGATCCCTGTCTAATGCCTCGGCCCACACCACCAGGAGGTGAGGTGCAAACGTTTCCATTAATTCCTTATAGAATTCTGCCCCAGACCATCCGAGCCTGGGGCCTCCCCCCCTGGTAGGTCCTTCATCGCTGCTTTTATCTCGCTAAGCGGTATGGGGATTTCTAGAGCATTGCATGTGTCCGCTGACAGTAGTGTTGTGGGTATCGCGGCAAGGTACTCAATCTCTAGAAGTCATAAAACAACCCCATGACCTCCTCTGTTTTTGTGACCACTACTCCATCCTGCCTGGTGGCACATGGGATGGTCGTATTGCCCTTTTCCGTGCGCACCATACGCACCGAAAGTTTCCCTGACCTCTCCTGTTGCCCGTATCTTTGAGCCATCTGTCAAAATATCATACTTCCCCGTCTGCAGCTTCACGGTACTTTTCTAGCTGTGACTTAATTTCTGCATTAACTTGTGGAGACGGGCTGTCTGAGTATTCTGCCTGTAGTCACGCTATAGACTCTACAAGCCTCTTAAATTCCTGCCTGATATCATGTGACACCCCAAATTCAGTGGACATGGCCACTACTCCCGTGTATACTTTAAATGTTTGCCATAGTGAAGCCTGCTCGGACACTGAGCCGTCATTGGTTTCAAAAAGGTCTGAAATATGTTGAGTTAGGCTAGTTCTAAAGACCGGGTCCAGGAGCGATGTGGGTTTGAACCGCCATTGTGCCC
The DNA here is from genome assembly GCF_040938575.1 of Ambystoma mexicanum. Taxonomy (NCBI): domain Eukaryota; kingdom Metazoa; phylum Chordata; class Amphibia; order Caudata; family Ambystomatidae; genus Ambystoma; species Ambystoma mexicanum. The sequence continues at coordinate 426,164,635 of NC_090930.1, read as the reverse complement.
TCTGGGGGGACGTTGTCCAGCATGTCTGTTACCAGTGATATAGGGGCGTGATCCGACAGTGTTCTGGGAAGGATTTGAGCTTCTATGACCCAGCTCAGGATCTACACGGGAGTGCATATAATGAACAAATTAATAAAAGGTGAAGAACATCTGTGACCTGTGTAGTGAACGCCAGGCATCTCTCAGACCCAGATCAGTGATATGTGTACATGTTGTGCGCGCCGCATTGGTTAAGGGTCTGGGTGTGGTAGATGTGCGGTCAAGTTCTATGTCAAGTATAGTGTTGAAATCCCCGCCACAGATTAGTTGTGCAGTTGGGTACTTGGTACATTTTCTAAACACTTGTTCGTAAAATTCAGCACCATCTATGTTGGGAACATAAATATTCATCAGTAGGACTTCAGTGCCCCCCCAGTTTCCCATGCACTAACACATATCTGCCACCGTTGTCACTCTGTCGTGTAATGTGTGAAGGGAAGCGATCTGTGAATGAGGATCATGACACCTCTGGCCTTGGAGGAGTATGATTAGGGGTTCCGGATTTCGGTGAACTCTGAAAATATCTGATATATGACCATCATGACTTTGTTTATATTCCCCGGGGACTCCGATAAAAACACTGGCATTTTATATAATTTAATATCATTGAGGCTGGAGCGGGATTCGAACTGCTGTTTTGCGTTGTCCCAGACGCGCTGCCGACGAGCTATTCTCCCAGTCCTGGCTTTACTAAGCTATTGGAACTGAGATTACATTAACCACTATTGCCACCTTGTGGCAAAAGGCTGAATTACCCATATAAATCCCACATACCGAGCTGAACTGCTTTCCAACTGTTCACTTACTAAGTAATTTCCCCTCTATTGGCATACACTGTTGGAATTAGGCTAACGAATATCAATGCAAAGTCACATTTACAGTAAACCTCTAAGCATAGACCCTATCAAAGGCCCCTTTGCTGGTTTGAATCCCGGTCCCACGCTGCATTGGGAACGTTATTAAAGATGAAGGTTCGTGGACTGAATGACGATTTTAGTCTTTATAGTACGCTTTTTCACAATTGTTGCCTTTACAGTGGACCTTTTCCATTCATATTAGTTGATAGTTATCTAGTTATTCTTCCTCCTAGATGTCTCAGTATTCCCATTTATATGTCAGACAGATGGACGATTGTTTTGGTTTTGATGCATGCTTGTATGGTGTAGCCTGTCTGCTGCCTAAATGAGCCACGTGTGGTGTATGTGTTCCCTTTGATTCAGTCTGTTGTCATTTGCTAAATCTATATTTTCTTGGGTGGAAATGTAACGCTGGAGCGGTTGTCGCTTTTTTTTACTTATGTGTCATGGACTGTGCATCTGGGAAAACAAGGGTTAGGTGCGTTCCTTCAGACGTATCTACAATACAAGCAGAGAACAGCTAGCAGATTGTGTTAGTTGTTGTAACTCCCAAGTCCAATGAACTGTTTGTTGCTGAAAGCTTTGCATCTCCTCTGTTTTATTGTACACAAGACAGAGGTGTTAAGTGGTGTGTTAAGAGAGAGTCCACATGTTACATTATGTGGTGAAACCAAATGTGCAATGTGCACCCCTTAATACACCAACAACAGAGATTCTAAAATATGTACTAAAATGAATTGGGTCGCCTAATGTCTGCGTCCTTAAGGCTACCGTGTTCACAAGAGTCCTCCTTATTCGATATGTTTTGGATTTTTGAGCAGGTGCATATCATGGAGCAAAACTAGGGCAAACATGTTGAGGGTGAATATGTTTCTATTGTACTTTAATGGAATTTTTAACCCCTACAAATTACACTGACCTATGCAAAAAGAAGACTTCCCCCAATGTTAATATAACGTATGTATAGATGTTGCTCTGCACACTACATACTATAGATCTGCAAAGTGGCTATACACTTCCAAGAGCAAAGGAGCATAGAGTCAAGCTCTTGGACATATAGGGTGAAGAATTCATAGGAAAAAGGAGATGGAGGCAAAAGTAAGTGAAGGCTGAGGGATGAGGGGTCCTATTTGGAACTCCCCCCCCCCATTAAAAGAAGAAAAGGAAAACAGTTGACGTAGAAGAGCCAAAATAGAAGATCACAAACAATCTACACACATTTTCTCTTGCACAGGCATCACACACGAATGTAACAAACATTTTGCTAATCTGCCCCTATGTGTAGGGTGACCAGACATCCCGGTTTTCCCAGGCCGGTGCCAGATGCAGGGGTTGCATGTCTGGCACATCTACAACGCAGCCAGCTGTCCCTTCATCAGCTTGGGTGCCAGGAGGATACAGGTCCGATTGCACCAGCTGTGCAATGCCCACAATGCTGCCAGTCCCTGAGGGAGTGTCTGTGCCACAGGTCCCCTTGATACTCTTAATCGCTCTCGAGGGGCCAATGGGCCCAAAGGCAGGGGTCACTTTGGGGAACAACATCACAGCTTCCGGTTTGGGGAACTTGCTGAGCGACTGGATGTATATCACTTAATGCGACAGGCCCAGTTAGGTCAGGGTGTACACTGTGTGCACATAGCAACCTTATTACAGCCCTTAGAAAAAGGCACAGTGCGCCATCTTTTATTTAAATATTTTTACAAGTATCTTATTTCAAAGTGTGCGAGGTAAGTTGTGCTATGGGAATGGTGTGCAGCATCTACATGCACAATCCAAGGGGTCTTGAAGATGCAGCAGCACTAAAACACCAACCTTTTTCTTTTTTCATGCAGTGTGATTGATGAACATCTTTGAGCAATGGTTGTAATAGTGTGGATTTCTAGGTTAACCTCTCAAACTTGGGCATATGTTATTCTTGCAGCCGGTCATGAGAGATATTACCCTACTTTTGCATGCAATGAAACCAGACAAGAACATTTCTGTGTTTGCACTGGAAAAAGCAGTTATGGCAAACGGGAAAACACTGATAAACACAGATTCTGAATAGTATTGAAAGCACTGGAAAAACACCCCAGAAGTAAAAATGAATAAACCCCTAAAACAGGAAACCCTAAGTATGATGTATAGTAACAATGCTCTCCCCAACCTGGGGCAAACTTGTGTGCTTGGTGTTCCAAGAAGTGCGTTTCCTGGAGGAATAGTATCTGGGCCCTCTGCCGGTTTGTCATATGTAATCACCTTGCGGGCCTTCATGGGGATGCCCATGCCCCGAGCATTCCATTTTAGCAACTAAATCCCATTGGGTGTGGTGTCAACCATCATCCCCTACATGTTGATAAGTGATCTCCATAGACCTGTACCTGATAGCATTATGATCATTACTTGTGATTACCCGACTGTGAATTTTTCCAACTTTTTCACCCCAACTCCCACTCAGCTCCCCCTTCCCCACCCTCATAGTACCCCAAACTATCACTATGTGACTCCCTCCCCTCACGTCCCCCCCCTCACCACATCAAACTTAACAAAATGATGTACTCGCATTGGGGGCTACTGCTTCTGCGGTGGCCGGGGATTCCGGCTCATAAACCATAATGACTTTATCCAGCTTACCTCCTCAGTACAGAATCCTGCATTCCTCAACGATATCATGAATACCTTCAGTCATTGTGGAGTAAAGGCTTTCTCGCACACATGGAAATTCTACAATGATGACGTAACGTCGTCTGCCACCCTGTCCACATCTGATGGTCCATTTGCAGGATTCAGTCTGATTGTAGGCAGAACTGCTCACAAGCCAATTCAAGAATTAAGAGCAAATAGCACATTTTGGAAGCACTTTAGTAAGGTGCTCAAAATACTTCATGTTAAAGGATTTGTAATGACTGATCTTTATTGTATTCTTTAATTCCAAATCTGTTTGTCTGAACATGTTTATTAACAAAAGTATATTTGTTTCTTATTTTTTTGAAAATTCATTTGAAATTAATAATTGTTACGTTTAAATAAATAAGAACTTCAAGTTTATATGGTATGATCACATTCAGATGATGCAATGGCCTAAATCAATATTGAAGTGATATCTGAAATGATACACAACAATTGAATAATCTCAAATAATTTCAAACTCAATTTACTGCAGCGTGGACCTTGTTATTTTAAAGTTTGATGTCCCATTCCACTGTTGCTTTGGGACTCTCCCCATTCTCTGGTACATGGAATTCAGTCTGATTGTAGTGTGTTGACTTCCAGTGTATTTGCTATGGCGGGTCTTGTTCCCTGGGTCTATTCAACGCCCCAGCCCTGAGGTAATACCCAAGATTCATCATCAGTCTGCCTCTTCAGACAGTTGTTTCTCAGGCAAGGGGATGTTTGCTTCTACAAAAATGGTTGCTTCTTACGGAAAAGTGAAAAAGGAGGTTTTGTTCTTGAACTGCATGCGCAGTCTCGCTGGGTACAGCATAGCATAGGGGATTTTGCGTTCTCTTAGCAGTTTCTTCCCCCTTTGTAAAAGTGAGTCTCTCCTGCTGGACCGCAAGTGTGTTATCCGGAAAGATGCGGATCACGGAGGAGCCCAACCTCAAATCTTGTTTCTCCTGCACTGCCCTCAAGACCAAATCTCCATCTCTGTAGTTCATAAGGCGTGCCATTATAGGACGAGGGAACGCTCTGGGCTTGGGCCGTGCCGCCAGTGATCTGTGTGCTCGCTTGACAACAAACATCGAGGACCAGCCCAGGTCACCCAGTAGGTTTTTCAACAGTTCCTCCACAGCTTGCTCCAAGGGGCCCTTTAAGGCGTCCTCCGGGACCCCAATTATGCAGATATTATTTCTCCTTGACCTCGCATTTCAATTGGATGGTGCCCAGGTCTTTTGCCATAGCTGTTACTCTGCTCTGTGTGGTTTCTATGGTGTCTTCTGCTGTGCCAATCCTGGTCTCTGCATCAGTAATGTGTTGCGTTGCTTTCTCTAACCGAGTTCAGATCGTGTTGATATTGACGTTAATGACGTCTAATTTATCGTTTATCGCAGCAAATCCCTGTTGGATAACGGAGAGGACTCCTTGCAGGTCAGTGGGGCGGTGCTGTCATCGCCATCTCTCATCCGTTTGCATCAGCGTTCTCGGCACTCACTTGTTTAATAGCTGGTTTGGTGAACTTGCCTATTGTACCACCCTTTTTAGTGTGTGTGCGCCTTTAGGCATTATCCTGCAATGGTAGGTGGGGTGTGTTACGTTTAGTGTATCTGTGGGCGAGAGGTGTGGATGAGGACTCGGTATCAGTGCAACTGAGGCCACGTAGATGTCTGTGACCTGCAGCTTATTTCCTTCTAGTATGTCCTTTATAGCGGGGCACCAGTAGAGCGGGTAGGGGCGGTGCACTGGCGTATAGAGTCTGCGCCGGATCACCCCATAGCAGGGCACCGTGGTTAAAGAGCGAGTTGACTTGGGGCGGGGGGGGTGGGTAGGGGGGGTTTGGTTCAATAGGGTCAAGGCCAGCAGTTCTCTCACAAGCTCCCGCCGTATTAGCACCACACTGCGTTTTCACCCTTGACTTGCTCCAAAAGTGTAACTAAAGTTGTTACCCACGCAATTGATGCGGTCAGCTCCGTTTTTCTTAGCACATAAGCTTGTTTTGTAGCTTTCTCTAAAGGGGGTCTGTGCATCCCATGCAGAGCCCTTTATGCGCGCTCGCAGCTGGTGGCTGTGCTAGTGCGAGCATGTGGCGAGCGCCGTAGCACGTACCTGCTAGAGTGTGCCAGTGTGTCGGGTTCCAGTATGTGGCCCGAGCGGCAGCTCTCTTCCCTCCACCGCCATGCGGATCCTTACCACCACTCCCCCTCTGTGCAAGGCATTTCAATGCTTCTCCTTGTTTTGGCGCACTGTGTGGGCCAACAGGCGAGCGCCTGCCTTGCACAGCGGGACGCGGAAGCCAATGAGGGATATCGGTTGTAGCCCTAGGCTAGGTGTCCACACTTTGCTGGTTCTGCAATTATGGTCGGGTTGCTGTTAGTGTGGGTGTCGACGTACACCACACTTGTAGGGTATCAGTGAGAACTTCAGAGCGCGTTCCCTCCTTCAACATGCACCCGAGGTCGGGAGAGGGCACGGCGGTGGCTGCCTGGTGCCAGCGGTGGTAGGGAGTGGCGAAGAAAGCAAGCCGCCCTGTCCAGTTCGCAGGTCGGTGCCGCACGACCAGGTGCCGCTGGTTTGGGCAAATGGCATTCCCACCTCGGGTGCCCCTCCAGGAGGCGAGGAGCAATTCCAGCCTTAGCGTGGGCACTCAGCGCCTTGCCTTCCCCCCCCCCCTTTTACCCGCCCCTTCTTACCCCCCCCCCCCCACCCTCTCCGCATCAGTCATCCCATGCAGGCGGAAGTAAAATTGACACGACACCAGTTTGGGTTGGAAGGTTAACATGCCTCAGCAGCTTTATTTGCATAAAGTCTTGGAGTTATCTTACAGGCGATCCGTAATTCACCGTCACCGATACACTATTCCGAGTGCGGCTACCTAGGGCTTTCCCCCCCCCCCCCCAATCGTACTCGTCCGGTGGACGCCTCGGATTGAGCCCGGCCCTGGCTATCCACCTCTCTCTACCCCGGCCGTTGTTGCAGTCAATTTTTTGTGCCCCCCATTTCACCCTGCCCCTTGCTAGGTCTTGTAGCGGGTGCCCGACCCCCCGCACACTTGCCTGGTGTCCTAATCGGGCTCTAGCTAAAACCGGCAGCCACGCGGTGCCTCGCTAATGTTCAGGTTCCTATACCGGCACCACCACAAGTGCCCTTACAATTTCCTATACCGGCACCACCACAAGTGCCCTTACAATTTCCTATACCGGCACCACCACAAGTGCCCTTACAATTTATTTACGTGTCCGTATTTGGGCCGGCACCACCCTCCGATGCCGGCCCCCACTTTCTGCCTGCCTAGTTGGCCGTCGCTTGCGACGTCCATCTAACCTTTTCTTAACCAAACTCTGCTCAGCCCCCCCTACGCCTTCGCGTTGTTCCGGTTATTGGCATCCTAATCCTACCCCCGCTATGCCAAACCCCCCCCAGGTCTCCCTGCTGTGTCCCCGAGCCCCCAGAAACATCGCAATTCCCTCTCACTCAAGGCGCCCCCCCCCTCCAACTGCAGCCTTAGCAGGTGTCCTCCCCCCCTTGGCTGGTGTCATATCTCTTCCAGATTCCCTGTCCCTCGTACTGTCTTCCTTTCCCAACTGTCTCCCCCATTCCCCCGGTCCCCTTATGCTGCGCCCCGCCAGGCCCCCTCTTTCCTGTCCTTGCTGGCCCTCCTTGTCCGAGCTCCCCCCGCCCCCGATGCTCCTACCTTTCTTCCTCCCTCCTCCAGCTCCCCCCCTCTTGCCCCTCCCCCTTCGTGACGACTTACCCCTGCTGTAATTTTGGTCCCGGTAGCATACCCCCCCGTATTCTCCTCTTGTTCCCCTCCAACCAGCTTCACTTGCTGCCCTCTTTTAGTTTGTTGTTCGTTCCCTCCCCCCCCCGCAATTTGGGTCTTGGAATTGCCTCCCAAGTCCCCTACATCCCTCCCCTTTTTCCCCAGGGCCTCCCCCAAGCCTATTGCTCTTGGGGCGCCGTGCATCTAAACTCTTGGCTGCTCGTTCCCCTGTGGGTCTGCTGGCAGTGCTTCGTAAAGGGATCGCAATGTAACTCCGCTGGGCGACCTGTAAGACAAAAGAGAACATTATTCACATACTTTTTATCGGGAGGGTGGGTGGGAAAACGAACGCAGCTCCGGCGAGACGGGAAACCGAGGGAGGCTGTGTGAATGCTCACACAAGTCCGGGCTTTTATGCCCAGCTTCTCCCCGGTTTCCCGCCCTGTACCCAAAGCTTTCGCGCCCTGCCGGGGGGCGGGCCCCGCCTTGCGTCATCCTCCACCCCCCCCGGTGCATTTTCCTTACAGGCGTGGGGGGAGGGGAAGGGCGGCCTGTACCGCCCCCACTAAGGGGCGGCGCCCGCCATACCAGCTTTCGCTGGCGCGTTCGCCCGCCGTAGCGTGGGCACTCAGCGCCTTGCCTTCCCCCCCCTTTTACCCGCCCCTTCTTACCCCCCCCCACCCTCTCCGCATCAGTCATCCCATGCAGGCGGAAGTAAAATTGACACGACACCAGTTTGGGTTGGAAGGTTAACATGCCTCAGCAGCTTTATTTGCATAAAGTCTTGGAGTTATCTTACAGGCGATCCGTAATTCACCATCACCGATACACTATTCCGAGTGCGGCTACCTAGGGCTTTCCCCCCCCCCCCTCCTTTCCCCCCCCCCCCCCCCAATCGTACTCGTCCGGTGGACGCCTCGGATTGAGCCCGGCCCTGGCTATCCACCTCTCTCTACCCCGGCCGTTGTTGCAGTCAATTTTTTGTGCCCCCCATTTCACCCTGCCCCTTGCTAGGTCTTGTAGCGGGTGCCCGACCCCCCGCACACTTGCCCCGTGTCCTAATCGGGCTCTAGCTAAAACCGGCAGCCACGCGGTGCCTCGCTAATGTTCAGGTTCCTATACCGGCACCACCACAAGTGCCCTTACAATTTCCTATACCGGCACCACCACAAGTGCCCTTACAATTTATTTACGTGTCCGTATTTGGGCCGGCACCACCCTCCGATGCCGGCCCCCACTTTCTGCCTGCCTAGTTGGCCGTCGCTTGCGACGTCCATCTAACCTTTTCTTAACCAAACTCTGCTCAGCCCCCCCTACGCCTTCGCGTTGTTCCGGTTATTGGCATCCTAATCCTACCCCCGCTATGCCAAAACCCCCCAGGTCTCCCTGCTGTGTCCCCGAGCCCCCAGAAACATCGCAATTCCCTCTCACTCAAGGCGCCCCCCCCCCCCCTCCAACTGCAGCCTTAGCAGGTGTCCTCCCCCCCTTGGCTGGTGTCATATCTCTTCCAGATTCCCTGTCCCTCGTACTGTCTTCCTTTCCCAACTGTCTCCCCCATTCCCCCGGTCCCCTTATGCTGCGCCCCGCCAGGCCCCCTCTTTCCTGTCCTTGCTGGCCCTCCTTGTCCGAGCTCCCCCCGCCCCCGATGCTCCTACCTTTCTTCCTCCCTCCTCCAGCTCCCCCCCTCTTGCCCCTCCCCCTTCGTGACAACTTACCCCTGCTGTAATTTTGGTCCCGGTAGCATACCCCCCCGTATTCTCCTCTTGTTCCCCTCCAACCAGCTTCACTTGCTGCCCTCTTTTAGTTTGTTGTTCGTTCCCTCCCCCCCCCGCAATTTGGGTCTTGGAATTGCCTCCCAAGTCCCCTACATCCCTCCCCTTTTTCCCCAGGGCCTCCCCCAAGCCTATTGCTCTTGGGGCGCCGTGCATCTAAACTCTTGGCTGCTCGTTCCCCTGTGGGTCTGCTGGCAGTGCTTTGTTTCAGGGATTGGCCTGTGATTCCTCCAAGACTCTCTGCTGGCTGCCGGCGGCAGAGAGTTCCCCCCCCCCCCAGCTTGCTTCCACAGGGCACTCCCTGTATTTTTATGGCCGGCATCCTGGGAGGTGCCCCCCCCCACTCGGGCCTCTCATACACATCCAGCATTTTTAAGTGCCGTCGGCGCCAGCTGGCTATGAAATGCCACCGCGCTGAGATGGCCACCCAGCCACGATCTTGATTTCCCCGCCCCCTTAGCCCAAAGGACGAACCCTTTTTTTTTTTTTTGATCTTCGTCCTGCAAATGCCTAGTGTGCGGCAGAAATGTCTCATCCTCATATCCTTTGATTGGAGGTCAACTTGATTCAGTCTTAACACTTGCCCAAGAGGCATAGGCAGCTCTTCGTCCCCCACCCTCGTCTTCCCCCATGACATGACATTATCCGTCCCTGGTAGGCTGGCTTTCGCCCCCCCCCTGCCCCCGGCGGCCTGTGGCCCCCGGTGCGGCACCCCGAGCACCCCACTCCCCAGAGACTCTGCTCAGGGTGAGGGGGCTCGAAGCGTGTGGTCTTGCGGTGTCCGGTTCTGTACCCCTTCATATTGTGCCCCCCCTTACTCCCTGTTTTACCGGACAGAGCACCCCAATCCCCAGCCTCTCCCTGCCCGGGGTGAGGGGGCTCGAAGCGAATGTGTGGTGCCCCGTGTGGTCTTGCTCCCAACCAGGCAAAGCGTCAGCCACCTGCGGTAACACCGCCAGTTTTATCGTTGAATAATACTTAATTAAATAATGTTTATTCAGCAACACTGGTCAAAACTGTTCCCCGTACAGTGAATACCCTCATCATCCATGCTATGGAAGTGGTTTAGAGTTGACTTCATATATGAGAAATTGCGATGCTTTGGACATGGGCAGGCAAGCCTGACCAGCCGCGTCCCCTACAAGGATAGGCCTCTCCGCAGAATGCCCAACGGTCTGCTGCCCCGTGTGGGAGCTACAATGCTGTCAACCGGGGGTGTTATAATTGGGGGAACTTAACCCTTCCAAACAGAAGAGTACTACCAGATGCTGCTGTCGTGCCGGGTGGTTGGTCTTGTATTATCAACCCAAGGGAAAAAGAACTGGTCCCAGAATCCCTGGAGGTCCCCCAGCCTCGACGTGACCTGGCAAGACCTGCTGCCAGCCTGACCTATAACCAATCTCCTTATGTACGGCCTGTGGTCATTGTTCGAGTTATAATTAAGCCAACCTACCCATTCTCAGCTATCTGCCTAAAGCCACAACTGCTGCCAATGCGCCTACCCAAATGGAACAAGGGGGGTTCCTATCACCACCAGCCGTGCAGCAACATGGCAACGCATCTCAAAATGGAAACCACATGTGGCTATCTTTGTTGCCTTAATACACACGTGTTGCATTTACCCGAACCGGTGCCACGGTGGTCATCAGTTTACGTGAAGATACCCTGGTCCCTGCCACCTCCTCTCCCCCCCCCCCCCCCCCGAGCTGCATTACTCGACCCACCGCAGTCCCCACCGTGTTTTGAGCTGCTAATTTATATTTAATGCCCGTCCACCGGGGCTCCATGATCTCTGCGCTCAACCGTTTCAAACCCAGCCCTCAGTCGGTCCCAATGCAGCCCGGTGACCGACCATGGACAGAACAATGTCAGGTAGCGTTCTGTATTCAGCCACCAAATTAAAATGTTGCGTCCCTCAACGGTCTTTACCTTAGCAACCTACATCTACCTCCCCCAGTTTATATTTGAACTTCTGTTAAGCTGTGTTATGTCAGCGGTGCTTCCTGTAGCCGTGTGCCACACCGGTATTACATCCCCCAAGTGCCTGGGACCCACAGGTATAATTGATAACTGTTCCTCCGTGCCTATTGCATTCCGCTTAGTGAATTAGTCTGTCACTGCCCCCTTTTACCGCCTCGACCTGCACCATTACCCCTTATGGTGATCGCCGTTAGCCACGCGGTTTGCACCCATGTCTTACAACGGTTAGCACGACTCGCACGTTTGTGCGACATAGTGTATTTAAATCATACTGTCGGAAACCTTTGCATCCCCTTCGTTGAAATTCATGCACCGCGCTTTAATGTTTGCGTGTCTGCCCGCCATGTAATTCACGTTGCGCTGGGGCCGTGCACACCCAAGCATACCATTCACTGTGAATGCAGTGACTCCCAACCATATACTTCCCAAGTAAGGTCTCCTGGAAAATCCCCTTCAGTAAATGTGGTAGCCTATATCGCGGCTCTGCCCCGTGTATCCCAGAGTTTATCCAACATCCCGTCTCACCGCCCCTTAGGCCCAGCTGCTAACCCCGGCAGGAACTGCCAAGCGGTGGCATACAGAAATGAAATAGGCTTACCCCTTTAGGACCTGCCCCTCCCCATCAACGCAGCCCCCGATGCACCTTTGCTAACCAAGAGCACATCTCTAAACCCATGTATCTTATGTAAGCGCTTTGAAAAGCATTTTGTATAGGGCTATATAAATAACTCATATCGTCTATAATCCAAAACAAACCAGGCAATTTTGTATACATCAGTCTTCGTTAGACCCACAAATAGTACACCATGCCCCCATGTCCATCCACGAACAATACCGGCAAAGTCATCCAATCCCCACGTGGCGGCAGCCAAACATGTAAAGCAATATGAAGCTGGTCTTTCCGGAGCACAAACATGGGGCCTCAAACCGTACTCTTTGGTCCAAAATTAAATCCTAATCCAACGGTTGCATCTGGATGACAACAAAGGTCACATAGTGCAGTGCACCACAAAGCCCGCTTTTAAAAGGAACCTGTAAAACAAACCAGCACCGCAGTGCTAACTCGCACCCACACACACGAAACCTCCTGGAACCTAATCATCTGTGACTGCAGCAATCTATCTTGAATGAAATGTATAGCAACTGTTCATGAAGTCTGCCCGTGCGGCACGGGTCGACCCTTTGCCGAACAACCGGCCGTGAGTAGACAGTCTTCTTTAATGAATGCGCCCTCGGGCCATACCAAAAGTGGGCTCAGCGCCCGATTCGCCAGCAACCATACCACAAAGGAATGTGTGATGCCGCCGGAATACAAAAGCAACCCATGCGGCCGGCGGCCATAACCACACAATGTGGCGCAAACGCCACCGCCGTGGTCCAACCACCTCGCGCCACTACTACTAGTAAAAACGACACAAAGCAACCATCGAGGCCCGCGGCCGTCCATGGGTAAATACCTGCTTCAAACAACCAGTGCATATAGAAATCCATCGCCCTGGTGCCCCCAGCTTCGAGTCACTACAGTACAATTGACAACTCATGTGCAATAATGCGGTACTTATATAGCGCTACGAACGCTCAGGTATCTGTGCGAGCGCTGCTTATTATTACCCACTGTGTGGTGCTCGTTTCCGATCACCTGCACATGAGGTAGCCTCCCCCTGATGCCCCGCGCCGAGCGCCACCCCCCAACCCGCACCCGAACACCCGGTCCCGCAAGGGCCCCCCACTATTGTGGCACGGCGGCCAAAACAGACAAAATCATGCACAAAATAAACCTTCCTGTCTGGCACACGGGGCAAAACGGCCCTGTTGCATGCCTGTGGCGCTGATAATTACTGCAGCACTTATGAAACCAAAATTGCGGCGCGCCCTTTTAAATAAAACACAAACCACATTCCCGCGATGCTCCGCACCTAGTACTTGAACTCAGGTCTCCCGCATTACCAGTACAAGCCCTTCCCGCTTACGCCGCTGGCGGCTGCGTTAAATCAACATGAATTCGGGTACTATAACTCAGTTTACGCGCACGACTCACAGAAAGCCTGCATGATGGCCCTAATGTAAACAGAAAGCCGTGAAACGCTTTGCTAAATAATACATTTCGGACATTGCTAAATCATACATTTCGGACACACGCGGCACGGAGGCCCTGCTAATACAGCTGTCTCAGTACCACCGAACACGCCACAACTTCCTTTTTGTATAGCATTTATATGTGGACCCACGAAGCACCGCGGCCCCGGTACCAATCAACCTCAAAGTCAGGGGCCAGCGCGAACCCACAGCTCCACACACACAAGCCCCAACAATTTCCACCCGCGCCGCCGATATCGGCTCCGCCATTTCGCGCTCCCCAAATGCATTCCCCTACCGCGGTGTGCCCCCTCCCACCTGTATGCCTTCCTCCCTGCGAACCCCCCCTCCCACGCCCCCTCCTCCCGCCCTACCCAAGCGCCTTCATGGCCCCCACCGTGTGCATGATATTATTGGGACTACTTGTGGTGCTGTGAACCTTCTGGGTGCCCGCGAATGCAAAAGGTTGAGTTTGGCCCGCCGCCGGGATTCGAACCTGCGTTAGCAGGCTCTACACGGATGTCAAAGCGAGCGCTCTGCTCGCTGTGCCACTCGACCAGCTCCTGCAGATTCTGGCTCGCAGAGCAGACCAACGAAGCTACACCAAACAACCGAAATTCCATGGGCTTGGAATACACGCGGCACGGCGGCTCTGCCATTTTCGTTCCCCAAATGCATTCCCCTCGCCGCGGTGTGCCCCCCCCTCCTCCCGCCCTAGAATTTCGAATTTGTCCCGCCGCCGGGATTCGAACCTGCGTTAGCAGGCTCTACACGGATGTCAAAGCGAGCGCTCTGCTCGCTGTGCCACTCGACCAGCTCCTGCAAATTCTGGCTCGCAGACCAGACCAACGGAGCTGCCCCAAACAACCGAAAAGGAAGGAAGCCATCTCCCCTTCGTAAACAAGGAAACACTTAAGAGCCTCTGTTAAGAAGGGATAGTGCTCAGCCACTTGCTCAAAACCTGAACCTTTGGAGAATTCCTGAAATATTAGTTAAAACCACTTTCCCACCAGCAATCTTATGAACTTGCCAATGCCTTCAAATGCCAAACTCACACACACCAAACCATCCACCCACACACACGATCACGGTGTGTGGGCTTGGAATACACGCGGCACGGCGGCTCCGCCATTTTTTCGTTCCCAAATGCATTCCCCTCGCCGCGGTGTGCCCCCCCCCACCTGTATGCCTTCCTCCTTGCAAACCCCCCCGCCCCCTCCTCCCCTACCCCAGCTCCTCATGGCCCCCACCGTGTGCATGATGTTATTGGGACTGCAGTGGGGCTGTGAGCCTTCTGGGTGCCCGCGGATGCAAAAGTTAGAATTTGTCCCGCCGCCGGGATTCGAACCTGCGTTAGCAGGCTCTACACGGATGTCAAAGCGAGCGCTCTGCTCGCTGTGCCACTCGACCAGCTCCTGCACATTCTGGCTTGCAGACCAGACCAAGGGAGCTATACCAACCAGAAATACTATGGGCTTAAAAAAAAAATTGGACGCGGCGCGGCTCCTTCATAAAAGCGAGCCACCCATGTGAGGCACACGGACGGACGGCGGCCCTGTTGACCTCCCAGCAGTTCGGAGGCCATCGTATAAGAATTAAACGCGGCAAGACATAACAGGCACTATAATGCGGAACGGCATACACTAACTATAGAAAATGCCCCCCTCCCCCCCAGAACCGGGGCCGACATCGACCCCACTCGCTCCCCCCCACCTCCACCACGCCGCGAACCTATATCCCCAGTGCCTACCTCCAACGTTTGCTCCTGGAACCGACCGCTGCAGCACCGGGAACTTCCTCGAACTCGTACACAACCTCCTGTACCGACGCGATACCCGTACTCCTTCTGCCGACGCTAGAACGCCACCGTCACCACCTTCGACCCTGTCCCCGACCTCGCGACCACTGCAACGATGCGGATGGCTGCCTGATGCGGAACGAACGCTGCTCCGACTGGCTGCCTACGACACGAAAACGAACGCAGCTCCGGCGAGACGGGAAACCGAGGGAGGCTGTGTGAATGCTCACACAAGTCCGGGCTTTTATGCCCAGCTTCTCCCCGGTTTCCCGCCCTGTACCCAAAGCTTTCGCGCCCTGCCGGGGGGCGGGCCCCGCCTTGCGTCATCCTCCGCCCCCCCCGGCGCATTTTCCTTACAGGCGTGGGGGGAGGGGAAGGGCGGCCTGTACCGCCCCCACTAAGGGGGCGTTCGCCTGCCGTTACGCCAATTAGCCGAGTGGGTATAGTTATTTGTGCAGGGGGGGGGGGGCACTCAGGGCTACCTTTCCACCACACTCAGTGGTTGGTTCAACAGTAGGTGCGTGCAGAGTCCGTACTATGTGCCATCCTGAGGTCACTGTTCACGTCTACGTGACACTGCGGCTCTGCGCTGGTGGAGTCAGGGCTCCTATTGGGATCTGTGCCCCCCGCTCACCCTCCACATCGCGGGCCACGGGAGGGTCAGACCAAGGCGGGCTATGGGTCTCGTGAAGTTTGCTTCCAGTATGGCTGTTCCGCTCTGACCCACAAGTCAAAATCACACACGCCTTACTTTGCCAGCCTTCTCTGGCAGCGGAGCCCGGCCTTACAGTGTCATCAGGGTTTCCGGTTCGGAACGCAGGGGTCTTTAAGATATTTCAGCCCGCTGTGGGTCCTGCGGGGCCTGCAAGCCCCGCTCGACGTCTTCCTGATTTCACCAGTGTGCCTGTGGAGGAGGGGCCGTAGAGCTGGTGCAGCGTCTCGCTGCAGTCACCACAGGCTGACCATTAGATACCATTGTATATCTTTGGGACCATTGGGCCAAAATCGGCAGTTCTTGGCCAGGGCATGCCAGCCACACGCATGACGCTCGTCCTGCTGTTTGGTGGCAAACCGGGCAGGATTCTAAACAAAATATGCCGGTTTCCCCAGCTCGCTGACAGATCACGCAGAGAACAGCATGCTGCCAAGCACGCAACAGCACCCCCCCCCGCACCACCCCCTTTAACGCGACAACAGTGGGAAGCCACAGAAGTGCGTGCTCCCCTTGGGGGCAGGGAACAGGAAGGGAACCACAAGTGACTCACAGAAAGCGGGGGTATACTGGAAGGGGACACTCCTCCCCCTTCTCACTCCCCCACATAATCAAAAAGAGAGGTCCGGGGGGCCAAGAAGCAACCAGAGGGAGATGCGGGAATTCGAGTGGAGGTGACAAGTGAGCCCTAATCCAGATAGGCTGAACAAGGAAGTAAAAGACCCCCTCTCACATCAACGCGACAACAGTGGGAGGCCACAGTAGTGCTAACCCACGGGACATACATAGGGATCAGTGCGCTCAGAGGCCCCCTCATGCCAGAGTAGTGCCTAACACTGCGGCACATCAATCACCAGGCCCGGCAGCCCTCATAGGACACTGCAAGGACGTATATGCTGCCTAAAAGAATAGGGAAAGGCCCCCAAAAAGTACCACAACAGAAGCAGGACAGAAGAAAACAGGAAGAATATCCCAGATGTCAGGGCCCAAAGCGAAGAACACGCCGGCTAAGCTGAAAGGATCTGTCAACTCCCAGGGGGGGGGGGCTGCTGGAACGTTGCTGGAAACAGCAATGGGAGGACATACAAGAAACAACCACTGAACAGCAACCAACAGGGGCACAGAAAGCAGGAAGTGCGCAATCCATGTAATTAAACAAGGAAGATCTGCAGGAATGCCTTAAGAAGAAATGGAGGACAGAATGGTGAATTCTTCCCAAGAACAATTGGGGAAGCTGAAAGTCAAACTTCGGGACTCGCTCCAGGAAGTTACGAAGGAAATCGCTGACCTTGGATCTAGACTGGAAACAACAGAGCAGGGTCTGTCAGTAATGTCAGAGGTGGTGATGGATAAGAGCGTCCTATTGGAGCAAATAGCCAGGGCGAACCACAACCTAGAACTCCAGGCGGAGGATTTGGAAAACCGTTCCCAAAGGGCCAACATAAGGGTGAAAGGCTTATGCGAGACTCTCTTGGACACTGACCTGAAAGTGGCTATGCAGCAGTGCTTCGAAGTCTCTTGACAGACACCCAACAGAGTGGGCCCAAAAAGCATGACCCTGGGACAAGACCCAAGGACGTCCTAGTAGCTCTGGCCTCATTACAATGAAGGAGAACATTTTACGCTCCGCAAGATCTCAACAAGGCCTCACCATTAACGGGTCCCCAGGCCAACTCTGCCAAAACCTAGCACTGTCCACGCTGCAAAAGAGGAGAGCGATGCAGCCAGTGACCAAAGCACTAATAGCAAAAAACATTGCCTACAAGTGTACGTTCCTGTTCGGTCTCCTGATCACATGGGAGGGCAGGCAACAGCAACCAACGACACTCAAAGAGGGGAGATCTATTCTGAACATAGAAGAGGAGGAAGCACAACCCATGCAATCAGGCAGGGCCATCTCCCACGGAGATGGCAACAGACCTTGGGAATGGTGAAGGGGCGGGAAAAGGAGAAGGGACAGGTGCACAAAATTGAAAGGCCTTCGTGATATGTGAATGGTATTACGATAAGCAAGGGCTCAGAGCAGGCTGCGTAAACTACAGTCAGACACAGCTTAGTCCAGAAGCTGTGGGGAGGTGGGGCGGTAAACTCATATGAACCATGTCGGAAGGGGCCGGGAGTTAGGGCTATGTTGGAATCCATATTGAGGGGTAGCGCACCTCTACAGAGGAATTCCCCAGGGTTATACCAGGTCCAAGGCTCCAGGATAGCACCTGGGGTGGTTCAAGAAAACTTAGGCCATGTCCGGGAAGGGGCAGTTTAAGGGTGAAAGTAGGCTGAAGGGGTTAGGGGGTGGTAGGAGGAGTCGGGAAGGGAAAGGAAGGGAATCTGTAGGGACATGACAAGAAGTCTTCCATGCCTCGTTCCCTTGGGGCCAGAACCAACCACAAGGGTGTCCGAGGGGCAGCCAGTAAGACCCTGACCTCAGCCTCACGCTGTTGCAGGAAGCTGCTGCATAGCAACACCACCCTCTTTCAACGAGATGGTATCACTATTTCATTATTCACTAGCGGTTCACTGTACCTGTAACAATGGGTATTATACTGAAAGCACATGTACACAATAGGTTTGAAATCACTAAGGGCTCCAGAGTACATGCGCCCGGGTTTATTTAGCTTTAAGATTACTAGACTGCAAGTGCAGATGTGTTTCACTTCCCTGAAATAATAAAATCAAGCATCCAAGGCCGTAAGGAACGGTGTGCGCGAAATATGTATTGCTTTGTAGATTTATAGGTAACAAGACAGACACTTTATAAAGGGGCAAAGGACACTTAATCATTCAAGTTCTGGAAGTGGAGTGTAGCGCGAGGGTGGCGCTGAAAGAGGAAACTCAAGGAAGAGTGAAGGATGACATTGAAATGTGCAAGCAACCCGAAGATGAGAGAAAGAGGAAAGCAAAAGCGTAGATGCAAAGCGGGTAAGCAGTCCGAGCACTGAGTGGAAAAGAAAAGTGGAAAGCCGGACGGGCACGTGGCCCGGTCCAGCTGAGAAAGGAGAACAAAGGTGCAGGAGTGCACAAACAAGTAAAAGGCAGACAAGTGGCCCAAAAGAAGGGAAAAGAGGTGAATAACCAGGGGCAAGCTGTAAGAGTGGTCGCACAGGAAGGAATAAAAAAAAAGCCTTTCGTTCTCAAAAGTCTGACAAGACCCTGTCCTCCAGGAACCGTATGCTGTATGAATTTGAGATGAATAAGCTGAGACGTGGGGAACGGAACCCGAGTCAATTTGAACTTTTGGCTAAAACAATTTCTTTGAATATTTTGTTTGGAAAGCAACCCAAGCTTAGGGAAGGGCATCCTGAGAGGTCCGAAGATATAAGTGACAGGCTATTATGCAAGTCTATGCAAAAAGGACGAGCATACTCGTCCTTGGCATTTAAGAGGTTAAAAGAACAGTGTGTTGTTTTGGGAACTTGGACATATCGCACCTAAGGTGAGGGGAAAAACTTGGATACTTACAGTGAACTGTTATGGTAATAGAGTTTGGTCAAGAGCTGGAAAGCTCGAGAAAGCTGACCTGGCGATCTAAAAACCCAACCGCTCACTGAGACCAGAAGAACCGCACCTCAAAATTAAGACATTGCTGAGCCAGAACTGGTACCTGCCTTGTTTTTGTATCACTATTTTTCCTTTTATCAGAACCTCCTGTTTCACACTTTTGTTCGTTTTTAAGGGCAAGCTTAGCTTGAGACACAGACCGACTTTACTTTGGGACTCACAGACTTTGGCGGCCTTAGTTACATCAGTTGAGGGACCTTTCACTTTAGAGTTAGGGCCAGTAAGGAGTTCTACAAACCCAAACATTGGGTTTAATAAAGGTTTTCGAACTTTACAAGTCAGTTTCTCTTGATACCATGCTTGTCTCACACAACATAGCATAGAGTGCTGTACAGTGATGGCATGATTGTGCTTGGTAAGTGTGACATTGTGCATTGCATTTAGACACAAGTGTATTTCGCTCACTGGTCAATTTGGACATTTGCACTTTATATGTTGTGTGATTAAAGGTTTATTCAAACACTGTATACTTTATGCACTGTTTTTCAATCTTTGTTATATTGAGTTTAGTTTATTTTGAAGTGTATAACTTTGTGCCATGCCAATTAAGGATTGCAGCAGGTGCATCCATTACATTGAAAGCTCATAGATTTATCCTTTTAGACACATTCCAGTTGTTGACAATTAAATCACAGCTAGATAAATTATAAATTGGCTCTTGACCTTGAGCACAATCTACCATCTATATGCTTGCCTCCTTGTTCGGAGCAGGTCTTCCGGGGTTTGGAAATTCCTTCCATCTTGTTGGTTGTACCTGGTGCAAGGGATTCTTCATCTTCCCCACCCCTTTCCAAAAATTGAGCATCTTTGGGATAATCATAACTGTCTTGTTGGTTGCACCTGGTGCAAGGGATTCTTCATCTTCCCCACCCCTTTCCAAAAATTGAGCATCTTTGGGATAATCATAACTGGTCCCTGGTTGATCAGCATTTTCTCCTTCGGAATTTGAGGGAGAAGAAGAATCTGCAAATGTGTACAATAACTTCTACGGGGTATTCCCTTCTTGTTGTATCACTAGTCTGCATATTCATTTGGTAGTATTTTATGTTGTATATAGAAGTATGAAGGAAATGCATGTCACACGATTTTCGTGGAATTCTTTGCGATATACACAAGCAGCTATTTATAATTTATTACATAGGCAGTACAGCATACCTGATGAAGATGAAAAGTAGTATGATGGTTTAGGTCATGTGTTGTCATCCTCTTCACACCAGTTTGCATAATAGAAGTATTTGGAGCATTTAAATATATTCCTGTTGTAGGAGTGTCTCCTCATTTTCTGCCATGCATTTCTATAGCAAACAGAAAATGAAGGTCAATACTGGGGTCAGGATCTTTAAATCCCCTTCACTTGTGATTGGCGTATGTTTCATAACACCTCTGCCGTAATTCAGTTCTATGGGTTTGTAAGCCTCACCCGAGAGCGGTTTCTCTGCTGTTTTAGTCCCCTGCCATTTTCCTGTGGCTTGCTGTTGGCTTGACTTTCTTGGCCATATTGCCATCTGGGGTCAAACATCTGCTGGGTAGCTCTTCTCTATTCCACCATATTTGCTGGCGCAGCACTCTCTGGTCCTAGTGCCATCTCCATACATTTGCGTCCTCCTAGTCTAATCTGGTTCATGCCAAGGCTGTGACTGGTCCCGATCCAGTGGCAAGAGGAGAAAATTAGAGGGGAGGGGAGTAAGTGAGTATCACCGGCAGCAGAGCAAATTGTGCAGAATGTCTGGAAGGCAAAACCCACTATACCCTTTAGACCACTAACGAAAAGCTGGGGGGATAGCTCAGTGGCAATACGTTTCTCTTGGAAGCAAGACAACGCAGAACACAGGTTCGAGTTCTGATCCCGCACTTTGATTCTGGTCTCCGGTACTGAGCGCATTATAAAATCAACCACAGGATATTGTAGGGGTAGTTAGATAAAGCATTGGTCTTTAGGGGTCTCCCTTCCAGCGCGAGATAGGGTTTAGATCATAGGAAGAAACATTTGGTATGTTGAGTACCTGGCGAATAGGGCAGCCTGTCATAGTGTGGGATTGGTGCAAACAGATGAGTGGGGGGGGGGCGGTCGACAGCTAGTGAGCCCTGTGTGAAATTGAAATAAAAGCCACTGAACCATCTCGGAGTGGTACAGCCTCTTCATCTGTTACACCCACCCAGGACCTCTGTTCTGCCCTGGCAGCACACTTCACCACAAAACCCCAAGTTATCCTTTACTGCCTTCCCCCCTCCCATCACAGCAACACCAGTGCCTCACTTGGCCCCGACCTCCACTTCCCCTCCCCTCTCCTCTCCCTCACCTGTCACACCCGAGGAGGTCGCCAGGCAAGTCCAGTCTATGAAGGCCTCATCCAAATAAGTGGACACTTGCCCCTCCAATACCATTAAGAACATTGACTCCTCGTCCCAGCCTTGGCTGACCTTTGCAATCTATCCTTTTCCAATGGAGTTTTCCCAACTGCTCTCAAGCTATCCCTTGTGCACCCTCTGCTCAAAAAAAACTCTGCTGCCCCTGCTATTCCTGCAAACTACCGCCCGATCTCTATCAATCCTTTCCTGGGCAAACTCCTGGAGATGTTGGCTTTCCCTCAGATGAACCTCCACACTGAATGAATTGGTTGTTTCCATGGCCATCAGTCTGGCTTTAGAGCATCCAGAGACACGGAAACTCCTCCGCCTTTGACACGGTTAACCACAACATCCTGATCACATGTCTGCGTGACACCCTGTGAATCACAAGTCAGGCTCTGGCGTAGTTAACCTCCTTTCTCTCCAGCCACCCATCCCAGATGGAACTTGGAGCCTTTCTCTCGACCATCACACTCTCAACCTGTGGCGTCCCCTATCGCCCGGTTCTTCAACATCTATGTGGCTACCTTGGCATGTGTGATCGCCACTTTCACCTTTAATTTCCAGTGTTATGTGGATGACACGCAACTATCCTTCAGGATACCATCAGCTGCTTCCTCCTCCTCACTCATACCGGACCGCCTGTCTGCTATTCAGTCATGGTGACGTCACTGGATGTCACCGGATGTTATAAATAGGACGCACAGCGCCCGTAGCTTCAGTTTACATTTTTTCCCCTCAGAACACGTGGCACCAATCTCATGCCTGCTTGACTGCACATGGCCTTGCAGAAACGCATAGGACATTCTCCAGAGGGTCAGGCTGGGAGGGCGATGTGAAATATGTTGGAGGAACATCCAGTCGAAAGAACGTTACCAGTTGGTAAGTAACTTGTTCTTCAAATGGATTGTCCCCTCCTCTGCATTCTACATCTTTGACCGACTCCCAAAGCAGTACCAGTAAATGAAGGAGGGAAAAGAATTTAGAGTACCCAATCAGATTTCGGAATAAAGAACCACCTTACCAAAGGCCATACCCTGACCATGGATGGTATCCAGGGAATAATGCTCAACAAAGGTGTGAAGCGAAGCCCATGTAGGAACATCACAAATATTCCTTATAGTAACACCCCGCTGGAGGCCGGTGGAAGTAGCCACGCCCCTAATGGAATGAGCTTGCAACCCTTCAGGAGGATCCTTACCCACCAATCAGTAACACTCCGTAATGGTGAGGATAATCCACCTGGACAAGGTCTGTTTGGTAACAGCCTGGCCCAGTCCGTGTACAGCATATCCTACAAAGAGTTGATCCCTCTGACCCTGGACATCCTAGAAATGTAAAAGATCAGAGTTCTCCTAGGATCCAGCAGATGGAGTCGCTCCTCTTCCTTACCAGGATGAGGAGGAGGACAGAAAGATGGGAGAACCACTTTCTGACTCAAATGAAATTCCAAAACTACCTTAGGTAGAAAGGACGGACGGACCCACCCTAAGTAGAACCCTGTCCTTGTGGAACCCAGTAAAGGGTCGCTTAAAGTAAAGTGCCTGCAATTCACTCACTCTGCGAGCAGAAGTAACCGCAACCAAGAATACGGTCTTGAAGGACAATAATCTCAAAGGACAAGAGTGCAAAGGTTCAAACGGAGCACCCATGAGAAATTTCAAAACCAAATTTAAATCTCAAACCGGCACCTGGAAAGGAGACAGCGGGAACACAGTCAGTCCTTTAAGAAATTGAGAAATCAACGGAATCTTAAAGTAAGAACGTTCTTCAGACAAGCGCTTAAATATAGACAGCGCCACCAAGTAACCCTTAATGGTACCAACTTGAAGGCCCCTGTGGGCCAAAGAAAGCAAATCAGACAAAACCATAGGCATGGAGCACTGAAAAGGATCCACATTGTGACCTCTGCATCAGTCGCAGAACGTACGCCAACGGTACAGGGATTTTGTTGCAGGCCGCCTGGCCGAAAGCAACACCTCCATCACGTCATCCGGGAGGTCCAAATCCTTATACCTCAACCTTTCAAATACCAACCGTGAAGGTTGAGAGTCTTGATCTCTGAATGGAGAACCAAAAACCGCTGGCAGTCAAGTCGTTGGCATGAGCTTTCAATCCTGTGAGGGAAGCATCCGTCATTACAGTCACCTCTGGCCACAGTTGCCAAAACGGTCCCCCCCCCCCCCTCTCATCAGGTTCCTTTTGTTGGCCCACCACAGAAGATCCTGGGAGACAGAGTGGAATCTGAACGGGATCCAACATCTTGCCGGAGAACTGCGACCACTGCATCTTGAGGACCCATTGCAGGGATCTCATCTGCAGCCTGGCCTCTAGCACCACAAAAATGCAGGATGCTATGAGGCCGAGCAACCTTAAGAATTCGAAACCCAGGAGACTCCGGACATGTTAAAACTTGTCCACCATCTGCACAATGTGATGAGCCCTCACCTTGGGAGGCGAGTACTTCCCCAAGGATGTGTCTAACACAGCCTCGATGTACTGGAGCTGGTGGGAAGGTGTCAGATGCGACTTCTTGAAATTCAGGGCGAAGACCTGCGGCAGGTGAGACCAAGATGAGCCAATGCTTGCTCGGGAGACCGTGCCCTGATCAGCCAGTCATCCAGGTAGGAGTAGACATGAATTCCCCCCCCCCCCTCGCCTGAGGTACGCTGCCACTACCATTAACTTGGTGAAGACCCTCAGGGTAGAGGTCAATCCGAACGTCAGGACCCGAAATTGAAAGTGCGAGTCGCCAGCCGCAAACCTCAGGGACTTTCTGTGCTTGGGGTGAATCAGCACATGAAAGTAAGTATCCTGTAGGTCCAGAGACACCATCCAATCCTGAAGTTGAAGGGCCTGGAGGACTTGAGAAAGAGTATCCATCTTGAACTTGTCCTTCCTGAGAAGTTTGTTCAACCAACGCAAGTCCATGATGGGTCTCAATCCCCAGTCTTTCTTCGGGATCAAAAAATAAGGGGAATGCCTTCCCTTGTTCCTCTCTGCTACAGGCACCGGTTCTATAGCACCTTTCTCCAACAGGGTTAAGATTTCCTGCGCAAGGAGCAGATCCGGAAGCTTCAAAGAGAGTTCCACAGTGGATTGTCATGAACCCGCTGAAGGAAGGGAAGGCAGTAGCCGTGGGCTATGGTTTCCAGAACCCACACATCTGAAGTAATGGCTCGCCATTCTTCTAGATGCTGAGACAGTCTGCCCCCAACTGGCGAACAATGGGACATGGCCTCACAACTCTTTGCCTTCAGGCACTGCCGCAGCCGCTTCCAAAGAGGCAGCTGAGTGGCTTTGGCACCACGATTTCCCCGAACATCACGGGTACTTTTTCGCTGGCCGTTTTGACTGGGGGACCCTCTCGTTCTACCAAAGGAGGAGTAGTAACAAAAAGAACCTCCCCTCCTTCCCTGTCCCATAGGACGAAAAGGCAGAGGTTGACACACAGCTGCGCTTAAAGATTTAGCCGCAGCTTTCGAGGTCTGCAACCTCTCAAGGCTCTCATCAGCCTTGCTACAAACAAACGTGCGCCATCAAAGGGCTGTTCAGAAGACGGGCCTGCACATCCGGAGAAAAACCAGACTTCCGCAACAACGCAAATCTGCATATAACGGTGCTCGCAGCCATGGAGCGGCTGACACGGTCGGCCGTATCCAAACCCAACTGAAGGGATTCACACATCGTATCCTTGCCGTCTTGCACGGGAGCAAGGAACCCATCCCTTTCTTCCCCCTCGGGAATATGCTCAGCCGCTAATGAAAACAGTTCCAGAGTGTGCGAGAACCTTGCCAAGGCACAAGTGGAGTTGCCGATTTCAAGGCCATGCTCCCAGCAGAAAATACCTTCCAAGCCCAGCCGTTGAAGTGCTTGTCGTCCCAATCAGGAGGGATGGTAGGGTATGCAGCCTGCCTCGAGGTGGGCGTAGCCGCCTGAACCACCAAACTCTCGGGAGTGGGGTGAGTAGATAAATAGCTGGGGTCACTGTCAAAGATTTATTAACAGCCGGAAGAGATTCCGGGGACTGCCAAGCAGCTGCCACCCTTTTCAGTAAGGTGAGATGAAACTGTAACACCGGGTCAGAAGATGGACCTTGATCTAAGATGTCCGTTAGATCATCCTCTACAAAATCTTCCGGAGGACTGGACCAGCCCAGATACTCCGAGACCCTAGTCATGAGCCTCCTGTATGAAGACTCAGCATGAGCCCCAGTCTACCAAATTCCACTTCCGGAGAAGTGTCCAGCCCACTGGCATCATGGACGGTTTGTCTCAACTCCTCCAAATGACTGCCACCAGAAAAAAACTGGAGCCACATCAAGTTCACCACGGCCCTCAAAATCAGACCTTTCTTCCTCTTCATAAAGGTCATCCAGAGGGAGTTGAAACCCTGGCCTGGGGACAGAAGAGGGCCTGGAGTCCAAAACTGGCCTCACAGACTTCGCCATAGCCTTCCTAGGAGGATCCACCACATCGGGGTACTCCAATGGCAAATTTTAGGCAAATATACCCAAAGGCGCCGAGAGCGCCGAAGGCTTCAACGCAGAGCGCGTCGACAACCTCAACGTCGTGAGCACCGAAGACTTCGGCATCAACACTGGTGCCGACGGCGCCGTGGGCTGATAAGATGACAAAGAGTTGACATCTGAGTCAGACGGACACGGCGCCGACTGAGTCGACACCAGCATCAAGCCCATAGAAGGTTGCAATGGTCTCGCTGGTGACGAGGATCGAGACCTAGAAGCACATCTCTTTCGACTCTCCGAAGCCTTGTCCGAACGGGACCTCGAAGGTTCCCTAAGCGAGTCGCGTCACGGACCTGAGCCCAAAGGCGTGCGAGCCACGGTACGAGATCAACCCTGGCCGGCTTCGGTAGACGGCACGACCGGACCCATGCCCTGCGATTGAAATATCGCTAACATTTACTCCTTAAAGGCAGCCCATTCCTCTGGAGTCGAGGACTTCATCCATCAAGCATGCCACTTTCCACGCAGCGCAACAGGGAAGGCGATCAGTGACGGTGCCTCCACAAATGCCACGACAAAGAAGAAACATGGCGGGAACCACTCCGAGACCGAGAACCCCGGGCCTCCACCAGACGCGGAGAGTCGCCCCTCGAGTCATCAGTGGACACCCCTTTAGACTTGGACTTTCGGGACTTACTGGGCTTAGAACCCCTACCTACCTGGAGCTTCCTCTTCCGCAAGGCCTTGGCAGTCAGCGACTGCCATTTCAAATAGTCGGTGTTGTGCGACTCGCCCAAGCACCACAAACAAATGCGATGCGGGTCAGTGATCGACATTTTCGACTTGCAGTCCCAGCAGGTCTTGAAGCCAGACCGTGCAGTCGGAGGGGGTTGAAGAAAAACACATCTCAATGATGACCACACGAGGCGCGCCGAGTTTCACAAAGCAACACAGAAAAAATGGAACCGAGGCTACAGGCGCCATGCATCCTATTTATAACATCCGGTGACGTCGCCCTCAACGGAGGCCTTTGAGGGACATCGATGCAGGAGGCCTTCTGCTGAAAAAGTTTCCAAAGTGCACAGCTGTGGACATTACATGTCAAAGATTTGGAATACGTTGGAGGACACAATACTTTCCAAGTTACAATTTTAATCTCTGTGTAAAGTTGCATAGGTCAATTTGTATATCCACAAAGTTGTAGCTGGTTGGTGAAAACAACAGTCCTTTGTTTAATACTGGTCTCTCCATCTGTGACAATTGTTTTGTAGATAGGTTCATGACCAAGTCAGGAAGCTGCCCTGCCCAGATTGTTTTTGTGAATGCAATCCATTTAGTCTCTTGCTCATTTATTTTTCTTAGTCGCTGCTTTGTTTGATACGGTTACAGTATTTGTTAGGGGATCCGAAAAATTGACGTGTTTTGTTTGGCGTGTGAACGGCTGGCCTTCTTGTGCCATTGGATTTGTTCTAAAAAAAAATAAATCTTTGTAGTAGTTTGTTCCAAACTTGTGCTTGGTGTGGTTGTATTTTCAGGTTCGCTTTCTGCTTCAGAACTTCCTGGGGAGCCATTAGGCGTACTTTCCAGTGATTTGGGTGTAGCCTGGTCATATTTGGACTGATATGTGAAGGACCCGCCTTCCCTGGAGGGACGGTCATCTCTGTAAAATGTGTGTCGTTTTCTCATTTGGACCTCGTCGTGGTGTATCTTAAGTATCCTGCACATGGTCTTGTAGTTTTTTTCTTTAGTAGGAGTTAGTGCTGACTCCATTAAAAAGGCATATCCACCACTTGGCCAGGACTTTCGGTCGAATGTTGAGGGCTTGTTGATGTCATCGGAGACGGAGAACGCATGATCCAAAGCTGCCTCACCCTCACGAAGAAGGGTGAATGCCTAGTCGTTCTTGTTGTCAGGCAGCCATTGAAGATTAGGGCCCATATTGAAGCAGAGTTCCCTGTCTTTGGATAGGATGGTCATTGCATTAGCCCCCTTGGATTCTCGTGGCAGCTGTTGAGATGGCCCTCTTCCCAAAGGCATCCAGGAGCTTGCCTATTTTGTCAGGGAGAACAGACTGTCTCTTAGGTGTATTTTCGATGTCAAACGGGGCCTAAAGAATATCTGCACTGCCTGTTTCCTTCCCCTCTAGGTTGTCAACATACTTTGTGCATTTAACCCTTTAGACCCCAATGGTCTTGTATATACATTGTATGGATAGTGTTGTGTTGGTTTACTTAGCGTTACTGTGTTAAAAAGGCCTTGTAATAAATGTGTCTATATTTTTGATATAACACCTGTCTGGAGTAATTTGTAAGTGTCCTTACTCTGTGTGCTCATTGAGGTCCTTCAGTCACCCTCACCGCTCCTGAGACTTAGTCTTGACCGCCTGCCATAGCTACCCTGATTGGTCTAGCCCATCCAGGTCAGAGTTCAGAAATCCATTTTATCATGGGGCCAAGCCAAACATCAAAGCGTGGAAGGATCCGATCTCATCCAGAAGGACCTCATCTGGTTCACCATCCCCAGGGAAAAGGTAATCCATCTCACCAGTGCCTGTAAAGTATGTGAAGGCATATTTGTCTCAAACGTCATCCTCTGTGTCCATAAGGGTATGCACTCGGACAGTCAAAGGCCTCTGAGAGGCTGAGAGGGGCCACTAGACCACTCTGGCCTGGTTGTGGTGTGGATGGCAGAGACATAGATGGGTAAGAGAGCCTGTGTTGCACCTCAGAAATCAAGGATTGCAAGG
The DNA here is from genome assembly GCF_040938575.1 of Ambystoma mexicanum. NCBI lineage: Eukaryota > Metazoa > Chordata > Amphibia > Caudata > Ambystomatidae > Ambystoma > Ambystoma mexicanum. Next base: position 426,135,883 of record NC_090930.1, on the reverse strand, counting down.
TGAGAATGTCCATGGAGAAGTCTCTAGGAGCTACTGCTGCAAAAATGGCAGGAGCTGAGGCTACAGGAATGCTTGGCACTGCCTTCAGTGGGCGCATAGCCAAATTGGGGCCAGAGTGCTTCAACTCCATCTCGTCATCAGAGAAGAATCCCACAGAGCCTTCCATCTCCGAGTCAAGCTAGGGCTGAAGGATCTCCTCTGCTGGGATAGACAACAAGTTTGGTTTAGCCGGGTGGGGCGCAGGGTCAGCAGAAAAGAGCATGGAGGCCTGGGGAAGGCAGCCAGAGAAGATGGTTGATCCAACAAAAGAGTTGACAGTATAGGTGTTGATAGAGCAGCTGGTTTAGCCTTAGTCATGGTTGAAGACTTGATCACGCTCATCGATGGAGTCATTGACATGGTCCTCGGCATCGTGATAGAAACTTTACAACCAGTCGTTGATATTGTCAAGGTAATCTGCAGGGTTGTGGATGAGTACTGTTTCTGCACCAACTGGGATGTCGATGGGGCTTTATGAGTCATCAATGAAGACTTGGCATGGCCCATCGATGGCGAACTTAGGCAACAATTTATCTAGGATCGCTGAAGACATTGAGGAAACATACTTGTCTGGTGTCGTCACAGATGCTGACAAAGAATGCTTCTTTGATGAAAACAGGTTGGTGAATGTTCCTTGCACTGTGCCCAACGAGATTTCTTACTTTGAGAGGCATCTTCATGCAACCTCAACCTCTTACTGGAAGGAGAGCACTGCATCGGTCTGCTCTGTCTGAGCGAGGCACGATTGTGGACAAGCAGAGTCAGAGGACCCACCCCCACTTGCATCATCAGGCCATGCCCCTAACTGGCAGACTCAGAACATTTTATTAGAAAAAGGCTAACAGGTGGAACAGTCCTGGATGTCGTGCACAGAGTAAAGGCAGTTGTCGTGAAGGTCGTCCACATACACATGCTCTGGGACGCACCGTGCACAGGTCTTGAACAGACAACACCTCTTGGTCTCCCCCATGATTGATATAGGCCTCACAGTCTGAGACAGAAAATCCGCTCCATGGGGCTGCAGCCACCAGAACAGGAGCAACCCCAAAACAGAGTCAAGGATTCCACAAACATCAGGAAAACTAGAACATTCATATTAAATTGAAGAAAGGAACATTGAGCAGACAGACTCAACACATAACGTGCAGTAAAAAAATATAAAGACAGCCTCGGGCGGTGGATCTGAGGGGAGCCCTTTCCGCTGACTCTGGGCATTATAAAACAAGAACTATACTAGACCACTGAAGTTTTAATTTAAATAATAAACCGCTCTACGTTACCAAGGATTCCCAGCCCAACAATGGGAAATATTCATACAGCATGTGAATCTATAAAAGATCCAATGCTGACTGCCATCTGTGCTTCAACATGCCCAGGATCACCATGCATGGAGTAAATTCCAGAGATACCCCCTGGTGCAACATACCTCTTCTCCAGCCATCTCCTTTCAGCGCTGCGCCTCATAGAATAGTAAAATCCCACAATAAATTTGAGTCAATTGTACACATAGCTCCACCTTATTTCTCATGCCTTCCTGAGCATTTTATCTATACCTCACCCTCATCCCAACCATCTACGCGACTTTGCTCCTTCCTATTCCTACCGAATGTTCTTTCATACTTCTCCTTGCCTCTGACAGGCAAAAGCACTTCCACATCATAAACTATGGCAGGAGGCAGTCTACAAATCCAAGATAACATAACATGTATACAAATACACAGGGGTTTACGTTCTTGGGACACATGTAAATACAAAGATTTATTGTACTCTGGCTGCTCCTCAGAATAAGCTCTGCTCCCAGCCGGTTGGCTGCTTTCAAAATGTCCACCCCCCAAAAAATCTGGTTCTGTTTTGGGTAAGGTTTCTGCATCAGGGTCCTTCTGGAGAAAGGCCTGCATCGAAGAAGGAACCCCCATTTAGCACTAGACTTGTCAGAAAATGTCCATTTGTCTGCAGATTGGTGAAGAACTCCCCGTTTTCTGTGTGTTAATTGATAAAGTCCACCCATGGAGTATCATTCGAAGCAGTTCTCTCATTGGACAGGGGATCATAGGTTCACTGCATATATTACCAACCCATTGTATCAATAGGGTCTAAAATCCATGTTTCCTCAACCTATGGGGGGGGGGGGGGGGGGTGGCGGTGGTGGTGGTGGTGGTGGTGGTGGTGGGCAGACAACTACTTTTCATGCACCTTTTTATGATTTGATAAGAAACACCAATCATGGATGAAGTGAGCGATGTCACACCTTCAGTCAATTACTTTTATTCTCCCCTACACTCCTCACATAGCAGCCAGACACATGTGAAGTACTCCTAAAGCAGCGAGCAGTACACCTCATGCTTGCACCAAAGCCCAAAAGAGCCAGCAGCCGCAGCCAGCTGTTTGGCCTCTTGCACAGGCATTTACGGTACATGTGCTCAGTTAACAGTGCTTGCTCTTCAGCCACTTACCCTCTTCTCCCAATGCATTAATCCGTCACACATTTCAGTGTTCTCTACAACATACATGTATACCCTTCGTAAAAATATAAAGTAAAACAAACTTTATTTGACAAAAACTGCCATGCAACAAGTCAGAAAAAGCCAAGTGTTGTACACATGTCGAATGCTGCCAAACCCACTCATAGGCGCAGACAGTCCCCCCACTTGTAAGAGCAACCTCAGCCTAGCTTGCAAAGGACTTGGACCCTTACATGAACTGGAACTTTGATATAGCAGGCCACTAAGAACAGTCCTTGGATGCCCCCCCTATGGGAGAAAGGGGAAGAGCTTAGACCCCACTAGTCTTTGAACACCTCCCTGACCGAAAGGCAGGGTTTGATTGGCCCAGGGAGCTGGAGGTGCTGGGGACAGGAAGTTGTGCGTTGTTTGGTGAGGTCAGAGGAGGTGGCAGACCGTGAAATCAGAAAGAGGAAGGACTGTGAAACAGAGTGTGGAGGTGGTTTATGGAGAAGGGGCGGTACCGGCTGGCGAGAGAAAGTGGTACTCTGTTTTTCATGTAAGTACAAGTGGTAGGAGTGAAAGGAGGATGCTTGTGAAGAAGGTGGAGTTGTAGTGGTGTGATAGTGGTAGAGGAGATGGGAGTGGCAGTGAGGTAGGTGAAGTGACAGTCTTTAGGTGGGAGTAGTAGAAGGGTGGAGTAGTAAGAGGAGAATGTAGAAAAAGGAAGGGCAAGAGACAGTTAACAGCACCACTTTCTCTCACCAGCCAATACCTCGCCTCTATAAACCACATAAATGCTCTTTCCACTGTCATTATTTATGGTCTGCCGCCTCCCCGCCACCCACTACCCCCCCCAGCCCATTACCCCACTCCTTTCACCATTGGTGCTCTCCCTTCGAGTTGCCCTCGCCAATCTTGCCCTGCCTTCCTGTCCGAGTAATGTTAGACATTACAGGGATCGAAATTATGGTTGAATTAGTGGGAGCTCCTGGCATTCAGCAATAACCGGTGACCCATGGCTACCACTGGGGAATGAGGAGCTAATAAATAGCATTCCACAAATCAAATTTACACATACAATGCAAACGGTTTTGATTTTGTCAACTTTTGTTTATAAACCTTAATGCTTTAAAATATCATCCTTATTTATACATTGTCCAAAAAGCAGAGTTAAATTCATAAAGATCTGTTTGTTCGGCATCAGTTAGCCTGGGGAGCCAAAAAGCTCATGCTAGCTGTTCTAGGCTAAAAGCAGGAACTACATAGCTCCCAGACCCACCACCCCCTTTTAAACCCTGCATTAGAATATATATATATATATATATATATATATATATATATATGAATTCAAGCCCTGCCTTGATCTCCCCGCAATGGCCACCTATCAAAGTTCCCATTCGTGTGTTGGTCCAAGTCCTTTGTTGAAGTGCTCTGGTATCGGTAAGCAGTTCTTCCTCTAGCATCGGACTACTAAGTGTGCTACTAGCAGATGGTTTGCGTTCAGCACTGTGCAGTGGTTTTATGGTGCACTGCTGCCGGTTGGACTGCGTTGACCCAGTTTACTTCTCGCACAGTTCTTGTGGGCTGTTTGTTTCAGGAAGCTGTAAGTACCAGCTGCCCCTGCAAAAAGACCAAACGGAGAAACTGTCCAGCATGTGAAAATGTTGGCATGGGGTGATGAAGAGTGCTACCATTTTCAATCACATGGGTCAATAGAGAAGGGACAAGGCAACTGCCACCTCTCCCCCCCCCCCCCGGGGTCGGACTGGTTCTTGCTCCCACCCCAGGTTGAGATAGGATCCCTAAAGCTTCTTCACCAGGGTCAGGCTATGGACCCTGCATCACATCTCCCTTTACTCTTGGTCTGCCTCGTCTCCGGGATAACTAGCTGCCTGTGGACCCAACAAAAAAAGGACTCGTTTTGTATTTCTCTAAGGCTAGAGTCAATTATGGAAATTCTGCTTGCCTGTGGGTAGAGATCCACGTGTCCGTGGACCCCGATGATTTGAAAGTGCCTCTGGTTGCAACTGTTCAAGCTGACTTTCACTGTGATGACTGTACGTACCTAGGCTCCAGCTGAGCTATGTCTGGAAAAGCCCTGGACTGTTAATGGGGATATACAGTTTTAAGTCTAGTGGTTTTGCTCTGGACTATTCCCCCCTCCCTTGGGAGTCTGAGTTCCATGTTTATTTCCCTGGGCTTCTGTGGACAAAACCGGGCAGAGGTCCCTAGTTTTCTGCAGGCATAACATTCAGTATGTCTGGATAGGATGGGTTGTGGGTGGGGGTGTCTAGATTTGATCTTGACCTCCGGGTTTGAGATGGTAGTGCCGGACCTCCTTATGTTGGGACTACATTCCATTCCTTGTAACCCTGGTTTGGTATCCGTACTTTTCCTTGTTCCTTCAACTGCTTCTCTGAAATGCATGTCTCTTTGGTGAGCGTTGGCTGTCTGGATTGCTTCCACTCGCTTTAGCTCATGTAGTTGCCAGGTGACCTTTTGTACGGGGCGTGGGGCAACAAAACGATCAATTGCTCCAGGGCCAACACTTCTTCTTTGAGGTTTTTTTTTTTTCAGTGAGCCATTTGCTCAAGGTATCTCTTACCATTTCTTGGGCTGAACCCCCCCCCCTCCCCCCACTCCCCCCCAGCTCCTCCCGTCTCTACCTTTTAGTGTCTTCAGTGTTCTCAGGCCCACCCCAGTCTTTCAAGAATACCACGTTTTAGCTCTTTCCAAGGCATCCAGACATCTGGTTGACAGCACGGAATGTGGGTTGGGCCCCACCCTTCAGTAACAGCCAGGAAAAGGAAATGTGCATGACAGACCAGGCGAGTGCCCAGGGTGATTGAAAGGCACTATCCCACGAGGGGTGTCACCTAGATTGTTCACAGAGGAATTCTAGATAGAAAAAGCATTTGCCTTTAGGCCATCTCCTATAGACAGATAGCGTTTAGCTAGTACCAGTGCCTGGTTGAGGGAAGACTGGTGCCCATCCCTAGTTTAGAGAGGGCGACAGCCACTGGGCCCGCTCCCAAGCTTACATAAGACTGAAACACACTGGTGAGTTGGTGTCTTCTTGAGGCCATCTTTTGCACTGCTTACCGATATGTGCTTAGCAGCTAATCCCTTAAATAAGATGAACATTAAATGAAACCATGCGTGGGTGGCGCTTTGTAAAAATCCAACTGACCTCAGCCACCCAGAACCCAAAATTGCAATAAATACAGACACCCTCCACCAGGTTGCTGAAAACACCCTCTCAGTGGCACCACCACAGACTAAAAAGGATTATGTAAACATAGAAGTCAGTAGCACACGCGGCGCACAGTCGGAAGAGCAATTTGCACAGCAGATGTCGTTTCCATATATATATATATATATATATATATATATATATATATATATATATACATACACACACACACACCTCCCCCCCTCCTCCTCCCCCAAATTCATGAGCACAAAGCCATCATTGGTGTGAAGAATATGTTAGCCATACTATTAATACATTAAGAAAAATCACAGGTAAAGAATACATTTTTTGGCACAGAACCGCTTACATAATTTACCCTGAATATCAGAGTAGAGGCTGGGGTAGGATAATGTGACTTGAAGACGAAATGTTGCACGGGAAGGTGGAAATAAACCAGGAAATAGAACACAACAGAAGGACACCGGAAGGGGATGTTGGAGAAAGGGCTGATGGAGGTGTGATGGGAAAGGGCTGTAGGGTTGTCCGTGAAGGGTAGAGAGAGGGGGAAAACAATGTAATGCAGCAATGTTGAGTGCTAGGAAACAAGTTCTTCAGAAAGGAGAGCTTTGAGGTTGAATTTAACTAGTGGTAGAGTTGGGGTAGTACAAAGAGGGAGAGCATTCCACAGTAGAAAGAATCGAGGAGAGAGCAGAAACAAGAGGGAGCCCTGGGGGCTAGAGTGGTCGCAAACAGGTGAGCTGAGAAGGATCTTTACAAGCAAGGAGGAGAGTAGGAAGGGAGATGAGCAGATAGGTAGGGTGGGGAGAGTCCATGGATCATTTTGAAGATAAGAAGTTAATACTTAGTCCTTTGTTTCATAAATATCCAGCCAATCTAGCAATGGGCAGAGGATGTAGAGGTAATGTGAGAAAGGTTGAAACGTATGCAGGCTGAAGTTGAGGACTTTGTCCAGAAATGGAAAAAACAGTTGGGAAGGCCATAGAGGAGAAATGCACAGTAGTCATAGCTATAAAGGACTAATGAGATTAGCTGTTTAGCTTGATGGAAAGATGAAGTTTCTGATATTGAGTAGGTCGAGTTCAGCAACAATGGCAGATTTGGAGATGAAAAGCAAGAAGTTGTGTAATGGGTTGAAGAGGACACCAAGGTTACAAATCATAGAAGAGTAAAGAAGGTAGTCGGAAGAGAACAGGAAGAAATAGCCTGCTTGGCTAGGAAGTAGAGAACATCAGTCTTAGTGCAGAATAACTGAGTGAGACACTATGCAATATCTGATGGCAGGGAGACAGTTTGGAATGGACAACAGTTAATTGGATAAGGAATGTAAGGAGAAGATCAGAGTGTTGTCAGCGAAGAATTGATAGGAAAAGAGGAAATCAGGGCGTCAAGAGCTGACAGAGATTTAAGAGAAGTGGACCAAAGACAGACCCCAGGGGAACTCCAGCAGTGAGAGGGGGGTGCGGGGGTGGGGGGACAGGGGAGGGAGGGGGCTTGGGGGGGGAGGTAAGGCAATTCCAGGACACCTGAAAGTGACTGGGTGCAAGGTATGAAGCAAACCAAGCAAGATCCTTATATCCGATGGCAAGGAGAGAGAAATGTAGAGGCCAGAATGGTCAACCATATCAAAGGTAGCAAAGAGACCAAAAAGATAATAGATGAAAGGTTTGCATGCCAAGAGTAAGAGATGAAGCTGTGGACATTGAGAAGAGCCGTCTTAGTAGAACGCAGAGGCCAGAAGCCAGATTGAAGAGGGCCCAAGCAGTTGTAAGTAAAAAAGGAACTCGTGAGTCATTTTACTAATACTACCCGCTGTAGGATTTTGGAATAGTCACCTAGAAAAGAGACGTGCTGAAGTTGTCAGGACAGTTCGAATTCACCGTGCAATGTTGGGGCGTGGAGTGTTTTTCTCAGTTAGGACCTAGACCAGGTTTCCTAAGGAGAGGCATGAAAGTAGCAGTCTTGGAGGATGAGGGTAAAGTGGCATTGGACTAAGCTTTCCTAACCATTACCTTGAAAAATGTAATGTTCCCTGAAATGCTTTGTACATAAATGGGAGTGTGCACATTTTTGCCTATGAACTTTGCTCATCTGCTATCCTTTCTTCGGTGGGGGATGGGGCGCGTCATCTTGTTTTCGGTGATTTGACAATGAACATGTTCCATGATTAAATTCTGTAAATATGATTTGATTTGAAAATAAATGTGCACCCGAACACCTATCAGCTCATACCCCATTTAGATAGGGTTTCGTTGCACAGCTATAGTGCATTAATGACTCCGAATTGCGTCTTGATTGGGAATGTTAGAATTAAGGTTTTCATGCAGTAAATGCACAAAGCAAATACAGTAAAACGGGGATATGGCAATGCACATATTACACAACTTATATCACAAATTGCTACAGAAGAGAAACTTGTATATCATCCATGTGCTGTAATGTCTTTGTCCCAGACAGGGATAAACATGCTGCAAAATTTCCACTTGCAATCGGCGAGTGAAATTTGGATTGGGCCAGGTAATAAATCATTTATATGCAGCAAGCTTGCAACCTGGCAAGTGATCAGCGTCCATGCGCGCTACAGACGTTGCCCTGTGACCCAAAAGGATGATCTCAATTGTAACGCTGCGACTGTATAGGGTAGCTACTTGATATGCAGTAGCTTCCAGCAGACCCTGATCTTAAGGGCTTCAGATGCTGCATCTATCCCAACATGTCTAGAGACGTAAGTTGCCAATCAAATGAACGTGGAAGCCCCAGCCAATGCCAGCACTACAGGGGACTCTCCATTGGCTCAGAAGGTCACGGAAGCGGACTGGAGGATGTGGAACATCATCAGCACGAGAAACAAGCTCCATCCGAGCAAGTGCTAAGAGTTAAAGGCTGTATATTTTGTGGGTGGCTGCAAGGGGCCAGAAATGTGAGGTGGACAACTTTGTTCAAAAGGTTGCATGAACACCTCACTATCCCAACCCTGGAGAAGGTTTCCCTGCCAAAAATAAACCAAAGGATACAGCAACAAAAGGCTTCTGTCCATCACACTTGTGCATACAACAACTCAATAAGGTAATAAATTGCAAAACAAATACAAGTTAGATTCACAATCTGATAAATGTCTCCCTTTAATCTGGGTGAATTCCCCTTACCCAGATTAAAGCAGGATTCAATTCAAGAGTTCCAAACATAAGGAAATCCTGTCCTGTAATACAGTTCCAATTCAGTTCCCTTGGTTCCAACTGGACAAAAGTTCCAATACAGTTATGTTTGTTCTAACTTGAAATCAACAGGTCAAAAGTATTCAACAAGGCTTTAATCTTTTCACTTGTGACAAATGATCTGGAGGCAACTTCTCCTGAACCAAGAATACTTCCACAGATCAAAAATGTCTGTCAGGATAGTTCTGCAACAGTTCAAAAACACTTGTTTCAGTAATATGAATATCAGGGGGATTCTGGAACAGTCCAAAAAACATTCTATTAGTTTTCTTACTTGTTAAAACGTTTAACCACACTACAGTACTTCAATGACTTCCACCTGGCCCACACACCTGCCAGGCCTATGACAATGTTCTCTGCCTTGGTGTACTTCTATCGGAAAGGTTAGCTTCCAACAAGTTAGCCATGTCTCTTGCTTCACAACATCAAGTTTAAGTATTTAATCTGGAAAAACAAGAAACACACTGGTACCGTTTATGACACTCACCACTTGCAATGTAGATTATGCTCCACTCCTCTGTACTTGTATCAAAAGGGCAGCTCTCCTGTCATTCCGTTGTCCCCTCTTCCACATTAACCAACTGCTGACAATGGTTCTCTGCCACTCTTACACGTCTTTGGCAAAGTGGGTTTAAGACAGTACCTCTTAGGACCTTCTTTGTATATGGGCAATACGTTTTACAAACACTGGGAGTCTTACTGGCCCCCTTTTGGCTTTGGCAAGGTTTGTTCTTTTCAACTTGTTTTGGTACAATTCCCTTTTTGTTAGACCAGAAAAGTAACCCTATAGTCAAATGATACATATATTATGTTGGCCAGAAGCCAATACATCATGTGACAAACATCGCAATCTAAGAAAACCAAAGGGCATCCATTTTGTGAAAGGTCTGCCATTTGCTTTTTTTCTCTTTTCTGTCAAAACACTTTGCAAAACGTATGCTATGCTTTAGACTCTTGAACGCAGAAACACTAACACAGACAGGAATGTCAAACTGTGCAGAAATACATTGTTTTTCTCTCTCACCAAGTCCTTGAAGTTGAGCAGAAGCTGCATTTAATCAGTAGACCAGGTGCCGGGTTGTCTTGCAAGCGCTGTTGTAAAAGGCAGTTAAACATGAATTATATTCTCCTAGCGGTGCTCTTCTGCAGAGAATGGTATTCTCTGCTTCAGAACTATCTAACCCTTAGCTCATGAGCCGAAACACACAGATAACGTAGTAAGGAATGTTTCCCTGCTAAGAACACTATATCCTTGCTGAGCCAGAGCCCCATGTTCCTCATAACAGAAAGCCGTCTCTGCTGCCTTTGCTAGAATAACTATGTTTAGGCTGAATGAAGACCTGTCATAATTGTCAATCAACGAACCCTAGCCTGTATGACATGCATGTGGGCGGGTCGAACTGGTTTAGCAAATATTATGTCTAAATGTATATATATTGCTGCTTGAGCGCTGATCGCTCTCTCATCTCACAGTGTTTGCGAACACACGTCGTGAGGCGGTAAGACCCAGTCAGCCGACTGAGAATACTTTGAAATAAGCCAGACTTGTTTGTAAAACGAACCTTGTGTCAGACGTGTCGTTTTAGTATCTGGTTATTGTGCCTTAGTTTCCATATGCGGTCTTTATGGCCTAGCAAATATGGCGCCCGAACAGGGACCCTCCCACTAATGCTCCATCGTATACGTTGAAGGCAAAAACAAGTCGAGGACAAAGCCGTCGAGCCGGGATCGGAAGGTGTTCGGGGTGCCCCTGTAGAAGTGATGAGACTCCACTGCAGATCTGTACACTGCCGATCCCCGATCGATGAGCAGCACCCAGAGAGCATCAAAGCAAAGGTCCTGGCATTGAGCCAGACACGCAGTCACAACAATTCTTGGTTGCGTCTGTATACAGGCGAATTGGTTGATCAGGTGAGTCGTGTCCCGATTCTTAAACGTCCCGATATTGGTTGAGTGTTGCTCTAACAAGACCAAACCCCCAGGGTAAAAATGAACCATGCCTGGGAAATTGTCTTCCTGTTTAGTGAGTTTTTTTCACTACGGTAGACCATCTCTGGAAACTAGCCAGGACGCGCCACCCGAAGGGTCGCCGGCACACAAAATTTATATCGAGTATGGTATACGGGCAATAGTGTTTAATGCGATTTGGCATAGGCAGATCAGATGTGTATCAGACCTTCAGTGGCCTAATAATGGGAGCTTTGATTAGCACATCTAGAACACATAGAATCAGTATTGCTACGCAAAAAGGCCCAACCTGCAGCGTTCGATGTTGTAAGAGACTGGAGGAAGGAAGCTAATCTCCGTTTGAGATTAGGGAGACACACGTGCGCAGACATAAAATGAATGTAGAGAAAGCACTAGAGCATGTCAGTATGCACACAATAATGGAGGAGAGGAATCAACACTCTCCCCCGAACCACAGAAGCCGAATTAATTCGACCCTCCACCCGTGGTTGGCACAGGCGCCTGATTATAGACACAGGACACCACGTGGCAGCCAATGGGGGGGAAGAAGAGTTAGGAAGAGGTTGTGGATAGGGTAGGGATGTAGGAACACCAGATAGAGGGTTAGGGAACTCCTAAGGTGGATAGGAAAGGGGAAGCACAGGGAAAAAACCTCCTTATCTAGTTCTTTTACTAAACCAAACACATAGGGTATGCGCTATTAATCTTGCCTCCAGCCTACCTATAAATCGTATAAACACACCTTAATACGTGCGAACATGTAACAAGATAACATATAGCAAGCATAGATGAACACCAACAATGGAATTAGATTCCATACATGAAATACATGACACATGGCCCGTTGGGCAAGCTGAAGCAACACTGAACACATATAGCCATAGTGTACATGCCCAGACAGATACAGATCACTGTTGTGCCCAAACAGCCCCTAACCCTGAATGTCCTGTACTGTATGTTGCTGATTTAGCAACCCTAAACATGGTCCGCACTCTGCCGTGTGCCTTTAAACACACGAGTATTAAGCAAAGTCCTTAACAAGTATTTACTGAAAACACACACTTTGCTGTAAACTCGTAATGTGCCCAGTACTTATCTGAGCTCCGAGCGGCCCCACAGGACCACTCGGAGTCTGAAGAAAATGCCGTAACCAATGTCAGCCAGCCCGCCCGCCCGCATTCCTCCTGCTCCCAGTATTTACCAGCGTAATGTACCCATTACTTATCTGAGCGGCCCCACGGGACCACTCGGAGTCTGAAGAAAACGCTGTAACAACTGCCAGCCAGTCCGCCAGATTTGTCTTACTCCAAAGTCTTACGGGCTGTAAGGAAAGCTTTGCTCATGTCTCACTCCGACCGCACCCATCCAGGAACACAAAATAAGCCACACCTGCGGCTGCGAGCGTGTTGGCTTTATGCTGCCCTTCATTACTTGCAGCTGGCAACACGTGGCAACTTGCGCTGAACTACAGGTCCTCCCTGGAATGCTGGGAAATGTAGTTCTCTTTACCAATGCTTTAATAAGCAAACTTAGTTACTCCCCGGCGGCACCAGCCCTTATTCCTGACAGCATGACCAACATCAGACAGCAGCCATTCGGAATATAGACAGGGCTTTCAAATTAGATGTACAGAAAATATATCCTCAGCAAGATTTGCATACATCAGATGAATAAACAAAATATTAAACGAGCGAAGAAACGAACATCAAAGTACTGACCAAGTTGCACCTCCTCCTTATGTACCTACCATTCCCGTTATTCCATCTGCACCTGCAGTAAGCAGTTCCTCTCGCCTTGTGCCTGTGACATAATTTCCTCCACCTTAATCAGAGCATAAGTTAACCGCTTTAGCAGGCAGTTCTACAGAGATGGGGCCTGCGCAAGGAAGCATTAGACAGACTTGCAGCACGATTAGCAAAGAAAGGAAAGAAGAACTGAGAATGGGCTGAAACATATATGGATGATGACAATGAAGTGGCTGTGATCATATCTGATCATAGAGGCCTTGGTGAACATCAGGTATTGTTAGAATGCATGGGGAATTATCTTGTGAAAATATGGAGCGATTTGACCGATACAGTGGTACCGCAAGAGTTGCAGGATTTGGTTGTTCTTTCGAATCTGCAAGATAATGCGATGAATATAATGCGACGAAAGTACGAGAAAACATAGGCCGAATATTTGTGCTTAAACGAGAACTTGATTGATTGCATAAAGAATTATAGAAAAAGATAAACCGCATATGTCGTATGTCCAGCAATGGTTTTTGCCACTGTTGAAACCCGTTAGTGAAGAGATGCGAATTTGTACGTGAGATGCGCTCAGATGGATTACAGATGCTGCCATTTCCCCAATTGAAGTGCATGATACATTTAGTCAGTATACACCAGAAATGCAGACATAGGTATTGCAGGTTATGGTGGAGTATTTACAGTATGAATGTATGAAGAACAAGATATGTTGTCCCGCTAATCTAATGACAATTTAAAAAAGACAATTTTTTGCCTGAAACTGGAACGACTGTTTTTTCACTCGATTTAGCCTTGCTGCTAAATAGACGAACAAATGTAGAATCGCCTAGTTTGCAATTACCCAGGAGGGAGGTGCCTCCCACATTTGTCCCAAAAGTAGAGGTTGCTGCCTCTGGAGGAACTCCAGCGCGAACAATAGAAGCTCATTATATTGCACAGTTTGTACATGTCCCTTTTTCGAGGCAATTGCACAGTTTGTACATGTCCCTTTTTCGAGGAAAGAGGTAAATACTATAAAGCAGACGATCCCCGATATTATGAAGAACCCGGCAGGATTCTATAAGGAAATTGAATCTGTTTTGAATTAATCTGTTTTTAGATTGAGTGACACTGATTTACTGTTTCCCGTGATTCGTCCTGTAGACATATGGAAACAGGTTAGAAATATGTTAGGCGAAACATGGGAGAATTTGACTAGAATTGATAGTGAGAGAAAGGCTGAGAGAAGCCACTGCAGGTAATGTTGGCTAAACCATCGCAAATAATAGAGAAATTGAAAACTTTGGTGCCCGAAAAAAAGAATAGTGGATAAATTGACTGCTTGTTTGCAGGGCAAAGAGGAAGGCGCGACGGCTTATTTTAATCGATTTGAAGAAGTATTTGCAGATTTTAGTGGTCAAGATCTAAGCACTGAACCTGGGAAGAGATTGTTGATAAGTTTATGCGAGGGTTGCTACCCAAAATTCAAAGTTTAATAATGACATCTGAAAGTGCATGGTAAGCAAAAACACAGAGTACTACATATGGCCCAGTATTATGAGAACATAGTAAATTCAGAAAAGGATAAGGAACTAAGGGACAAAGGGAAGTTGCTACTTGGTGTAATAGTACTCTTGTTTTCAAACAATAATAGAGGTGGTGGGAACGCACCATCCAGGATCCAATTTGCATTAACATCCAATATGCAAGGGGGTCCACTAGGGATTAATCAATGTGCCTATTTTAGACAAGAAGGCCATTGGTGAGCACAGTGCCCACATATACAAAATAGAAATGGGACTTTTCCGAGAAGACAAAATAGAGGTTGTCTGGGAATACAAGGACAGAATAGAAACCAAAGAGCACCACCATTTCAGGAAAGTCTGGGTAATCAGAATCAACAACAAAACAATACATATGGTGGGAATATTTTTGACAATCAGTCCAATGCGTATTACTCTGGCGACTTTACATCCGACGATATACTGCTCTACTAGGACAGCCCGAGACAGGGGTTGGAACCAGTATCTATTCCCGTAGACCAGAAAAGGCCCTACGTAGAAATGAAGGTTAGGATTAGGGAGCACATTTTTTTTGTGGACAGAGGTGCACAAAAATGTTCAATTGACCATCAGCGGGTTTCAGAAATACCACTGCCAGGGCATAAGAATGTCTCAGTAGGGTTCTCAGGTACGCCAGTAATGAGTCCAGTGTCACAACCAGTACCTATAACACTAGGTCCATTCACTGAATCTGGTCCATTTCTTTTGATGAAAATGTGCGGCAAATATGTGTTGGGATTAAATTTATTGAAGAAATTGAATGCAGTCATTTATTGTTCTCCAGATGGAGTGTATTTGACAATCTCGCCACAAAAGACTGCTATATCACAATTTGTATCTAAGCCACTACCGACTGAATTGAGTAAAGTACCGGCTTGTATATGGGCAGTGAACAACAATGATGATGTTGGTTGTTTGAAGGTAGAACCAGTAAAAATTGTTCTGAAAGAATGAATTACATTGCTGCGTATTCCGCAATATAACATTTCGACCGAGGGAGAAAAAGCTTTGAAATGCATTGTATCAGATTCGATTAAAAGAAACGTAATTGAAAAAACCTCTGGTAGTATTTGCAATAGTCCGATTCCGGTTTATAAGAAAGGAGGTAATGATATACCTTCCCGTTTTATAATTGATTTACGCAGAGTAAATAAAGTGGTTGATCCGCAATTTCCATTAGTCCCAGATGTGACTACAATTTTGACTACGATTCCAGCCTATGCATCATACTTTAGTGTAATTGATTTGAAAAATGCATTTTTTAGTATCCCTGTGCATCCAGATAGATATTTGTTTGCTTGTACTATAGGGGGGGGGGTGTTCATTTACATTCACACGAATTCCACAGGGCTACACTGAGAGTCCAAGTATTTACAGTAGAGCATTGAAGGAACAGCTAGATCTGCTTTAACTACCAGCAGGCTGCATATTACTACATTACATAGACAATTTGTTGATAGCAGCAGACATAGAAGAAATTGGTAAAGAGAGTACAGTTGCATTATTGACACATTTAGCAGCACATGGACACAGAGTCGCTAAAAGAATTCCAGTATTGTCAAACGAAGTGGCCTACTTGGGCTACCTCCTTTCAAAGGAGGGAAGAAGATTTACACCAGAAATAATAGACAGCATCTCTGATATGCCAGAAAGAAGTCAGAGCTTTAATTGGCATTACTTCATATTGTAGGCAGTGGATCGCAAATTTTTCATTGATCATGAAACCAATAGTGGCATTGACAAGGAAGGATGTTACCTTACCTTTGCCATGGAATATGGAATTTCAAGGAGCATTTGACCTGCTCAAGGCTGCATTGTGTCCAGCTCCAGTTTTGGGCACGCCAAATTACAATAAGAGTTTTAACTTATTTGTGCATGAAAATAATGGATGTGCTTTGGCTGTTTTGACCCAGGCACACGGGGGAGGAGAAATAGACCATGCGGCTACTTCTCTTCCACGTTAAATCCTGTTGCATGTGCTTTGCTGAGTTGCTTGCAAGCTATTGCTGCAGCCGCTGCGTCAGTAAAAACAAACTGAGGGAATGGTTTTAGGTCATGCTTTAACCGTAATGGTACCTCACTCAGTGGACGTTCTTTTAAATAAAAAGCAGACACAACACCTTACATCAGACAGATTAACAAGGTATGAAATAGTTCTATTTGCACCGCATATGCAAATTAAGAGGTGTTGCGCTTTAAATCCGGCCGAGTTCATGCCTCCTCCAAATGAGAAAAGGGGTGAAAAACAATTCCCCCATGATTGCTTAATGGTTACTGAACAAGAGACAAAAAGGAAGAATTGACCTAACTGACACCCCACAGAAAGAGCCAGATGGAGAATTGTTTTGTGACGGTTCTCATTTTAAATTACCAGATGGCACATCAACTGCTGCTTATGCCATCACTACACTGAAAGTATTATAGAAAGCAAAAGAATCCCATGTAACTCAGCACAAGCTGCAGAAATCATAGCGTTGACAAGAGCATGTGAAATTTCTGCAAACCTCAAGGTAAACATATATACTGACAGTCAGTATGCCTTTGGGGTGGTATACAATTTTGGTCGATTATGGGCTGAAAGGGGTTTCCTGACATCACACAGAACCAAAATCCAACATGGCACTTTGATAGAGAAACTGCGCTTCCCAAGCGATTAACAATAATGAAATGTGAAGCACATAAAAAAGTAACATGTAATGTTATGTCGAAAAAAATAGAAGACACACCGTGCATGATAGAGAATGGAATTGCAACAGTTAAGGAAATGCAAGCAGAAGCTACTGTAGATTAAATTAAAAAAAACTGGTCCTAGGGTCCAGCAGAATTAGATTCTGAAGATTGTTGGGTGGACAAGAAAAATAACCGATGGATGTTACCAAATACCTATCTGATGGCAATGGTCACTATGGCCCACAGTCCAACACATATGTGCTAGAAAAATGATTCAACACCTGGATTCTGTATGGCAGAATCCACACATTAGAAACACTGCTGAAAGATTGGTTCAGAATTGCATGACTTGTTTACAACATAACATTGGAAAGTGAACAGTGACACCAGTAGGAGGTTTTGGCCCACGGTCTATGCCATTTGAAGTCATCCATTTTGATTTCATAGAAATGGAGAGGTTCCATTTTGATTTCATAGAAATGGAGAGGTGCCAAAACTATAAGTATGTACCCGTGGTGGTCTGCGCATTCAGTAAATGGGTAGAGGCCTATCCCCTGAAAGATTGTACAGCTATGTGCACAGCTAAAGCCATGCTAAAAGAATACTTTCCCTGATTCGGGCTACCCCGTGGCATGTGGTCAGACAATGGCCCACAATTTGTGGCCGCGATATTGCAAATTTTACGCAGGTCTCCAATTTGATAAACGATTCCATTCGGCCAGACACCCGATGAGTGCCGATTTGGTAGAACATCAAAACGGTATCCTGAAAAACAAGCTGAGCAAAATACGCGCAGGGAACAATTTGAAATGACCGGATGCACTACCACTAACTTTACTTAGCATGCGAACAACTGTACAGGCGAGGACTGGTCTCTCCCCTTATGAGATCGTGATGGGGAGAACAGCAAATGTATGGAACGTACCTCGACCGAAGCGGTGGCGGGATATAGAGTAACCATTACTTATTGATTACTGCCAACAGATGACTCAAAACTTGCGTTTGATTCATCAGCAGGTGCAGGAGGCTCAACCTGTCGGATATACCGGACCAGGACATTGCCTGCAGTCTGGAGACTGGACTCTTGTGAAAAATATCCAGGTGCTACTGGCTACGCAGACTGCAGTCCGAGTGAATGGTCGCAAGCATTGGATCCACGCAACACACGAAAAGAGTTCAGTTTCCTTTGCCACGTGAGAAAAAGCTTGATGATCCTGAAGTCGAAAGAAAGACAGCTGCACTTGATCACAAAAATATCATTGCCAGTTCTCTGTCAGAAGTGCTTCCTAAGCCCAAGAAAGGGCCTGGGGAGATT
Source organism: Ambystoma mexicanum (assembly GCF_040938575.1). NCBI lineage: Eukaryota > Metazoa > Chordata > Amphibia > Caudata > Ambystomatidae > Ambystoma > Ambystoma mexicanum. The sequence goes on along the minus strand of NC_090930.1, from coordinate 426,117,729 downwards.
GCAACGAAGATTGAAAGGCCAAAGGTGCCTCAACTTTGCCAGACTGCTGCCTTATCACGCAGTGCATCTCAAGCTGGCACTGATCCTGCACCTGGAAATGAGAGTGCATCGACCATACTGTACCTGGAGCTGTGAGGTACAATCTACGTTCAAAAAATCTGAAGTGATCAGATTTTGGTTCGCCTTTGTTCCTAGCTCACGGATGAAGCTGGGAAAGGGAGGCCTAGGGAAAAGGAGCGTATGAGCTGTATCAAGTTGAAAAGCTCCGACACGCGGTTTTCCCAGTGCTACCATTGGAAAATGAAGGAGCATTGCAACCTAGCACGGACAAATGGTACCAACACTATCAAATTGATACTTGCTCCTGCCTTTTTTGAGCTCTGTGCAAATTCACATACGCTTGCTATCATCTATAAGCAGGCTAGCCTGGACTGGCCTGAACGTTTGTTGCTATTGTGTGTTGCTGTGGAGAACTATCTCAGGAAACGTTTTCAGTGTTTGTCCCTGAAAAACATCACAGACAATGCCTATATTCGCTCCTGCTCCCTCCTGCACCGATGTTGTCAATGATAGAGACACAGATATTTGTAATGCTCACTTTGTATCCACGGGGACGTCACTCAGCCTGTTCTGACCTCTTACGACCTCAAACCCTACCCTGGAGGCTATTCAACTGGAGACTGGGCCTGAAACACAGGATTGGTAGAGTATAACTCCCTATTGTCTGTGTGCTTGAACCCCTTCTTCCCCGGGTACAACCCTTCCCTGATCCACAGCTCACCTTGTTTTCTTGGATAGTGTGCTCTCCGTCCTGCTTTCAGCGCAGGGGCACGTTGATTGATGCAGGCTTGTTGCTGCCTAGTTACTTCATTGGCAAGAGTCCGACAGGTAAGTATAATGAATCTTTTGAACAGTTCTCCAACTTCCTTTCCTTCCATAGACGATGGCCGGCGTCTGGGGATGGCAGCGTGCTGCTGAGAGGAGTAGCACTGAAGGTGAGGGAGAGCGCGATGCACGCTGCACCCCTTTCGTATTTGCATTGAACTGAGTTCTTTTTCCTGTGCCTTTTAGGTGCAGCAACGTTTTCAGCGTAGATGCGGTTATGAAGAACAAATGCGGTGGGTAAACGCGGTATGCGGCGCCTCTAGATGTTTCCCCGCTAACCTGGAGTGTCTTTTCCCTCTTGCAGATAGATGAGAAGTTCCGGAGACAGAGTTCCCCCAGAGCGGATGGGATTCAGGTAAGCGTTTGAAGCTCGTACAATGTTTAAAAATAAGCGAAGATTTGCAGAATGTTTACTAATGCCTTTTTTCTGTTCTTTTCCCATTTCCTTAGGAAGCGGCGTGCCGGGATGGGAAGGACATCACCGAAGATGCCCACAGAACTGAAGGAGCGATGAATGATGGGCAGAAGGGCCGCAAGGTAAGGCTGTTCCTAACAGTGTTCTTGTTCTTGCAGGAGCTGAGCGCAGAAGAAAGATGCAGGCCTACTGGAGACCGTTCCGAACACGATGAGTGTCATGTTGCAGGTGCACAAACCGCAAAGCATCTTTCTCAGCCTGGGTGTGGCTTAGTCTCTGGGTATCCCATGTGTCTCTGGGCTGAACCACACCCAAAAGACTAGACCGCACATGCAGTTCTGGGAACCGCAATATGTGGGGGCATCCATCTTGTCCCCATCAATGCACTACAAGTCCAATCCCCAATGTTATCCTATGGTAGTGAGTGGGTCTGGCGCAAAGTCTGGCGCAAAGTCTGGCGCAAAGTGGGTCTTTGGAGGGATGGAGATGCCCTTGAGGGCCATGTAGGTGATCGTGGCCTGGCTCCAGCCTGACATCTTGAAGAGCTGGAGACATGAGGGCAGGAATCATGACAAGATTAAGCCTACTGCAAGAAAGACTTTGTTCGGAAAGAATAACATGCTAACGATTATGATACTGATTTGCATTTTGATTACACTAGTCCCAATATTTTGGTATCTAGAAACTGTACATCCCTTGAACTCTCTCGACTACTACCAATGCTCCTACAATGAGCAGCCCAGTACATGTGCTCTTATACTCTCCCTCACAAGAAGTGAAACATAGAAAAGGGTATGACAATAATGCATTGCTACGGATTATGAATATGACCCATGCTATCTTGAATATATCCAATTGTTGGGTCTGTTCCCATTTACCCCACCACAGGGAAAGAGGAATTGGGTTGGTATGCACATCCTTTGGTGCTGGAACCGTTGGGTTGTTCCGTATTTACAAGCAAAATAAAACCGATAACAACAAGTCCAGTAGATTGGCTGTCTAGGCCTTACAAGTCCCTAATCACTTTTAAAATGGCTACGGTAGGAAATAAGGATGCTGTGCCTCCCTCTTATACTATTAATCATAGTCCACATTCTGTCCCATTTTGCTTACGGAAAAAGGGTTCCCACCCAGTGAGAACATTTACTAGATGCATGAACATTGCTGTGCTTGAACAAGAATAAAAACCATTATATATGGGGGTGCTGTCTATTTTATATGTGGCGATCAGGCCTATCCATGGTTACCTAGAACTTGGAAAGGGACCCGTTATTTAGGTATACTTTTACCTGGTGTATTTCTTTCCAAAACTTCTGAAATAGCAAAACTATCTAGATCTTGGACAAGTCGAGATGATACCCCAGGACAGATCGTAGGGGATATAGCAAAATCAATTATACCATTTTGGGGACAAGCAATAAATTCATGGAATATAAGAAAACTGTCCAGGGTGTTAGAAAAAAAAACAGAGACATGGATCAACAGATATACTCTATAATATGACATTGAACAAAAAGCAATCAGATTAATTGCACTTCAGAATAGAATGGTGCTTGATATCATTTTGGCTGATCGTGGAGGAGTATGCAAATTAGTGGGGTCAGGGTGCTGTGTATTCTTAAGTGACTCCTCCCCCACGATATTTGAAGCAATAAAAGAATTGCATGTCCTAAGTTCTGAAATTCATGTTTCCACAGGTGGTTGGAATCTGAATATATGTTCATGGTTTTGGGAACTGCTACGATCATGGGGATGGAAACTAATTGCAATTTTAGTTATATTTGGAATCCTCATGTTCTGCTGTTGTTGCATACAATGCCTGCCAGTCCTCTGCTCCCAAATTACAAATGAGTGTGTACATGCAATTAAAACGAAACCTCCTCGCAGGTTAAGTGAAGATGCACAACACAAAAATGAAATAATTAAAGAATGTATGGCGATTAATATTTCTGATGACGATTACAGCAGCATGGGTAGTCCAAAATTGGACTCGTGGCAATGTATGGATGATGTTATTGGCTTATGGCCAAAAGGCAGCTTTGTTAGACCAGAAAAGTAACCCCTATAGTCAAATGATACGTATATTATGTTGGCCAGAAGCCAATCGCATCATGTGACAAACATCGGGATCTAAGAATCGTAAATGTAAACAAAAGGCGTCCACTTTGTGAAATGTCAGCCATTTGCTTTTTTTCTTTTCTGTCAAAACGCTTTGCAAAATGTATTCTATGCTTTAGACTCGCACACTGTGCGAGGCCACGGCTTGAACGCGGAAACACTAACACAGACAGGAATGTCTAACTGTGCGGAAATACATTGTTTTTCTCTCTGACTAAATCCTTGAAGTCGAGCAGAAGCTGCATCTATCCTTGCCAAGCCACAGCTCCATGTTCCTCATAACAGAAAGCGGTCTCTGCTGCCTTTGCTAGAATAACTATGTTTAGACTGAATGAAGATTTGTCATAACGTGTCATACTTGTCAATCACTGAACCCTAGCCTGTACGACATGTATGTGGGTGGATCGAACTGGTTTAGCAAAGATTATGTCTAAATGTATATACATTGCTGCTTGAGCGTTGATCGCTCTCTCTCGCATCTCACAGTGTTTGGGAACACATGTCGTGAGGCGGCGAGACCCAGTCGGCCGACTGAGAATACTTTGGAAAATAAACCTTGTGTCTGGTTTATTTCAAACAAGTCTGACATGTCATTTTAGTATATGGTTATTGTGCCTTAGTTTCTATATGCAGTCTTTATGGCGTAGCATTTTGCCTTTGGTAATAGTCGTTTGTTTGAACTTGCACCTTTTAGAGTCAGCTTGGTTTACTAAGGAATGATTAGTCTGCTTTTTATCAGTTCAAAAACATGTTTTCTTTTCCGTTTCACTCTGCCTATAATATTGCTGTGGCAGCAGGCTGTTATGGAGCACTTCAGTGTCACAATCTTAGTGAACTCAGCGGGTCTGCAGGGAGTCGGTTCGCCTCGCTGCCTCCAGGTCCTCTGCTTCCGCTTTACTTCACTGGCTGGCAACCTTGCTTCATGTGGCTCACACCAGTCAAAATAAAGAGCCCTCCTTGCTCCCACAGCTCTCACCTGCCACTGGAGTCGGACTGGAAATGGGGAAAGCTTTCAAATTGGGAACTTCCCACTGGGCAACCTCTGCAAATAAGGTTTTAGTAAGAGGAGACCCTTGCAGGACCTGCATCCGTTCGGCTCGTGGTGGTGGCCCCAGTCTCTCTTCTCTCCTCCAACTTCTGCTGCCACATGGAGGTTCCAAAACTACTCACCTCCTGCTACTACTACTCCTCCTCCTCCTCCTCCTCCTCCTCTGGCCTGCACCCCAGGGTACCTTTTATGCCTTCCAGTCTCCCTCAAGTATGGAGTCATTACCACTAATAGGTTGCACTTTGCGGTTTCTTGCCTCTGGAGCCCTCGTCCTTTTTCCAGTACACTGGTATTTGTGGGACTTGGGAATCCAGTGTAAAAATCAGTTTCTTACAGTTTAGATTTAACAATAAGCCATTAGAATGGTGGGGTCTTGGGGAAGTTTATAAAAGAGGGTTTCCCATTCCTGCTGACCTGCTTTCTCCCTCTTCCACCCTCCCCACCCCCCATGTGACCTTTCCACAGCACACACCGACAGGATCAGAAAGTCTGCCTTTCCCTGACCACATGAGAAGGGTCCCAAGCCACATTTCCTGGCCAAAATCATCCAATTAATCACAGTGGCATTTCTCATCTTCAAGCTGCTAAAGGTAAATTCTTTGGTTGTGACCATCTCAGGCAAGACCTGCCTGCTCCCCACCCCGCTAAAATGTTTTTGGTACACTACTCTATTGTGTTATATTCCCTTCCCCGATGGTCAGTCACACGGTGTTGCCTCTCTGATCTGCATTCTTTTTACTCCCTGGATGTGGGAAACAAACAAAATTGCAAGCATGCGAGTACAGGTTTGTCAACTGGACTGAACTTGTTTATGTTTGACTGGATCTACTCTCCACCCTCACATAGAACATTCATAGTAAACCTAGTTCCCAATGCATGCAGAATTCTGGGACCCAACCGAGCGCAAAAAAACATTAACATGAGTAGTGCAAATTGTAACAGGGCAATAGAATTTCCCTCACTGCTGTTTGTAGTTCACAGCTCCATAAGGGGAAAGTGTGCCAGGGGTACAAGCCACACTTGGGGTTTGCAGAATCCTGATAAACGTGCAGGTGCCCCTCCTGGTAAGGAAAGCATCTAAGGGGGCACTAAACTGCATCATTAGGTAAAGTGGGTGCTGATGAGTTTAGCCTAGACTGCTTGTAGCATACAAAATTATGTCAACTGATCTGACAAACTGTGAATAATATGTATGCTGGAAGGAATGTGTAGAGCGTGGTGGAAGCTCACATTCTCAAAGTTGGGAGTAGAAGGGGTCACTATAGACTGAGGACATCATTTGACAGATGCAGTGCCAGTAAAGGACCCGCCGTGCTTGTTTGCATAGGTCGTTGCCAGCTCTTCTGCCCTTGCTGCTGTGAACGGATGGACACACTGTTAGTGGACAATGCGCAGTCATATGGTGTGGCGCAGGGGGCCTGAACTTTTAAAGGGCTGTGTTCTGCAGGCTAAAGGGGCCATCTGTGTGGTTGTTGGGATTAGATTCCGATGTATGAGGTAAGGCAAGGAACCCTCTTTTTTTATATAAGGGGGCTTGACTCCAGAGGGTAAGGCGAAAGTTTTGAGAAAAGGGTGGAGTCAACAGCTACCCTGGTCAAAGACGCTTTGGTAGGATTCTTTTTGAGAAGCAGTGGAGCTAAATTAGCACATATCGATTAGCTCTTAACATGAACACAAAGAAGTTAGATTCTTTTTCAAACATAAAAAGTTGTGATTTATTAAATTTTCAAGAGTAGATATTTTTAAAAACAGCAAAATATGCCATCCTTGGCACAGAAAAACATTTTATACACAAAGTATGTAATGATTGTGCATATAGGTGGGTTGGTACATCAATGGTGACTGTAATTACATGTACTGCTAGTGTTGCGACAGTACGTAAAAATTGTCAGGTGTTTCTAGTTCAGTGAGTAGATGGAGCGGCCAGCGGTTGAAAGTGTGGAACCTGCTGGTGGATGCACCGGACTGTCTTCAGGACTGGGGGAACTTTTGAGCACAAGAGTGCTGGTTAAGTGCCATGCACCTGAAAATGGTGAGACAAAGGATGGAGTGTTATAAGGAAAGATTTAAAAACAAGGGGTGTTCAAAGGGAGACACTGCGAAAAAAAGAACCTACCTAGGTTAGTTGGAGCATCATGGCTAGCGTGGTTTGATAGGGGCCAGATTCTGGGTAAATCGCTGGCGAATGGTTTAGTCCATGAAATGGACCGACGGTCTCTGAAACAAGTTGGGAAACCAAGTTGGTTGGGATGTAATGAATTACAGTGAGCAATGAAGGCAATGGTAGTATGTAAACAGTTATCTGGTCAGAACATTTAGTCCCAGGTGGCTCTAGATGAGAAGATGTCTATCTAGGGCGTGGGGTAAAGCCGCGGTCTGTTGTAGACAAGAGAGCAGGGGAGTTGGCCTTTAGGCAGCTAGTTGCAGAGGTAAGAAGTAATAGTGAGGCGTACTAGTGCAGGCGTCAAATGTCATGCTGTTGGTGCACACTTGTACAATCAATATCGAGTGCCTGTGATCGAGGTAGTTGCCTGGGTACTGGTAAGGCATACTGGTGCAGGCGTCAAGTATCTTGGTGCTAGTGCCCAGACGTCTAATCAATATCGAGTGTCTGTGGTAGACTCGTGTTTGTGATTGTGGTCATTATTTTTTATTTTTATTGTTGCGGCCTGAATGTGACTAAAATTCAACAAGAGGCCGATGCCCGTGTAGATGAAAGTTACGGTTTTAGAGGAAGAAAAGTCCGGTGTCCCTTGGGGGCTGGGGCTCCCGTGATGTAAATGCAGTGGCAAACAGCTTGCAAAAACGCTATGGCTGGTGGATCCCATGCGTTTGTAAAAAGGGGAGCAATCTGAAGCAAAGCTTACCTCTGGAATCGAGCTGTGTCGGCGACTGACTGTACTGTTTGAAACGAGCGCATGCGTATATGGATCGAATTGTTAAAGGCGCGCTCATGTGGCGCATGTGTGGAGCAGGTAGTGTTACTGTATCTGCGCATGCTGGTTGTAGGGAAAGAGGACTAGTAGTCTTTGGGATAGCCGGTAATCCTCGATGGCATCAAGAATGGGGCAACGTAATATGTGGTAGTTGTCCATGACAATCAGTATAAAAAAAAAATTATCAAAAGATGGTGCGAAAATGCAACAACAAGCTGCAAATACATACACTTCTTGGTTCGTAGTAACTGTGGTCTCTGAGAAAAAACGTTTAAATATTTTTAAAATATTTTGAACCCAGCATGAAGGAACAGGAAAATCTGTTAATTATATAAATACTTCAAACATAAAGTTGCATTTGATGCATAAAGGCAACATGTCAAACAGTGGTCCTGTATGTATATTTTTAAACCGAGCATGAACGAACAGGAAAATCTGTTAATTATATAAATACTTCAAACATAAAGTTGCATATGATGCATACAGGCAACATGTCAAACAGTGGTTTTAGGGGTCCTTTATGTACGTACATTTGTTGGCACACAGTAAGTTCTCAAAAAGTAGAACACAATGGACTTCAAGAAAACATGGAAAAACAGACATTCCTGCTAATCAAGGATGGTATGTATATCTGAAGGTGGTCGAGATCTGCTAATTCTATAAATACTTCAAACAAAGTTGCAGATGATCCATAAGGGTAACATGTCAAACAGTGGTCCAAGGGGTCCTGTATGCGCATACATCTGTTGGTTCACAGTAAGTAAGTTCTCAGAAAGTAGAACACAATAGACTTTTCCAAGAAAGCATGGAAAAACAGACTTTTCTGCCAATCAAGGATGGTATGTAGATCTGAAGGTGGTTATACCTTCGATGGGAAGGGATCTGGGACGGCTAACGGTCTGGAAAAAAACTCAGGTGGGAGCTGTACACTTGTTAAAGAAAAGGTTCCACTCGATACACATTATACTGGGGTCTGGACAGGAGCAGCAGAGCATCCATTGCCTCACTGCCTCTTTTGCTTCCAGATTACCTCTTTACCTCATGCCCTCCTACCTTACCATTGGACCACAAGACCCCTCTTAAGACCATCACTCAGGGCAGCCTTTGCCCCGGTAGCCCTCAGCTAAGGGACGAAGGCAAAGGGCAGCTCATGAAGAAGAGGCTCCAGTCCAAGTTTACTTGTGTGCGCCTGCCGCCGTCAACCAGCACTGACTAATAAGGTAAGTGTGGCCTGGTCGGATATCGCAGCAATTACTGAATTCCAGTAAAGCCAACCACTCTTATTACCTTACAGAACATCGCACATCTATGTTAAGTCTGCTATCTAGGAGTTTCCAATCGCTGCTGTGTCTCGAATTTAGGCCTTTCTCTCACCGATCAAATACCTCAAATTTCAGGGTTTCCATTTACTATCAAGTCTCAAGTTTGGGTGTGGCTATACTCGCTGCCGTGTCCCAGCTTTGGGTGGTTCTGCATTTACTGCCATCTCAAATCTAGGTCCATCTCCCACTGCTCCCAAATTGAGGTGGTCCTCCGTTTACTACTGCATCTCCAAGTCATCTCAAATATAGGTGTGTCTCTCCATTCGAGTTGCCTCGCCACTGCTCTGCTCCTTTTATTTTGGGCTTAGCCTGGTAGGCTCCTAGGTGCACCTCTGCAGATTTATTACTTTTGCCTGCTTTGTCATCTCAACGCTAAGAGCGTTTCCACTGCAGTGTTCTAAGTAGAGGCGCATTACTGCCTGCTGTGTGGTCTGGGTGCTGTGTTTGGTGGGATTTAGGTGCATCATCCCTGCCATGTTCTAGTAATCTGGGTGCATTTTCCCAGCTGGGGTGGTCTTAATCCTAGGTGCACCCTCCTCCCCACTGGCCCTTTAAACTCCAGGCACTGTTGCAGAGCCTCCCTCGTGATCAGGCCTCCTCCCCCTGCCCCATCATTACTCCTCCTGCACTGTCCAAATGTGTGTGAACTCTCAATGAGGGGTGCACCCTACACCCAAGATGGACACCATGCCCCACACTGCCCGAATCAGAGCTGCACGCTGGTTGGCCAGTATACCCAACGGAACCCACATCACCCAACCCTCTTCCACACCACAACTCATCACGCAGCACCTTCCTCCAACACTCCATGGTATACGCCCCCAACCTCCTCTTTGCCCCACCCCTGCTCCAACCTCCACGTAGATCTCACTCTGCCCAAGCCAGAGCAGCAAGGTAGAGAGCTAGAGCTGAAAATCATCGACCCAGCGAGCATCTGACACCTACCCAGTCCTGCCAACCCCTCCAAGCCCCAACCCCAGCAACTCACTTCCCTTAGTGCAGCAAGGGCAGCCATGGCCAACATCCAAACCTTAACCCCCCCCCCCACCTCTCACCAACACCCCATGGACTGCCCGAAGCCAAAAAAAGGCTGAGGACTCAGCCACCTCAAACCCCACTTAGTATCATCGGTGCTCCACTCCCGATCCCCATCCTTGCCCCTTCACTATAGCACTCAAATCTCCCCTCTGAACCCAGTTTTAGCGCTATTCCCCTCCTGTACACGGATGCCATCAATGCCTTCCACTAGCCACCCCATCCGTCACACCTTCAACAATGCCCACCACGATCTGGGCAAGCTCATGCCTTCCAGCACAGCCCACATCTCCAACACACACCACGACTCCCTATACTACAAGGAACACCAGCCCCCCTCCCTACACCGCGCCTGTTATTAGCCAAGAACGTATAGCAGTAAGACACAAGACAGCAGCTTCTTTAATAAACGAAAAAACGTTATTCCGAGACGTATCCCTTTAAATAAACAACTCCAGACCCACATGTCCATACACATGCGGGTCCGTTCTAAAAAAGGCACAGGCTTCCTTCCAACAGCCTGAGACACCACCAAATCTCTTGCATTCTCATGAACACCAAGTCGGTCTCTAAAAACAAACGTAACATCTTTCAACTCATCTCCCAGACATCCTCTTCATCAGAGGGACAAACCCATTGCACCCCCCACAGCTACAAATGATTGTTCAGAACGGATCAAGATGAGGGAGAGGGGGCTAGCCATCCTACACAAACAGCAAATTCCAGTGCTTATCAAGGACACCTTAGCAAGCACCATAATTATGAATCCCTACTTGTAAAGCTCCAACTCTCACCCTCCACCTCCCGCAGCTTCCTACTCTTTTATAGACCCCTGGCTACAACAAAACATTCCAGACACACTCAGCGACGCTCTGTCAACTACCTTCAACCTACACCCAGCACTCACCATCTAGGGGATCTCAACATCTAGTTTGACTCACCTTCAAAACAGATCTATGTGATCCCTGCGCCACAAATGCCGACGCCAGTTACGGCACGGCGCAGCGATCATATGGATCACTTTGCCCGCTTCTCCTGGCCTGCATCCACCCCCCCCCCCCACTCACCTTTAGGGTGGCACACACAGAAGTATGCTGCCCGTACTCTGTGATCCCTCCAGCATCATCTCCTCCCACTAATGTGGGTTGGAGCAGACGCTGCAGGGTGCTGCTTTTTTTTTTTTTTTTTTTTAACGTGTCCCCAGCTTTCCAAAATGCTAAGCGGGTGACATCCCCGCAACCCCCACTCTGCTTGGGCGCAGTAAATGTCACCCTCATTTCATGCGCCTCCAAAGTCGCAGTGACTGCGGCAGTGCAAAAACAAGGGTGACATTTTGGTACAATACCCCTTCAAACCCTATGACCTGCTCTCACATAACCTAGAAGCTTTCAACCAGACAATGCATTTCTCTGCCCACCCACACTGCAGGCCACACCCTCGATACAGTTTAATGTCAAAAACATATCCACTCTGCCTCCATGCCCCCGCCAACATGGAGAGATTACTCCACAATCTTCTGCTCCTTACAAGCCCCCTCCCAAGGCCACACAGGGCCACCGCCAGCTTCCGCATCCCCTCCCCACCCCCACTGGAACAAAGTTATCCTCAATCTAGCCAACTTGCTCCTCAGCTCACTCCTAGTACTTGCGCTCCAGTAAGGCCTCCCCCCCCCCCAAAATCAAACTCAACCACAGGATCTCCAGCACCCTCTCTCCAACAGAATGGGCCTCTCAGATCAGGCCCCACACCCAGGTGTCCATCACCCACCTCAAATCTCTGATAACTTCAAGCACCGCCTGGAAAGGACCTGGAGGACAAAACCAACCCCTCTAAACAAAACCCGCCCCAGCAAAACTAACAAGGGCCTACAGATCAGCAATCAAACACCAGAAAATCATTCTATGGGAAAATAATCTTGAACTCTCGCAACCCAACCAAGGAACAGAATAGAATGCTCTGAATTCAAATCGCCAGGTTGCTCAACCCCTCCTGCCATTATCTCCAAAATAGCAATAATATCCGCGCCCTCCTACCGTCCTTTGCCTCGATCTCACACCAGAAGTTACTCTAATTCCTAGCACAAAGCTGCCCGCCAGGATCCCCTTGCCTGCCCACTCTCCTCAAAAGCATCGGCAGCATTACACACTCAATCCTCAACCAATCTCTTGCATAGGTAATCTTGCCAGAAGCATTCAAAACCAGATCAAACACCTCCTCAAAAAACCTACTTTCAACACACTGATTTCCCAGAACTACAAGCCCATTTCCAACATCTGTTTCCTGGCCAAAACCATGGACCGCACAGCATATAAGCAACTCTGTCACTTCCCTGAAGCCAAAAACCTCCTTGACCCTGCCCTATCTGGCTCCGGAGTCCTCCCTAGTGCTAATTTGGGACAACCTAAAAAGAACAGTAGACGTGGAACAATCCACTTTACTGTTCTCCTTGACCTCTCTGCCACCTTCGATACCATTGACCATACTATTCTTCTAGACAGTCTACACGCTTTAGGAATTAAAGACACTGCCCTCACATGGATCTCCTACAATCACTCACAAATCATGCTCCTCCACCTTTTCGCGTCTGCATCCCACCCAGCGCTGAAAGGGGTCCCACAGGGAGCATCGCCATCTCCCCTCCAATAACTATCTCAGCCCGCTCCCCGCACTCATCCGCTCCCACAATCTCACCTGCTATAATAACGTAGACACCCGCCCAAAGTCCCAGCAACCTCCACTTCAGTGAAAAACCTCAGATGTACGCTAACCCTCTACCAACACCAACAGAACCAGCTTCTTCCACCTACGCATCCTCAGGCATATCTGCCCATACCTCAACTATCTCACCGAATCTCTGCCATCCTCCTCTCCCACAGACTATGCAAACTGCCTCTAACTAGGTGCACCAGCATCCCAACTTAGGAAGCAGCAAAGAATACAAAACGCTACGGCACGCCTGATCATTGTTCTCCCTTCCAGAGAACACATCGGCCCCAAACAGTCCTCCACTGGCTCCCTATTGGTTGGAAAAATACCTTCAAAGCCATGTGAATTATTCGCTGTGCTATCCACAACACTGGGCCCGAATTCCTCCAAGACAAACTTGCACACTAGCGACTCTCCAGGGCACTGAGATCTGGTGCAGCATTTATCCTAGTTATCCCCCAAGATAAGCTCCCACCATCTGGAACCCTCTGCCCCTCCACATTATCGACAGTAACTTGCATTGAGGCAGACCGTCAAAACCTGGCTTTTTCCTTCCTCCTCTTGAAGCCCTCTCCCACTCTATGCTGTGATTGCCCCTTGCACAGAAGTACTGGACCAGACCCAACAAAAACACTCTTCCAAACCACTGCAGATGCCGGCAGCATTCGAAGCAACATACTGTTATCAACTTGCCCTATCCCCCCCCTCCTCTCACAGAAGATCACACTTCTCCCCGTCAGAATCCCACCTGTACGACCAACTCTATAGCTAGCACAAACTGTTACCAACCAACTTCTGTAAATCTCATTGCACCTTGCATGTAGCCACCTAAAGAGGTCTGGACAGAATGTTCCTTCAGAAAGACTAGAGAGCAACAGTATCAGTTTGAATTGTGGATAGCTATGGTCGCGCAATCAGCTGGATGTCCCTATCTAATTAACAAAGGGCTTACCCAAGCACTCAGAACCGTCAACCCATGGGCCTCACAGGGGGTCGTGAGGAAATGCGCCATTTCAACCAGGACTATGGGGCACAGAACGCACTTTAATGGCTTTTGTGGATAGAAATGGAGATGCACTAAAACTGTTCTTTTAGTTGGGAACAGAACAGAAACCATTGGTCTTAAGCCATAGTTGGCAAGGTCCATTTAATGCATTTCCTATTGCACGCCCGGAATGCCACCAGCCAAGTCTTTCCCCCAACCTAGTATGCCAACCCCACTAGAAGATGCACTGGAGCGACTGATCGAGAGACCTAAGAAAACAAGAGAAAAAATAAAAACTCCTGAATCCAAGGTATGTATATACATTGCACCACATCTGGGCACATGCCACAGGCACGTCACCCCAACCATGCACTCTAGAATGCAGCTATAGCCATGTCAAATCCGGTCTAGCAACTCGCATAGCCATCCGCACTGAAACCCCTGACATTAGTATTCACTCCATCTTAAACCAACAGCACCCACCCACGTGCCCGACCTCTGGGTTGCTTACTCGGGCCCAGCCAGCCCTCCTAAACCCTAACCTGGCAGAATGCATACACTCACTTTAGAATCCTCCACACATGGATTTTGGTCAACTACAAAGCGCATTGAGGGAAATGGCTCTATAAATACAACACCTGCACCAAACTCATGCATTATATCACCAGGCACTTGTTCGGCCCCACCCTTATCCCACCAGCTTAATGAATGAAATGACCATTTCATGGGACTGGCGAATCAGTGCTTGTGCACAACCACTGTGACCAAGGATCTTTAAAGCTGCCTATTGGTTGTAATGCAGGAGGACACTGCATTTGCCAAATACTTGCCCGTCTTTGGGGATCAATAATTTCTTGCAAGCTCTTGGTAGCGCGCAACGCAACAAAATATGTGTTGTATATTAGACACACACTGTTGAAGTTTTGGCGTGTGTTCGTGTCATCCACAGCCCTGCTTTCACAAAAAAGGGCAAGTGACTTGTGTGCAGCTAGTGGCTTACAACATTAAGATTGAGCCTTGGGTAAGCATTTGTTTAAAAAAGAGCTTTATGGAGAACACCAGGGGGCAGATAACGACAGCCACATGAGTCAAGAGCTCTGCATGCAGCCACAAAAGCATTTATAGAAAGGCCTCGTTGAACATTGGGGAATTGTGGAAAAGGCACCTACCTGCAGACAGGGGGGCGGAGGGGTGGGGGTGGGGTGGATGCACTGCTGCCCACAAGCCATAGATGGAAATACGGCAGAACCGCTGAGTGACAAGCAGCCTCCGGGCAGCGGTGGTGAAGCATCCTTTGTTCTTCTGGTGGCAGCCTGGAGTGAGCCACAGGCACAGGCCCACTCCCTCCTTCCCTCCCCCCTACAAGGGGAGACAGAACGGGGGCCAGTAGACAAGGATGGTGCACTCCACCCCTCTCTTCCCCACCGCCCGCATCAAGGATGAAGAGCACCATTAAGAAGGGAGGCAAAGAGTGGGTGGAAAGTGCCGGCGGGGTATGTCTCTGCACCCCCCTTGCACAATGCCCAGAATGTTGGAGTGGGGCCAGCAGGGGGCCCGACAGCAAGGAGGTGTGGCAGATAAAAGGCAGACAACAGCAGTGCAGGCCAAAATAAGGAGCTGTGGGCTCCTGAACACAACCCTGCAGCAGCAACAGGTGTATACCTGGGTAAAGGTAAGGGCCTGGCTGAGACCCAGAAGACCAGAGACCGCCCCTGATGAAACCTTGCCAGAATTAATCCCTCAACCAGGGAATAGAGGGGACCCACTAGCCCAACAGGCCTGAGGACGGGGTCAGAGTTCGCCTTGGTGGGTGCTCTGGTCTGAGAAAGCAAGGTGTGTGGATTTTGAGCAGGTTTGTGGTTGCGAGTTGGAATGTTCCATTTCCAGGAGTTTAGCAGAAGGGGGAGGAAAAAAGTCATTCCATTGGCGTAGCTATTGTTGAATTACCAGTCTGCGGAGTCCGGTGCAGAGTCCAGTCTGCCTCCAGCTTTTGTTGTGAACTGTTTGTCCTGAGGAGCCGCACTACGTGATCAGTCCCCTTTCTATCATTACTGAGTCTGCCTTTAAAAACCTCTCCAGCACGCGGAGCGCAGCGCGGAGTCCAGTCTGCCTCCAGTCCGCCTTCGCCGCTGAAGTTGCTGAGGAACTGTGAACCAATGACTGCTGGTAAGAGTCTATCATGGTAACAGATATCCGCCCACAGACGCAGCAAACATTGAATGCTCGAAATCGCGGAGAGCTTTCCTTTTCAACTGAAGCCGCAATGTCAGTTGTTAACGTTCCCATCAACACCCCCCCTCTCTGTGTCCACTCTTTCTCCCCTCTCTCCCGCCCTTCCCCTCTCTCTTGTCCCAGCCTGTCCCTCCTCTCCTTCTCTCACCCGTCTGGCTCAATCTGTGGCCCCAAGTTCCCCTGTTGGTCCCTCACCATTTGATGCTGGTGGCGTCAGCAAAGCACCAATTATCGCTGTATATCCAGCTGATGTGTTGGCAGACGATGTGCAAACTCAGAAGGTGCTTCCCCAAACACCGACTAATGATTTGCACACAAAGCCGGAAAGCGCGGCTGTAAACAACGTGACAAAGCTGAATGAAGGAGCCGACACTTGTCTTAGACAGTGCCAATCAGACGTTGGCTGACGTATGTTGTGATGAAACCGAAGTAGTCTGTTTCATCACAACATACGGTTTTGTCACGAACAAGTCGTGACGTCTGACTGTTCGACTCAGAACTCTCACTTCAATGTGCCTTCTGTTTGCAATGACATTTCAAAGGCGGTGAAACTGAACATAGTGCTACCCCAATCAGATTCACTTAGTCACTACTGCGATTAATGGACCTCAGATACTAGAGTCAACTGTGATGGTAGAAATTGACACTGCGTCTTTTCTATCCCAGTTTGACGTAACAGATGCATAACTCTTGGCTTTAAAATTACCAAATGGGACAGGAAACCCGACAAACTTTTCCTTTGGTCTGCCAACAATTAGTGAAAAAAAACACGACTCTTCAGCCAGAAGAGTTGTTGCTGGGAACATGTTCACTGAAATGGAGTAAGACGTGCAAAGTAAGGACACAGTACGTCCATTGGAAACTCCTGTACTTCAGCCTTACCTGCCCTCCCTTCCAACTAATATCCATAAATAAAGTTTGGGAGTGGATTTGGCAGGACGAGAAGAGCAGCTGACGGAGCAGTTGACAGCTGACTATCAAGCTGTAAAAACAAATTAAATCGACAGTTTTTCTATGGCCCCGCAAAGTACGTCAATCGCAAAAGAAAAGTCGCCTAGCAACAGTGAGAAAGGAGTGAAGTCCGTTCATAACTTAACACGCTTAAATCATGTACGAGTACACCGCAACAAAAAGATGCAGAGCATACAAAATACAGGCATTACCTCGACAAGAAATTCATACTCGAGCTCCTCAAAGGAGGAGACTGAAAACGTGCGATACCATTGCAACACAAAAACAGCTCATCAATTCTCAAGAAATGAATGGCGCTCAAGCAAACAGGATGAACCGTCTATCCTAGAGTCTGACACTCACAATAAAGAGAATTTATCTGTGGCAGCTGGAATACAGATTCATAATAATGTTCTAGCGGCCACATCACTAGCCTTGATCCCATTCATTAAACTTTACAAAACACTAAATGAGACTGTGCATCAGGGCATTTTGGTCTTTTACAATCTAATAAATAAAGTTGTGTCACTGGAAGAATATAACTCATTTATGGACTAGAGTTGAACGTGAAGCCGAGATCTCCTTTCAATGGCAAAACCGGCTAGGTGTTCTTGCAATGAGAGACCATATGGATAAAAATGATCAAATGGAGGCGATTTTGGAAATAATGAAGTGGTGTCGGCACTCTATACCCATGAGCATGGCGGACATTGATGGTCCATCAAATGAGAGGTTTCCACGTCCAGAAATACAAGGAAAAACATAATTCCACGCGGAAAAAACACCACTCCTATGTGTACCACTGGCCCTGATAAGAGTCTTGATACACCTCAGCCTGCTGAAACAAACGTGATTACTGCGACAGCCGATCCACAAGTTGCACCTACAATAGAAGATCAGTCTGAATGTAATCATCCAAGTAAAGCACAATCTGGATCGGGTGTTCCACTACAAAACACCATTTCACCGGTGGTTGTTGTGGTGAAAGACCAAAACATAAATGAAGATACTGTACCTCTTTCTAAAGGAAATGTCAACACCTTTGGTATTTTTACTGGGGCTGCAAAACTGATTGTTTCCACGGCTCCATTCAAACTGTGAAAAATCTACAAAAGCCCCCGTTAACAAATACCGAATAAGAGGCAAACAAACACAAGCAAAGCTCGAACGAAAACTAAATCGACACCACAAAAGCTCGGTCTCTTTTCGCGTAATGCATTGAACGCTCAACAGGATGAGCCAGATAGTGTGCCACCTAGAAAATCAGCGTTTAAAGAAATTCCAAAATCAAATGTGGCGGAAATACCAAATCCAAATAAAAGACGAAGAATTGAATCCGTCTCTGGTTCAAATATGTCTGATCTAAGTGTTACTGACTTCTTTCCACATACTCAGTTGAATCTGATGAACTGAAGCAGCCAGAACAGGTGGACGAAAGCTCTCGTCCCGTTATAAAGATCATCCAAGGCCCGAAAAAAATTCATCAAGCATAAAAGTCCAAAGCCGGTGATACTAACAAGCCAGCAATGAGTGCAAATTCTAATCCCTCATGTGAGACTTCACAAAGCCAGAAACAGATGAAGATGGTGCCCAACAAATAAGACTGATCTCAACAAAGCTAAAACCGAAGATGACGGCGGCTCAATGGAAAAAGCAAAAGCAAATGAATCCAAAAGAAACTATGCCTTCGAAATCAGCACAGGAACAAAAGCTTTGGAGAATCAGACTGGAGAATCAGACTTGAGAATATTTTCTCTGACGCAAATGAACTTAATCTAAAATCGCAGAAATGTGATGCGGTTGTTACATAATTTTCCATCTCCAAGAACAATAACTTCCAGCGAAATACCCATTGTGGAATACATCACTGAGGACTCTGGATATGGTCTACTTGCACATAAACTCTCAGGCAGTTGAAAATGTTTTACTTGCAGCAAAAGACGAACTGCTGTCGTACGGTTTTGATTTGACATTAGAAGCCAAACAACCGAGAGAAGGAAGTGCAAAAGCAGTTCCATATGACCGAGAGCAAACTCACGAACACAGACGAGAAGCTCGAAGGAAACAATTTAAAATAAAGGAGGGAAGTGTTGGCAATGAAAAAGCCCCCCCTTAAATTTGTTTCACATAATTTTCCCAACAGAGCTTAGCTATCGCAAACTATTAAGGAAGATGTCACTGTGCTATCATGGAATACTAGAGATTTTCGGCATTTGTTTCAGAATTTTGAAGTTTCTCTGTTTGCAGTATGTCTCCAGGAGACATGGCTGCGGGAGGTGCCCTCCAGAGATGGGTATTCTATTGTTTTGAATACGGCTGGAAAAATAAAAAAATGAATAAATCAGTGTTGTCAACCGATCTCTAGGCTAAGGACTATGAAAAATTATGCCTCCGGATGGGAGATTCTGCATTCTTTTTCTCCAAATCTATTTGTGCAGGGAACTCTCCAAAACAAATGCGGACCCAGTGCAACACTTGTACTTACTGCGGATTAATACATACTGGAACACAGATATGTCTCTTCACGTCACATTATACAATCGATAACAAAATTGATTGATGATAGTATGGAACTGCTGTCTGAGCTACACGTGATAGTATGTGGCAATCTGAATTTCTTGTGGTTTGATGACCGCAGGACTATGATAAAACATAAGCATCAAGCCTTCACCACCTGTAGAGGCAACCAATTTCAGTCAGCAATGAGTGCCAGGAACGGTCGTATGTTAAACGGTCAAACAAAAGGAGACTGTCCTCCCAACTATACATGGCAGCATGATGGCAGTGAAAACATCATCGATTACTTTTGGGCATCAAACACTATGCCAAATGAGATCGTACAGCTGAAGATTCTGAAATCAACACTTAGCAATCACAATCTATTGAACTAACTTTAAAGGTGTTTTCATCAACAAATGAAGAGCGATTCACTCAGCCAGTCGAGATAAATCAAAGAGGCAACCAACTAAAAATAAACAATCAAATGAAGAGATTAAATGAAATGATGTCCTCAGAAAATGTGGCACCACTCGACAAATAAAATTATACTGCTCTGTTGGCAGACTTTCAAAGTTCAACCATCCAAACAGTTGCACATATATAAAAAAATATGAATTTAGTGCACTGGTGTCCCAAAAAAAGAAGCTATTGCAACGTGATATGAGAACATTTAAAAAAGGCTCAAACCCAAATAAACCAACGCGAATGAAACATCTTAAGGCGAAGTACCGTAACTGGTTGAAATGTTTCACAACTATGAGAGACCAAGAGCGAGGAGAGCAAATTCTAAAGCTAATTATTTGTCATCAGACAAAAGGAATATCATAAACAAAGCTATATTCCAGAAAGCAAAGACCCATCACGGTATCTCGAAGGCCAGTTGGGAACAACACTTTGCTAAGGTCTTTGGAATTAATGTAAACCAGAAGAGCGATGAAACACCCGTAGTCATCCATTCCTGGAACGTAGTAAAATCGAGAAAGGACATATCAACAGCAATCAAACAGCTAAAAAACTCTCTAGCGGCTGGACCCGACGGCCTTACCAACGTCATATTAAAAGCAAATAATGAGCATTGGACAACTTTCATTTATGATCTGTTTCGAGTACCTCAAAGTCGATCCCTGAATCTTGGAACTCGGCCATCATAGTTCCTATTTTTAAAAAAGGCAGCCGAGATGACCCGGCGAACTACCGTCCAATTGCCTTTTTGGACATTGTGGGTAAGATTTTTGTGTTCTTTTTACAGCAGAAGCTGTCAAAGTGGACTATTATCTCAGGCCACTTCGATATACGTCAGACGGGTTTCACTAAGGGTGTTGGATCAGAAGTGAACTTGACTATATTGAATCTGCTGAAACTTGAAGCCCTACAACAAGGCAAAAATCTGTTTATCGCATTCATTGACATGAAACAAGCGTTCAATTCACTCGACCGATTAAAATTGTCTGAAAAATTGAAGATCTGGTCGTGTCCGCTTGAATTATTGCAGCCAATAATGGCCCTCCATAAAGAAACTTCGATCAGAGTGCGAATTAATGAAGCTGGTGAGCTCACTGAGGAAATAATTACCAACAAGGGAGTTAAACGGGGATGCCCACTGGCTGCCCTCCTATTCAAATTATTTATATCAGATGTTTATGAAGCTTTTTCTCAGACACAATGTTTTCCTCCAAAGATCAACAGCCATAGTATCAGTTGGACAATGTATGCGGACGATATTGTCCTAATGGACTCAACACCAATTGGCCTTCAGAGACTCCTATTGGCTCTAGAAAAGTATTTAAGTGACAACTTATCAAATCAATGTGGAGAAGACAAAGATCATGTCGAGTGGTAACACCTCAAAAAGATTAATCAAAAATTTCAGATGGAAACTTGCAGAAGTACAGATACAACACGTACTAACTGTTCGATATCTAGGCATCCTATTCAATACCTCAACAACATACGTTGACCTTTTTGCTGCAAGGGGCTAAGCTTCATGCCGAATAAGGGAAGTTCACTCTAAAACCTGCATTAACTTTTTATATTCAAAAAGTGATCCCGTCAATCACATTTGGAGCCGAGGCCGGGTGGAATCTAGACTATCATCCGTGGTCAAACCTTGAAGGTTTGTTTTGGAGATGCATCCTCAAGCTTCCAAAAGGCGTCTCAATGATTTCCATAAGGTACGAATTGGGAATCGGATCCATGTACAACATAGTAGTTTGGAAATCGCTGGCTATGCTACGGAAGATGCCGCTAACGGATCAGGCCCCAGCCTATCAAATTTTTTCAACAGCGGGCCAAAAGCAACATCGTGGTATTCTGCAAAATTGGTTCAGACTAAAAACGATCCTAGAATTTGCAGATATTAAGTGGGAAACACTCATAGCAATGCCCCAAATCGCCAAACAAACTAAGAAAAAGGAATGGGATACAAAACTTCAAGAAAACATTGCAACCAATTCATGAGACTGCATTTAAATTCATACACAACTAAGGAGATCCAATGGAGGCGTAGAGTGACCAACATCGATAATAACCTCTGTAGGTTCTATGAACAATCATTTGAATCAGTGAAACATCTGATCATTGAATGTCATAAATTAACGCAGTCACGAAATCGCCCCCTTGGACCTTTTGCTCCAGTAGATGAAGACATGGACAAATGGTGGTATTGGATTTTTTCTGGAACTAATGTACCCCTCACTTGTGCAGCATGCGAGTTTTTGGAAAACAATCTGAGAGAGGAACTGTCCTAATTTGGAAATGTTTACCTATATTCATTTATGTTAATGTCAAGAACATCTTCGTTTCTGCTACTGTTTTCTTGTGTTTTTGTGTGAAAGTTGGAACTGCTTTTTCATTGTTAAGTTTATATATAAACTAATTGTTACAATTAAAATAAAAAAGATAGGAGAGTTACCCCTGCATCGCCCCTTTGATTGTAGGATGGATTTGGAGCTGGGGATTATTCTTCCAAGCAGCAGGGTGTATTATCTGACCGAAAGAGAACGAGTATTTAAAGGAATATTTAGCTGAAAATCTGGCTACAGAGTATTCGCCATACACAGTCTCCTGCAGCTTCACTCTTGTTTTTAGTCCCAAAACTAGATGGATCCCTCCGGGCCTGTATAATTATAGGGCGGTCAACAAGGTTACAATTAGGAATCGTTATCCATTGCCCTTGATCTCCAAAATGTTGAATCAAATACAGGGGGGCCAGAGTATTCTCTAAACGAGATTTACGTGAGGCATACCATTTGGTAATTGTACAGGAGGGGTGGGGGGGGGAGGAGGGTGAATGGGGAAATAGTGTTCAAAAGTAGGTTTGGCCTATTCGAGTATTTGGTGATGCTGTTTGGACTTTGTAACGTACCTGTAGCTTCAGTATTTCATTGATGAAGTTTTAAGTGAATTCCTGGATGTCTGTCATCGTATATATTGATATCTTGATTTTTTTTCTGAGGATTTAAGTTAACATCAGGTTCATGTGAGAAAGGTGCTTCAGAGGTTTAGGGATAATCATTGGTTTGCCAAACTGGGAAAAAGAAAACAGTGTCATACTGATTCAGTTGAATTTTGGGGCTTTGTTTCCCCAAAGGGTTTAGAAATTAACCCAAGATGGTTCAGGCGATTTTACACTGGCCGTCTCCTTCTAAGGTAAAGGAGGTACAAAGTTTTAGGCTTTGCAAATTTCTATTGATGGCTTTTCTAGTTTAGACACTCCAATTACTAAGCTCCTTAAGAAGTGGGGGGGTCACATTTGTTTGTGGGCCAGAGGCAGAAAAGTACAAGCCCAGTTTTGATCCATCCTGATCCCACTAAACCTTACTTTGTAGAAGCAGATGCCTCGAACTTGCCCATGGGTGCCATCTTCTCACAAAGGCATGGGTTTACTGGCCAGATGCATCCAGTGGCTTTCTTTTCCAAGAACTTCTGCAGAAATTAATTACACGGTCTACAATCGTGAACGTCTGCCGATTAAGTCTGCCTATGAGGAATGGCAACGCCATTTATGGGGCGCTAGGCACACGGTGACAGTGTTAAACAATCATCGCAATTTGTTGTTTCTAAAGTCAGCCAAAACCTTAACTCCCCGGCAATTAAGATGGTCTTTGTTTTTTTTGCAGACTATGATTTTGTTGTGACATTCAAACTGGGTAGGTTGAATGGGAAGGCAGATGCCTTGTCACGAGTTTCCAGGTAGTGAGATTAGAGCCATTTGTGAGCCACTGCCTTTGTTGGCTCCCGAGCACTTTATCTTGGCGGGAATTCAAAGTGAAGGGAGTTTGGTTAGTGAAATTGGAGAGATTATGTCACCTTTGCAGATGGAGGAACGGGTTTGGAAAGATCTAGCACATAGAATTAAGAATGATTTGCCTTATTTTGATGAAAGATTGTATTTACCCACTTTGGATTTAAGGGAGAGGATATTAAGGAATTGCCATGATAGAGTGTTGTCCGGTAATCCAGGGTTCAGAAAGACTTTGGAGTTGGTAAGGATGGAGTTTTGGTGGGATTCGATCAGGCAGGATACTTACATTTTTTTTAAGACTTGTGCCAAGTGTGCACAATCTTTGAATGGAAAGCCAGCTGGTCTTTTACAGCCTTTGCCAGTGCCCCCCCCTTTCCACCCGCCCTTCACATTCTGTTTCAATGGATATCATCTCAGATTTACCATTAAGCTAGGGGTGTTCCTCAATTCTGGTAATGGGGGAATTACTTTCCAAAGGTAATTTTATCCCAATGAAGGGGAAAGTTTCGGCAGAAAGGTTGGCCAGACATTTCTTACAAGGAGTAGTGAGATTGCATGGAATCCCTAGCCAAATCATTTCAGATAGAGGTTCTCAGTTTATTTCAAAGTTTTGGAAGTCTTTTTGCAAGCAGTTAGGGGTGGAGGTCAGCCTAACATCAGGGTATCATCCCAAAACAAATGGCCAGGCTGAGAGTCAAACAAGAACTGGGTAAATATTTGAGGTGTTTTCTGGAGGAAGGGGATGACTGGGTGGACTGGTCTGGTTGGCAGAGTTTGGGTACAATAATAGTGCAAAAGACAACTACTATGTCTCAATTTATTTTGGGGAAGAGGTTTTCACCCATTCGGCTGCAGGCTATGAAAGAAAAATTGGAAAGGGCCCGAAAAGGCTTTAATTGAAAATAAAAGGCGGTATAAAAAGGTGTGCAGATGCTAGGAGGAAGGTTAGTCCAGAATATAAGGTGGGTGATCAGTAGAAATATACAGAGGGGTTCCGGTGCTGAAACTAAGATGGCGGTGGTAGCAGGGGCCGGACAGCAATTGGGGGCCCAAGGAGGCCTACACCAGGACATGCATGCTGTACTCACAGAGCAGCAGGCTTTCAGGGTAGAGGTTCATGGCTCACTGGGAGCTGTCACAGAAAGAGTAACAGAGGTGGAGGACCGGGTTAAAGCACTCGAGCGCATACACAGAGGGTGGCGGACATATTGGATGTGGAGGTCGATATGAGGTTTAAAGAACTTGAGCACAGGGACAGAGATCCGGCACAAGATGGGTGACATGGAAAGGAGCAATAACTAGTGCATTTGGGGGCTCCCTGGCAAGGACACGGAAATGCAACAAGATTTAGAAAGGTTCTTGCTAGGATTGCTGTGTAACCAAGTTTGACAAGAGTCCACAGGGTCCGGAGCTGAACCACGCTCAGTGGTGGTGGCTAAATGCCACTACTACAAGGACAAAGACGACATCCTCCAAAAAGCACGAGAAAGAGGAACAATAGAAAGGAGCCCAGGTGACGATCAGGACGTATCCATGTACAGCCTGGACCAACGCCAGAAATGCAGGCCCCCTTACAAAATGGCTCCAAGAAAAGTAAGCGAGACATTGCTGGCACTTTCCTTCTGCCCTAGCATTTGACCTTTAAGGGGAAAACTATGCTCCTGCACCGGGGGTGGGGGGGACCTCGTTAAGGAACTGTAGAGTGAAGAAATACAGCTGGAAAGGGAGAACCAATGCCTGCTAAAAGGAACGAGTTTGTGTTTGCCCAGCCCAAGGAACGCAGGAAAGAAGAGAGCTCGTGAAGGGCTAGAAAATCAAGGGTGCGACAGTGACCACTTCCAAGATTAACCGAGACAAGAACAAGATAACGCTAATTGGATATTGGTAGAGAGGCCTACTGCGGGCCTCCTCATACCCTGGTGACCTGGATAGACCCAGGTGCCTCCACTTGGTTGGGCTAGTTGCCCCAATTGTTTATGGTTTGATTATGGGGTTTTTCCTATGGGCTAGGGAGGATGGACAGGGGGAGGGTCTACCACATACAGGAGAAGGGTGGCGGGGACCCTGGAGGAAGGGGGGGGGGGTGGAGATTCCAGGCATAAGGAAAAACCCAAGAAAATGGCATGGTTGAACTCAAGGTGGCAACCCTCAATCTTAAGGGGCTCAACTCAAATAACAAAAGATCAGTGACTTACAATATGTTACAGAAACTCCAACTGTCAGTGCTGTTCCTAAAGGAAACGCATTTTAAACAAGGGTTGGAACAGCCATTGCAGAAAGGAATGGTGGGACAGATATTCTGGGCCTCCAACAAAGACCATAAGGGGATTGTGCTGGTAAGATCCTTCCAGATTAAAAGGGGGTTGTGGGGGTGGTTGAGATTTCTGGCACTAAAGGACAGGTAAAAGGGGTCCTGTTCACACTGGCCACGGTGCACGGACCCAACTCTGGCCAGATCACCTTCTTGAGAAAGGTATTGGTGGTGTGAGAGGAAAGGGGGGGGGGGGAGGGGTAGGGAGTCCCATACAGTGGTGGATGGTGATTTTTGAAAGTGGTGGGGCATAAATGTTGTTACCAAAGATGTACGTGCGAGCGAAGCAAGTGAGACCTTCTCCAACAAGTGGTTTCTGGCCGTGCTCCCCATGAGAAATGTTATACGATTAAAAATGGGGCATATTCCAGCAAAATCTCCAGGAAAAGTTGCCCAAAAAGCTGTAGGATGTACAAAAAGTTTTCCAAGGGAAACCAATTAAATAGTCCAATGGTACAGGGCTCAGGTCACCAACAGTATACATTGGGCCTGGGTATACCTGGGCCATCTGGTTTAAAAGGAATACCCAAATGTGCAGATAACCCTCCCTCTACTCTGATCATGTTGAGAAATGCAGTGCACACCACGCATACTAACTGCAATACAAATCATATTTTTAAAATAATAAAAAAATGTTGCACCTCCAGTCGGCCAACATTCTGAGCTCCTTTGACTCCATTATATACATTTCCACTCTGCCATATCTCAGTCTGATCCTTTTTGCATTTCAACACGCAACAATGGGCTGACTAAAAGGCCACCATCTGCGTTGGCAGCATGGAACTTCTGCTCAGTTCAAGACCATTTGAAATATTCCCATCCATGCACACCACTGTCAACGTCTCTGCCCTCAGAAGCTCTACCACAAAAAAGTTCTGAACCAATGCTAAAATGGGTCGCTATTTGATGGATAAATGCCCTCTTTCAAGCACTTTACAATGAATCAGTAAGCGTGCAAAAGCAGAACACACAAGCCATGGTAAACAAAAATAACTGATTAGCAACTATACATGTGTACGACACATATATATAAATAATTCAAATAATTCAGTTTGTGCACAGATCTCAGCAGCAAGTGCCTAGCACGGTGAGCTGTCCCTCCTACAGGTGAGCCTGTGCTGTGTAGCTGACTGCATGTATCTAGAGATGTAGCCATCTCTTACACTGGTGACTGTTGGTGGGAGGGCCTGTTAATCTGCGATTTTCTTATAACTGTTGAGGCATCCCTTGATTTGAGGCGCACGGGGGAAGGGTGAGGGGGGAGGGTCGGAGAGGGGGTGGTTTTCGGCAGCCCTGAGCAGCAAAGAGACCAGCTCTAGACTCTGGTGCTGCTGGCTGGCCCACAGGTCAGACAACGACCGGTTAGTTTAATATAAAACAGAAAGACGTTATACTGTCTCAGATTATCTTCAAAACAGTGAGATGGAGGAGTCCTACTGGTTAGCACAAGGCCTACCATTTGCACTTCTGTGGAGCACATTTTCTTGCCTGTGCTTGGTGTTACATTCACTAAATCCATATTGCTGTCGAGTTTTGCAAGCAAGTGTACAGCAGTAAGCACATAGCCAGTGGGTTGTGAATTAAACCAGGCATGCATACATTAATGTATAATGTGCAAGTAGTTTGCCTTGTGCTGTTGTATTTTTTTACTAGCATGCTCGTATTTGTAGTCATAACGGGGAAAATAGCAATTTGGAATGATCAAAGAAATAATACCAGGGCTAACACTGCATAACCCACTTGCAGGGGAGATGTGACAATTTAAGCAGTAAAAGTGTGGGCTCTGCTGTCGATGGTGTGTGTGCTGGTCTGAGGAAAGCACTGTCTCCACTGCAGCCGCGGTCCGCGACGCATCATGCTAGGCCTGGCCACCAGACACCAGCCGTGGTGGTGCCACTGTGCCAGGCCTCTTCCTCGCGCTGCCAGGGCTCTACTTGTGCAGTTTTATATTTTCAGCATTTTTCGACCAAAAAAAAGCAGAAAATATTAAACGGCACATTTTGGATGGAGAAGATTCTACGCGTGCACTGGGCAGCAGCAGCACGCTTGCCTGGGCTTTGCTGTCCAGGGCCCAAGGCCCTTAGCCCACAGACCGGGGGTAAAGAAAGGCCCAGGCCAGGCGGCCCCCGCCATGGTGGTAGGCAGGCCCAGGCCCGGGCCCGCTACCACCAAGGCCCGGAGTGAGAGACACAAAGCCCCAGGTTGACGGCAGTCACAGTCAGCAACACTGAAAGACGTAGGCCCAGGCCTACACGTCTTTCAGTGTTGCTGACTGGGGCCATGGACCACGTCCCCGGGCCCAAAACAGAACAACATCTGGGACCACCTGGGTACTTACCCGCCAGCAACTCGTGTTGTGGTCCAGGTCGTCTCTGCTGGGCTGGTGGTCTTCAGGGCAGGGCAGCTGAGCTCGCGTCGTGTGACTCCTGCCATCGTCCTCAAAGAATCCACGGGAGAGTGAAGGTGGCGCAGGCGCACCCACACACCCTGCACCAGCACGAGATCTGCATAGATACAGTAATGTCATTGGCTGTTTGCCAGCCAATGCAAGGGTTGTCATTGGCTGGCAAACAGCCAATGATATTACTGTGTCCATGCAGGGGAGGGACTCGCTGACCTAGTGCGCTGTTTGCGCACATTTTAGACTGGCAGGGCCACCCCTGAAGCGCCCCGCCAGCCTTCTAATTAAAGGGGCTTACGTAGTGTGCGTGGAGTTATGACTCCACGCACTCTACTATTGAAGAAGTTAAGAGTAAAACGGGATACGCCCCGCTGTGAAAGCAGCAAGGGCCCAGCTCTTAGTTATTGTGGCCTTGCCACAGCGCCCCCGCGCTGTTGGCAAAGGAAATGCAAGCTAAAAAAAGAGATTCAATCAGAGAAGTTCTCTGATTGAATCTCTTTTAGCGTCCTTTCGTTTTCTGGGGGGCGGCGCCCGGCCACCCTATGATACCAGCCGCTACGGGTCATATACTGGTGGGAGGGGAGTTCAATCTGGTGGCAGACCCAAGGTTGGACAGGCGGTCACCCAGAGGGGAACAGACAAGCAAATCGGAAGGAGAATAGGGACTTAGCCAACCTCCTGGAGGACCACTTCTGGGTAGACGTCTGGAGAACCCTTCACCCTCAAGCGGGAGGTGGGGGCCACACTTTCCTCTCACCCTCCTCCCCCCACTCAACTTACACTAGGATCGACCTTTGTTGATCTAGAGGGAGCAGGCAGCAGACATCTGCGCCCCCAAGGCTGAGTCAGTCACATGGTCCGACCACAAGATGATCATGGCATCCACAAAGTTAGACGCCAATAGAAGGGTGACTGCAGGTTGACGTTGCAGAAACACCCAGCTCAGATTCCTGGTTTTTAGAGAATTTATGGGGGACAGAGACGTGCGCATTTTTTATAACCAATGACACTGGGGAAGTACAGCCCAATCTGGTGTAGGAAGCTGGCAAAGCCACAATGAGAGGGCTGTTGATAGCAGAAGGGGCACAGAAAAGGGAGCACATCGAGAGTAAACTACAGAATGAGATTCAGGGGCTCAGCTGAGCAGGAGGACGGGAGACAGATCAGCCCTACTACACGAGATAAGGGATAAGAGGCTGCCCCTACATACCACACTAATAGGGGAGCTAATCAAGAAAATGAGATACACAAAGCAAAGGTACTATGAGAAGGGAGACCGGGTGGGATCGCTGCTAGCTAATAGGGCAGGTGGTGAAGATTTAGAGACGTGGAGGGGAAAATGGTGGGCCCGCAGAAAGAGATATAAGCACCAGATTCAGGGGTGATGCGGTCAAAACATATCTGAAAGGTCTTCCCAAGAACAATCCTAGAAGCCAAAGTCACAGCAGAAAAAACAGTGACAGAAGCGAAACATGTTAAGATTGTGACCTATGGATTAGCACACAGGGAACAATACCACCAGAGAGTATATAGGAACAATCTGACCATTTGGTTATTGCTACAAATATTGTTTTGAATAACAAAATTAGTGTTTGTGTGATTCATATTTCAATCAGATTCAATGATTGCAACTTACCATTTTACGAATAGAAATGTGGAACTGTTGTGTACTGATATAAAATTGTTTTTATAATGTTCATTGAATACAAGACTACCTTTTAATAGCGAGGCCTGTCACTACCCCCTCGATCTCAAATTTCAAATATAGACATACTTTGGGGCATGCTTACGTGAATCCAAAGCTTTATTTTCTCAAAACTACCAAAGTAGTGTCCATGCTCCCTACACAAAGTCAGTTATCAGCCATCCACGAGGCCCCATGCTCCATCCCCACCATCTCATCATAACATAATTAAATAGCTTTTGAAACCAGCTTGCAAACACTTGACTCACCTAGGGTAGAAATGTCAACACACCGTTTTCTAGAAAAGCAACCACTTTCCCCTCTTTTGTAATTTGGTACAGACTTACCAGTGTGGTAGTTTTTCCTCCAACTCCAGGACACCCCTTGGTGACAATTCAAATCATATGCAGACAATCCCTAACCGCATGATCCTTTGTGTAGCCAGGCTCCTGTGCCTCCAACCACGACTGACTTTCCATTATGGATTAATCATCAGACAACTACACCATACCAACCATCAGCCAAATCTCCTCGGCAGATCCCTCAACCACATACACCACAAATGACAGAACCCCCATTGTACCCAGGTTATATCCAAGCCAGATAACAGAAATGCTAATTTGCTTCCTTCCCCACTAACACAACTCCCTCACCCCCAAATGTTGTGTTGATACAGTGCCATACTATCCCTCCACCAATGCAGAGACCATGCAAGCTTCAAAGAAGCATGCTCCACCCAACCCAACACCGCCACATATGACATGTGTGGATCTTTGTTTCAGGCGTCATAGCCCTTGTAGGCAGGTTCTTCAGTCTGTCCTGCAAGTATTAGTGTCCATAGTTTGCACTCGAACCAAAGCCACCATAGCCTGGTTTCAAATTTGTACAGCTGCCACCAGTTTGAAGAACGCTCTGAATGTAAGCAAATAAACGTGTGAAGCACTATCATTTTCACATCAGGCACAAGACAACTCTTAGTTTAATAAGCAAGTGGGTGTTCATTGAGTGAGGATGAAGAATGCACAGGTGGCAAAGTTGATAAAGCTGAGTGAGAGCATGAATACTGCAAGGAGGCTGTTGTGGCAATGAGTTTGGCGCTCCGAGTGCAGTTTGTGGAATACAGTTCATAGAGTTAGGAGGTGGAATTCTTGAGCAGCATAATGCCTAAAGTGCATTTTGAAGCAGTAAGGATAAAGTAACTAGTGAGATTAAAATGAAGGACTGGGCGCTCAAGTGGCATAAGCGGGGCCAGGTGGTGGTAGCAGACCAAGGCATGAGTTGGAGTAGGTGAAGACACTAGCAGTTACATATGGAAATGGGCGATGGAGTCCCTCGTGGCAATTCGAGGAATATCCGGCCTTCCCAAACTCGCACTTCAATATACACAAAAGGAATAGGGTAGAGTTCAATATCCTGAAAGGGTGGCGTAGGAGCGGCAGAGGGGTGTGACATTAGGAGTCTGAATCCAGAGTGGAAAGGTTTTTCGACCTTTACCCCCAAACCCACTTGTTCACCTTAAATAGCCACTCTCACCGACACCTTCTGCAATTCATGACAGGCTTGTACATTTTCCTACAGGTTCATGACATCCCACATCTGCAACACCTTTTTCCTGGATACTTGGTCTTCCCTCCCACATCAATCTCCCATATTCCCTGCCAGACTGGTTTGTGCATTTTACTATACCCACTGCTAATCCTGTACATTTTTTCCTGTGACATGGGTCAAAGATCTCCCTTTTGCTGATTTATCTTTATTTGCAGACTCTACTGCACCTGAACTATATTGTCTACTCCATTCACCCTCACCAATTCGTCCATTCCTCATCACAAATTTGATAGGCTTTTGATAGACCTAGGATGCGATTCCCTTCTCTAGCATTTACCTCCGCCTACAAAACTTACTCTAACCTGTCCTACATCACATCATCAGAACAATTCCCACCTGGCCAAGCGCTCACTGGACAACAGCCTACCAAGTGGCTTCTTGGGGTATCTACCACACTGCACCCTACCCAGAGCGATCTTCCAGTTCCCCCTACCTCTGCTTCAACTCTTTATTTCACCATAGGCAGTTCTCAGCTTAGGATGTGGCGAACCATCCCATTTACTTTTTCATGCTGCTTACCTCACTCCTAGGTAAGGCTGTTGATCAATCAAGGGTTGGGCTCTATTGGGTTCTTGTTCACGGGATGGTTTTACACACAACCCACGGTTTTGCTGCTGGCTGGTGCCCAATGTGCAGTTACCCTGGTGATTACCTCAGTATAGTGGCACATTAACATACCCAACTTCTCATGGAAATGCACCTTGGTTCATACAGAAAGTACATTATTATCCTAATGTAACAGAACTTGGGGCGAACTAACAAAAGGCGGCATCAGACCGATCTGAGCTCTCAATGCAGGGACCAGGCAATTCTTATCAAAGGATGTTCCCACAACTGGAGCACCATGTGGGTTACTCATCCAGAAAGGAGTCAGCTGATCCAAAGCAACCTATCCTCCCATGGGTCTTTGCAGTTCCCAAATTATATTCTGGAGTTCTACTAAAGCATGTAAAGCTGATCCAGGTTTGAAAATCCAGCACAATTAGAACAGGCTTGAACAACTCAAGCCCATCACACATTCAACCATCTTTGAAGCTGCCTCCTAGAATGCATACTTCAATCATGCTTAGAAAGATTTTCTGCAATTCAGCCTTAAAAGGCATGGTCTAGTAAATAATTATTTAAAAAATAGATAGGCAACATAAAAAAATTCGCAAAAGCAAGCACATGGGCACATCCATTTTGTGAAATGGATGCCCTCCTGTGCTGGCTTTTGCTTTTGCGGCACTAATGAAGGAAAAGCCAGCCAGCTGTAGTAAACAAAAGCTACCGCTGGGTGGCTTTCCCTTCATTAGTGCTGTACGCGGAGGACAGGGAACAGAGACCAGAGCACGAAAGCTGCAGCTGAATCTCGGTAAGTGCTATTTATTTATAAAAAAAAAAATAAGCACTAGCTGGGTTTTTTTTCTAAGTTTTCCGGCCTGGAGGAGCCCGGAAAACTTAGAAATAAAACCGCAGCTTAAAAAACGTATTTATGTTTGCGGTCGCTTTTGAAGCGACCACAAACATAAATACAACATTATTGTGTTGGAAAACGCTGCGGTTTTTCTTTCCAAGTTTCTCAGGCTCCGCCGGCTCGGAGGAGCCTGAGAAACTCGGAAAGAAAAACCGTTGTGTTTCTGCCTGAATCTGCTTTCCCATTTGGGGCTCTCGGGCTCGAGAGCCCCAAATGGGAAAGCAGATTCAGGCAGAAACAACGCAGCATTGCAGAAAACAACCGCGTTGTTTCTGCCTGAATCTGCTTTCCCATTTGGGGCTCTCGGGCTCGAGAGCCCCAAATGGGAAAGCAGATTCAGGCAGAAACAACGCAGCATTGCAGAAAACAACCGCGTTGTTTCTGCCTGAATCTGCTTTCCCATTTGGGGCTCTCGGGCTGCCCGTGGAAAGCAGATTCAGGCAGAAACAACGCAGCATTGCAGAAAACAACCGCGTTGTTTCTGCTTTCCCAGAGAGCCCGAGAGCCCCAAATGGGAAAGCAGATTCAGGCAGAAACAACGCAGCATTGCAGAAAACAACCGTGTTGTTTCTGCTTTCCCATTTGGGGCTCTCGGGCTCCCCACGGGGAGCCCGGGAGCCCCAAACGGGAAAGCAGATTTAGGCAGAAACAACACAGCATTTAGCATTTCCCATTTGGGGCTCGAGTTGTGTTTCTGCCTGCTGTGGCTTTCACTTTGGGTCCCAGGGGAGCACCGGAGACCCAAAGTGAAAGCCACAGCAGGCAGAAACAACGCGGTTGTGTTGTAAAACGCTGCGGTTTTTCTTTCCGAGCCGGAGGAGCCTGAAAAACTTGGAAAGAAAAACCGCAGCGTTTTCCAACACAATAACGTATTTATGTTTGCGCTTGCTTCAAAAGCAACCGCAAACAAATGCAACGTTTTTAAAGCTGCGGTTTTATTTCTAAGTTTTCCAGGCTCCTCCAGCCTGGAAAACTTTAGAAAGGAAAAAACACAGCTAGTGCTTTTTTTTTTTTTTAAATAAATAGCACTTACTGAGATTCAGCTGCAGCTTTCCTGCTCTGGTCTCCGGTCCCCGTCCTCCGCGTACAGCACTAATGAAGGGAAAGCCACCCAGTGGTAGCTTTTGTTTACTACAGCTGGCTGGCTTTTCCTTCATTAGTGCCGCAAAAGCCAGCACAGGAGGGCATCCATTTCACAAAATGGATGCGCCCATGTGCTTGCTTTTGCGAATTTTGAGCTTGAAGAGCTATACATTTTACATAGGAAGTTTTAAAAAAGACAATGCTAGTATTTTTTTTATGTTGCCTATCTATTTTTTAAAATAACATTTTTTACTAGACCATGCCTTTAAATTCTCAACAGACCCACACAGACACCAAACATTCCTTTTCCCTGCTATAGAGCACTCCTTTCCCAGCATCTGTTACTCGTACATCACTTTCGCTTCCTCTTACATTCGCCAAACTACTATAGACAATGGTCAGGACATCACAAGCAGGGGCACAAGTTCCTGGCACAGATAATTATGTTTGTGATTTCACTTTTGGCGTGACAAGCATTTATATCATTTGAATGACACTACGGTATGTGCACTTTCCAAGTTAGCTTTATAAAGTATTGTTGAAAGAGCCATGTGTGAGGAGGGCAAGTAAGACAAGTGTATTTGCCCAGGATGTGGCAAGAGAGCTTGCAATCCTGGAAGCTGGTGCAGTTATAGGCTCGATTGTGGTGGCTTTTCAGGGCACAAGTCAAAGGACACGTGTGGTTTTTTTTTTTAGAGCGCTGGTACCCCTCTTGGGCTTCTTTTTTCTAGGTTGGCAAGCTTGCTCATGCATTTGGCTACCAGGACTTTAGGTTTTCCCTGTGCAGATGCTTAACCACAGGCACTTTGCTCGTATTGAGATTTTGTTTTCCAGTGTATATTGCTCTACAGGTTGCTGGGTTTAAAAGGTGAGCACCTTTTAAAACGGTCAGCATATTTATTGGAACATCTCCACTCGGGTTATTTTTCTGGTGTTTTACACTTTCTTTTTTAAAGTCCAATGCTACCTTGCCTTGTGCACTTTCATCCAAGGGGGAAGGAAGGTCAATTGAACTACATTTGTATTTCACTTTAAGAACTATGTTCACTCGCTGTGCATATATTCATGGGTGCCAGCTTTTGGTTTTTGCTATGGGGGCAAATGTAGCTGGGCATATGTTCTTGCAGTCATGCATTTTTGTTCCCCTTTTCCATGCTACTTAAAATACAGTTATGCAATGTATCACAACAGTCACCACAAGAATGGCCATAAAACAAGGGGCTTGTTGCACACTGCTTAATCAAAGTGTGTGTGATCCATGGCAAACATTGTAACCTCAGTGCATATTGTCAAAACACATTTCTTTCCTTTTATACATATTACCACTGTCAAAACAGGTCAGAATCAATCCGATTGGAAACTCCTTGCTCAGACGTTCATCAATCTTTTCAAATATAGAGCAAGCACAGCTGGTGGTCTTGCAGGATTTTAAAATATACAGTGGGCACAGCCGAAGGCCATGGCCAAAACAATATGGATAAAAAGCTTGAAATGCAAGGGGAAACAAAACAATTAGATGCATGGTTACATTGAAAAACTTCTTAACCACATCCGTTTTATCTTCAACCAATAGATCCTTGCTGTCCTCAGCTCTGATTAATTCCCGTTTTCACCAACAGTCTTCTGCTTGATGCTTCCCAAGCAAAAAAAAATAAATAAATAAACCATCACAGCTGTGCAAGTCATCCAAAACGGTGCTGTAAAGGTATTCATGGTCTATCCTGTCATGATCACATCACCATTACCAAGAGGGACCTCCACTGGCTCCCCGTTAAACAATGCATTATGCACAAGCTTCTAACAACATTAGCCCACAAATGGGTGGAATCATGGCACCCACATACCTCAATCGCCTAAAAGCATACCAACCAACTCGCACCCTACTACTCCAGGATCAGTCCAGGCTTCTTCCACCCAGGTTCAAGCTGGTTTAATTTGGTGGCTGCAGCTTTGATGTACAGGCTCCCACAGCCTAGAATGTTCTTCCCCATGGCATGAGAAAGATGAAGACTCCCAAAGAGTTTTTAAACAATGGTCGAGACCCAGCTCTTCAACCGCACACCCGGCTAATTACTTCCCACATTTCTCCCTATTGACGGGCCCATTTGATTATCATGTCTTGTGCCATTCTATGGGCACCCTGAAGCCCATGGACATGTGGCGCTTTAGAATTAAAATAAACATCACTGATTTACATCTGTGATGTCATCCGACACATTATTTATAACTTGGCTAATAAAAGCTTTAACCAATTAACCATTTAGGCTGTGGCTTTTGCTATGGCTAAGGCTGTGAACACAGTGCATGGCCAAAGGCCATGGCTACTAGCTGGTTAGTGGTGTACAATATACAGTGGGCACAGCCAAAGGCCATAAGACTGTGGCCCATTAATGCATTGTGTCAGAAATGTAAGACGGGACAGGGGCACAGTTCTCAGTCGCCATTTAATTACATAAGGGGTACAATTAACATACAAAGGAATCAATTACTTCCAAAAAGTAGCTGTCCCTCACACTAATACATACAACAAAATCATACAGGAATTAATTGGTGATTTATAACATATTTAAAGCTATAAACAGGAATCCATGCATCCCCTTCCCCTGGATCAATTCAGGATGTAAAGTTCTTTTCATTCAATTCACTGGACAAAGTGACCATTTGAAAGGCTTTCCATACTTGCAAACAATACATTCCACCACCTTGTGCGTGGTAAACTAAAGAGATTCTTCATACAAGTCAGAAGTCAAGGTAAGTGTTCCCTGAAGAGCAATCGTTAATCACTACATATTTCTTCTTTGGCAACTACATCTTAGTCAAGATGGTTATAAAAGTTCAAACACTGTATTAGTTTTGCCACTTCATTTCACCACAACCTTCTACCACATTCACAGTGCTTCAAGTTATCTTCTTCCAGCCAGGACTAACCACCAATTGTCCTTTCCCTGGTTTACTCTCCTGCCAGAATAAAACTTTTACACCGTGGTAAGGTTTGGCAACACAATCAGCATAGTTCCTTTCTCCAATAGTACACACAATGATAATAGACTCACATTGTTCTGCTTGCCATAAGCAACGCAGATTGCACTTATCCCCATCCCCCTCACCCCCTTATTCCAAGGAGGGTTCTCTACTGCTAGATTTGAGTTTTTTTACACAACCTCTTGGCTGTGGGTAATGTGGTTTACAACTTCCTCCTTAAAAAGGTATCTTGTGATGGGGTGGTCAAATAAAATAATTGCCTTGGTGTCGCTCTCAGCTTCCTTTGGCTATGGCAAGTTATACTGTCACTTTTTAGATGTCCCTCTTCAAGAAAGTGGCATCTCCTTGAATTTGATATTGCCCCTCTGGTTTGGCCAATGCTGATTATGATATTCCTTATTGGATATTTCCCAAATTTGGCAATGCAGGTTACAATATTCTCCTATCCTACATAATAGGAGAGTTGTGCCCAGTTTGTTTACATTTAGAAGTTCATTATTCAAAATCATTGAACAGTCTCCTTCAGAGCACCCTGGGGTCACCTGCATCAGGCCAACTCACCAGTCTGTCCTCGCGTCTCCTTCTGACACACAGCTTCCACTTACTGGTTCGTTGAACTCCAGCAAAATTCAACAGATCCCACCAACCTACCACTGCTCACGCAAACAGTCAACGAAGCATGCACAACCCTTTGTGCTCGCCAATGAAAACCTTACACAGCAGCGGGCTACAGGACGCAGGGAGCTTCTCTCACCATCAGGGTCACCACTCAATACCGCTTCCCACTGCACATCCTCTGCATACACCATGGATACCGACCTCCAATCGCCACACAGCTGCAACTCCAATCTTTGCTTCTTCCAGCTGCTTGTCAGCCCGCACCTTAAGGGACTTTCTTTAAATGTTTAAAGATCCATCCCACTTAGGTGTGGGTCATTACAACAGCTAGATTGCACATTGCTCTTTGGTTACTCTGGACTCCTCTTCCTCATCTCAGTACTAAGAGCATTATGGGACTGAGTCCCAAACGTTGCTAGTTGTAACATCAGTTTAACACTAGCTCAATAAAACTGTATGGTCATAGGGAAATTGTTCAGAGGGTTCCCTCATTCTGCCTGACCCAGGTCCCCTTCGAAGGGGTTTTTCCACACTACCACCACCCTCACCAGGATCAGGTAGCAGCTGCCTTTCCCTGGCAGCATGAGCAGGGTTTTTGGGATGATCACCTCAGATTCATCACAGTGGGCACAGCCAAAGGCCATGGCTACTGTCCCATAATGTGTTCTAATACACAGGAGGGACGGCAGAAGAGTACAACCACTCATCATGGATGAAGGCCATGGTTAGTGTTCCCTTAATGTGGTAAAATATACAGTGGACATGTGTCTAGCGTCCAGTTACTGTTGTAAAATATACAGTGGGCACACCCAAAGGCTGTGGGTACTGCCCGTAGTCAGTGTTGTAATCTAATCAGTGATTCCAGTGATGTCAGACGTAATTAGTGATATCATTGTGGTGATAGGCTGCACAAGAGGGGGTGCAAAGTTAAGGTGGCTTTATCTGAATTTCAGGGTTTTTTGTTGCAGGAAGTGGCCACCTTAGTATGCCTGCAGGGAAGCTCCTTGCAAAATATTAAATTTGGGGGTGGCTCAACTGTGGTGAGTCAAAGTGAAGAGGGTGGGATTATAGATACTTATGTAGTAAATTGTCCCAGCATGGAGATAGAATGTTAAAATATCACTTCCAGTGAGTTCAGGACACTGCTGGGCAGTGTTTGAGAACGGCCAGGTGAAGGAAAGTAAAAAGGAACGTTTGATGGTGACACAATAGAGAACATGTTGTCACATGTGTTGCTGACCTACAGAGATTGTTAACAGGCAAAAGACACAGGTCATGGTTTTTAACCAAAAAAAGTGTGGCCCCTCCAGTTGCTGGATTATACCAAAAGCTACAGGTACCTTGGAGGTGGAGCTGAAGAGCAGAAGTGATTATCCCTCATGTCAAGCGACATGAGACAGGAAGGATATGCAATTAACTGCGCTGTTCACTGCAGGGCTTCGCCTTAAAGGCAATATGGCCTTGAATCTCTTACTCTGGTGGCTCTGTCCTGGGTAGCAGGGCAGAGGCAAGTTTCTGGCACCGAATACTGGGACTACCTTCATGTGTCCGATCGAAATCATCCACCTGGAAATGGGCATCTGCTCGATGGCCTCAATGCTCCTATTGAACCGTGGCCTACTATACAGAAGCCAACTCAAACCCACAGTGCGACCTATTAAGACTATTGTCAGGTCCACCCTAAGCCTTTTCAATTCTATTGACTGCTTGTCCGACTTGGCTACTGGGAGCTTTGGCGAGAGCTTAAAGAAAACATGTTGGACTGGGATGGGCTGAAAGATCACCCACACCTTCACAGCCTGAAGTCATGTGTTCACATCATATGTGTTTGAAACCCCAGGGAGAGGGCAGCACTCTTGCATGCTATGTCCCTCTATTGCTTCTCTGTATAAACAGATTGCCTGTTCCGGCAAACACAGGAGCTAAGAAACTGAAGTGGACCAAAAGATTCCACAGGCTAGGAAAAAAAAAAAAGAATTTGGAAAACAAACAGTGCCCTATTATGACTTCTACGCTCAAGCTAACCATAGGTAGATTTGTTCATAAGCGGTCCTCGATGGGTAAAAGGGCTTTGGCTGAACATGGATGAATCTGCAGCTGTCCGTACACTGTGTGTGGCTATCATTTGATTAGTTGCTGGTACCATCTATAGAGCCACTGTTGTGTAAAACCACAGTCGCCTACAAAGGCTGCCAAGGAAATCTTGACTGTTTAATTCGTTTTTCCTCTTCCGTTTGTAAACTATGAATTTCACTTACTCATTATGCATTGTATGAACCCTGCCTGCATGTATGGCATTTTAAATTCTTCATTAGCTTTTTATTTGATTATGATTATTTTTCTTGGTGTGTAAAGTCTTGACTAACAGATTAAGTATAAAATAAAGGCACAAAAACAAAACTGAAGAATAGTCAAAATATGTGAGGTCAATTGCCGTTTTATGAAGAGGGGAAAAATAAACATTGCCACAAGGGGTCTGGAAAGGTTTGTACACGTAGTGCCACCCACCAGCCCCTCCATACGGGCTGCACCCTATAGTGAAGCCTGTAGTAGGGTACACAAACCCACAACGGGTGTCCCCAAGTAGGGAAAAAAAACAGAAGGGGAAAGCGAGAGGCTGAGAACAGCCACCAGTAACAAGAAGCACTTGGCAGGCATAGAAAAAGCAGCCAAACGTGCGATTAAGATAAGGCGGTCTGGAAAAGTGGGAGGAGCAAGCAACAGAAACACGAGGTGGCTGGGCATCTAGGAACATTGTTTAAGTTAATAAAGAAACCCTGGGAGGAGAGCTCTGTGGGGTCGGAAGCAGACAGACGAGGATGGAGGAGCAGGGCTTGAGAGAGGGTCGCTTTGGGACGAATAGAAAAGGGACAAAGACAGAAGGAAAGGGAAGGGAAGAGAAGACACCGTGCCCTCACAGAGGGGTCTCACAAACGGATATATGCCCTCAGTGCTCCAGATAAGATTTTGAGGTCGGAGTATTTTAAAGCATGATTTTTCAAATGAGAGTAAATGCAACTTCAAGAGAGTAAAAATGAGTTTTCTCCTCTGCAAGAGAGTAAAACTTATCCAACACATACACCCAATGCATACGCAAAATCAGACCTGTACACCAAAACAGTTGTACATCAAAGTTGTCTGGCTTGCGCAGAGCCCTTCACTCCAAATGCAAACGGCACATCCCGTCTGAGCACATAGTAACAGCACATCACTCCACTTGATAAGGAACAAGTTACTTACCTGTAACTGTTGATCTCCAGCATGGGTCTGGCATGGATTCACATGCTCATGAATATTCCCCGTCGTCAGGCTGGGAATCCTCGGTAAAGAATCAGTATCAGTTTCGTTTCTGATCTGTCTTTCTTAGTAGTAACCAATCACTGATCTCTGGGTCATACTGCCCCCAGCCAATGACTGCCCTCTCCCTAAGCCCCACCTCTGGCAGCCATCCTCAGATTTGGTAGCACACAAAGTGGCAGTATGACCAAGTGAAGAGCCGCAGAGGGGTAGGCGGGAGGGTTCGCATGTGAATCCATGCCAGACCCATGCTGGAGAACAACAGTTACAGGTAAGTAACTTGTTCCTTCTCCAGCATGGGGTCTGGCATGGATTCACATGCTCATGAATAAAATAATACATAGCAGTACACACAAGCACAACCACGGGAGGTGGCAAAAGCTCAACATTAAGCATTACATCCAAAACTCAACATTAAGCATTTCTTAACTCCTCACCAGGCTCACCTTAAGTGAACAGGTTGCGCAGCACTGGTTGGCCGACCCTGGAGTCCGAATCGACGCAGTAGAATCTCGTGAAGGTGTGCGTCGACCCCCACGTAGCAGCCCTGCAGATGTCCAGCAGGGGCACATCAGACAGGAACACCGTGGAAGCAGCGATCGCTCTGGTCGAATGGGCTCTCGGACGGCCGGGCAGTGGTCGGTTTGTCAACCGGTGACAGTGCATGATGCAGCCGGAGAGCCAACTTCGAGAGCCTTCCCTTGATTCACAGATCCAAAGTTCACAAATAGCTGTGACGTCTTCCAAAAACTCTTCGTGCGGTCCACGTAGAACTTCAGCGCTCTAGCTACATCCAGCGAGTGCAAAGTCCTTTCGGCCGGCGTCGAAGGCGATGGGAAGAAAACTGATAACACCAAGGGCTTGTTGAGGTGGAAGTCCGACAGCACCTTGGGCATGAAGGAGGGGTGCGTCCTCAGCACCACCCTCGTGTCATGAAAAGTCAAGTATGGAGGCTTGCACGATAGGGCCTGGATCCCTCCCACTCGTTGTGCGGAGGTGATGGCCACGAGGAACGCGGTCTTCCATGACAGGAACTTCAAAGGCACCGAATGCATAGGCTCGAATGGGGCCCCCATGAGCCTGATCAGCACCACATTGGGGCAGGAGCCTTCACCGGCAGGAACGATCGGTGTAGTCCCTTCATAAATTCCTTCACCAGGTATTGAGACCACAAGGACGCCCATCCCATAGTCCTGGTATATCGGGAGATGGCAGCCAGATGTATTTTGATGGAGGCGTGAGCCAGTCCAGCTTTGGCCAGCGACAGTAGGTACAGCAGTACTTGAGGGGCCGTAATCCACAGAGGTTTAATCTTCTGTGCACGGCACCAGAAAGAGAACCTCTTCCATTTTTGACCGTAACACTTGAGACTTGAGGACGCCCTGGCCTTTGCAAGAACCTCTCTGCAACCAGCCGGTATATCGTACCCTCCAAACTCTAGTGCCGCAGGAGCCAGGCCTGCAAGTTCAGCGACTGTGGGTCGTGATGGAAAATGGCGCCTCCTTCTCTGGAGAGAAGATCCACGTCCGCCAGCAGCTTGATTGGTGGGGACGTTGACAAGTCCGGGAGCCAGATCTGCCTCGGCCACGCCGGTGCGACGAGGATCATCCTGCACCTGGACTTCTTGAGCTGGTTGATGAGGCGGAGCAGCAACGGCAACAGAGGAAACGCGTATAGAAACAGGCCGTACTAAGGGAACGTGAAAGCATCGCCCATGCTACTCGGCTGTGGGAACCTGCTGGCAAACCTCTGGCACTTGGAGTTCGTCGCCGTCGCGAACAGGTCAATCTGGGGCTTGCCCCATCGTTGGGGGAGCCAATCCACTTGATCCTGGCGTAGTTCCCACTCGTGACACGAGTGCAGCTCCCTGCCAAGTGAGTCGGCGATGGTGTTTTTTATTCCTGCCAAGTGGAAGGGAACCAGAAACATCCCCTGGGTGACAGCCCAGTGCCACAGATCCTGGGCCTCCTTGGATAGGGCTGGGGTTCTGGTGCCCCCCTGCTTCCTTATGTAGAACATCGTGGTGGTGTTGTCGGTGAGATCCTCACCACTTTGTCCTTGAGGGACGGAAGGAACGACTTGAGCACCCAGAACACTGCTCGGAGCTCCAGGATGTTGATGTGGAGAGACTCCAGGAGCCACAGGCCTCTTGCATGGAGATCTCCGGTGTGGGCCCCCCCCCCAACCTTCCAGAGAGGCGTCCGTCGTCACCGCCTCCTGAAACGCCGGGGTTTGAAAGTCTGTGCCTGTAGCGAGGTGAGCCCGGGTGCCGGGTGACTCCTCGTCGAGAGGGATCCTGTCCTCGAAGCAGCCCCTCGCCTGAAACCAGTTGGCGTCGAGGAACTCCTGTAACGGACGCATCCAAAGTCTGCAAAGGGGTACAAGGTAGATGCATGAGGACATCATCCCAAGAAGGGACTTGATGGACCTCACCCTGGCCACGTCCATGGCTAACAGGCGCCGTACCTTGCCCAGGATGGTTTTGGTCCTCTCCTCTGAAGGGGAGGCCAATTGCCCCACTGTATCGAGCTTCGCTCCCAGAAACAGTGCTACTTGCGATGGAACCAGGTGGGATTTGGGGTAGTTGATGGCGAACCCCAGCTCCGTGAGTAACCGGACAGTCCCCGCCGTATGTTAGACGGTGAGTTCCCTTGTCCTTGCCCGGATTAGCCACTCGTCCAGGTAGGGGTAGACGTGGATTCCCTGCAGGCGCAGCCGCACCACCACTGGTGCCAGGCACTTGGTGAAAACCCTGGGTGCTGACTTTAATCCGAATGGTAGGGCTCTGAATTGGTAGTGGCGTCCCTGAACCACGAACCTGAGGAACTTCCGGTGCCTTTTTAGAATGGGGATGTGGAAGTAGGCATCCTCCAGGTCCAACGACGATAGGAAGTCGCCTTCCTCCAGCTGTCCCAGCACGTGCTGGAGGGTGACCATCCTGAATTTCTGCACCTTGATGCATTTGTTTAATCAATGCAGGTCCAGGATGGGGCACCAACCGCCTGTCTTCTTTCTGACGAGGAAGTACCTAGAGTACACTCCGGAGCCCCAAAGCCTCCTGGGGACGAGCTCGAGGGCACCTTTCTTGAGCATCGCCTTTACCTCCAACAGCAGTTGAGGGACATGATTCTCCTTCCTGGCCAC
The DNA here is from genome assembly GCF_040938575.1 of Ambystoma mexicanum. Taxonomy (NCBI): domain Eukaryota; kingdom Metazoa; phylum Chordata; class Amphibia; order Caudata; family Ambystomatidae; genus Ambystoma; species Ambystoma mexicanum. The sequence continues at coordinate 426,073,770 of NC_090930.1, read as the reverse complement.
GGGAGGAATGCAAGGGCACTTTTGGAATTCCAGCGAGTGCCCGTTGGCCAGGGTGTCCAACACCCAACAGTCGGTGGAGATGGACTCCCACACGCTGACCAACTTAGTCAGCCGGCCTCCCACCGGGGTGCTTCAGTGGGGGCCCAACAACACAGCCGGGTCAGTCTTGCTTGGAGGCGGCCTTGCCCTCCTTGGCGACGACGGCGGGATCCCTCTCGCTTGCCGTGACCTCTGTAGGCCTCCTGGGAAGAGGAGCGGGCCGCCTGGCGGTAAGTGGAGGAGCCACTGCTGGATCCTTTGGAGGCACCCCGTCTGCCTCTGGAGCTCCGAAAGGGCGGTCGCTGTTGAAGCACCCCTAGAGCCCGGGCCGTCTCTGAGTCGGTCTTGATGGCCTGTAGAGACTCGTCCAGCGCCTTACCAAAAAGGTTGTTGCCGTCGAACGGCATGTCCAACACTCTGGTCTGGACGTCCTGGCGAAAGTCCGTCGCCTTGAGCCACCCTCGTCGGAGGAGGCAAACCCCGTTGCCCATTTGGCAAAATCCGGTATCAGCAATGTCCGTTGCCACCGTTATGGCGTGCTTCAATGCCACCTCGCCTTCCTGCAGAGTTTCTAGGGCCTCCGCCCTTTTGTCATCAGGCAGGAAGTCTAGCAGGGGAGCCATCTTGAACCAGAGCTCCCTGTCGTAGCGGGCTACGGTGGCTAAGGCATTGGCCGCCTTAATCGTCGCCGCCGCCGAGATGACTGTCGTTCCATAGAGTCCAACTTCTTGCCCTCGCTGTCCAGCGGGGAAGTTGAAGCCGCCGTGCCCGCTGCCTTGTTCTTAGCCGCTGCCGAGACGACCGAGTCCGGCGTGGGCTGGGTCCTGTGGCACAAGGGGGCGGCATCGGGGACTCTGTACTTCTTCTTGTACTTGTCCCTCTTGGCGGGTGTCGTGGAACGGTTCTTGAGGACAGCAAGCCCCTCATCCCAGATGTCAATCGAGTAAAGGCACCGCGAGGACAGTCTTCCTCTTGGCCTCTCGTCATTGGTACAGAAACCCCTCCCTTTTCTGTTCTTCAAGGTAGAGCTGGAAGAGCTCGGATGCCCTGGTTATCATGGCATGGAATGGGCCAACCTCATTGGCTGGAGACACCCGCCGGGGTGGGGGTGGGGGTGACGACGAGATGTCCGTCGTGTCGTCATAGGGTCTGGCGAGGGGGATGAGGGGTCCACCGGTCTCGCAGGTACGAAGTGCGGAGCAGCATGGACTCTCCTCCGCTTGTTCGGAGGGCTTCCCGACGGGCCTGGTTCTGGCTCCTCTATCGGGGTGCGTGGTAATCTCGTCCTTATCTCGGTACATAAGGATTGGATTGCCAACAAAATGGTGCCAAGCTATCCTGGGGCTCGGGCAATGGCTGCATGGGACGGGATGGCCGCTCCACTGGGCCCCGTTCGTCGTCATCGTCGCTATCTTCGATCATGCCAGCGGGAACGGTCCCCTGGGATCGAACCTTCTCGAACCTCTCGTTGAGGCCTATGGACCTCTCGTTGAGGCCCTTCTCGGTTTCCACCAGTTCCTCCTGAGAGGCGGATTCCGAGTCTGTAATGGCCACCGCCCCCCCCTCTTTTTCAGCCAGGGGCTTCACGGGGGTCTTAGCGATGGGCTGCAAAGAAGATTCCCTCTGCGGTGGCAGGAATACTCTGGGCCTAGAGGCCGTTTCCACTGGCGTAGTCTCAGCCAGCTCTGCCAGGGTCGCAGCGACCACTTCGGTAGAGGCCTTAGTCGGGTGGATTAAAGCCCTCACCACCTTAGGTGCATCCTGGGCCTTCGCCTTGTGGGGAGGGTCAGCGCCTCGCTCCCCCTTCGAGATCGACCGGGTCCTCTCCTGCGGCCTACCCGGGTTCTTGGACTTCCTCTTCCCGAACCAGAGCGTTGGCTCGTGGCCGAACGTGCCAGGGAAGTAGCGCCCTGCTTGGTAACCGAAGAGCCAGCCCTTTCGGCGCTCCGGTGCCCGCAGACTCATGGTGCTTGGCCTTCCGTTGGGCCCCCGTCGCCGGGGCACCCTCACAGGATTTAGAAGCCCGCTCAGACGACTTCTTCCCCTTCGCACCTGCTGTGCTCTTCTCCAGCCTGGTGGCAAGGCGGGAACAACGATCTTGTTTGGTCCATTCCGAAAGGTTCTTGCAGAACACAGTCTTTCTCCACGTGCGTCTTAGCATTTAAAGAGCAAATGTGTCATTTGCATGTGTAAATTGCACCTTTACACCGTGCGCATGCCAACAACACATCTCTATGCATATGCTAATGGCAGACATTGTTTTCACGTATTGATAGAACACGTTCTGTTTAGCAAGCCCGATATTTGCACATGTGGACAGGACATCTCTACCCATAGTGACCTCAAATCTCTTCTCTGCGCCTGCTATTGGCACATCTCTTCTGCTAATGGTGCATCTACTCTGCGCACATACTAGTGGGACAACTCTGTACATGTGTGATAACTGCATACATGTGCACAGACGATACGCATGCTAACGACATGCCTTCTCTATGCACATGCTAATGGGACAAACCCTCTCTGCATAATCTAACTGCACATCACATCCCTGCACTCATTAACTGAACATCCTGTGCAGCGACATGTGCAGTTAGCATGTGCAAACTCCACATCCTGTCTCTGCACATGCTAACTGCACCTCTTGGCTCTGCATGCCAATTGCACTTCTGTTCCATACTAATGGCACATCCCTTCTTGGCACGTGCAAATGACACATCTTTACTAAGTACGTACTATGGGTACATTTCTTCTCTGCAAGTGCTAACGTAGCATCTCCTCTGCCCATGTTCTAATGGCACATCTCTCTACCAGTCTCAACAGCAGGGCTCCCTTCTGCACAGGCTAAGGTTGGCAAAGCACATGCTAACATTGCATCCAAAGAGGGTGGAAAGCTAACGGGCAGGAGGGCGGCCTGCACTTTCCAAGTTCCAATTACGTGGAAGGCTGACGCAGCCTTGATGGGTGTGGCGCAGGGGTGAGACTGCACAGGAGTTGCTTCTTTCTTACAAAAATGCAATAAAGAAAATGACTGCTCACACAAGTTACTATCAGTGCTGGACATGAACAAAATATACTGGGGCCAAGAGTACCCGATTTTCCCCCTCCCCTTTCCTTATTCAGTCTGACTAACACAATCTTGCCAGCCCTCACCACAATGCCCAACAGTGCTCCCCTGGGATTCTGCTCGGTTCTGCTGCAATAAATCAAGTACCATTCAAAATGGAATAACTTACCACAGTGCTTAAAAGCTGAAGGAATTTGGCTAAAGGCGCTATGTAAGAACACATACTCCCGCTCCACATGTACATGGCCTCCATACACATGCAGCAGCACATCTATCTGTACATGCTAACTGAGCATCTCTTTTCTGCATGTGCCAGTGGCACATGGCCTCCCTGCATGTGCTAATGGGAAATATATTCAGTTCCTGGCAGAGGCGTTGCTAGGGAAGGCGGTGGGGTGCCAAGGGGTCTATAGCCCCTGGTCTTTTGATTGTAGTCCCTGATGGAAGCTCAGGAGGTACAACCAAAAGGCTGGCTAGCCCCCAGTCCTGACAGTTCCAACATTAGTCATTCAGGCTAATGGAACTGTTAATCACTGCATGGGGTAACGCCCCTCCCTCGTGGTATAGTCCAACAGAAACACCCACTTCTTGCAGATCCAAAAAGTCCTAGAAAGTGTGAAAATGGCAGATGGTGTGTCATAGCAAAACAGGACATTGCAGAGTGTGGGGCAGTACCGTGGACGGCCCAAGCAACTTCAGTGGCTGGGAGCAACAGGGGAGAAAATGTAATGTTGGTTCTACTATAGTCCTCTATAGGAGAATCTCTGGTGCACTGACTGGTTGGTGAGACTGTCTGCATGTCAAATCCAGTGTTACAAGACTGGGGAGGGCCAATGCAACAATAATGCAATTATATGCAACAGTATTGGAGCCACTAGCAGAGGAGCACCAGGATATACCAATGTGTCCCTACACTTATTAAAACGGTCCTATTGTAAGGGTGTAAACAATCATTTATAAGCACTCGAAGTCAGGGTGAGATTACATTATTTGCCCAGGATCACACTTAACAGCAAAGCTGGGATTTTAACCTACTCTTTCAATTTGGGCACAGCCACCTTCTTCCGCGTTTTACTTGGAACAAAAATTTTGTCAAGACCTACAATTACACTGTACTATAAGGTTTACTTGCAAAATAAACAAATTGAATACTAAAGCTTCATGACAATATGTAAACTTATAGCAGCATGTTGGGCCGAAATAATATCACTGTACCTGTACCGTTTCTCAGTCCATATTATTCTTTCTAATTTATAGCTGACATCGGAGTTTCTCAGTCCATATTCTACAAACAGGAACACACAAGAGTTCATCCGATTTTTTAGTGGGACAACCTCTAAGAATACGTGATCTCACGTGTCTTGATAAGAGGAGAGGATGTTTCAGGTTTGGAATTTGTTTCTGCTTCGCCACCAACCGTGCTAAAGAAATCATCACCAGGAAAGGGATCAAAGGGAAGTGATTGTGTATAGAAACAACATTGATTGAACACACACTTGGGTGTTTAAATGCATATGAAATGTGTTGAACCGCCTAGGCTATGCTGCTGGTGACAAAAGAAACGCTTCAGTGCCATCTAGTGGTGGAAAGTCGGTTTTTAAAATGAATAACTACAGCGTACATGGTACGCAGTAAATAATTGAATCATCTGTATTTGCTATAAAAACATGCGTAAAAAGGCTCAATATGCACCTTATCTATGCCCTCAGGAAAGACAGCAGGGATTACCCATGTGATGTGACATCAAGAGCTTATTCGCAGCCATAATGGAGGAAAGAGGTGACAAAATATGGAAGCAGGCAGGATACGGAGTAAAATTGGCTAGTAACAAAACAGTGCGCCCTTTAACAACTGACACACAAACACTGTGGAAAGTATTAAGGACTATGTAGCCAGATGCAGACATGGGAGCCATTTTGGCACACAAAACAAAACGAGGATCCCGCACAACACATACAGCAGATGGGGCATTAGAGACACGACAATCATGGGACTTGAGCATACCAATCGCCTCACATACTGGCCCAAGGACTCCCTTTGGATGTGCAGACATACATAGAGAAGGTGGTTCGGATTAAGACCACCATAGTACACTTTTGTATGAAGAAACAGTTAAGAGAAGGGTGTGGCAGATCAAGCAATTAAGGCAGAGGCAAAATGGTTGCAAAATAAATTGGCAAAGTTATTCATGGATGGTGCTGTACTTACCAATATTGTCCCAGGACGGGTAGAAGGAGCCCCTGTTCAAGAAGAGTAGTTTCCAGTGGGGGGCAGCAGAGCATGCCACCCAGAGGAGTGTACCCACAGCAAAGGGAGGGTGGGGGGTTCCAGCAGCAGGTGGGGCGGGTATTACCCACAGAATGGATACCACCAACAAGGCAAAGGAGAGGGAGGGGGTTTTGATACAGTGGGGCCGAGACCCAGATTTGGAGGACCATGTTTTATATGTGGGCAGAAGGGGCACTTTGCATGAATTTACTCACAAGGGAAAGTGCAGCATTTAGCCGGGGGTGGGGGTGGTGATTTGCACAGGTATATATACTCAACCCAACCCATGGAGTCACAAATGCAACCAATTCAGCCACAGGTGCATCCAAGCACCCACAGCCAGTGCCCTTCCACAGGCAAAGCAACCTGTAGGGTCCGCAGTTGGCCATACACCACAGGCGAGCGAACACACACACACCTCAGTAACTGAAGGGATCTAGTAGTGCCCCCATTGGATTCAAAAGACACTCCCATTAACATATTAGGATGAGAAATTATGAGCAAACTAAATGGGACAATTTCATTTCCGGAGAAGGGCATAGTATGCTCGACCCAGGTTGTAGCCACCATACAAGCATTTCGCACACAGCAGCACATCACCACACCACCCCATGGTATTCCTTTATTGCTAGAAAAGACAAGGTATTACGACTGTTGTTCAGACCAGCAGTATACTATCAGGAACACACAAACATTTAGAAGCAGCACTCCAAAGGAAGGACATGGTAATGGGACAGGCGATGGGGGGTACAGAGCGCACAGTCCTCTGACAAACGGCTGTTCTCAGAGGACAAAGAGGGGCATTTCAGATATGCTCGTCAGGTAAGCATAGAAGAGAAACCGATTTTCCCTCCCCCACCCCCCACCCACACAGGATGCATGTAGTGAGGACAGCATCAACTCCCTTGCAGGAAGATTTGAAAAGTGTAACACCAGAGGTACTATGGACCAGTGACCCCCATGATGTGTTGACGGGAGTAGGGGTGGTCTGCATAAAAGTGAAGGAAGGGGCATTACTGCCCTGTGTTAAACACCCGCTATCACATGAAGCAGACCAGGGTATGTATGGCACATTCCCCTCACTACGGTGACCTGGCATAATAAAACATCAGAATGCCCATTTAACAACCATCCACCCAGTCAATAAATCATTCATTCATTCCAGATCTCCACCCCCTTGAACAACGCAGTGTAAGTTTCCACTCGTAGCAAACCCAGCAACATTATGCAATACCTACAGCAGAAACATGCTTCACAGTCTTTGACTTGAAGAATGCATTCTTCTCCATCACACTGCACCTAGTCCCAGTATCTCACCGCATTCACTTAACGCAGGACAAGGTTCCAAAATACTTGTTTAGCACAAGGGTATTGCAAGTCACCTAGCATGTTCAATAGGGTGATCCAGACAGACCCAAGCAACTTGCAAAGTCACCCAGTACAACACAACGGAGGGCCAGTGCAGGAAAGATTCAGTTAACACTCCTGACGTTGCTTGCTAGCAGAGAAAGGGTACAATGTAGACTAGGAGAAATTGCAGTACTGCCAGAAGTAGTGTACCATGGACAAATTGACCTGGGAGGATCGGCGGCAACGTGTTCGCCTTGGAAGCAAGAGGAAAGAAGCAACACAGGTTCGATCCCCGGGTCCGCGCTTAGAAACATTTGGGTATTTAAGCGCATTATAAAAACTCAAAGCAAAAAAGAAAAAAATGCAAAACAATTCCTGTAACAGTGCATCGAGGCTCACGGGCTGTGTGAGCATTTTTTTCCTTAATGCAAATAAAATAAATAATATCAGTTGTATCACTCCCGAGATCACAGATGCGATACACAGCCAGACACGGTCAAGCAGATGCAGCCGCTGTTAGGCCTGTGCATATTTTGCAGGGTGTGGGTCTGACTATCCACGTTTACAAAACACCTCCTTCAGGGATTAAAAAAGCACAGACGGTAAAAGGCCCCAAAAAAATTGAATCTGAAGTGAATGAGTCATTTGCCAGATTGAAGGAAGTGTTAACACGTGCTCCAGTTCTAGCAACTAAAGAACAATTATTTTGTCAGTGAGGGCAGCTGTCCTTCAAAAGAAGCCACAAGGACACAAGCTCCTGTCCTGCTACAGTGGTCTTCTTTAATGCAAACAGGCACTCACCACAGCTACATTTGCCATAACAGTGGGCTGCAGTCACACTATGTAGAGCATTTGTAATACTAGAAGAAAAAAAAAAGAAAATCAACATCCACAACTCCGAGCGTCACGGTACAAGGGAATATTGTCAAATCCAGCAATTGAAGCGGTAAGGTGTTGGGTTGTTAAACCAGTCACAATCACATCCAGCAATGGCAGGAGAGTATGTTTGTTTGTTTATTTATTTATTGTGCGCACCAGACCCTGAGGTAGCAGGGTGCATAAGACAAGAAGACTTACAGCTTGGTTACAGAAGTTACAGATATACAGAGCATGGTACAAACAGTTTTCTTGTGAAGTTAAGGCAGTAAAGTGCATGTGCAATACGGTGTGCAGAAAGCCGGTCATCATATAGCTGACGTTTTACATGATAGCAAATCTATATAAGTACAGTACATGCAGAGGATATGTGGGCGAATGCGGGTTACATAGCATTCTCGGTGAACCATTTTATTGTGTTCTTTCTGAATTTGTTGAACATTTGGTCGGATCTAAGAGCATGAGGTAGGGAGTTCCAAAGTTGAGCTGCCCTGACTGGGAAGCTGGACCCTCCAATAGTGGTCAGTTTAAATCTGGGCACTAGCAGGCAATTGGGACTGGCTGTTCTTGATGGTCTAGTGGAGATTTTTCTAGTAAAACGTTCCGTTAGGTAACAAGGGGCTTTGTTATTTAAGCATTTGTGGATGAGGGAGGCAACTTTGAGGTTGATTTTTTCCTGGGTAGAGAGCCATTTGTGTTTCCGTCTTATTTCTGAAATATGTACTCCTCTGGGAATACCCAGGGCCGCTCTAAGTGCATTATTTTGGAGCACTAGTATTCTGTTGGTTTGTTTAGTTGCCCCTATGTAAAGGGAATTACAATAGTCTAATTTTGATAAGATAAGGGCTCTAGCTAGGATTAGGCGGCTGTCATCTGATAGGAATTGTTTCCCGGCGCGTATTAATTTACATGTATAGGCCGTGGATGAAGCCAATGAGTTTACCTGTTTGGTGAAGGATAGGGTCGAGTCGAGTCAGAAACCTAGCGTTTTTACTTCTCTGGTGACCTTGATAGTGATACCATCGATGATAAATGCAGAGTAATTTGGATCGAGTTCAGAAATGCGAGCAGCGGTGCCCAAGATGATGAGCTCCGTTTTGTCATCGTTCAGGCAAAGGCCATGGTTGGCCATCCATGCCTGAACGATGCTAAAGACTCTGTTCACCAAAGCCAAAGCTTCCCCGTAATCCCCGGAAAGCGGTAGGAGAATCTGGGCATCGTCTGCGTAGTTGGATAGGTGATACCCAGATTGTCAAGATCTTCAAAGAGAGCGTGGTGAAGATATTGTAGAGTGTAGGCGAGACACATGATCCCTGTGGCACTCCACAAGTAATGGGTATCGGGTCTGCTTCCGCTAAGGGGGAGAATACCCTCATGGTCCTGTCACTGAGGAATGACTGTATCCAGACTATGGCCTCCCCTGAAAAGTGGGCCGCAGCGTCCAGGTGATTACACAGGACTCTATGGTCCACCAGGTCAAAGGCGGCTGAGAGGTCTTGTAGAAGGAGGAGTGCTAATTTACCCTTGTCTCTAAGTGAGTCTATTTGGGCCTTTAAATCGATAAGGGCAGTCTCTGTGCCGTGTTGAGGGCGGAAACCAGATTGGCGGGCACCAAGGAGGTGGTTTACCTCAAGGAAGTTCTGAATTTGGGTGTATGCTACCTTATCTAGTATTTTTAGTAAGAAAGGCACCGTGGTGATGGGCCTGTAGTTTGTGGGAATGTTGGGGTCCAATGTTTGTTTTTTCAGAAGGGGGCGTACCCAAGATTCCTTTAGGTTGCGTGGGATAGTGCCAGTGGTGAAGGAGGCATTAATAAGTTTGGTGATGAAGGGAGCTAGATCTCTAGCAGCGTCCTTGATCAGTTGTGCTGGGCATTGGTCACCTTTGCAGTTGGATGGTTTGAGTCCAAGAATGGTTTTCTCTACCTCGATCACTGAGACCTTAGAGAAGTTGAATAGAGTGGATTCTTTGTGTTTAGGTATAGGTGTTTTGATCAGGGGAATTTGGGTTTGGGAGGATAATAAGGCTTTCTTTAGAGCAATTTTAGTTTGGAGGTTGGCTACTTTGTTGGTTAGTGCCAACTGTAGATCTGTGCACCAGGTTTTATCTTTTATGGAGTCGTCCTGTACTGCAATGGGGGATTCCAATTCTTTTAATATACAGAAGAGCTCCTTTATACTGGAGTTGGATTGGGTAATCCTGTTATACGTTTGTTTGGCCAGAATGATATCCTTTTTGTATTGCGTTGAGATATTTCTTAGCTTAGTTTTATTTTCTATGGTTGGATATAGATTCCATACCGTTTCGCATTTTCTTTTCTGTAATCTTAGGTTTTTTAGGTGGGGTAAACCAAGAGTTAAGAGGCTTTTTTGGTTTGCTGTTCCTAAGTTTAAGTGGAGCAATGCTGTCAAGGGCCGTGGTCATAGCCTTATTGAATTCCTCCACTAGAAGGCCTGGGTCAGTATGGTCTGGTAGAGAGTTAAGATTCGGTAGGATATGGGGCAAAATATTGTCTGCTGTAATATTTTTCTTGTTTCTGGTTGGTGTAGGTGCGGCGAAGGGGGGTATTAGAGCAGAGGGTCTTTTAGTATTGAGAGTAAAGGAAATTAGGTGGTGGTCAGTCCATATTTGGGGGGCGATCGATGTAATGAAGAGGTTGCAGTTGTGACTGGCAATCCAGTCAAGAGTTCTCCCTTTGGTGTGGGTGGACGTGTTCACTTTCTGCGAGAAGCCTAGTTCTGTCAGGGTGTTGGCTACGGCGGTGGCCTGGTGATCGTTGATATCATTGTACCCTAGGTTGAAGTCTCCTAGCACTAAAGTTTGTGAGGAGTTTAACTTCTCAGCGATAACAGTGGTAATGTCTTCATTGAAGGTGCCGATAGGGCCTGGGGGTCTATAGAGGAGATGGATATTTAATGTTTGAGAGTTGGCAGTGGGTAGTTTAATGGATAGAGACTCGCAGGATTTGGGGTTGGGTGTAGAGGTGACTCTCATGGAAAGATTAGATTTGGCAATGATTGCTATTCCTCCGCCTCGTGCATCTAGTCTATCAGCTCTAAGGATAGTATAGTTGTCCGGGACTGCTAACATTAGTGCTGGACCTGCTGCCTCGTGGAGCCAGGATTCAGTAATGGCGATGAAGTCGAGGTCGTTGTTCAGGATAGTGTCCGCTATATCTGTAGCATGAGCGACTATAGATCTAGCATTGATTAATGCACCTTTCAAATCGGGTTCTTGCTGTGGTGTTGGACTCCGGTTAGTGGTGGCAAGTCGGTTAGTGGTGGTCTTATTTCTTACAGGGAGGGGTTTGCGGCTAGGAGGAATGGTGGTTTCCAGGGGACCTTTCGGTCGAAGGTGATCCAGGTTAATATTATATTTGTTAACAGGTTCGAATATTTTGGGTAGTCGTGCACGGAGTTTATGGTTTCTCTGTGCTATGCTACAAGGGGATTTAGAGATAAGTTGCATATGAGAGGCCCCTACGCCCTCTGGGGGCAATGTGGCAGGCATGGTGATAAAGGCAGTGGTAATAAATAGGGCTATCAGGTTGGTGAATGATGCTCGATAGACTGAGTTAGGCAAGTAAGAGTACATAGTGTTATAGCTAGTGCTAGAACTAGAGCCTGCTATTGCGTGTATCGATCAAATGTTAGACAACATGGGCTGGATATTAGGCTGAGTATTAGGCAGTGTAGGCTCGATGCAACAGTCAGCTATTGGGCTAAATAATAGGCAAAATGCAATAAGCAACCATTGGGCAAGGTAGGCAAAATGCAACAAGCAACCATTGAGCAAAATAGGCTAAATGCAGAAATCAACTGTTGGGCAAAATAGGCTAAATGTGCCTCACATATGGCTAGGATGGGGGACATCCCCAAGGTACATGAAGATGAGATTGCCATTACACTGCAGTCCAGGCAGCTGGACATCAGCTCTGATAATGGCTGTGAATGTCAGAGGGGCACGAATAAACAAATAAAATTCGGATTCAGCCTGCATCACATCTACAGTGCGTTCCGGAGGGGGTGGGGAGGGGGGGAGATTCTAGAGGAGCAATAGCTCCCCGTACAACATGCAGAGCTATTGTCCCAGTTAATAGGAGGTACTACCCCTCCAAGCAGATCTGCCAATAATAAAATGCACCGCCTATACCAGTGGCACAAACGTAATTTCACAAGGCAACGATGCACAGCAAGAGAAGCAGCATATTTACCATTACACACAACACCATTCATGCCCTCTTAAAAAATGATCAAGGGCCTTTGATGGCATTGCTGCAAAGGTGACACCCTACACTCGCAGACCCACTGAATGCGTGATCCGGGGGGAAAGGGGGTGTGTTGACCCAACAAGAACAGGAGTTATGGAAAGAGGGGCTGCTTACTGTCACCTACAGATCTGGTGTGTAGACAAAACAGTACAGGAAAGCCAGTAATGCCACAGTGGCTGCCCTAACTGAAGAAGCAGCCAAAGGGGGCCTCGGAGAGGAAGAGAAAGCAAGGACAGGATGACCTGAGTTTTAGTGGTGAAATAGGCCAGAGGGCCTCGGAAGGAACAGAAAAGGTGGGGAATGCAGTAGGATTGGCCAGCTCCTTCCAGATTTTTAAAGAGTTTGGCCGTGTCCTTAGAGGTCACAGAGACACAGGCTTGGATATGGACCGTCTTCTTGGAGAAGACGGCATGTCTGTATTGCCTTTGGAGTAGGCGGCAGGCCAGTTTGTCAGAGGATGCGCCCAAAGCCCTCCATTTCCCGTCAGCTACCCTGCACTTGCGTTTCAGGGCAACGAGTCATACCAATAACTGCACTTGGGAGGTAGACTTCAGACCGATTCTCACGACGGGGGCAAGGATGTCCAGAGCGTTGGAGATAGATGCAGGTCAGAGAGGGCTGGGTCAGAGTGAAAGTCAGGCACAAGAGGAGCAGAGAAAGTATAGGCAAAGGCATCCATTGGCACTTGCTTCCTGGCCCGAACGAACAAGAAGGAAGGTGGCAGTGCTGGGGTAAGCTTTGCTTGAGGGCCAAGAAGTTTCAGTTGAAGAGACCAGAAAGTGGTCAGTCTAAAAGAGTGAAGTCTGCAGAGACTAGAACATCCATGGTGTCCGGTAGAATGGAAAGGTAGAGCATCGCAAAGATTGCAGAATGGCCCAGAAGAGGGATTAGCATCCAGGTGGATATTGAAGTCTCTGAGGAGAGGTTGAAGCAAGGAGAGTCTGCCCATTACGAGAGGAAGAGGGTGACCTGGTCTGAGAGCTAGAGAACTTGCAGACTGGGTAATCAAAAGGACAGGAAGGCCCACGCAGGAATGACAGAAGCAGGGACCCACTCCAGAAAGATCAGTGCCATCTCACCTCCTGGTGAGTTAGTTCTGGGCTCAGATAGGATCTTGTAGCCCTCAGGGAGGAGTGTCAAAACTCAAGACAGAGCTGGCCATAAACCAAGTCTCAGTGAGATCAAGGAGGTGGCAGATGTCGGAGGACTGTTTGACAGCAAAGTGAGAGTAGCTTTATGGAGCAGGTTAGTTCCAGGGTGGGGTGCAGGATTGAGGCACACCCAGCAGAGGCAGTAGTAAGGCCCAAGAGTGGGCAGACAGGTGGCATAGGCGCCAGGGGAGGTGGAAGAAATGGTGTTACAAATGTAGGCGTATGATCTCAACTAAAGGGTGAAATCCAGTAAAGAAAGGGTGAAATAAAGTAAAGCAAAAATTCCAGATGACTTACATTTGATGTATTTTTCTTAGACACCCTAGGGCTGTAAACCACAATGTTTGCCCTGTGAGTCTCCCACTGCAACGCATCCACGGAAGTAGAGAGGGCTGGAGCCCATCTCCCTCGTGTTCCACCAGCTGACCCACTCTGCAGCTACAGCCACGACACTCCAATCCACTTGGATCTTCAATCCTTTTCCCCAGTGGACCGTGCCCAGCGTGCCCTAAAGCAGACATTTACCTTCACTTTTTGCCCCCGAATTCTCTCAGGCATCCAATTCCACACTGAGCTGCAGCCTGACCTCCCAAAATGGCTGGCGCAACACAGCATGAGAACGAGGCTCTCAGTTACTAGGCAACCTTACAAACCATTACCCAGGCTGTCCTACCAGCAGGTGGAAGCTGGCAGCGGAATAAAGCCAGGATAAAGGCCTCATCCGTTTGCCCCGTTCGCGACATAATACATTTACCCCAAGCCAACGCTATGGAGAGTTTTTCCAACCCACCCGGACCGGTCACCATTCTACAGCACCAAGGTGAGCTACAACACCACACCCGGCGATCTAATCTCCACATCCCCCACGTCATGCCTACCATCCCCCACACAGCAACAGACGCACAAGTCTACAATCGCAGAGCTACACTGTTCCGGAACCCAGCCTCTCTTGACACTGCAACAAACATGCTGGTGCCAGGTTGCTTCCACCAGCACACCACCGCCCCTTGAACAAAAGACTTTGCACAAACTAAATGCCAATGCATAAAAAGGAGGCATGTGCAATATATGATGCACGCATACCCCCATATAGTGTCACACTCAAACAATACCCTTGTTGCCACTCTAGCCTCACTCCGGCCCCAGATCATGCCTTACACTAATGCTGGTGTTGCCAATCATACCCCATGATGCCAAAGTTTGATGCCACACAACATAATTCTCAACAAGGATGCCAATATTGTCCATGATGCCGCTCACACCCCATGATGCCAATGATACTTATGATGCACGTATACCACTTGATGCAACACCAGGCATCAACATCTACACTGATACCACAGCTGCACTCCCAACCCTTGATGTGTCCCCTACATCGACCACAAATGCCTCCACTACCGAATGCATGCCCCATATCGCCCCTACCACTAAGGGCAAAAGCTCCCCAGATAGCCAGCACCTAAAATGCTCTGATAACGCATGTTCTATTAATGCTCACGCCCTAGATAATCATGACCCAATTTCCACCCATGGCCTGGATAGAATTATGATAAAGCCATGGCTACATGAGGCCTCTGTCCCTGCACCATCCCTACCACAAGGATACACCATCAGACAGGATCACACCACGCTAGTTGGTGGAGTAGCCATTATAGCAAAAGACTCCCTCGCAATTAGGAAAATAGACAAAGACACTAGTGACCTCCTGCTCACTAAAATGTACTTGTCAGACCACTGCACCATCACGCTGCACCTCATCTACCGACGACGTGGCCGCATAGGTGACTTCCAAACAGCCCTCATGGACCTACTCTCCGACAACCTGAAATATTCCAAAGCCATCCCACTAAGTGACCTCAACCTAGGGCAGCCAGGGCACTAACACTGCACTCAAAACCCTCAGGTTTACCATCGCTAGACCCACCCACATACAAGGCCGGTCGCCGGTCCCTGGACTGGCTAGCCCAGCACAACTGCCCCATCACCATCACAACTAAAGCGCCCATCCCATGGTCAGATCACCATACTATTCACTTCAACATCCCCACTGCCAGAAGCGGGCAAGCATCAGAGCCACCACTGCCCAAAGCACGTGCTCGAAGCTCTAGGCAATTCACTAAAGACAAACTACTCCCCCATTCCTTGCCGGTCCAGCGTTCAGGCACCCATTCTCAGCTGACCGAGAGATCATAGCGCGATTGCACAGCCATCAAAGCAGCAGTAGAAGCCATTGCACCGCTTAAACCATATAAGGCCAAACCTACAAGCCACACCAATGCATGGTTTACCCCAGACCGCCTCACACTCCGATCTGAGAAACATGCAGGGCTTACCCTACAGCAAACCACACGTACAGAGGACTTCAAATCAAAAGCCAAAGAGTACAAAAAAGCTATAATTTAGGCTAAAGCCATCTCTTTGGAAGCCAGAATCCAAGAAGCCCAATCAAATACAAAAGAGATTTTCTCTATTTTCAGAGACCTAGAGACCACTACACCAACACCACAGAACCTCAAAGGATAAGACCTGGTGTGATGGTATCCAATCAGCTATGAACAGCAAGCTCAACACCCTCCAAACTAGAATACAGGCAACATCCCTCCGCCCTCCTCCATACCACCGCCCTCCCCAGCCGCACCAAACTCCTTCAAGGAAATCCAAGAATGCGACATGATCAATATCATGAAATCCATCAAACCATCAAATGGCAAAGGAGACACATGACCAGCCACACTCCTTGCGCCAGCCATCTCACCCCCTTACAGCATTTGTGAATGCCTCCTTTGCCACCAGTAAAGTCCCATCTTGCCTCAAGGAAGCCTGGGTCCACCCCCTCAACAAAAAACAACAAAAAACCTTCCCTTGACACATGATTGCCCAACAACTGCTGGCCTACCACCACGGTCCCTTTCCTTCTCAAGATACTGGACAAAGCAGCCTATCTACAGGTACAACAATGTATTGAGAAGAACTAACTTCTCAGGCTACGTCAATCAGGTTTCCGCCCAGGTCATGGGATTGAGACAGCCCTAGTTGACCTAAAAAACCAAATGGACGATGCGAGACACGCTGGGAAACCCGCTCTCTTCCTCAGCGGCATTTGACCTTGTCGACCACCCCCTTCCTGCAAGGTAGGACCATGCAAGTTCTCAGACCTGGCCTCAGCCTTGCCCACCACTATCCAATGCAGCATCCCACAAGGATCATGCATCTCGCCCGCCCTCCATAACCTTTTCACACGGCCCCTCTTCCTTGACTCCCTGGGTCTCTCGTACGCAAACTACGCTGCCAATACCCAGATCCTCCTTAACAGTCTCCTCAATACCTTAACAGGAGACTGGCACTGACTCCAAGACACTGAACCACACATACAACACAATTCAAGCATGGATGGCAGCAATGGGCTATGCCTCAACTCGGATAAGACTGAGCTACTCATGGTTGGCTCCAAGGAAACACTTATGAACCTTGACGCCCAATTCAGTCACTTTATGAGACAGCATTAAAATCCCAGGGGCTAACTCAGTAAAAACATTGGATGTCCATCTCGACTCAAATCTAACGATGACATGGCAAGTTAATGCCATTGCATCAACAGTGGCCAACCATGCCAAACTCTTGACAGCAGCCAGCAAGGATAACCATCACGATTGCCAGAGCTAGCACAAGATCTAGACTATCACTGTAATGCACTGTTCCTGAGCACCTCCACAAAAAACATGACAAAACTTCAAACTACACAAAACAGCGCTCTGGGAGCAGCCACTGGAATACTAAAAAAAGAGCACATCACAGCAGCGAGGAAAAGGCACATTGGCTCCCAGGACAAGAAAGAGTCCTCTTTAAAGCCCTTACCCTTACTCATAAGTGCATACACCTCACTGCTCCACCCTACCTCTCAGAGAGAATACACCCCTCTAGCTCAACCATAACACCATATGCAAACATGCTCACAATCCCCAGAGTCACGCGAGCCAGAACGGGAGGTGCTAGCTTCCCATACCTATCAGTGCTGCAATGGAACACCCTACCACCACCCTTGTGGGAAGTCTCACCTAATATTCCGCAAAGCTGTGAAAACTATGCTCAACTAAAACTCATACAAGATGCGAATAATATCTTCCACACACCTAGGATGAGCAGACTTAGACACCTGAACAATATATCATCCTAAATCTGAATTTGTGTACTTGGAATGGTGGTACTTATAGCCCATCACATGTATGCATCTCCTTTGTAACTAAGATTGCCACAAGTAACAGTGCCGTAAAGCCTTTGGGTTGTATGTGCACTATAAAGTTAAAAATAAATGCGGGCAGTTCCATGGCGTGCCGATCATGGCCATTTTAATGGCTTTGAGACATTGCACGTTAAGAATGTGACATCAGTCATTTCCACAGGTAAATAACATTCCTGGCCGCGATTGCTACGGTCCATTCAAGTACTTCGAAAGTGCCCCAAAAATCAGATGCCTGCGCATAAGGACCGGAATACAATTGGTTCGAGTAAAAGAGGACCTAAAACAAAAAAATTACAAAATAGTTTTTAAAAAATAAAAATTAAATGTACTTTTTTGGGGGGTCCCCACCAAACCCCCATTTTTTGGCCAAAAACTACTAATTTTATCTATACCAAGAGTCTTTTTTCTATGTTAAACTTCCTGTCACAACATGGGGTGTTTTTAAACAGCATTGATTGTATGGATCACTTGTTGTGAACAAGCGGTGAGGTAACCGTGAAACGCATCGATTGGGGCCATACATTTTTGGAGCACCACACTTTAGGTGGTTTTTACTAATAGTCATGGCATGGTCTATAAATAAAGGACAATTTTTTGAGAAACTACTGAGTTCCCGGTGTTTCTTCACAGAACGGGGGAGTGCCTCTTACTTTGGCTGCAAGAAAAACAGTCGCAAGAATATATATATATATATATATATATATATATATTTTTTTTTTTTTTTTTTTTTTCTTTAAATAGAACCAATTGTCGGTCCTTTTCATTCTACCCTTTGACTGGACACCATTCTGCTGATGGCGGAGGACAAAAAGTACCTTTTTTTCTGAACTCAAAGCAGCTATTGCCCTAGAGCCAAAGTATCCTGTTCATTAGGTATAGCTTTAGTGAGTGCCAGGCCAGACTGTGTAAGGCATTTTAAAAAGCACCGTAATGTTATTCACTTACATAACGACTGCAAAAAGCTCCGAAAGAAGCAGTAAGAGCTATCTTTGGCCTAGGCACATGTGCACGTCTCGCCATCGCGGCGTACATTACACTGGTTGGCAGTACAAGATCAAATTAGATTTAAGGTGTCTTGCCTTGTGTTCAAGTGCATCAATGGAATGGAAAGAAGGACTCCAATCTGTGCCCCATTTTCCGACGGCATTGGAGGTTTTTTGCGTTTTACTCTAGGTTGCCTCACCTTTTGGATTCTATTCATGCCTCATATCAAGGATTGTTACATCTGCACCTCTATACTTATGTTATGTGCGTGTAATAAATGGAAGGAAAAAAAAAATTGTATTTCCAAATCCTTTTTACTTCCCGATGGTAGCTCAACATTTCTTAACGTGTGTGGGACAGAGACCCATCACACATCCAAGCTCCATGACTGCTCCAGTAGTAATGAGTGTGAAACAATATTAAGGCTAGCCCAATGCAGGGTTAATCAAAAATGTTAATACCGCGGCTTGGGCATGCAGGAATTATGTAGGCACTACTAATCCCTTTCTTCAGTTATAATCAAACATTTCATGTTTAACCATAACCACGTCTACTGCATGTGTCATGCATAATCGGAGCCACAACCAGGTGGTCCTAATCTCAACTGGTTCATGTTGTATTGCACCACCATTAACGTGCACATCAGTGCAGAAACACTCCCCATTTCATGATCTGTGTTCAGGCCCAGTTAAATCGTTCAAAATTGAAAAATCATTCTGGTTTCAGATTAGTCTTTTCCTGTCACCAGCCCTTGCTTCACAAAGTAGACATTTCAATCCAACTCAAACCTATCCAAACATTTGGATGGACTGCTTAATGCACAAAAGGACTCGCAATAGAAAACAGAATTCACCTTTGTCACTATCATGACACTATCTGGGACTAGAAAGTGAGCTCAGTAACACGGGTCAACAAGTACGAAAACAATATTGAGCCGTTTAAAAACCTATCAGTACACTGCTGCGAATCAAATAAGTGTTTGATAAGCAAAAAATGTTTTAATTAGAATTGAAAACTAACGTATGCCTTGCATAGCCATGGTATTCAAACTGCAGAGCCAACAGCCAAATCCCACCAAATAACACCGCAGATTAGCCTTTTCGGGCTGTTTTACAGTTAGTGACAGCTATTAACCCGAGGTCCCCACACGATCAAAACGTAGAAGTGTCAGGTGGAGGAGTGGCGTTTTAGGAAATAAACCACAGTGTAAAGGAATGTTGCAGGCTGTTTCATCCATAGTTGCTTCCAAGGTCCGCAGTTTTCTCCTTGGTAGACGCAAGCACTGCCTTAAACTACAAGCCAGCGTGATGGAAAACTAAGCTGATGTTGCACTCTACCCCGTTCAACAGTAGGATATTTGGAATGCCAACACAGAAGCAGGCTGGCACCTGCAACCCAAACCTGTGTCCTCTGGTAGGCAAAAATGGATTACGTTAGCACAGGTCTGTCCCATTCCATTTTGTAGAGGTTAGCCCAGTCGTGGTTAACTTTCCACGGTTGCACCTCATTTATTCCTGCAGCAAGGACAATGGGTGCTGGGGTAAAGCACATCTATGCAGTTGCTTTCACCCAAAAACTTTTTTTTTTTTTAAAGGCACGTTTAGGACACTGAACGGTTCACCCATTTTCTTCACACAAGCATTAGGCTCAAGATCATACAGGGCATAGTTCATGTATCGAGTGCGTTAATCAAAAGGTCAGTCCCTGGTCTACACTGCCTAGCTTAAAATCAAAGCGCCAGATCAAAGATAAGTAAAACAAGTATCAGTAGTCAGGATTATGACTAATGTATGGTATATAATAGAGGATTGTAGACTAAGTAGAGGCGATTATTCGCGTTGCAAACCCAGCCCAACAAGAAGCTGACCCATGTTTTAAAATGGCTTTGAGACATTTAGATGCTGCGTTAAGGGAGCCTGGCTAGCGTTGAACCCACATCCCAACTACAAAAAACACAATTTCACTGGTGCCATACCAACACTGTGCAGCATTGGTTGCGAACGTGCATTAATAAAAAAAAAAAAAAAAAAATTACATTCTTACCAGAGACGGGTTATAGGAATATGCGCCAACCATGTTAAGTGAGGGTAGCAACAAAGAAACATTTTGGTGGGGGACTTGAGCATGCACATTTCTTTGTTGGTTAACTATGTGGGGGCAAAGAAGCGACTGGATATTGATATTTTATTTCTACCGCGCTCGTACACAAGCGTTTGAGCTCAACAAGGCGAGGGAAACTGGAGAACAAAACAATGATCTTGCTAGGCTCAGTGACATTGAGAACGTGCAAGTGCATGGGGGAGAGGAAAGTGAAAAGTGCGGAGCAAAGGAGAAAAAGAAATAATAAAGGCAACAAACAGTGGTAGTGCAGCCAGTAAGTGCGGGGTTTAAGGCAGCAGACAGGGTAAGTCTGCTAAGTGCAGGAAGAAAAAGGGGGGGCTGTATGGGTACAGATACAGACCCCAGTGCAAGGGGTGGCCCAGAGGCAGTGCCGGAGCGTGGCAGGGTAAGCAGGTACCTGGTCCCGGAGGACAGAGGGTGGCCAGGTGCCTGGTGCCAAGAGAGAATATATCAGCAGGGCAGAGGGGAGAAGGCAGAAGCCAAGAGAAAGGTACTGAGGTGCTTCCGGAACCAGAGATGGTTCTCAAGTTGTAGAGTGGCAGGGAGGCTGTTCCAGAGTCCACAGCCAAAGACGGTGATCTAGCCCCAGCTCGTTTCTTTGAAAAACTGACCGAGGGAGGTAGAGGAGCAAAGAGCGCGAGAGGGGAGGTATTTGCAGAGGGATAGCTGAAGGTATTTTGGACCCAGGCCCCAGAAAGCCTTGTGGACAATGCAGAGGGTTTTGAATGTAATACTTGCATCCACGGGGATGGAAATGGAGATTTCAGAGCTGGAGGATACGATCACAGGGCTTGCGGCCAAGGACAAGTCTTGCCGTCCTATTCTGGATTAGTTGCAGAGTAGAGGCAGGTAGATTTAGAAAGAGCTTGTTACAATAGTCCAACCTAGCGAGAACCAGAGATTGGGAGACAGTGAGCTTCCGGGTAAAGGAGAGGAAAGGCAGAGTACCTAGGCGGAGGGGCAGTCACTTTTTAGAGACAGATGTCAGCAGAGAAGCAAAGTGTGGTGTCAAAGATGACCCCAAGGTTCTTAGCCTCGCAGGTGAAGGTAAGAGGAGGGCCAAGGGAGGCCTTGCCAGAGAATGAGGGGAAAGGATGGTGAGCCAATGGGGAGGATCTCGGTCTTGCTGGCGTTCAGACAAAGATCATTGGCGGCACACCAATCTCAAATGGCAGTTAAGCAATCAGAGAGGGAGAGGAGGTGACTGAGGGCAGTGTCGTTGCATAGCACTTTAAGTTTGAGCAGAAAATGGCAATGGAGTGGGCGTGAGTTGCCAGGTATTGGTTGAAAAGCCAGGGCGAGAGGTTAGACCCCTGGGGAGCACCACAGGTAGAGAGGAGATCGATAATAGAAGGACCCAAGTTGGACCTGGTAAGATCGATCAGAGAGGAAAGAGGTCAGCCAGGCCAGAGCCTGATCCGTGATACCCAGGTTATCACGGAGACGTTTAAGGAGGATGGTATAGTTGACCGTGTCAAAGGCAAAAGAGAGATCAAATAGGATGAGGACAGAGGGAACATTAAGAGTCCTGGTTGGAGAGCAGATCTTCACGGATGTTCAGGAGAGCAGTTTCAGTGCTTCTGGCAGATCTGAAGCCAGACTGGTGGTCATGGAGAGAGCAAACATAATCTGAGTGAAAGTTAAGTTTACCAAGAAAGGAAGTAATGGAAATTGGGCGATAGTTAACCAGGCAAGAAGGGTCAGATGTGGGTTTCTTGAGAAGAGGATGCACAAGGGAGTGCTTCAGAGGGGGAGGGAAAGGATCCTGAGGCAAAGTAGAGGTTAGAAAAATTAGTACTGGCTAGAGCATCAACATGGTCCTTGGTGGTTTTAGAGGAACAGGGATGAACTTGTTTTGATTAGGCTTTCATAGATCAGACTTGTCCAACGACCTCATTAGGGAAAAAAAAAAGAAAGGCATAGGGGGTGGACAGAACGTCATGGGTTTTAGAGATAAAGTGAGAGGCAAGGACATTGCAGAGAACCTGGGAGGCAAGAGGAGGGGTATAGAGTGCAGCAGGGTTGGCCAGCTCCTTCCACGGTTTAAATATTTCGGCGAGATGTTAGATGTCACCAAGACATGGGCTTGAATGTGGACTCTTCTTGGTGCGGACAGAGTCGGTAGTGTCTTTGGAGCAGGCAACAGGCCACTGTCAGAGGATGAACAAAAAGCCCTCCATTTCCTCTAAGCCGCCCTAGTGTAGCTAGGTCACAGTCATACCAGGAATTGCACTTGAAGCGGATCCTCATGACAGGGGGCCAAGAGCATCAAAAATAAAAGAGTAGGGAAAGGGGCTGTGTCTCGGTGTGAGTCAGCCAGAAGTGGGGATGCATGGCGGAGGATAAAGGTGGCAGCAACGAAAGCCTCAACTGGCAGGCGCTTCATGGGACGGATGTCCAAGAAGGGAGGTGGCAGTGTTGGGGTAGGCTTGGGGGTAAGAGTGAGGAGGCAGTGGTCACTCCAGGAGAGGTGTGGTTAGAGGGATAGAGGGGCCAGAGGAGAGCAAGACATTGAGTGTGTGTCCTACAGAGTGTCAGGCCAGAGGGGAGGAGAGGGAATCGCAGAGGTCGCAAGAGCAAAGATGAGGGGCAGGGAGAATCAAGGTGGATGAGGTCACCAAGGAGAAGGAGTTGAGTGAATGAGGGGAGGAGGAGAGGTCGGCGCATTCAGAGAAAAGAGGTGATTTGACCAGGGGAGCCGGCAGAGAGTAACAACAGTAAGAGTGGCTAAGGCAGGGAGGAAAGAAAAAAAAAGGAACCATGAACACGAAAACCAACATCAGTGTTGGTGGGTAGGGTTTACCTCTGTACAGAACCCAATGATTTTCAAAATGCTACCGTGCATCAAAGTGCTGGCTTCACAATCTGGACTATAGACAGCCTAACCTCCTGAACCCAGCACGCTAGACTATTGCCGGCACACTCTGCAATTTAATGTATAGTTGTACGCACTAGAAATACTATGTTTGTACCTATCTGTAACTAACGTAACCATTGTTGACTGCTTTAAATTGTAACTGTAACCAGATCTAACTTACGCGCCCATATGCGCTTTATAAATAAAATACAAAAAAAAATACAATGGTTTTCAAAATGCTACAAAACAAGATCCACATTGTGCCTTTCCTTTAGTCATTGTTAGCTACACAAGGATACATGCGTTTGCAGTAAGTACGCCCCTATAGCCCTCAATGCCCCGTTTGCAGCAGTATTAAAGGCTAAGTCCGTGTTCAAGAGTTAATCGCCAACTGTTCAGTTAACAAGTGGTTTGTTTAACTCCTTTAGATATTTGCCAGTTCCCTCACAAATCAGGCACCAGCCAACATTTACAAATTGGACATTACATGTTTTAGGGATCGCTATGAAACGCTCATGAACTGTGCCACTGATTAGCAAACGGCACGGTACCAGATTGAGTATAAACAAACATATGTTTATTCTTCTCTTCCCATGGCATGAAGAGGGAAGTCACGACTACAAGAAATTCACGCTGCCAGATGGATGTCACACTGTAATCGTCATTTATATAGCGCCCTTTCCCCAGGTGTATGGCCTCAATGTGCAATGCTGCACATGACCACACAACCGTGTGTTGTGTATATCCACAGGTCTTGCTTTCACCAGAGAAAGCTACGCACAGCCAAGATGAAAGGTGTGGGGTAGGGACGTCCACAAATACGGCTACCAATGTTAAGCATGGAAAACTTGCGAGTTAAGGGTAGGCTATGATAAGGAGTAAACTAGGAGGGAAAATAACAGGAGGGAAAATAACAGGCCGTACAAACGGGAGGGGGCAAAAAGTGGGGTCCGCCCGCCAGGCCGCGAAAAATCACAAGAAACACATGATATCAAGAGTTGGGGGCTACGTTTGGTTCACCAGACGTCCAATTAGCCCTAGCCAGGACATTTAAGAGTCGTAGGCCAAACTACCAAGAACCAAAAGGTTAGAAACATACTGCGTTACAATAACGACACGTACAAATTACCTTTAACAGGAAGGATGTCACCTAATGTACACAAATGCATTTACATGAAGATATTCCTCCATGCGCCACACGATAGTACACTTCGCCAAACCCACCATTGAGTCCACTTCCGGGACACTGCAGGCCTGGTGAGATGGTCTATTGCCCCGTCCTCCCCACAAGGTCGATTTCTACACGTGCAGCCAGACCAAGCGGCACCCTGCCGTTCATCACGTAATCATTTCCACTAAGTATTTGATTATTCAGTGGAATCTGACATGGGCAACCAGGTCACAGATGCCTCGTTACACAGGCCGTCAAGTACTTCTATGATCAGGTTCGGTTAGCAGAACCAACGCAGGCAAGTAGGGCGATCACGCTTCTGTACAATTTGCAGCTAAACGCGAGTAAATATTTTAAACAGAATGTTAGTGACACTTTTACAGACAAACTCAACCCTGTAAGCAAATAAAGTACATGAAGTCAGGGGTAACATGTTTATTAAAAGTTACATAACACCAGAAACAAAAGTAATCTTCTTCCACCACGTCAGCAGTCTCCCAACTACTGACAAAAAGAGGCCAGTTGATGGTCGTGCGGTTTACAGATGGATACCGTGCAATTTTCGTCCTACAAAACCAAGCAAAATTGCATCGTGATCCACCCGACAACAGCAAAACAAATGTAGTTTGGCGTGTGACGAAAAGCCCTCCTTTCCTCCACAGGCCGGGACAAGTGCAATACTTTAAACATAGTCACAAGTAATGCAACAAATCCCCACCCACGGAGAAGCCAGCATTAAAAACTACCCAGGTTTGTTGAGGTCATGGAAACTTCGGACATCGAAACGTCGGTCATCCAGCGACGGACTTTAACTGGCATGATCAGTTTTGCATGGATTTGCACAGCAACTGACAGATACGCTGGATGCAAACCTGCAAAACTAACTATGGCAGCCATCTCATATCTTCAAAACGGAGATTTACCACAACAGTACTGTAAGTGCTCACATTACAGTAGATTATATTCAAAACTACCTGCACTATGAGCACTTTGGTACTGAAGAGGCAGAGTGACGGCAAATCCAATTAATCCGTTCAGCATTCACAAGTATTAGACAGTTACCAACGGCTTAAATAAGAAGCATTGACGGCGTGGTTTATTTCTGCATCTTGTGCCAGAAGGAGCATTTAGGGCAGTAGATTCTACGCTACTTCACTAACTGCACTAGATGCACCTTAACACACGAGGGAAACGTGCATTGAGCATTCACATTTTCAATAAACCCACCGTTGGAATTGCCGTGGTAATGCTGGAAGTGCTTCCATTGCAGTAGTTACACGGATCTACCTGCACTGTAAGCACTTTTACACAACCCTGACTTCTTTAGGCCAAGACCAGGCAGCGACAACCCAGTGTGCTTCCAATTGCAGCCTGCTTTAAACTTAAAAAATAAACCCAAAATAAAAACCACATGCGCAAGATGAACTTGGTACATATTGAATACAATCGGTTAAGAAAACAATCCTCTCACACAAGTTATTACAATGAAATGCGTTAGTGGGAGCTTAACCAAAACGAAAAGGGTAAAGCATATTTAACAAAAAGTGTAATTTAACATGAATCACATGCGGGCAAAAAGAGAGCCTAAAACATATCAATAACTAAAATAGTTCACAATCAGCAGATACAAAAAAGAACCATAAAGCCACCCATGAATCACCTCCCCTATAAACGATGCGATCGCTGCCCGTTCCTGTACGAACATTGCGGATTTATCAAATCAGAAGGGAAAAAAAAGTAATTTAGTCATGTCTCCGCCGTACTTCACAGCGTACGGTACAATGCTACTCGGGGTACCGGGAGTAAGGGGAGACAGCACGGCTGAGCAGCAGGGGCCGCACCCCGCAGTTGGAGAGTAAAGCAGCAAAGAGTTCCTGCGCATCCCAGCACCCTGCCAACGGCTGTGTCGCAGCCCGCGAGGGGTCCCGTGTGTCCCAGGCCCGTCCGTCAAAGCCTTCTTTGGGTCCCGGTGACCAAGAGCCAGCTCTTCTCCCCCGAGCATCCCGCCTTCTTTCGGCGAACCACGCGTCCATGGCCCTCGTGCTAGTCCTGAGATTAAAGAGAAAGAAAGCAGGGCAGTGTGGGAAATGAAGTCCGCCCATTTAAATTCTAAAACGCGCCAAACGACAGACCCCGCCCCCTTGCAGCAAAACTTGCAATTCCCGGGTACGCCCCACGAGGAGATGCCTGCCTGGGGGTTGCAGACTGCGATACATACTACAATTTGAACGAACGTTGCAAGGTCGCATCACTAGTGGTCGGGTGGCCGAAAGATTAAAGGGGAGAAAACAACCAATTTTTAAACCTAACTGGTGTAGCGTCAAAGGCTACGCAGGCAAGAGAAAAACATAGAAAGCATGCACCTAGCCCTCACAGTTTCCTCCTGCGCTAGAGTTCAGGACTACATCCCCCAGACCACCAGACGCAGGCGCATTCCGGCCCGCACGCGGTCAAAGGCACAGGCGGCAGAGGTGCCATGTGCTTCCTGCGTCTTTCAAAACAGCCAACACAGGAGGACTGCGTGACGCCGAATACACCAGAAAGGGAACCGACTACCTACTGGTTTCAAAATCACTCCGGCGGCATATAAACCGGGGTTCCTTCTAGCCCAGCACAGGAGAGCGTGCGATCGCAGGCATCAATCCTACAGGTGGTTGCCCGGAGAAACCACCCTAGCCGTTACTCCTCCACGGCACTGATTTGCCGATCAACCTGCTGCTGAAGACCTGTAGGAAAGTGGCGCGAACACAATATCATGTGGCCCGACCCCAGGGCGGCGCCCCCCGCCCCTCACCAACCAGAGCGAGGAGGCCCCGGGGAAGGGGCACATCCGCCGCATTGCCATCACTAATTGTGTCCCACGGTGCCGGCCCCGCCCACCGGACGCACTACTACCGCTGCGCGTGTGCGCACTGTGTCATTTGTTAGGCAATCTGCGCAACATGTGTGCGCATCCGACACTTTTAATAAAACGGGATTCCCTACTATCATCGACAAATATACACCGAAGTTTAACGATTTGTTACAGTACTAGCTCCAAACTTAACTGCCGTTTACATAAAATGCATGCGTCAAACCACCAAAGAGAAGTCGCCGTTGGGCTTAACAGGCTGACGGGTTCGTTTGAGTTCAAAACAAGTGCGTCTCGTGTTACGCCGAAGAAGCGCGAGAACAAAGACTGCCCCCCCACTGAAAGAAAAAAAAAGTGCCTTGAGCAAGCCTAGAAAAGCAAGGCACGTGACCCACCCCTATACTATGGTCATGCTGAGGCTAAAAGCCAACAGCTTGTCGCCCACTCCTCCACCCCGCGGGGCCGAACCGTGCCCCTCCCCCCTTCGATCTCACCACGCTCAGCACTTAATAACTTTAAGCTGCTCCAGAACAATGAGCTGTCAATCACGGCGTGTGTAGTGGGGACGTCTCCTCTCCCTGCTTGGTGCCTAGCCTACGTACTTGGGGCAGGACATCCCCCGGTTGCAACTAACCCACGAAAACGCTGGGTGCACACGCCAGTGCCGGCGGTCTCTCACAACTTCTGGCAGTCAGACTGTAGCATTTCAGTCCTTTACCTACGAGAAGGTTGACAGAATAAGCGCAAAGAAACCGGTTTTGTTGGGAACACCATTTGCAGCAAGCTCAATAACATACAAACACGTTTAATAGAAATCTTATAGCATTTTCTGAGCGGTGCATGTTTTAGTTGGTTTTAATCACCAAGCCCTTCCGGGGCACCGATGGACGCATAAGTGGGGGTTGGAGGATTGCCTACATTTTGTAATTCCTGCACGCGTAAGGTTTCCATATAACTGTACGAGAGTGCATCTTTCCAGAAACCTATTTACTGGACGTTTAATATTTCGGCTGCACGCATTTAAATCTGCAACAGCACGAGGAAGTTCCCAAGGACTCCTGCGTTACGAAGACACACACTTAAGCGGGGAGGGTGATTCTTCTACAAGCATTGATGGTATATACATGTTTGTTCTACACCCTTGCAAGTGGGATTCTCGTTCGTTCGATATATTCAACTCTTTAATTGGTTCATGCTTGGCAACGCGACCCTTTTTTCTATCGGACACTCCCCAATTGGTTACATATTTTTTTCAAAATACTAATTGCAGTGTATTCAGACTTACAATAACACGTTTTTGGTATAAGGAGTGATTCATATATGCCCCACGTATCAGGGGACGTTAAAAATTCTTGGAACAGAAACACAGTATCCAAATACTGCTTTGAAATAATTCAGATATGGTGGATCCATTGTAAGCCCATGTGTTATACAAAAAAGTAGCACATGCCGGCCACTTTCTACTTAGAAGCATGGTCAATGTATATTTGTTTCAAGACCACATGTGTTATATCCGCCCCGCTACGCGGTGACGTAGGGTGTTTGAATAAAAGCCCCGCCCTCAGAGGCCTACCTCTGAGACCTACCACGTTCTGCGTCCGTGCAGGGCCGGAACATAACAGGCTCGGATTATGCTTTCTCTTCCATTTTACTACTCGAGCAGAAATGAATTAACCAATAATATGATAGTAACAAAGATCAAACTACAACTCCCAGTTTTGATACAGTCTTTGCTAGTCCCAATATTATTGGTCTCTGAACTGACCATGTGACAAACATACTTGTAAAAAAACACAGATGTTGCACACCTAGATGATGTAAGTATCAAGTTAAAAGGATAAAACAACTTCGGGTGCAGAGGAGAATAAGACCACCCTGCCCACGATGGTACATCAATAACAAAAGGAAGGAACAAGCCTTAAATAAGGACTCTTGCGTCCCCTGCACAGCGAATAGACTGAAGCCAGTCAACATTCTTCAAGATGTAAATCAAAATGAATAAACAGGCACATTTGTAAACAAAACAGTAATTCATATACACTCTCAAATAGTTCATTTAATAATGTATTCAAACAAATAAAGAGCTCTACGTGTTTCGGGTATTCCCCTTCATCAGGAGCAGGGTTATGTCGTCAATTCAACAGATTCAATTTCCCATTACTATAAGGTAAACAGAGTGTCTTAGCTAATTATGTACTCATACCCAACTTAAAAAACAAGAGAATAAATTATAACAATCAGTGAAAAATCAAACTCCTGTGTTAAGCATCCCTATTCACCTGGATTTTATTGGTGGCTAATTTTAGTGAACTAAAAAGCAATCCTATTGAGGAGAGTAACTCTTCACCATCTTACCTAAAGGTAATAAGCAGAGATCGATACCGTCATCTCCTCATTGCAAAAGGTTTTAGAGTCTGTGAGGCTAATCTGTACAGTCACAAAACTAAATGTCAGTAATGATGCTCAATACTGATCTAATGCATTAAGCATCCCAAAGTCAGTAATCTTACTAAATACTTGTCTAATATAGGTATCCCAAGGTGTGTAGAAGTAGAAAGAAACTTCCCACCTTAAAGGTATGAGTCAGCTGACTCAAACTGTCAATGCAGGGTCAAGATTGGTCTCTGTAATTGTCAGAAGACGTGGTGTATACTGTTTTAATGACAAAAGCATCCAGGGATTAGGTTACTACTCTAATGTACCTCTTCAGACGAACACTGTAATGTGGTAAACCAACTAGTGAAGATCCCTACTCACCAGCGTGAGGTAATCAGGCTCGTTGTCATATTTCAGTCAAACATCCAGGCGAACAACCCAAGATGGCCACCATTTTATATAATGTGACGTATGACATCATCACACAGACACATGATTGCCTCATTGTACAAACATTGCTCAGTTTTAAAAGGATGGTAACACACGCTTCCAATCAGATTTGATGGCGGATAAGGCAGAATGTCTCAACAATCGTGACAATTCTAAGTTGGTAGGAGGATGATGGTATGACAAATTGTCAAATATACTCCCAAAGAAAGGGGGAAGAACATGGTATTTAAGAGACAAC
The DNA here is from genome assembly GCF_040938575.1 of Ambystoma mexicanum. NCBI lineage: Eukaryota > Metazoa > Chordata > Amphibia > Caudata > Ambystomatidae > Ambystoma > Ambystoma mexicanum. The sequence continues at coordinate 426,043,464 of NC_090930.1, read as the reverse complement.
ATTTTAGGAAAGAATTTTGTGTCCTCAAAAACAATCGGTCCGAAAAGTCAGGGCATAAGCCACAAACTTTGCAATCCAATTGAATAAGGACCCTTCAACACGGTAACAATCTAATGGACTAAAGACCCCAGTGATGTATATTGTCCCACTTAAGTTCATATACTGGACTGTACATTAAATTCACAATGATATGGACTTAATAGTCTCTGTAATTCCAGTTTAAAATACATATGATCACCAATAGAACTTCTCGTTCCCATATAAGACATCAACTAGAAAGTATACAGTTTTTCACTCCAACCACAGTTTGATATTAATCATATTTTTGGATCATAAAAAAGCTCCCAAATAGAACTCTTCATTCATCCCTGCTGAATGCAGGGAATCCAGTTTGTTAATCCATGGCAATACTCATTGTATATGTTTTTTGGACATGTTCCCATCTCTCTGAGGCTTATGTACCACCTCTATTATTATACAACGTAATTGTGCTACTCTATGTCTCCTCTCAGCGAAGTGTCTAGCAACAGGTGACTTGGTGTTTAGAGTTCTGATGTTGCTCTTGTGCTCATTCCATCTTTCCTTAGCACGCCTTGTGGTCTGTCCTACATAGAAGATGCCATAGGGGCAGCTCAGTCCATAAATGATACCACTCGAATCGCATGTTGCAAAATCTCTCAATGCAATCTTAACCCCTATGCGGGGGTGCCTAACATAAGAGCCCTTCATTATATTATTGCAACATAAGCATGGAAAGGTACCGTTCTTACTTTCATGTAGGACTGGTTGGTTGTGTGTTTCAATCTTCTCTGCCTTTACCAAACGGTCACATACGTTTCTGACTCTTATAGGAAATCATTGGTGGATTGGGAAAAAGTTTGTTAAGCTGTCTATCTAATTTGATAAGCTTACAGTTCTTCTTTATAATCCTAGATATGTGGTGACTCTGACTAGAGTATCTCATACTGTATAAGAACTGCATGTCCCTGTTCTTGTGTTTTGGGGTAAACAACTCGTCCCATGTTCTGGCGTTTTCTTTTATGTGTGCTTCTTGTAATATGTCAATAGGGTACGCCCTCTCCTAATATCTCACTGTGAGTTTCTCACATTCGTTTTCAAATGTTGGTCTGATGTTATACAACGCAGTCTTAGAAACTGACTATAAGGTAAGTTATCTTTTAGATTTCTCGAATGCTGACTCAAGTAATGTAAGCTATTGTTTAAATCTGTTGGTTTTCTGAAGATGGTATTGGACAATTCATTGTTTACAATCTCGATCTCTACATCGAAGAAGTGTAGTTTCGGGTCACCTCTTTACATTGTGAATTTAATTTGATCGTGTATGGAATTTAAGTATTCAAGAAACATACATAGTTCTTCAATTGTGCCGCCCCAGATGGACAACATTTTGTCATTGTGCATCTTCCAGGTAAGCAATTTAGAGGACCATTGTGCATTTTGAAACACATGATATGATATGATATGGCATTTATAACGCGCCTATACACAAGTGTTTGAAGGCGCGACGAGGCAAGGTAGGGGGAACAGAGGGAAGACAGAGACAACGATCTTACTAGGCCAGGTGACATTGAGATCACGCAAGTGCAGGGGAAGGGGAAAAGTGCGGGGGAGAGGGGTCAGTGCAGTACATGAGATCAACAGTAGAAAATATAGAATAAATAGAAAGCCATGAGTAAAAGGTGCATGTTAGTGAGAATTCTCAGAAATGTGCTAATTCCCTCCACCTTAGAGACCCCCAGCAACTTTGCTAGATTTTGACAACTTGATTTTTTTAACCTGGAGAGAGTGTGACCCTTTGCCCCACTCTCTCATGTATTTTAATGTGAATTTTACCTCTGTGTTTCTTTTGGTTGTGGAGTCTGACAAACTCCATAGGCATCATCTTTTACATTGTGTCACACTGCATCCTCAGTGCAGTGACACAGGGAAGTCTTCCAGGTTTAAATACCTTCTGTTGGATAAACTACTGTTTCCCAGAGCAGTAAAGTGAAATAGACTTTACTTACCATTGTAACTTTCTAGACCTAGCCCACACTATCTTACAGTAGAGTGCTGGAGGGGTTACCTGGTATCCCCTTTCTCTAGTTTCTCATGTAACATTTTTTTATGTTACACTTTTCTCATTGAATGGCTGGTGGCAGTGGTTTCGTTTGAACTACCGTGGTATGCCTTTACTACGGGCTGCGTTCGCAGCTTCAATAACGCATACACGGCAGCCATCTTTGTCTAAATGGCGCCCAGTCTTCTTTTTTCATCATTTCTTTGTGGAAAGGTCCTTCTTGAGATTTGCTTTATACGCCAAACCAGGTTTGGCCTCTATGTTCATTTCGCCTTTGGCAGGGTTCGCGAGTAAAACCTGCCTCTGGCTCCAGAGTGTCTGGTGTAGGCAGGAAGTGACGGAGGTGCCCGAAACTCCCTGTGCTTAGTCTCCTAGGAGAACTAAATGCACTCTGTGGTGATTGGCTGGCTGACTGTCCGGCAAGGACAGCCACCCTGCTTGGTGATTAACAGCTAGGCTGGAATGAATGGGAGAGAACTGAATAAAAGATGAGTCCTTTGGCTTGAAAGGCAGAGTCGACCACTGGATGAAGGAACCAAAGAAGAACTTGAAGAGGACGCCTGCTGCAACTCCTGGACCGTTGGTTTTCCCGGTGAAGCCCTGCCGCAGTGCTGAAACGCCAAGTTCGCATCAACAGAGAAGCCCCTGCAAGGACGACTTCTCCCCCTTAAGTTGGTGGGACCAATCAACTCCAAAATAAGCCACCTGGACATCCATCTCGGAGCTGGTTGAATTTCCACAGAGTTGCTGCTGGAAATCGTATAGCCAGGGAGAGGAACACCAGATTGTGTGTGTTGCTTTTAAGCTAGCCTAGAGCTTTTGGAAGATCCTCCGGACTCCCAAGAAGCAGGACTGACCAAGCCTGAGCCCCCTCAACAGAGTGCGGGACCCCAGAAGCAAGGAAAGTGCATCTCGATAGCCAGGAACCGCAGTGTTGCTATTTGCGGTAGATGCAAGGAGCTGAAACACTGAACAGCCACTGAAAGTGAAGCTTGCCGGTTGTGAGTTTTGACCGTCCCACTGCATTGCAGGAGGCCCCCAACGTCCTCCCTCTTGTCCCCACGACTGAGACCCAGGAACAGTGACATCTGTAGAGCTGCACAGGAACAGAAGTCATCAGCTGCATCTTTTCTTTATTTCTAAGGTACTGTAAAACAAGTCTAAGAGAACACACCTCTTGCTGTAGAGTTGCTTGAAACTTCTACAAGTCTAATCAGCTTGTGGCCCTACATTTGATTCTTCTTTTCATTAAAGACTCCTAAGAACTTGTGCAAAGACGTTTCCATTTACTTACCAGAAGTGCTTCATCCTATACAAGACTTTTGCCCATTGACATTTACTTAGCCTATTGAATTGTATGACTCTTCTTGGAGGATCCAAAAGTATTTGCCTGCTTAAGAATATTTGTGGTCTCTTGTGTTCTAATAACCTTTGCCTTTTACCAACTTTTAAGAGTGTTCTGAATGCCAACAGTAGGATATTAAGGTCCCCAACACCCTAGTTATTGAAGTCACCTGGGGGTGTAGGTTGTGTCTTTGGGTCATCCTAAAAGGGTCTTTTCAGATTCAGAAACTCAGAGTGTACAGTATTGAAGTGTATTTGTGTGCTGCTATTCTATTGCTCCCTTCTGAAGAAGGCTTTATAACTGACTGATAAATTAATAATTGTTTATGCAGGAAACCTTGAGTGTAAGCATCTATTTGAATACCTGTAACTGTGCATCTTTGTGTAACTCCACTACAGCTCACATTTCCCCTCTTGAGATAAGCCTGGATGCTCATCACGCTACCAAAACTGTGAAGTACAAGCTTGTACCAAAGGTTGGGTTGCCTGTACCTGTAGTCAGAGTTGTGTGTAGTGGTCCCAGAGGGTACTGCATACAAACTTTGCCTAAAAGTGCAGCCAGCTGGTGGCAAGTGTAAGGGTGAATGCAGACATCAGGTGTCAAGTGCAGGAGTGGACTGTAGGGATACAGAAACAGTCCACAAGTGCAGAGGTTGCCAGGGAGGCAGTGCAGGTGTGCAACTGGCGAGGGAGGGGAGCTGGGCTCAAGATCAGAGGGTGGCCAGGCAACCAGTGCAGTTTCAGCCAGAAGTTCAGCAGGGGAGAGGAGGAGAGAAAGCAGAAGCAAAGAGGAAGGTTTTGAGATGTTTCCGGAACCGGAGATGGTTCTCCTCAAGTTTCAGGGGGGCAGGGAGGCTGTTCCAGAGGGAGGTCCCGACCAAAGACAGAGATCTTCCACCAACGTGTTGCTTAGAGAAGCGACTGACCCTGAGGGAGTTGGAGGCGGATAAGCGAAGAGCTTGAGAAGGAAGATATTTAGGAAGAGAGAGTTGAAGGTATTGACGCTTCAGGCCACAGTAGGCCTTGTGGACAATGCACAGGGTCTTGAACTTAATCCTCGCAGCCACTGGGAGCCAATGCAGAGATTTTAGTCCTGGAGAGATACGACCCCTGGGCTTGAGGCCAAGGACAAGTCTCGCAGTCCTGTTCTGGATGAGTTGCAGAGGGCGGAGAGCAGAAGCAGGTAGATTGAAAAAGAGGCTGTTACAGTAGTCCAGCCTAGAGAGAACCAGAGCTCTGGAGACAGTGAGCTTCTGGGGGAAGGAGAGGAAAGGAAGAATACCTCTGAGGAGGTGTAGCAGGTAGTGTGATTTCTTAGAGACATCAGAGATGTGAGGAGAGAAGGAGAGTGTGGAGTTGAAGATGACCCTGAGGTTTTTAGCCTCACAGGTGGGAGCAGGAAGGGGGCCAAGAGAGGCCGGCCAGAGAGCGACAGGAAAGGAGGGTGCAGGTGTGCTGATGAGGAGAATCTCATTCTATCTGGCATTAAGGCAGAGATCATTGGCGGCACACCACTCCTGGATAGCAGGCAAACAATCAGAGATGAGAGATGGAGAAGAAGTGGCAGAGGGGAACCTGAAAATGAGTTGAGTGTCATCCGCATAGCACTGAAAGCTGGGGCAGAGGACGGCGATGCAGTGGGCAAGAAGTGCCAGGTATTGATTGAACAGCCAGGGAGAGAGGTTAGATCCCTGGGGAACACCACGGGTAGAGAGTGAGATAGAGGAAAGGAAGGACCCAAGTTTGTCCTGGGATGGTCGATCGGAGAGGAAAGAGGTCAGCCAAGCCAGGGCCGGATCAGTGATACCCAGATTATCATGGAGACGGTTTAGCAGGATGGCATTGTTGACCATGTCAAAGGTAGAAGAGAGATCAAGTAAGATGAGGACACAAAAGGGATGTTGGAATCAAGGTTGCAGAGCAGGTATTCACGGATGTTAAGGAGAGCAGTTTCCGTGCTTCTGGCGACTCTGCAGCCAGACTGTTGGTCATAGAGACAACCAACAGATTCAGTGTGAAAATTAAGCTCGGAGATGGCCAGCTTTTCCAGGAGTTTGCACAGGAAAGGAGTGATGGAGATTGGGCGATAGTTAGCTGGGCAATGTGGGTCAGCAGAGGCTTTCTTAAGAAGAGGGTGCACAAGAGGGGTGCTTCAGGGGGCAAGGGAAGACCCTCAGTGGGGAAGGAGTGGTTGCAGAAGTCAGCCAGAGCAGGGGCCAAGGTGTCAATGTGGTCCTTGATGGTTTTGCAGGAACAGGGGTGGACCTGTTTTGATGAGACTTCCATAGATCAGACTTGTCTAGAAACCTCATCTGGGGAGAACAGGGGAAAGGAAGAGAAGGAGGGAGGAGAGGTGGCCGAAGAAGGGCCAGAGGAAGAGCAGGGAGTTGAGGGGGGAGGAAGAGAGAGGGGACAGGATGTCCTGAGTTTTAGAGATGACATGAGAAGCCAGGTCCGTGCAGAGGGCCTGGCAGGGGACAGGAGAGGTAGAGACTGCAGCAGGATTGGCCAGTTCCTTGCAGATTTTAAAGAGTTGGATGTGGGCTCTCTTCTTGGTGCGGACAGAGAGCCGGTGTTGCCTTTGGAGCCGGTGGCAGGCCAGTTTGTTAGAGGATGTACCGGAAGCATGCCAGTTCCTCTCAGCCACCATGCACTTGCGTTTAAGGGTGGCGAGGTCTGAGTCGTAGCAGGAGTTTCACTTGGCTTTGGGCTTCAAGCGGATCATCACGACAGGGGCAAGAACATCAAGAGTATCAGAGATAGCAGAGTGGAGCATGGAGACGGCTGTGTCAGGGTGTGAGTCAGCCAAAGGGGCAGGAGCAGGTGAGAAAGTGGTGGTGAAACCATCAGCTGCCACACGCTTCATGGGTCAGATAACCGAGACGGTAGGTGGCAGTGCTGGAGTTGGCTTGACCTGAGGGCTGGAGAGAGTGAGCTGGGAGCAAAGGAGAAAGTGATTACTCCAGGAGAGAGGAGTGGTGAGAGGGATAGAGAGGGGAAGGTCTGTAGAGATCAGGAGATCCAGAGTCTTCCCTGCAGGGTGAGTCGGGCCAGAGGGGAGGATAGAGAGTGAGAGAGAGTCACAGAGACCGCGAAAGAGACCAGAGGAAGGACAGGAAGCATGTAGGTGGATGTTAAAATCTCAAAGAAGGAGGAGTTGAGTGGTCAAAACCAGGAGGGAAGAGGAGAGATCCGCCCACTCAGAGAGGAAGGATGAGATCTGACCAGGTGGCTGATAGATGGTAGCTACAGTAAGGGAATGGATAGGAGAGAGAGAGAGAGAGCCTGCAGACGAGGCATTCGAAAGATGAGTAGGCCTGCGTAGGAATGACAGAGGCAGGAATCCACTCAGGGAAGTTCAGGGCAACACCCCCTCCGGTGCGGTTGGACCTGGGTGCAGAGAGGATCTTGTAGCCGTCAGGGAGGAGAGTGTCAAAGCTTGTGACAGAACTGGTCATGAACCATGTCTCGGTGAGACAGAGGACATCAGGTCAAGTTCTTTCAGGAGGCGGCAGATGTCAGAGGAGTGTTTGACAGTTGAGCAAGAGTTCAGAGTGGCAATATGGAGAAGGTTGCCGTCCTTGAAAGACTTCCGGGGAGGGGTACAAATCAGAGGTACACCCTGCAGAGGTGTAGAAGGAGCCGGTGGGGGGGCAGAAGAGGAAGGAGGAGAGGGCAAGGTAGCCAAGGAGGAGACAGCAGTGGGAGGCAAGGAAGCCGTGGAGGGAAGTGAGGGGACAGCAGGAGAAGGAAGGAAATTTATGAGGCGCAGGAATCGTCTATCAAAGAGGAGAAGATTGACCTGAGGGCCTTGTACCAAGATGGTACCATTCAGGTAAACATTAATGATGACCGTAGAGGAGTCGAAGGAGGCCAGGAGGGCCTCCCACCGGGTGCCACCATTAATAGGAGAAGAAGAGAGAGGAGAAAGCACATAGATCATATGAAGAGTTCATAGGTCTGGTGAGGGAACGACAAAGAGGATGTCGGTGAGGGTTTGCCTAGAGGAGGTGCTGTTATAGGTGTCGGTGATAGGGAGGCCTGGGTTGGAGACCAAGATATCCTTTTTAAACTTCTTCCTACCAGATTTAGTGAGGAGAGCAGGATAGTCAATAGAGTAGCAGTTAGAAAAGATAGGAGAGACATACAGCACCATAGAGTAGGTCGGGATAGGAGAGAAGGGGAAGATGGAGGGGGGGTGGCTGGGGGCAGGGATAACACTGGGGGAGGAAACAGGGAGGGGAGCAAGCAGACGAGACAGGGAGAGATGAGACAATAGTTGACAATTGGACAAGACGACAGGCGCTCAGAAAATGGTAAAAAGTTTGCTAGATTAATGCTTTGGTAAGAAGTAAACCATAGAATGGCACTCCTTACACAATGTCGTCAAGATACTGGAGTCAAAATACACCTAGGTCTGAGAGTTCCGCACAGAGAGGGAAAGTCCAAGGCTACACAATGCAATTCCAAACACTTTCACAATAAAATTTTTGAACACACCTAGTAAAAACACATCTAAGTATGAGAGTCCTGCAAAAGGGGAAAAGGCCTAGGTTTCACAATGCAATTTTAAAATACTTTCACAATGCAGTTATTGAACATATCTAAGTCTGAGAATCTGCTATGTGGCAGGGTTCCCACGGTAGAGTCAGGATCTAGTTACTAACCCGGCCAATCCTAACTTGCTAATTCACTGCTGGTTGATGGCCAGCTACTGGCTTCCCCTGCTGGCACCTGCAGACACTGGCAGGAGTCGTCAATGTTGGAGCCGCCCTTTGCCTAGGGGCCCTTAGCTGTAGGGGCTGCACGGGCAGAAGGCTGCCCTGTGGAGGCTGGTTAAGAGTGGTGACACGCCTAATCAGAACGCAGATGGGAAGGCGGGGAGGCGGGCACTGGGACCAGGAAGTGGGAGGCCTCGAGGTGAAGCACCAAGCGTGCTAAGGGTACAACGTCCTTTCATCACGGGATGTTTTTTCGCAGGGTTTTTTACTACAAATGTTTTAATGAAAAAAAAACCATACATTTTTTTTGTTTGGGGTGGTTAGAAAATTATATACATGGGATGTGGGTGTTTGGGAATAGATAAAAACCGAAAGGGAATGGGGGGTTGGTGGGCATACCCCCCAAAAATAATTTAAAATAAATTTGCAGTAAAAAACCCCATGAAAAAACATCCCGCGATGAAATGACATGGAACCGTGCTAAGATATCAGTAAAAGTAACACACAAACAAGAAAGAAAATACACTAAATGCCCCTGGGAGCTCTCACCCCGATGGATGCAGCATTGAAGTGGCTGCCGCCAGTATGAACCGAGGGATATGACCCTCTTCAAAGCCCTGGGCCTCACGCCCAATCAGAAAGCAGATGGAAAGGCTGGGAGGTGGGCACTGGGACCAGGAAGTCGGAGGCCTCAAGGTGAAGCACTGAGCGTGCTAAGATATCAGTAAAAGTAACACACAAACAAGAAAGAAAATACAGTTAATGCCCCTGGGAGCTCTCACCCCGATGGATGCAACGTTGAAGATGAAAGCGAATTCGTATTCAAGATGAAACATACAATTTGTTGCAGAAGCAGAGGCCATCGCTGTCCCCATCGATGTACCAGATGCTTGCAGGTAAAAATGTGAATCAAAGTGGAAGAAGTTGTTATGTAAGATTATTTTGGTTAGTTCAAGTACAAAGATTTTAGCTCCCTGACAATTCTCTTCTCTTAATAAGGCCCATTCAAGAACTTCAATTCCCTCCAAGTGTGGGATTGAGGTATATAAACTCTGTACACCAAAGGAGACTACAATGCGTAATGTGCCTAACGCTTTAATGCATTTAAGGAAATCAGATGTATCCTTTAGTTATGTAGAGGTCCCCGGTACAGTGGACTGTAATACTCTGTCCAGATAGATAGCTAGAGGGTCAAATGTGCTCTCAGTGCCCGCTACTATGGGTCTCAGAGGGGGATTCCTTAGATCTTTATGTATTTTAGGGAGGCCATAAAATACAGGAGCGATTGGAAACGCTTTGGTCAGAAAAGCCTTTGTCTTAGGGTTAACCGACTCATTCCTGAGTGCTCTGTCTAATGTCTCTTGTGATGTTCAAGTTAGGATCATTATCATTCTTGATGTAGCTATCGGTGTCATCTAAAAGCTCTCTACAGCGTTTGTTATAAAAAGGGGTGTCCATAATGACTATGGCAACCCCTTTGTCTGCAGGGTTTAATATAAGTGTAGTGTCATCTGCTAACTGTCTGATCAGGGCACCTTGATGCTTCCGTAAATTGTAGTTCTTGATCTTGGAGTAATTTATGGACTTATCTTTGATCATTTTATTTTCAAATCTCTCAAGCGCTACATTGGTAATCTGTAGATCAAAATGGCTTTTTGGTCTCTTTCTAAATAGTCAAAGGTACGTGATTAATCTTCTTGAAGAGGTTGTAAATCCCCAAAAAGTTTCAGTCTCATCTTCCGAATTAATCTGAACTGATTAACTCTCTCTTCGAAAAAATTTGAACTTTTTGTGGGTGTAAAGAAGAGGCCTGAATTCAACATATCCATTTGTGGCTTCGACAGCTGTTTACTCAAGATGTTAACTAGCTCTTCAACTGTCTGTTTTTGGACCTTAGATTTCTTTGTGCCACGTCTAGTTTTCCTCTTTCTAAAAAAGGAACTGCGGATAGTGAGGTGGAAGGTATGTTCCCCTGGGTTAGACTCAATCTGCGAGGTTGTATTGGTAAGGTAGCTGCACACGGAATGATATTGTCAGTGGGATGTGTAGTAGTACTAGTTTCACGGCTCCCTGTTCTGGGTACTCTTGGTGGTGGTCTATTCATACATTAAGGTCTATTTGCCTGATAAAAACTACTGCCAGGTGTAGACAATTTCTTGTAGGTAATCTAATGTATCGCTTCTAAATTTACGGATCTTTCGTTGCTCGATGTCTATAACGTCTACCAAAATAGTCTGTGGTTCCTCGTTCCTCTTAAACGATGCCAATTGTTGTCTAAGATTGTCACGCCCCCATCCACGCTCCCCTCTGACACACCCCGAAACCCGACCCCCACCACCACGAAAACACGGCAGGCACATAAAGCACACCAGGTCCCCACACGTGTCAGGAAACGCTCTTACCTGCAGGCCTGCCGGCAAAGGGTTGGCCAGGAACGTCAACGCCGACTTCTGCCTCGTTTCCTGTTTCGGCGTTGGCAGGTGCTGTCGAGACGTGCCACAGGCGTCCTGCAACGTCTCTGTTTCTGACGCCTGGGGAGCCCTTCTCAGCACGTTCGATCACATGACGGGTGACGGAATCACGGTCACGTGATTGCGGTTCAGCGTTCAAAAGCGACGCGCTGACTGCCATTCAGCGCTTCACAGCTGATTCCTGTTTGGTGTTTTACGGACTACGGACTAACCTTGCTACCCTGACCTCGGATTGATTTTTGGATACTGATTTGGTTCTTCCCCTCATTGTACTTTTGCCTGGAACTTGCTACCTCCTGGATACGATCTCGGCTCCTCTCTCGGATTGGTTTGGATTTTCTTTTTTGTACCTTTGCTGGAACTTGCTTTCTCCTGGACACGACCTCGGTTTACCCATCGGACTGCTGTTGGATTTCCCCTTTGTTACAACTTTTGACTCTGTTCTTTGGATCACGTACTATTCAGGACTCCTCTACCGGATTGGCTCATAGTTTCAAGTTTCCTGCATCAGGTGGTGACTACACCTTCTCAAGTGCCTTGCCAGGCTACCACCCTGTCGTCAACCTCTGCCGGCTGCCTCAGACAACATTCCCTACGCCAACATTGGGTTCCGACCAACTACTCAGGGTAAGCCCCCTTGTAGATTCATTAAGTATTCGGGTGTGGGTTTGTGTTTATTATCTAACCCACTTTTTTGCCTTACAATGGTCGGGGGGGCATCTTCCGACATTCCTGGTTCCGGCTGACGACATGCACCACCTGTGGCCTCATGGATCGCTCAGGCAGTAACTTATTGTTTGCTCGAGTGGTACTTGGGGACGGAGGTATCATCGTCTACACGACCATCAAGTCTTGACAAAGAACCTCTATCTTTGAATATAAATGAGATACAGACTTAGACAGTTCCTCTATTGTTAAAAGAATCAAGTCGAGAGAACATTTGTTTAGTATTTGTTGCCATCTTTTTATGAAGTCTGGATTATCCTTACGTAGGGTTGGGCGAAGATATACCTGCAATCCTCTTAGGGTTCTCTGAGCTCAATAATATTGTGCCAGAGTAGACACATGTAGTTTCTGGGATATTTCACGTCTAATACGTTTTTCAAGTTGGAAAATGATTTTGTCTGGATTAAAGATCAGAGGAGTTGTGGATTCAATATCTTTGATGAGAGAAAGGATTCTATTAGCCTCTAGTTCGTCAAAGGCTAAGGTAGTTGCCATTTTATTAATCAATTCATTGATTTTGGAAAAGGACATAGTCCCTAATCAAAGTGAGTCAGTGGGTGCACTTCAATGAAAATTGTGCCACACCCTCGAAAAGAAGAGGGAAAACAACAGATTTGTCAAACAACACGGATGTTGCATACCTAGATGATGTAAGTATCAAGTAAAAAGGATAAAGAAACTTTTGGTGCAGAGGAGAGTAAGAGCACCCTGGCACAAGGTGGAACGTCAATAACAAAAGGAAGGAAAGAGCCTTAAATAAGGACCCTTGCGTCCCCTGCACAACCAATAGAATGAAACCAGTTAAAATTCTTCAAGATGTAAATCAAAATGAATAAACTGGCACATTTGTAAACAAAACAGTAAATGATATAGACTCTCAAATAGATCATTTAATAATGTAGTCAAGCAAATAAAGAGCTCTACCCATTTCGGTATTCCCCTTCATCAGGAGCAGAGTTAAGTCGTCAATTCAACAGATTCAATCTTCCATTACTATAAGGTAAACACAGTGTATTAGCTAATTATGTACTCACATACCCAACTTAAAAAAAAACAAGAGAATTTATTATAACAATCATTGAAAAATCAAACTCCCATATTAAGGATCCCTATTCACCTGGATTCCAACAGTGGCTAATTTTAGTGAACTAAACAGCAATCGTAGTAAGGAGAGTAGCTCTTCACCATAATCGCCACATCCCAATCTGTGGAAAAGTAGAAAACACGATTTGGCTAGGTGGAGTTCTGGAATAAATGCTTTCTTCCTATTACAAAGATAAAGAGCCGGAGGCTCAAAATTGTCAATCAATCAAATAGGTAGATATCTTACCTAAAGATAATAGGCAGAGATGAATACCATTGTCTCCTCGTTGCAACAAGTTTTAGAGTCTGTGAGACTGATCTGTACAATTACAAAACTAAATGTCAGTAATGATGCTCAATACTAATCTAATGTATTAAGAATCCCAAAGTCAGTCATCTTACTAAATACTGGTCTAATTTATTAGGTATCCCAAGGTGTGTGGAAGTAGAAAGAAACTCTTCCTACCTTAAAGGTATGAGTTAGCTGACTCACACGGTCAATGCAGAGTCATGATTGGTCTCTGTAAGTGCCAGCAGATGTGGTGTATACTAATGTAATGACAAAAACATCAAGGGATTAGGTCACTACTGTAATGTACATCTTCAGACGTACAATGTAATGTGGTAGACCCACTAGTGAAGATCCCGTTCCACCAATGAACCTATAAAAGAGGCAGAAACTTCTGTGAGCGTTTGCTTATGGCAGAGAAGATCAAAACACACAACCAACCACAATACATAAGAGCCTTTCATTATATTATTGCAACTAAATCATGGAAAGGTACAGTTCTTATGTTTATGTAGGACTGGTTGGTTATGTGTTTTGATATTCTCTGCCTTAACCAAATGGTCACAGAAGTTTCTGCCTATTTTATAGGCAATCATTGGTGGAATGGGAAAACGTTTGTTAAGCTGTCTATCTAGTTGGATAAGCCTCCAGTTCTTCTTTATAATCCTAGCTATGTGGTGACTCTGACTAGAGTATCTCATAGTGTACAAGAACGGCGTGTCCCTATTCTTGTGTTTTTGGGTAAACAACTCTTCCCGTGTTCTGGTGCTTGCTTATGTGTGTGCGTCTTTTAATATGTCAATAGCCTACCTCCTCTCCTGATATCTCACTGTGAGTTTGTCACATTTGTTTTTCAAATGTTGGTGCGTGTAAAGACTGGAGGGGGGTTATTTGTACTCCTGCCCTCTATATGGCAGAGTACAAGCACAGAGCACCTAAGCCGAGATTCTCTATATGATAGAATGGACGAGCAACCAAGGCTTAAGCTCTCAGGAGGTGATGCGGGCTGGTTCTTAAGTACAGTGTAGTCCACCATTGCCCCCAAAAAGGAATGTCCACACACTATGTTATGTGCTAACACAGTTCTTTATATAAGTAAGATTCAAATATATATATCTATATATATATATATATATATATATATATATACACACACACACAATTAATAACACACTTTGTGCTTTGGAAAATCTAATATGGTAAATATGTACAATGTCTATGTGGTACCACAGTTCACTTCACTCTTGATTCCTTTAAAATGCACCAACCGCTGACATTTCTAATGGCATACAAATCAAACAGTAATGTATATAAACATATGACATAGGAATGAAGACAAGTTAGGTTAAACAATGGCAGAATACTTTGTCCCACTATCATGAAGCAGTTCTGTGTGAGCATCCCCCCACCCGGGCAACCCCTCGCGCCAAGATTCTTTGAATAAAATGTGAACACTGTTGTCGGGATAGCAGCTTTGACCTTCGCGGTGCTCGTGGACGATCGGTCGTGGACGTGCTGTGAAGGCAAGGCGTGCGGTGCACCTTGGGGACAAGAGTTTGTTGCCGCAAAGATGACTCGATGAAGAACGTAGGCCCGGCAGCGGGCTTCGGGTGTCAGTGTTGGCGTCGACGATCGGGACTCGACCATGGCTGGCATTTGGATCTTTGTTGGTCTTTGTGGACGTCGGGTGTCGGGAAACCCACCGGCGGATTCGCCTCGGTTCGTCAATGACCTCTACTTTCTCCGATGGGACAAATCGGTCGACGGTGATGACAAGAGAGTCCTTCGTTTCAAATGTCTTAGGCAAAGGGTGGAGCGTTGCGGCTCCAGTCGTCGAGTAGCACAGCATCAGGCTGTCCCCGCTTCTGGGCAACATGACATGACGAGCATGGTTAAGGCAAACCTCCGAACCCTGATCAACGACAATGTACTTCGATGGCCTTGATGTCCAGGGCCTTCACTTTGAGATTCCTTGGCGGACCACGCCTCCGGTCAACAGCCTTTCGGGACTGGCTTCCAGGGCACCTCAGTGAAGGTCAGCTTTCTGCATGATGTTACTTCGTAGCTCGGGAAGAGGTCTCCTAGCTAGGTCCTCTCTTAGATCAGTCCTGGAAGACTCGACAGCTTTCGGATTTCGTCGATGGCAAACAGCAGCAAAACCTTCTTCTTCCAGCTGAGCTTCAAGGCTTAGCATCAAGTTTCGACTTCAGCATATGAATAATTCTGGAAAGTGCGAGGTCTCCAGATATACTGTTTTGTTTCTCATTCCCACTGCTGAGCCAGGCTCAGGCAGCCAGTCATTCAGAAGGGCATTCATGCAGGCAGCCAATCAGGCTCACAGTGCATTCAGGCCATTCACTTCCACCCAGACAACCATAACAAGGAATGTGGATTGGGGCAAGCACCCAGCCTTTGAGCCCACCACACTGCATTCATGTCAGTTTCAGGCAGGGATATCTCATTCTTTGTGTCACACACACAGCAACTAGACACCCATAACATGAAGTGCATATTGGTCACACACTCCATTCACACAGGTCCCACCCCAAGGGTGTACCCACAACATACAGTCACTGGGAAGGCTCCAGCCAGTCTGGCCTGGACTTCCCCACAATACCATACATGGTTCTTCCACCCACCAGCCAGTAAAGGGAAGGGACAGAGTCAGGGCTTCCAGGACTTTGGGAAAACAAGGTGATAGGTAATAGAAACCAAGATGCGACAGGGGCCATCTTGTCTCCTATCAGGAATCCACTGATTCCTATGGCAGGGCCTGGGTATCCCAAAATGGAGGCTACTCAGAGCACCTGTCAAATTCAGCATGGAGCTGCCACCAGCCCATAACCTGCTCTGTGTGCCACACAGGTGTCCAAAAACATACACTAGGTGTCACGACCCTCGCCCAAAACCCCCTCTGGCAAACCCATGGGCCAGGTGCAGTCAGGACTCGGGCCTCTAGAGCCTGGCATCCTCTTCAAAAGCCCTCATGGAGCCAGTCCTGGTGCCTATGGTGCCAGGTTCACACACCATGAAAAAACAATGTGCTTGGGAACTACTTTATTGTATTGTCAGCCAACATGGAGGCATCCATATAGCTTGGTTCCTAAGAACCAAGCTATGCGGTCTAGTGTTTTGGGTGTGGTAGCCTAGGGACTACATTTCCTGGACTATTTTGTTGGGGCTATTTAAACCACACCCGAGCAAGACAACACGCTTCGCGTTACTTTGCAGCTTGCAACGTGACGCTCACCGTGTCCAGCTATTCCCTCGAACCTCGGAGAAGCAGGACCTGCAAGGAGACAAAAGGAACATCATTAGCAGCAGCATCTTACCTGCAGTCTTCATCTTTAAACACTCTCAGCTACTGAGAACAGCTTCCTCGAATCTGAAAGAGGCAACATTAAAGAAAGCAATAGAGACATGTACAAATTACGAACTGCTCACAAGGCTTACCTGGCTGGTCGCCTCTCGGCTGGCACCACTCCGGACATTCCACTCGCGCTGAAGAACACCGCAACCTACAAAGAAGGAAAACACAGGTTAGCAAAGGCAAGACTTTGCAGCGCTGCGTATAGCGCTTACTTACCGCATCATAGCACTCTTAATGCACCAACATTTACCAGCGGGGCTCAACCAAGCCAGTCGCCACACTGAAGCTCCGCATACCTAAGGGAGAAAAAAGAGACATTTTAAACAAAGAAAGGCATGCAGGATAGCAACAAAACTAAAGAACAGCAATAAGACCTATCTGAACAATATCAAACGGGCTGGTGTCAGTGAAGTAACTGGACCGCACTCGCCCATGCAAGACAACGCGCCCCTGCAAAGAAGGCAGGACGGAGAGCACACCTAATTGTACCACAAGGTGAGGAGAGGGCGCCAGAGGGACTGAAATCATTCCGGGTGGAGGGAGGATACTTACCCCAGTCGGTCAGTCTTGAACACAGTGCTCCTGTACTTTCAGGCAGAACATTCCCCTGCAGACCACATCAGAGCAAAGCTGAGAAGCATACCAACGAGTAACCCGGCTGGGTGGCGTCCCTGTGGATACCAGGTGAGCATAACAGAACGCGAAGACTACCATAACAAATCCACCTGGGCGCCATGGAGACATCAGAAATGGACCAATTGGCCCAATTACTAGGAGAGCTTCGTGGTGAGGTTCATTCTGCCCGACAAGAGACTAATGCCCTCCGGAGAGACCTAATAGTGACCAAAGAACGCACTGAAGAGATTAGCAGGCAATACTTGAAATCACAGGCAGGGCAGACGCCTCTACCTGGAAGAAATCCAACGATGCAAAACCCTGCCATACCACCCACTCCGGTACAGATCACGTTACCTGGAACAGTGCCCCTGGTACCACTAAAAAGGTTCTCAGGTGACCCATGGAAGTATGCAGCATTCATCAATCAGTTCCGCCTTCATTTTCTTTGTATGCCTGGAGCATATCCAAACGACCAAGCTCGGTAGCTTTTGTCTTATCATACCTGAGTGGTAGTTCAGCAGATTGGTCGGTGCCGTTGGTCCAGTGGTCTAAGAGTACACAAAGAAGTAGTGGAACTATGTTCCCTGCTGGCCTGCACCCACTCCCCACAAACCCCATCACCATGCCGCCTCCCACACACAATACAAGCCCCCAAACACTTGCACCTGCTGTTTAAGGGAACATTCAGTGCAGTGCACTGAAAGTGCAAGCTGCAACATCTTCCTACACTTTTATTTTAAAACGAAACCATTCTGGAACGGTTTCTTATTAAAATAAAAGTATAGGAGCTGTAAAACGTAATTTTAAAAAGTAGAGGAGCACCGCTCCCGACCGCTCCTGCTCACTTCGACCATTGTTGGTAACCCATGATGATCCTCTATTGCATGACTTTGGGGGGTTCCAGAGAGAAATGGAAAAACGTTTTGCTCGCCATACCCAGGAACAAGCAGTAGACAATGAACTCTTGTCCCTCCGACAGGGGAATCAGGACTTGTTAACGTACATTGCTACCTTCAACAGACTGGTTGCTGAAGCTAGGTGGCCAGAAAACAGAAGAACCACGTTATTCCATCGAGACATACGAGGCGAATTAAAGGACGTCTTAGCCCAGGTGGTTGATCCACCCAGAGACTGTGCAGAATCCATAAATCTGGTCGTGCAGCTAGACCACCGGTTGCAGGACCGAAAGGCAGACCGGTCTAAGTAAGTCCAGTAAAACCCCCAAGAAGAACGTCGGGGCCACAGAGAAGGATGAAGCCAAGGAATCGGAAAACTACCAAGCTCGACAAACGTAGAGGTCAGTTTGTCGAGTGAGAAGAAAGTGTTGCTGACCTTGCACTTTGCAATACCAGTGATCTTAATTAACCACCAACAGTCGTCAAGAATGCATGCCGTTGAAGCATACATCGATAGCGGAGCAGTTGGAAATTATATTGATCAAGAACTGGCAGCAGAGATGGGGCTTCCTTTGTGTTCTAAGCCAACTATGGACAAGGCAACCACCGTGGATTGGACAGAAGTCGCTTCCGGACCAGTAACCCAGTGCACAGCCAGGGTAACCTTGCTGTGCCAGGACGGACATCGGGAGTCTATTTCATTCGATCTCATCAAGGCATCTCAGTTCAGGCTAATACTAGGGATGCCATGGTTGGTTGCTCACAACTCTTTGATAGACTGGCGGGCACGAAAATTAACCTTCCCTGGTGACTGCTCCCCTGCCTGCTTTTACCAAGAGGAGAAACCCAACGTCTGTATCCCCATGACTCCCGGAACGACATTATCAACCATGGGAGCAACTAATACCTTGCCAAGTGAATAGCATGATTTCCAGGATGTTTTCTGAAAGGACCAAGCCAATACATTGCCGCCGCACAGGCCCTATGACTGTCAGATCGACCTTGTTCCTGGTGCACAAATCCCTTCCGGCATGATCTACGCTCTCATAGAACCAGAAAACCTTCATTTGAAATCCTATTTAGACCAGTACCTTGCAAACGGATTTATCAGTCCTTCGAATTCCCCCGCAGCCAGTCCTTTGCTCTTCGTACCGAAAAAGGAAGGAGACTTGAGAACCTGTATTGACTACCGCGCATTGAACCAGATCACTGTGAAGAACCGCTACCCCTTTCCACTTATCCCTGAGATGCTAGACCAAGTTAAAGATGCCCAGATTTATACCAAATTGGACCTTAGAGGAGCGTACCACCTGGTCCGAGTCAGAAAAGGAGATGAATGGAAAACCGCCTTCCGTACTAAGTACGGCTTGATTGAATATCAAGTCATGCCTTTCGGGTTATGCAACGCTCCTGCGGCGTTCCAGTATTTCATGAATGACGTCTTAAGGGAGTTAATTGATGTGTGCGCCTTAGTGTACATAGAGGACATCTTAGTATACTCAGCCTCGGAACAAGATCATGTCAGGCACGTTCGTTCAGTCCTCACCAAGCTCCGTCAACATCGCTTGTTTGCAAAGCTTAAAAAGTGCTTTTTTCACGTCACCGAAAGTAGAATTTCTTGGTTTTATTCTTACTCCAGGAGGCATCAGAATGGACATGCACAAGGTCGATGCCATTCTGAAATGACCTTCACTGACGTCTCTAAAAGGGGTACAAAGCACACTGGGCTTTGCAAACTTCTACCGCCGGTTCATCCCAGACCTCTCCCAGGTTGTGCACCCAATCACAGTACTATTACGAAAAACAATAAAAAGTTTGCTTGGACCGAAAGAAGCAGAAGCCGCCTTTCAGGAACTTAAACAAAGGTTTACATCCGCTCCAATCCTGCGACATCCTCGTCCAGACCTCCCTTATGTCGTTGAAACTGATGCGTCCAGTCTCGCAATGGGGGCTGTCCTTTCACAGAGACACCCGGAAACCGGGCAGCTACATCCTGTGGCCTTCTGGTCGAAAAAGTTCTCACCTCCAGAGATGAATTATGCCATCACGGACAAGGAACTCCTGGCTATCAAATCCGCCTTTAAAGCCTGGAGGCACTACCTTCTGGGGGCCAGACACATCATTACAGTCATCACAGACCACCGAAACCTGCAATATCTCAAAACAGCCAAGGCCCAGTCCTCGTGCCAATTACGGTGGGCCCTTTTCTTTGCCGAATGTGATTATGTAATCACATTTCGACCAGGAGTCAGAAACGGAAAGGCGGATGCCTTATCTCGCATGGGCATAGATGAAATAGTATATACAACTCCAGACCCAGTACCTATTATACCTGAAGACAAACTCTTGGGTATCACGACAGCCTTAACACAAGCAGAACTACGAAAAGAAATCCAACAGACAATGAATCCTGATGCCTACCTCACATGGCAAACTCAAGGAGAACAATATACCATCAAGGACCATATACCCTTTTTTAGGGATCGCCTATATGCACCCAAGAAGGAATTACAACAGCATATTATTTCAAGCTATCACGATTCACTGATCGAAGGGCATCCTAGGATCGGCAAAACCCTAGCTAAGGTGAAAGAGAACTTTTGGTGGCCTACCTGGCATAAGGACATCATTCCATATATTCAGTCCTGTGGTGTCTGCGCACAAAATAAATCACAGAAACAAAAACCATATGGTCTCCTACAACCATTGGACATTCCTCCAGTTCCATGGCACGCTCTTTCCCTTGACTTCATCACTGATCTACCTCCAAGCCAAGGGTTCAACACCATCCTTGTAGTTGTGGACTTATTCTCGAAGATGGCCCATTTTATTCCTCTCAAAGGCCTCCCAGACGCAGCCACTTTAGCAAAAGTGTTCCTGGAGGGTGTGGTTAAGCTACATGGCTTCCCTTCGGTTCTGGTCTCTGATCGAGGCAGCCAGTTTGTTTCAAACCTCTGGAAAAAATGTTGTGCAATGGCGCAGATCGACGTTCAGCTATCTAACAGTCACCATCCAGTCACATCACCAGTTGTGACCATCCCAGTGCATTGTAAGAGGCCCCCGACGTCCTCCCTCTTGTCCCCACGACTGAGGCCCAGGAACAGTGAGATCTGCAGAGCTGCACAGGAACAGAAGTCATCAGCTGCATCTTTTCTTTATTTTTAAGGTACTGTAAAACAAGTCTAAGAGAACGCACCTCTTGCTGAAGAGTTGCTTGAAACTTCTACAAGTCTAATCAGCTTGTGGCCCTACATTTGATTCTTCTTTTCATTAAAGACTCCTAAGAACTTGTGCAAAGACGTTTCCATTTACTTACCAGAAGTGCTTCATCCTATACAAGACTTTTGCCCATTGACATTGACTTAGCCTATTGAATTGTATGACTCTTCTTGTAGGATCCAAAAGTATTTGCCTGCTTAAGAATATTTGTGGGCTTTTGTGTTCTAATAACCTTTGCCTTTTACCAACCTTTAAGAGTGTTCTGAATGTCAACAGTAGGATATTAAGGTCCCCAACACCCTAGTTATTGAAGTTACCTGTGGGTGTAGGTTGTGTCTGTGGGTCACCCCAAAAGGGTCTTTTCGGATTCAGAAACTCAGAGTGTACAGTATTGAAGTGTATTTGTGTGCTGCTATTCTATTGCTCCCTTCCGAAGAAGGCTTTATAACTGACTGATAAATTAATAATTGTTTATGTAAGAAACCTTGAGTGTAAGCATTTATTTGAATACCTGTAACTGTGAATCTTTGTGTAACTCCACTACAGCTCACATTTCCCCTCTTGAAATAAGCCTGGATGCTCATCACGCTACCAAAACTGTGTAGTACAAGCTTATATCAAAGGTTGGGTTGCCTGTACCTGTAGTCAGAGTTGTGTGTAGAGGTCCCAGAGGGTACTGCATACAAACTTTGCCTAACATTGCAGCCAGCTGGTGGCAAGTGCAAGGGTGAGTGCAGACATCACGTGTCAAGTGCAGGTAGTGGACTGTAGGTATACAGAAACAGTCCACAAGTGCAGGGGTTGCCAGAGAGGCAGTGCAGGTGTGCAACTGGCAGGGGAGGGACCTGGGCTCAAGATCAGAGGGTGGCCAGGCAACCAGTGCAGTTTCAACCAGAAGTTCAGCAGGGGAGAGGAGGAGAGAAAGCAGAAGCAAAGAGGAAGGTTTTGAGATGTTTCCGGAACCGGAGATGGTTCTCCTCAAGTTTCAGGGGGGCAGGGAGGCTGTTCCAGAGGGGGGTCCCGACCAAAGACAGAGATCTACCACCAACTAATTGCTTGGAGAAGCAACTGACCCTGAGGGAGTTGGAGGCGGATAAGCGAAAAGCTTGAGAAGGAAGATATTTAGGAAGAGAGAGTTGAAGGTATTGAGGCTCCAGGCCACAGTAGGCCTTGTGGACAATGCACAGGGTCTTGAACTTAATCCTCGCAGCCACTGGGAGCCAATGCATAGATTTCAGTCCTGGAGAGATACGAACCCTGGGCTTGAGGCCAAGGACAAGTCTCGCAGTCCTGTTCTGGATGAGTTGCAGAGGGCGGAGAGTAGAAGCAGGTAGATTGAAAAAGAGGCTGTTACAGTAGTCCATCTTAGAGAGAACCAGAGCTCTGGAAACAATGAGCTTCTGGGGGAAGGAGAGGAAAGGAAGAATACCTCTGAGGAGGTGTAGCGGGTAGTGTGATTTCTTAGAGACATCAGAGATGTGAAGAGAGCAGGAGAGTGTGGAGTTGAAGATGACCCCGAGGTTTTTAGCCTCACAGGTGGGAGCAGGAAGGGGGCCAAGAGAGGCCGGCCAGAGAGCGACAGGAAAGGAGGGTGCAGGTGTGCTGATGAGGAGAATCTCATTCTAACTGGCATTAAGGCAGAGATCATTGGCGGCACACCACTCCTGGATAGCAGGCAAACAATCAGAGATGAGAGATGGAGAAGAAGTGGCAGAGGGGAACCTGAAAATGAGTTGAGTGTCATCCGCATAGCACTGAAAGCTGGGGCAGAGGACGGCGATGTGTTGGGCAAGAAGTGCCAGGTATTGATTGAACAGCCAGGAAGAGAGGTTAGACCCCTGGGTAACACCATGGGTAGAGAATGAGATAGAGGAAAGGAAGGACCCAAGTTGGACCTGAGAGGGTCGATCGGGGAGGAAAGAGGTCAGCCAAGCCAGGGCCGGATCGGTGATACCCAGATTATCATGGAGACGGTTTAGCAGGATGGCATTGTTGACCCTGTCAAAGGCAGAAGAGAGATCAAGTAAGATGAGGACACAAGGGATGTTGGAATCAAGGTTGCAGAGCAGGTCTTCACGGATGTTAAGGAGAGCAGTTTCCATGCTTCTGGCGACTCTGCAGCCAGACTGTTGGTCATAGAGACAACCAACAGATTCAGTGTGAAAATTAAGCTCGGGGATGGCCAGCTTTTCCAGGAGTTTGCACAGGAAAGGAGTGATGGAGATTGGGCGATAGTTAGCTGGGCAATGTGGGTCAGCAGAGGGGTTCTTGAGAAGTGGGTGCACAAGAGGGGTGCTTCAGGGGGGCAAGGGAAGACCCTCAGTGGGGAAGGAGTGGTTGCAGAATTCACTCAGAGCAGGGGCCAAGGTGTCAATGTGGTCCTTGATGGTTTTGTAGGAACAGGTGTGGACCTGTTTTGATGAGACTTTCATAGATCAGACTTGTCTAGAAACCTCATCTGGGGAGAACAGGGGAAAGGAAGAGAAGGAGGGAGGAGAGGTGGCCGAAGAAGGGCCAGAGGAAGAGCAGGGAGTTGAGGGGGGAGGAAGAGAGAGGGGACAGGATGTCCTGAGTTTTAGAGGTGACATGAGAAGCGAGGGCCATGCAGAGGGCCTGGCAGGGGACAGGAGAGGTAGAGACTGCAGCAGGATTGGCCAGTTCCTTGCAGATTTTAAAGAGTTTGGCCGAATTGATAGATGCCGCAGAGACGCGGACTTGGATGTGGGCTCTCTTCTTGGTGCGGACAGAGAGCCGGTATTGCCTTTGGAGCAGGTGGCAGCCAGTTTGTCAGAGGATGTACCAGAAGCATGCCAGTTCCTCTCAGCCACCATGCACTTGCGTTTAAGGGTGGCGAGGTCTTAGTCATACCAGGAGTTTGACTTGGCTTTGGGCTTCAAGCGGATCATCACGAAAGGGGCAAGAACATCAAGAGTATCAGAGATAGCAGAGCGGAGCATGGAGAGGGCTGTGTCAGGGTGTGAGTCAGCCAAAGGGGCAAGAGAGGGTGAGAAAGTGGTGGTGAAAGCCTCAGCTGACACATGCTTCATGGGTCAGATAAGCGAGAAGGTAGGTGGCAGTGCTGGAGTTGGCTTGACCTGAGGGGTGGAGAGAGTGAGCTGGGAGGAAAGGAGAAAGTGTTTACTCCAGGAGAAAGGAGTGGTGAGAGGGATAGAGAGGGGAAGGTCTGTAGAGATCAGGAGATCCAGAGTCTTCCCTGCAGAGTGAGTCGGGCCAGAGGGGAGGATAGAGAGTGAGAGAGAGTAACAGAGATCGCGAAAGAGACCAGAGGAAGGACAGGAGGCATGTAGGTGGATGTTAAAATCTCCAAGAAGGAGGTGTTGAGTGGTCAAAACCAGGAGGGAAGAGGAGAGATCCACCCACTCAGAGAGGAAGGATGAGATCTGGCCAGGTGGCTGATAGATGGTAGCCACAGTAAGGGAATGGCTAGGAGAGAGAGAGAGAGAGAGAGAGAGAGAGAGAGCCTGCAGACAAGGCATTCGAAAGATGAGTAGGCCTGCGTAGGAATGACAGAGGCAGGAGTCCACTCAGGGAAGATCAGGGCAACACCCCCTCCGGAGCGGTTGGACCTGGGTGCAGAGAGGATCTTGTAGCCGTCAGGGAGGAGAGTGTCAAAGCTTGTGACAGAGTTGGTCATGAACCATGTCTCGGTGAGACAGAGGACATCAGGTCAAGTTATTTCAGGGGGCGGCAGATGTCAGAGGAGTGTTTGACAGTTGGTTGAGCAAGAGTTCAGAGTGGCAATATGGAGAAGGTTGCCGTCCTTGAAAGACTTCCGGAGAGGGGTACAAATCAGAGGTACACCCTGCGGAGGTGTAGAAGGAGCCGGAGGGGGGGCAGAAGAGGAAGGAGGAGAGGGCAAGGTAGCCAAGGAGGAGACAGCAGTGGGAGGCAAGGAAGCTGTGGAGGGAAGTGAGGGGACAGCAGGAGAAGGAAGGAAATTGATGAGGCGCGGGAATCGTCTATCAAAGAGGGGAAGATTGACCTGAGGGCCTTGTACCAAGACGGTACAATTGAGGTAAACATTAATGATGACCGTAGAGGAGTCGAAGGAGGCCAGGAGGGCCTCCCACCGGGTGCCACCATTAATGGGAAAAGAAGAGAGAGGAGAAAGCACATAGATCATATGAAGAGTTCATAGGTCTGGCGAGGGAACGACAAAGAGGATGTCGGTGAGGGTTTGCCTAGAGGAGGTTCTGGTATAGGTGTCGGCGATAGGGAGGCCTGGTTTGGAGACCAAGATATCCTTTTTAAACTTCTTCCTACCAGATTTAGTGAGGAGAGCAGGATAGTCAATAGAGTAGCAGTTAGAAAAGATAGGAGAGACAGACAGCACCATAGAGTAGGTCGGGATAGGAGAGAAGGGGAAGATGGAGGGGGGGTGGCTAAGGGCACTGTGGGAGGAAACAGGGAGGGGAGCAAGCAGACAAGACAGGGAGAGATGAGACAATAGTTGACAATTGGACAAGACGACAGGCGCTCAGACAATGGTAGAAAGTTTGCTAGATTAATGCTTTGGTAAGAAGTAAACCACAGAATGGCACTACTTAGACAATGTCGTCAAGATACTGGAGTCAAAATACACCTAGGTCTGAGAGTTCCGCACAGAGAGGGAAAGGCCCAGGCTACACAATGCAATTCCAAACACTTTCACAATAAAATTTTTGAACACACCTAGTAAAAACACATCTAAGTCTGAGAGTCCTGCAAAAGGGGAAAAGGCCTAGGTTTCACAATGCAATTTTAAAATACTTTCACAATGCAGTTATTGAACAAATCTAAGTCTGAGAATCTGCTATGTGGCAGGGTTCCAATCGTAGAGTCAGTATCTAGTTACTAACCCGGCCAATCCTAACTTGCTAATTCACTGCTGGTTGATGGCCAGCCACTGGCTTCCCCTGCTGGCACCTGCAGACACTGGCAGGAGTCGCCAATGTTGGAGCTGCCCTTTGCCTAGGGGCCCTTAGCTGTAGGCGCTGCACGGGCAGAAGGCTGCCCTGTGGAGGCTGGTTAAGAGTGGTGACATGCCTAATCAGAACACAGATGGGAAGGCGGGGAGGCGGGCACTGGGACCAGGAAGTGGGAGGCCTCGAGGTGAAGCACCAAGCGTGCTAAGGGTACAACGTCCTTTCATCACGGGATGTTTTTTCGCAGGGTTTTTTACTACAAATTTTTTAATGAAAAAAAACCCATACATTCTTTTGGTTTGGGGTGGTTGGAAAATTATATACATGGGATGTGGGTGTTTGGGAATAGATAAAAACCGAAAGGGAATGGGGGGTTGGTGGGCGGACCCCCCCAAAAATTATTTAAAATAAATTTGCAGTAAAAAACCCCATGAAAAAACATCTAGCGGTGAAATGACATGGAACCATGCTAAGACATCAGTAAAAGTAACACACAAACAAGAAAGAAAATACAGTAAATGCCCCTGGGAGCTCTCACCCCGATGGATGCAGCATTGAAGTGGCTGCCACCAGTATGAACCGAGGGATATGACCCTCTTCAAAGCCCTGGGCCTCACGCCTAATCAGAAAGCAGATGGGAAGGCTGGGAGGTGGGCACTGGGACCAGGAAGTCGGATGCCTCAAGGTGAAGCACTGAGCGTGCTAAGATATCAGTAAAAGTAACACCCAAACAAGAAAGAAAATACAGTTAATGCCCCTGGGAGCTCTCACCCCGATGGATGCAACGTTGAAGATGAAAGCGTATTCAAGATGAAACATACAATTTGTTGCAGAAGCAGGGGCCATCGCTGTCCCCATCGATGTACCAGATGCTTGCAGGTAAAAATGTGAATCAAAGTGGAAGAAGTTGTTATGTAAGATTATTTTGGTTAGTTCAAGTACAAAGATTTTAGCTCCCTGACAATTCTCTTCTCTTAATAAGGCCCATTCAAGAACTTCAATTCCCCTCCAAGTGTGGGATTGAGGTATATAAACTATGTATACCAAAGGACACTACAAT
Organism: Ambystoma mexicanum; assembly: GCF_040938575.1. Lineage (NCBI taxonomy): Eukaryota > Metazoa > Chordata > Amphibia > Caudata > Ambystomatidae > Ambystoma > Ambystoma mexicanum. The sequence continues at coordinate 426,016,662 of NC_090930.1, read as the reverse complement.
GCAATCTGGTGGCAATGTGCCTAACGCTTTAATGCATTTAAGGAAATCAGATGTATCCCTTAGTTATGTAGAGGTCCCCTGTACAGTGGACTGTAATACTCTGTCCAGACAGATAGCTAGAGGGTCAAATGTGCTCTCAGTGCCCGCTACTATGGGTCTCAGAGGGGGGTTCCTTAGATCTTTATGTATTTTAGGGAGGCCATAAAATACAGGAGCGATTGGAAACGCTTTGGTCAGAAAAGCCTTTGTCTTTGTAACGCTCACCTGACTCCCACGGAGGCGCTGGTCTAGTCTGGGTTGCTGTGGCCTCTTCGAGCGTGATGCGCAGAACTCGGAACACCGACTGAACAGGACCCTCAAATCTTGCTTGTCTGGCCCGTAGGAATATCCTTCTGCAGATGAGAAAGGGGATTAACAGTCTGTAGAATAGTGTGCTTGCACCCCCTTTCCCCCCTTCGTTCTTCTCTAACTTCCTCCGAAATCCCCGGTTGAAGCTCACCTTATGGTTTGAAAGGATGAACTCTCCATCCTGCTTCTGGTGCAGGGGCGCGTGTTTGTCCAGTTACTTCACTGGTTTTCAGAATGGCGCTGGCAAAATCCACTTGACTTTTCCGAGCGGAACGCCGTAAGTATGAAGATTACAAAAGTTCAAGTGTTGAGCCTCCTTTTCTGTTGCCTTCCTAACCTGTGATCTGTCCTTTATTTCAGGTGCAGAATGAAGGCGATGCGTTGAGGGATTGAATTGCTGATGGTAAACTCAGGTGAGTTAGCGATGGGGGCGACCCCTCTTAATGTCTTTATATTCCTCCAGTAATGTCTTTTGTCCTTTCCCCATAGGGGCCGGGGTGCGGTACCTGCCAACGAAGCGGCGCCGACCTGAAATGAGGAATGGTCCACCAACAGAAGACCGGTAAGTGTTATGGCAGAAAATTAGGCTTTCCTCATATGTTCCTTCTGCTCACCTTTTGTCTCTTCTTCTCTCCCCTAGGCGCAGAGATGTGGCGACCGGAGCAGACAATCGCGGTGGAGCCAGAAGAACTCCCGAGGACAGGTGAGTGAAGCGCGGCGCTGCAGCGAGCAACGCAGTGCTTTTAAATGAAAGTCTTTTCTCAGGAACACTGGCGTGAAGGTTCCGGATGCAGGTAAGAGGTTTGATAAAATTCTTGGTTTTCACCTTTCTCTTCTCTTCTTTCCTTACAGGTGTTCCAGGATCGAGGTGGGCGTGGCTGGAGACCAGATGCAGGAGCAGACACGGTGAGCGTTCAGCTGCTTGGATGCAGAACAACGCGAAGCGTGAGCTACTGTCTGGGCGTGGCTTAAATAGCCCCCAAAGTAGTTCCAGGTAAGTATCCTTCCCTGGCCACGCCCGAGTGGCAAAATAGTCCCAATGAAAAAATAGTCCCTTTTAGGTCTCAGGCAGGCCTGAATCTTGCGGCATGGTCTGCATCAGGTAAGTGCACAAAACACCTTCCTTTATGAGCCTGGCGCCTATGGCGCCAGGACTGATGTCCAACATGAGCCTGGCGCCAACGGCGCCAGGACAGAGTCCAAAGAGCCCCTATAAGGGGCCGCTGGACTTTTACCCGGGGGCATGATGCCTGCTCCCGGGGGTGGTGGGCCTGGCCTGGTGCTCCGGGGGTAGGCATCATGACAGCACTCCCCCACAAGCCCCCCCCCCCAAGGTCGTTCCCTCTGGAGGTTTCGGTTTGTTTGGGAAATTCCGATGGAACCTTTTTACCAGCCGAGGTGCATCTATGTGGTCGCTGGGTTCCCAAGACCTTTCCTGAGGCCCGTACCCTTTCCAATCAATTAGATAGAAAAGTTTTGATTTTGAGATCTTAGAATCCAAAATGTTCTTCACCTCGAATTCAGGCTCCCCATCTATCTGGATTGGTTCTGGTGGCTTTATTAATCTGGTTCCTGGTTGCACTGGTTTCAAAAGTGACACATGAAAAACGGGGTGAATCCGCATGTTAGCTGGTAGATCGAGCTTGACTGCCACTGGGTTAATTATAGCTTTGATCGAGTAAGGGCCCAAATACCTTGGATTAAAAGTTCGAGGTCCCTTGAGCAATAAATGTTTGGTAGCCAACCATACTTGATCCCCTATTTGGTATGGAGGCTCCTCACTCTGATGCAGATCCGCATTCTTTTTGTATTTCCCTTTCGCTTGTTGCAAATGTGCAGTTGCATCCTTGAAGGCTTGAGTTATCGTGGAATGCAAATGGTCCACTGCGGGCATTTCAAGGCTCAGAGGTGAGTCCAGGTCTGAAGTACGAGGGTGATGTCCATATAGGGTATAAAAGGGGCTTTGTCCAGTTCCAGAGTGTACCGAGTTATTGTATGCATATTCGGCCACCCATAAAATATCCTTCCAATTACCCTCCGATTGGTGCAACATACATCGTTGGTATTGTTCAAGGGTCTGGTTCGTTCTCTCCGTCTGACCATCGGTCTGTGGGTGGTGGCTGGTTGAGAGTCTTACGTCAATTTGTGCCAGTTGACAACACTTTCTCCAAAAATGAGAAATAAACTGGCTTCCTCGGTCGGAGACTAGTATGGACGGGAATCCATGCAAACGGATGATATTTTCGAGGAATTCCTTGGCTAGGACAGAAGCTGAAGGTAATCCTTTCAACGGAATAAAATGGGCCATCTTGGAAAATAAATCCTCCACAACCAGAATAGTATTGTATCCATTACAAGGGGGCAGGTCCGTGATAAAATCTAGTGACAAGGTGTGCCAAGGTGCTGGTGGAATGTCTAAAGGCTGAAGAAGACCGGCGGGTTTTGTCTTTTGGCCTTTGTTTTGGGCGCAAACTCCACAGGACATCACGAAAGATTTAATATCCTTTCGCCAGGAAGGCCACCAGAATTGTCGTTTAATTTTTTCCTCAGTTTTGGCAATGCCAGGATGTCCTTCCATCAGGGTATCATGATGACGGGAAATAACCAGTTCTTGCAATTCCTTTTCTGGCAGAAATAAGCGTCCTTGGAAGTAAGGTAGGCCATCGTTGACCGAAAAGTAAGACCCCCTTTGGATCCAATCCTGCAAGGCTGTAGAGTCCAGGAGTTGTTTTACCCGTGCTTGAATGTCTTCAAGGGTTTGTAAAGAGGTTATCCCCAAAATTCTTTGTTCGGGAGTTATCGGCACAGGTTCTGAGTTTGTGTCTATTTCTCCCATTCCTATTCGAGATAGCGCGTCCACTTTGCCATTCTTACAGCCGGGGCGGTAAGTGATTACAAAATCGAACTCAGCAAAGAACAAAGCCCATCGGAGCTGACGTGACGATTGAGCCTTGGCAGTTTTTAAATATTGTAAGTTTCGGTGATCAGTGATCACGGTGATGGTATGCCTGGCGCCAAGAAGATAATGCCGCCAAGCCTTAAAGGCGGACTTAATGGCTAATAATTCCTTGTCGGTGATTGCATAATTTACCTCAGGCGGCGAGAACTTTCTGGACCAAAATGCTACGTGGTGCAGTTGGTTGGTTTCAGGGTCTCTCTGAGACAGGACAGCTCCCATGGCTAAGCTGGACGCGTCGGTTTCGACTATATAAGGGAGATCGGGACGCGGGTGCTTCAAAATAGGTGCGGACGTGAATTTAGCTTTCAATTCCTGAAAGGCCTGTTCGGCTTCCTCGGTCCATTCGAAGCGTTTATTTTTTTGCAAGAGTGCAGTGATGGGTTGTACCACACGTGAAAATTCCGGCATAAATCTGCGATAAAAATTAGCAAAACCAAGCATGCTTTGGACACCTTTCACCGAACTAGGTGATGGCCATTTGAGGATGGCATCCACTTTTCGTGAGTCCATTCGGACCCCTTTAGGTGTCAGGATGAATCCAAGAAACTCAACCTCGGTGGTATGGAAAACGCACTTTTCCAGCTTTGCAAACAGTTTGTGCTGGCGCAATTTCTCAAGGACGGCCCTGACATGCTTTCTGTGATCAGATTCCAAAGAGGAGTACACAAGAATGTCATCGATATATACGACAACACAAACATCGATGAGTTCCCGAAGGACATCGTTCATGAAGAATTGGAAGGCAGCAGACGCGTTACACAACCCGAAAGGCATCACCTGGTATTCGAATAATCCATATTTTGTACGGAAGGCTGTTTTCCATTCGTCGCCTTCTTTTACTCGCACCAGATGATAAGCCCCCCGGAGATCTAACTTGGTGTATACGCAAGCGTCCTTCACCTGGTCAAGGAGTTCAGGGATCAGAGGCAGAGGGTAACGGTTTTTAACAGTTATCTGGTTCAATGCGCGGTAGTCGATATAAGTTCTAAGGTCTCCTTCTTTTTTGGGCACGAAGAACAAAGCAGAGGATGCCGGAGACTTTGACGGGCGAATGAAACCATTGGCTAGGTATTGATCTAAATATTGTCTCAAATGCAGATTCTCAGGTTCAGTAAGGGCATAAATCCTGCTACAAAGGGGTTGTGCACCGGGCACCAGATCGATTTGGCAATCGTACGATCTGTGGGGAGGTAACCTGTTGGCCTGTTCCTTTTGGAAGACGTCCTGAAAGTCTTGGTATTCCGGAGGTAGTTGCATAGAGACAGAGGTTACAGACGCTAGACTAATCTTCAGATTTTCTGGGTAGCAGGTTTGTGCACAATCCGGGAAGGTTATTCTCTTCGCTCGCCAATCAATTCGAGGATTATGTGTCTCTAACCAAGGAATTCCGAGAATAACCTGAAACTGTGGAGCCTTGATTACATCTAACACAACTGCCTCCCGATGGCCGTCCGGACCTATAAGTGTCACCTCAGCAGTGGAATGTGTTACCGGTCCAGAGGCAATTTCGGTTCCATCGACTGTGGTGATGACATCTTTGCTGGTTTTAGGACGCAGAGGGAGGTTAATCCTAGAGACCAATTCACGATCCACATAATTTCCTATAGCCCCACTATCGATGTATGACTTTATTGCATGCAACCGCTTAGGCTGTTCCGGATCTACGAGGACCATTGGCACAATGAAATGCGAGGTCTGAGAGTTAGTTTTCAAGCTCGGCAAGCGGACCCCTACGCTTGTCGGGCGTGGTCGTTTCCCAAAACAGAGTCTTCATGGTTTTTATCAGCGGCTCCTACCACCTTCTTGGGTGGTTTTGCTGGGCAATCTCGTAGAAAGTGTCCAGAGGACCCACAATAAAGACATAATTGCATCTGCCGTCTTCTTTCACGTTCTTTTTGAGTTAAAGGTCCTTTAACCCCTCCAATTTGCATAGGCTCAGAGACATCAGCACCCTTGGGGTTAGCGTGGGTCTTGACCAACACCCGGGTCGCAAACTTGGACCGATCTGCTTTTCTGTTTTGAAGTCTGTGATCCAATTGGACCACTAAGTCTATATATTCTGTGCATTCTTGGGGCGGATTTACAACTTGGGCCAGGACATCTTTAAGTTCTCCGCGTAGACCTCGATAAAATAACGTGATTCTTTTTTTCTCTAGCCACCCAGTTTCCACAATTAGTCTATTAAAGGTTGCAATGTAGGATAGGAGGTCCTGATTGCCCTGTCGCAGGGATAGGAGTTCGTCATCCAGAGCCTGCCCCTGAGAGTGTCGAGCAAATAACCTTTCCATGCTTGCTTGAAATCCTTGAAAATCACGGAGAATCGGGTCATCTTGAGTAACCAGTGGAACTGACCAATCGGCAGCACAGCCGCTGAGATATGACAATACAAAGGCTACCTTGGTCTGGCCATTAGGGAAGGCCCCAGGTCTGCATAGGAAGTGCAAACGACGCTGATTCATGAATACGGCGAATCGTTTGGGGTCCCCAGCAAAGCGTTCGGGTGGGGCCAGCGGCATGTCTCCAGGTAGATTAATCTGCACAGGGTTACTGGGAACCACAGGAGCGGGGTTCCCCCCGGAACCGGGTAGAGGAGTGTGTCCAGCTTGCCCTTGCAAAAACTGTCTAGCCAGGTCATCAGTTCTTTCCTTTGATACAATCACTTCCCTCCTGAGAGCATTAGTCTCTTGACGAGCGGCGTGTACTTCGGCCCGTAATTCCCCCAGTAGCTGGGCCAAATGATCAGTCTCAGAAGTTTCCATAGCGCCTGGGTGGGAATTTGTAGGAAGGCTTCGCGTTCTGTAACGCTCACCTGACTCCCACGGAGGCGCTGGTCTAGTCTGGGTTGCTGTGGCCTCTTCGAGCGTGATGTGCAGAACTCGGAACACCGACTGAACAGGACCCTCAAATCTTGCTTGTCTGGCCCGTAGGAATATCCTTCTGCAGATGAGAAAGGGGATTAACAGTCTGCAGAATAGTGTGCTTGCTCCCCCCTTCCCCCCTTCGTTCTTCTCTAACTTCCTCCGAAATCCCCGGTTGAAGCTCACCTTATGGTTTGAAAGGATGAACTCTCCATCCTGCTTCTGGTGCAGGGGCGTGTGTTTGTCCAGTTACTTCACTGGTTTTCAGAATGGCGCTGGCAAAATCCACTTGACTTTTCCAAGCTGAACGCCGTAAGTATGAAGATTACAAAAGTTCAAGTGTTGAGCCTCCTTTTCTGTTGCCTTCCTAACCTGTGATCTGTCCTTTATTTCAGGTGCAGAATGAAGGCGATGCGTTGAGGGATTGAATTGCCGATGGTAAACTCAGGTGAGTTAGCGATGGGGGCGACCCCTCTTAATGTCTTTATATTCCTCCAGTAATGTCTTTTGTCCTTTCCCCATAGGGGCCGGGGTGCGGTAACTGCCAACGAAGCGGCGCCGACCCGAAATGAGGAATGGTCCACCAACAGAAGACCGGTAAGTGTTATGGCGGAAAATTAGGCTTTCCTCATATGTTCCTTCTGCTCACCTTTTGTCTCTTCTTCTCTCCCCTAGGCGCAGAGATGTGGCGACCGGAGCAGACAGTCGCGGTGGAGCCAGAAGAACTCCCGAGGACAGGTGAGTGAAGCGCGGCGCTGCAGCGAGCAACGCAGTGCTTTTAAATGAAAGTCTTTTCTCAGGAACACTGGCGTTAAGGTTCCGGATGCAGGTAAGAAGTTTGATAAAATTCTTGGTTTTCACCTTTCTCTTCTCTTCTTTCCTTACAGGTGTTCCAGGATCGAGGCGGGCGTGGCTGGAGACCAGATGCAGGAGCAGACACGGTGAGCGTTCAGCTGCGTGGATGCAGAACAACGCGAAGCATGAGCTACTGTCTGGGCGTGGCTTAAATAGCCCCCAAAGTAGTTCCAGGTAAGTATCCTTCCCTGGCCAAGCCCGAGTGGCAACATAGTCCCAATGAAAAAATTGTCCCTTTCAGGTCTCAGGGAGGCCTGAATCTTGCAGCATGGTCTACATCAGGTAAGTGCTCAAAACACCTTCCTTTATGAGCCTGGCGCCTATGGCGCCAGGACTGATGTCCAACATGAGCCTGGCGCCAACGGCTCCAGGACAGAGTCCAAAGAGCCCCTATAAGGGGCCGCTGGGCTTTTACCTGTGGGCATGATGCCTGCTCCCGGGGGTGCTGGGCCTGTTGCTCCGGGGGTAGGCATCATGACAGTCTTAGGGTTAATCGACTCATTCCAGTGTGCTCTGTCTAATGTCTCTTTAATACGTGCTGTGATGTTCAAGTTAGGATCATTATCATTCTTGATGTAGCTATCAGTGTCATCTAAAAGTTCTCTACAGCGTTTGTTATAAAAAGGGGTGTCCATAAGGACTATGGCAACCCCTTTGTCTGCAGGGTTTAATATAAGTGTAGTGTCATCTGCTAACTGTCTGATCAGGGCAACTTGATGCTTCCGTAAATTGTAGTTCTTGATCTTGGAGTAATTTATGGACTTATCTTTGATCATTTTATTTTCCAATATCTCAAGCGCTATATTGTTAATCTGTAGATCAAAATGGCTTTTTGGTCTCTTTCTAAATAGTCAAAGGTACGTGATTAATCTTCTTGTAGAGGTTGTAAATCCCCAAAAAGTTTCAGTCTCCTCTTCCGAATTAATCTGAACTGATTAACTCTCTCTTCGAAAAAATTTGAACTTTTTGTGGGTGTAAAGGAGATGCCTAAATTCAACATACCCATTTGTGGCTTTGACAGCTGTTTACACAAGATGTTAACAACTAGCTCTTCAACTGTCTGTTTTTGGACCTTAGATTTCGTTGTGCCACGTTCAGTTTTCCTCTTTCTAAAAAAGGAACTGCGGATAGTGAGGTGGAAGGTATGTTCCCCTGGGTTAGACTCAATCTGCGAGGTTGTATTGGTAAGGTATCTGTACCCAGAATGATATTGTCAGTGGGATGTGTAGTAGTACTAGTTTCACGGCTCCCTGTTCTGGGTACTCTTGATGGTGGTCTATTCATACATTAAGGTCAATTTGCCTGATAAAAACTACTGCCATGTTTAGACAATTTCTTGTAGGTAATCTAATGTATCTCTTCTAAATTTACGGCTCTTTCGTTGCTCGATGTCTTTTTTATATGTATCCAAGGAAGTGTTAACGTCTACCAAAATAGTCTGTGGTTCCTCGTTCCTCTTAAACGATGCCAATTGTTGTGTAAGATCCTCTATCTTTGAATATAAATGAGATTCAGACTTAGACAGTTCCTCTATTGTTAAAAGAATCAAGTCGAGAGAACATTTGTTTAGTATTTGTTGCCATCTCTTTATGAAGTCTGGATTATCCTTACGTAGGGTTGGGCGAAGATATACCTGCAATCCTCTTGGGGTTCTCTGAGCTCGATAATATTGTGCCAGAGTAGACACATGTAGTTTCTGGGATATTTCACGTCTAATACGTTTTTCAAGTTGGAAAATGATTTTGTCTGGATTAAAGGTCAGAGGAGTTGTGGATTCAATATCTTTGATGAGACCAAGGATTCTGTTAGCCTCTAGTTCGTCAAAGGCTAAGGTAGTTGCCATTTTATTAGTCAATTCATTGATTTTGGAAAACGACATAGCCCCTAATCAAAGTGAGTCAGTGGGTGCACTTCAGTGAAAATTGTGCCACACCCTCGAAAAGAAGAGGGAAAACAACAGATTTGTCAAACAACACGGATGTTGCATACCTAGATGATGTAAGTATCAAGTAAAAAGGATAAAGAAACTTTTGGTGCAGAGGAGAGTAAGAGCACCCTGGCACAAGGTGGAACGTCAATAACAAAAGGAAGTAAAGAGCCTTAAATAAGGACCCTTGCGTCCCCTGCACAACCAATAGAATGAAACCAGTTAAAATTCTTCGAGATGTAAATCAAAATTAATAAACTGGCACATTTGTAAACAAAACAGTAAATTATATAGACTCTCAAATAGATCAATTAATAATGTAGTCAAACAAATAAAGAGCTCTACCCGTTTCGGTATTCCCCTTCATCAGGAGCAGAGTTAAGTCGTCAATTCAACAGATTCAATCTTTCATTACTATAAGGTAAACACAGTGTATTAGCTAATTATGTACTCATATACCCAACTTAAAAAAACAAGAGAATTTATTATAACAATCATTGAGAAATCAAACTCCCATATTAAGGATCCCTATTCACCTGGATTCCAACAGTGGCTAATTTTAGTGAACTAAACAGCAATCGTAGTAAGTAGAGTAACTCTTCACCATAATCACCACATCCCAATCTGGCCCAATCTGTGGAAAAGTAGAAAACACGATATGGCTAGGTGGAGTTCTGGAATAAATGCTTTCTTCCTATTACAAAGATAAAGAGCCGGATTTCTTACCTAAAGATAATAGGCAGAGATGAATACGGTTGTCTCCTCGTTGCAACAAGTTTTAGAGTCTGTGAGACTGATCTGTACAATTACAAAACTAAATGTCAGTAAGATACTCAATACTAATCTAATGTATTAAGAATCCCAAAGTCAGTCATTTTATTAAATACTGGTCTAATGTATTAGGTATCCCAAGGTGTGTGGAAGTAGAAAGAAACTCTTCTCTTCCTACCTTAATGCAGAGTCATGATTGGTCTCTGTAAGTGCCAGCAGATGTGGTGTATACTAATGTAATGACAAAAGCATCAAGGGATTAGGTCACTACTGTAATGTACAACTTCAGACATACAATGTAATGTGGTAGACCCACTAGTGAAGATCCATTTCCACCAATGATTGCCTATAAAAGAGGCAGAAACTTCTGTGACCGTTTGGTTGAGGCAGAGAAGATAGGCAATCATTGGTGGAATGGGAAAACGTTTGTTAAGCTGTCTATCTAGTTGGATAAGCCTCCAGTTCTTTTTTATAATCCTAGCTATGTGGTGACTCTGACTAGAGTATCTCATAGTGTACAAGAACGGCGTGTCCCTATTCTTGTGTTTTGGGGTAAACAACTCTTCCCGTGTTCTGGTGCTTGCTTATGTGTGTGCTTCTTTTAATATGTCAATAGGCTACCTCCTCTCCTGCTATCTCATTGTGAGTTTGTCACATTTGTTTTTCAAATGTTGGTGCGTGTAAAGACTGGGGCGGGGTTATTTGTACTCCTGCCCTCTATATGGCAGAGTACAAGCACAGAGCACCCTAGCCAAGATTCTCTATATGATAGAATGGACGAGCAACCAAGGCTTAAACTCTCAGGAGGTGATGCGGGCTGGTTCTTAAGTACAGTATAGTCCACTATCCCCCCCAAAAAGGAATGTCCACACACTATGTTATGTGCTAACACAGTTCTTTATATAAGTAAGATTCAAATATATATATATATATATATATATATATATATATATATATATATATATACACAATTAATAACACACTTTGTGCTTTGGAAAATCTAATATGGTAAATATGTACAATGTCTACCACAGTTCACTTCACTCTTGACTCCTTTAAAATGCACCAACCGCTGACATTTCTAATGGCATACAAATCAAACAGTAATGTATGTAAACATATGACATAGGAATGAAGACAAGTTAGGTTAAACAATGGCAGAATAATTTGTCCCACTATCATGAAACAGTTCTGTGTGAGCATCCCCCCACCTGGGCAATCCCTCGCGCCGAGATTCTTTGGATAAAATGTGAACACTGTCGTCGAGATAGCAGCTTTGACCTTCGCGGTGCTCGTGGACGATCGGTCGTGGACGTTCTGTGAAGGCAAGGCGTGCGGTGCACCTTGGGGACAAGAGTTTGTTGCTGCAAAGATGACTCGATGAAGAACGTAGGCCCGGCAGCGGGCTTCGGGTGTCAGCGTTGGCGTGGACGATCGGGACTCGACCATGCCTGGCTTTTGGATCTTTGTTGGTTTTTGTGGGCGTCGGGTGTCGGGAAAACCACAGGCGGATTTGCCTCCGTTCGTCAATGACCTCGACTTTCTCCGATGGGACAAATCGGTCGACGGTGATGACAAGAGAGTCCTTCGTTTCAAATGTCTTAGGCAAAGGGTGGAGCGTTGCGGATCCAGTCGTCGAGTAGCACAGCGTCAAGGTGTCCCCGCTTCTGGGCAACACGACATGACGAGCATGTTTAAGGCAAACCTCCGAACCCTGGTCAACGACAATGTACTTCGATGGCCTTGATGTCCAGGGCCTTCACTTTGAGATTCCTTGGCGGACCACGCCTCCGATAAACAGCCTTTCGGGACTGGCTTCAAGGGCACCTCAGTGAAGGTCGGCTTTCTGCACGATGTTACTTCGTAGCTCAGGAAGAGGTCTCCTAGCTAGGTCCTCTCTTAGATCAGTCCTGGAAGACTCGACAGCTTTCGGATTTCATCGATGGAAAACAGCAGCAAAGCCTTCTTCTTCCAGCTGAGCTTCAAGGCTAAGCATCAAGGTTCGACTTCAGCATATGAATAATTCTGGAAAGTAAGAGGTCTCCAGATATACTGTTCTGTCTCTCATTCACACTGCTGAGCCAGGCTCAGGCAGCCAGTCATTCAGAAGGACATTCATGCAGGCAGGCAGCCAATCAGGCTCACAGTGCATTCAGGCCTTTCACTTCCACCCAGACAACCATAACAAGGAATGTGGATTGGGGCAAGCACCCAGCCTTTGAGCCCACCACACTGCATTCATGTCAATTTCAGGCAGGGATATCTCATTCTTTGTGTCACACGCACAGCAACTAGACACCCATAACATAAAGTGCATATTGGTCACACACTCCATTCACACAGGTCCCACCCGAAGGGTGTACCCACAACATACAGTCACTGGGAAGGCTCCAGCCAGTCTGGCCTGGACTTCCCCACAATACAATACATGGTTCTTCCACCCAACAGCCAGTCAAGGGAAGGGACAGAGTCAGGGCTTCCAGGACTTTGGGAAAACAAGGTGATAAGTAATAGAAACCAAGATGCGGTAGGGGCCATCTTGTCTCCTATCAGGAATCCACTGATTCCTATGGCAGGGCCTGGGTATCCAAAATGGAGGCTACTCAGAGCACCTGTCAAATTCAGCATGGAGCTGCCACCAGCCCATAACAACCTGCTCTGTGGGCCACACACAGGTGCCCAAAAACATACACTAGGTGTCACAAACCCTCGCCCAAAACCCCCTCTGGCAAACCCATGGGTCAGGACTCGGGCCTCTAGAGCCTGGCATCCTCTTCAAAAGCCCTCATGGGGCCAGTCCTGGTGCCTATGGCGCCAGGCTCATACACCATGAAAAAACAATGTGCTTGGGAACTACTTTATTGTATTGTCAGCCAACATGGAGGCATCCACATAGCTTGGTTTCTAAGAACCAAGCTATGCGGTCTAGTGTTTTGGGTGTGGTAGCCTAGGGACTACTCTTCCTGGACTATTTTGTTGGGGCTATTTAAACCACACCTGAGCAAGACAACACGCTTCGTGTTACTTTGCAGCTTGCAACGTGACGCTCACCGTGTCCAGCTATTCCCTCGAACCTCGGAGAAGCAGAACCCGCAAGGAGACAAAAGGAACATCATAAGCAGCAGCATCTTACCTGCAGTCTTCATCTTTAAACACTCGCACCTACTGAGAACAGCTTCCTTGAATCTGCACGCCTCCCAGACAGAACGACCTAAAGGAGGAAGATAGAGGCAACATTAAAGAAAGCAGTAGAGACATTTAGAAATTACAAACTGCTCAAAAGGCTTACCTGGCTGGTCGCCTCTCGGCTGGCACCACTCCAGACATTCCACTCGCGCTGAAGAACAACGCGACCTACAAGGAAGGAAAACACAGGTTAGCAAAGGCAAGACTTTGCAGCGCTGTGCATAGCGCTTACTTACCGCATCACAGCGCTCTTAATGCGCCAACATTTACCAGCGGGGCTCAACCAAGCCAGTTCGCCGCGCTGAAGCTCTGCATACCTAAGGTAGAAAAAAGAGACATTTTAAACAAAGAAAGGCATGCAGGATAGCAACAAAACTAAAGAACAGCAATAAGACCTACCTGAACAATATCAAACGGGCTGGCGTCAGTGAAGTAACTGCACCGCACTCGCCCATGAAAGACAACGCGCCCCTGCAAAGAAGGCAGGACGGAGAGCACGCCTAATTCTACCACAAGGTGAGGAGAGGGCGCCAGAGGGACTGAAATCATACGGGGTGGAGGGAGGATACTTACCCCAGTCGGTCAGTCTTGAACACAGTGCTCCTGTACTTTCAGGCAGAACCTTCCCTGCAGACCACATCAGGGCAAAGCTGAGAAGCATACCAGCGAGTAACCCGGCTGTGTGGCGTGCCTGTGGATACCAGGTGAGCATAACAGAACGCAAAGACTACCATAACAAATCCACCTGGGGGCCATGGAGACATCAGAAATGGACCAATTGGCCCAATTACTAGGAGAGCTTTGTGCTGAGGTTCATTCTGCCCGACAAGAGGCTAATGCCCTCCGGAGAGACCTAATAGTGACCAAGGAACGCACTGAAGAGATTAGCAGGCAATACTTGCAATCACAGGCAGGACAGACGCCTCTACCTGGAAGCAATCCAACGATGCAAAACCCTGCCATACCACCCACTCCGGTACAGATCACGTTACCTGGAACAGTGCCCCTGGCATCACCAGAAAGGTTCTCAGGTGACCCACGGAAGTATGCAGCATTCATCAATCAGTGCCGCCTTCATTTTCTTTGTAGGCCTGGAGCATTTCCAAACGACCAAGCTCGGGTAGCTTTTGTCTTATCATACCTGAGTGGTAGTGCAGCAGATTGGTCGCTGCCGTTGGTAACCAGTGGTCGAAGAGTACGAAAAGAAGTAGTGGAACTATGTTCCCTGCTGGCCTGCACCCACTCCCCACAAACCCCATCACCATGCCGCCTCCCACACACAATACAAGCCCCCAAACACTTGCACCTGCTGTTTAAGGGAACATTCAGTGCAGTGCACTGAAAGTGCAAGCTGCAACATCTTTCTACACTTTTATTTTAAAACGAAACCATTCTGGAACGGTTTCTTATTAAAATAAAAGTATAGGAGCTGTAAAACATAATTTTAAAAAGTAGAGGAGCACCGCTCCTGACCGCTCCTGCTCACTTCAACCATTGTTGGTAACCCATGATGATCCTCTATTACATGACTTTGGGGGGTACCAGAGAAAAATGGAAAAACATTTTGCTCGCCATACCCAGGAACAAGCAGTAGACCATGAACTCTTGTCCCTCCAACAGGGGAATCAGGACCTGTTAATGTACATTGCTACCTTCAACAGACTGGTTGCCGAAGCTAGGTGGCCAGAAAACAAATGTACCACGTTATTCCATCGAGGCTTACGAGGCGAATTAAAGGACGTCTTAGCCCAGGTGGTTGATCCACCCAGAGACTGTGCAGAATTCATAAATCTGGTTGTGCAGCTAGACCACCGGTTGCAGGACCGAAAGGCAGACCGGTCTAAGATGGACCCTCGGACCGTGTATGTTCGCCCAAGAGAAAACACACCCTGTGTACCTGAAAATGCTGTAGAACCCATGCAGATTGGAGGGATACAGCCTCCATTAACAAAACAAGAGCGGGACAAAAGAAGACAACAACAGCTTTGTTTGTATTGTGGGAAACCAGGACATTTCCTGAAGGACTGTCCAGTAAAACCCCCAAGAAGAACGTCGGGGCCACAGAGAAGGATGAAGCTAAGGAATCGGAAAACTACCAAGCTCGACAAACGTAGAGGTCAGTTTGTTGAGTGAGAAGAAAGAGTTGCTGACCTTGCACTTTGCAATACCAGTGATCTTAATTAACCACCAACAGTCGTCAAGAATGCATGCCGTTGAAGCATACATCGATAGCGGAGCAGTTGGAAATTATATTGATCAAGAACTGGCAGCAGAGATGGGACTTCCTTTGTGTTCTAAGCCAACTATGGACAAGGTAACCACCGTGGATGGGACAGAAATCGCTTCCGGACCAGTAACCCAGTGCACAGCCAGGGTAACCTTGCTGTGCCAGGACGGACATTGGGAGTCTATTTCATTCGATCTCATCAAGGCACCTCAGTTCAGGCTAATACTAGGGATGCCATGGTTGGTTGCTCACAACCCTTTGATAGACTGGCGGGCACGAAAATTAACCTTCCCCGGTGACTGCTCCCCTGCCTGCTATTACCAAGAGGAGAAACCCGACGTCTGTATCCCCATGAATCCCGGAACGACAGTATCAACCCTGGGAGCAACTAATACCTTGCCAAGTGAATAGCATGATTTCCAGGATGTTTTCTGAAAGGACCAAGCCAATACATTGCCGCCGCACAGGCCCTATGACTGTCAGATCGACCTTGTTCCTGGTGCACAAATCCCTTGCGGCAGGATCTACGCTCTCACAGAACCAGAAAACCTTCATTTGAAATCCTATTTAGACTAGTACCTTGCAAAAGATTTATCCGTTCTTCGAAGTACCCTGCAGCCAGTCCTTTGCTCTTCGTACCGAAAAAGGAAGGACACTTGAGAACCTGTATTGAGTACCGCGCATTGAACCAGATCACCGTGAAGAACCGCTACCCCTTGCCACTTATCCCTGAGATGCTAGACCAAGTTAAAGATGCCCAGATTTATACCAAATTGGACCTTAGAGGTGCGTACCACCTGGTCCGAGTCAGAAAAGGAGATGAATGGAAAACCGCCTTCCGTACTAAGTACAGCTTGTTTGAATATCAAGTCATGCCCTTCGGGTTATGCAACGCTCCTGCGGCGTTCCAGTATTTTATGAATGACGTCTTCAGGGAGTTCATTGATGTGTGCGCCTTAGTGTACATAGAGGACATCTTAGTATACTCAGCCTCGGAACAAGATCATGTCAGGCACGTTCGTTCAATCCTCACCAAGCTCCGTCAACATCGCTTGTTTGCAAAGCTTGAAAAGTGCTTTTTTCACGTCACCGAAGTAGAATTTCTTGGTTTTATTCTTACTCCAGGAGGCATCAAAATGGACGTGCACAAGATCGATGCCATTCTGAAATGGCCTTCACCGACATCTCTAAAAGGGGTACAAAGCATGCTGGGCTTTGCGAACTTCTACCGCCGGTTCATCCCAGACTTCTCTCAGGTTGTGCTCCCAATCACAGTACTATTACGAAAAAACAATAAAAAGTTTGCTTGGACCGAAGAAGCAGAAGCCGCCTTTCAGGAACTTAAACAAAGGTCTACTTCCGCTCTAATCCTGTGACATCCTCGTCCAGACCTCCCTTATGTCGTTGAAACTGATGCGTCCAGTCTCGCAATGGGGGCTGTCCTTTCACAGAGAGACCCGGAAACCGGGCAGCTACATCCTGTGGCCTTCTGGTCGAAAAAGTTCTCACCTCCAGAGATGAATTCTGCCATCACAGACAAGGAACTCCTGGCTATCAAATCTGCCTTTAAAGCCTGGAGGCACTACCTTCTGGGGGCCAGGCACACCATTACAGTCATCACAGACCACCGAAACCTGCAATATCTCAAAACAGCCAAGGCCGAGTCCTCCCGCCAATTACGGTGGGCCCTTTTCTTTGCCGAATATGATTATGTAATCACATTTTGACCAGGAGTCAGAAACGGAAAGGCGGATGCCTTATCTCGCATGGGCATAGATGAAATAGTACATACAACTCCAGACCCAGTACCTATTATACCTGAAGACAAACTCTTGGGTATCACGACAGCCTTAACACAAGCAGAACTACGAATAGAAATCCAACGGACAATGAATCCTGAAGCCTACCTCACATGGCAAACTCAGGAAGAACAATATACCATCAAGGACCATATACCCTTTTTTAGGGATCACCTATATGCACCCAAGAAGGAATTACAACAGCATATTATTTCAAGCTATCACGATTCACTGATCGAAGGGCATCCTGGGATCGCCAAAACCCTAGCTAAGGTGAAAGAGAACTTTTGGTGGCCTACCTGGCATAAGGACATCATTCCGTATATTCAGTCCTGCTGTGTCTGCGCACAAAATAATCACAGAAACAAAAACCATCTGGTCTCCTGCAACCATTGGACATTCCTCCAGTTCCATGGCACACTCTTTCCCTTGACTTCATCACTGATCTACCTCCAAGCCAAGGGTTCAACACCATCCTTGTAGTTGTGGACTTATTCTCGAAGATGGCCCATTTTATTCCTCTCAAAGGCCTCCCAGACGCAGCCACTTTAGCAAAAGTGTTCCTGGAGGGCGTGATTAAGCTACATGGCTTCCCTTCGGTTCTGGTCTCTGATCGAGGCAGCCAGTTTGTTTCAAACTTCTGGAAAAAATGTTGTGCAATGGCGCAGATCGACATTCGGCTATCTAATAGTCAACATCCCCAAACGGACGGCCAAACCGAGAGAACCAATCAGACACTCTAGCAATATTTACGGTGCATGCTGCACAGGAACAAAGGAATTGGAAAGATCCACTATGGATAGCCGAATATGCATATAACAATTCTTTGCATTCAAGCACGGGACAAAGGCCCTTCTATACCCTTTATGGCAGACATCCACGTACCTCTGAACTAGACCTTCCAGCCAGCTTGGAAATGCCAGCAGCAAATACTCTACACACAACCATTACTCAGGCTTTCAAAAGGGCAAAGGAACACCTTATTCATGCCAAAAAAAAACAAAAGAGATTTGCCGACCAACACCGGAAAAAGGCCCCTGATTATCAAGTAGGAGACAAGGTTTGGTTAGCAGCTAAATTCGTACCCATCAAAGGAACCCGGACCTTTCATCCCAGATTCTTAGGACCCTATACCATTAAGGCAATTATCAACCCAGCAGCCGTGAAACTGGATTTACCACCTAATCTACACATTCACCCGGTATTCCATGTGTCCCTCCTGAAACCAATGCAACCCGGCACACGGATTGGGACACCACTTAAGCCCATACTTGTTGACGGAGAACCAGAATTCGAAGTCAAAGATATCTTGGACTCTAAATACTCTAGGACCAAGCTATATTATCTCGTCAATTGGAAAGGATTTGGACCACATGTTAGATCCTGGGAGCCCAGTGAGAATATCCACGCACCACGTCTAATCAGGAAATTCCATCGGAACTTCCCAACCAAACCTGGGCCAGACAGAAGGAACATCATGGGAGGGGCCTTAGGGGGGAGTGCTGTCACGCCCCTCACCCAAAACCCCCTCTGGCTAACCCATGGGCCAGGTGGAGTCAGGACTCGGGCCTCTAGAGCCTGGAACTACTTTATTGTATTGTCAGCCAACATGGAGGCATCCACATAGCTTGGTTTCTAAGAACCAAGCTATGCGGTCTAGTGTTTTGGGTGTGGTAGCCTAGGGACTACTTTTCCTGGACTATTTTGTTGGGGCTATTTAAACCACACCTGAGCAAGACAACACGCTTCGTGTTACTTTGCAGCTTGCAACTTGACGCTCACCGTGTCTAGCTATTCCCTCGAACCTCAGAGAAGCAGAACCTGCAAGGAGACAAAAGGAACATCATTAGCAGCAGCATCTTACCTGCAGTCTTCATCTTTAAACACTCGCAGCTACTGAGAACAACTTCCTCGAATCTGCACGCCTCCCGGACAGAACAACCTAAAAGAGGAAGATAGAGGCAACATTAAAGAAAGCAGTAGAGACATTTACAAATTACAAACTGCTCAAAAGGCTTACCTGGCTGGTCACCTCTCGGCTGGCACCACTCCAGACATTCCACTCGCGCTGAAGAACAACGCGACCTACAAGGAAGGAAAACACAGGTTAGCAAAGGCAAGACTTCGCAGCGCTGCGCATAGTGCTTACTTACCGCATCATAGCGCTCTTAATGCGCCAACATTTACCAGCGGGGCTCAACCAAGCCAGTTCGCCGCGCTGAAGCTCTGCATACCTAAGGGAGAAAAAAGAGACATTTTAAACAAAGAAAGGCATGCAGGATAGCAACAAAACTAAAGAACAGCAATAAGACCTACCTGAACAATATCAAACGGGCTGGCGTCAGTGAAGTAACTGCACCGCACTCGCCCATGAAAGACAACGTGCCCCTGCAAAGAAGGCATGACGGAGAGCACGTCTAATTCTACCACAAGGTGAGGAGAGGGCGCCAGAGGGACTGAAATCATACGGGGTGGAGGGAGGATACTTACCCCAGTCGGTCAGTCTTGAACACAGTCCTCCTGTACTTTCAGGCAGAACCTTCCCCGCAGACCACATCAGGGCAAAGCTGAGAAGCATACCAGCGAGTAACCCGGCTGGGTGGGGTCCCTGTGGATACCAGGTGAGTGTAACACTAGGGGTACAGGGTTTTACCCCCACCTATGGGTGACATAAGTATTTCTCAAGGGTCTCTGTTCACCACAATCAAAAAGAGGAAGAGCCGCACTGCGAGGAGTCCCACATGGACTCCTGTGCAGAAAACAACACAGAATACACATGATATGGGAGTACAGGACAAGGACATGGAGGCCCTGTTCCTCCAATGCATTTCCAGCATCACAGTGGCCCCCCAAGACTGAGGTTAGGATGGTCTAATCTCCCCCGGTATTGACACCCTAATCCAGACAGGCAACATACCTTCTGGAAAGGCCATCTGCATTATCATGACTCTTCCCTGGTGTATGCTCTATAGTGAAATCTAGCCCTTGGAGGCAAATGGACCACCTGAGCAGTTTCGGGTTTTCACCCTTCATCTGTATAAGCAATTTTAAGGGCTTATGGTCTATTTGGACCTTGAAGATAGACCCTGCAAGGTAGGGCCTAAAACACCTGAGGCTCCAAACTATACTGAAACATTACTTTTCAACGGTAGCCTACCTTTGAGTTCCCTACTGATGAATATGATAGGATGTTCCCTCCCTTTGTCAACTAACTGGGACAAGACGGCTCCAATTCTGGTGTCACAGGCATCAGTTTGAACAATAAATGGTTTGCTGTAATCAGGTGCACACAACACAGGTGCCCTACATAGAATTTCCTTCAAGCCAATAAAGGCCCTCTGACAGTCTTCCGTTCAATTAACCTTCCTCAGTTGTTTGGGGCAAAGTCGGAGCTGTCAGAGGGGCAGCTATGGCTCCATAGTGCGCCATGCAGTTGTGGTAATACCCGCTGAGGCCCAAAAACCCTTTCACCTGGGCTTGAGTCGTGGGAGTCTCCCAGTCATCTACATCCTGTACTTTACTGGGAGAGGTTGGATTAGACCCCCTCCTACCTCATGACCAAGGTAAGGGACTTTCCCCTGAGCTATCTGGCACTTGGTGGCCTTGATAGTGAGGTTAGCCCGTTTTAGGGCCTACCACACCATATCCATATGAGTCAAATGCTCATCCTAGGTGGAACTGTAGACAGCAATGTCATCTAGGTAGGCCACACAAAAGGCCTCCAGTCCACTGAGTGCGTAGTTGACTAATCTTTGGACGGTGGCAGGTGCATTCCTCAACCCAAAAGACATGACTCTAAACTGGTAGAGCCCCTCAGGTGTTGAGAACGCAGTTTTTTCCTTGGCCTGGTCCATCAGAGCTATTTCCAATAGCCTGAGGTAAGGTCAAAAGGCCTTACAAATGTGTATCACCTATGGGGTCCACGAGCTCATCAGCACTGGGAAATGGGTGCGTGTCAGTTTTGGTGACATCATTGACCCCTCTGTAGTTCATACAGACACACCAATCCTGATACCGGCCTGGGAACTTGCCTTCGGGACAAGGACCACTGGACTGGACCAGGGACTGGTTGAGGGTTCAATTACACCCAGATCGAACATCTTGGCGACCTCAGCCTGGATGTGGTTCTTTACAGTATCTTATATTCAGTATCTGACATTCGATAGCACCTTGTCGTAATGTGTATTACGTGCTGGAGTGATGTGCACGTGAATGTGTAGCTGGGCTTGTGGAATTAGAACGTGCAGTGTGCAATTGGGTGTGAGGATTCTACATTTAGTCAGTTGGGGATGACTGTTACTGCCGGGTGGGGTGTTACCAGTGTGGTTGCTCACAATCTCTCGTAATGAGGGAAGGCGTTGTAACAAGGAATAAAGTTACGGCATAACACTTACCTGCGTGTCCAGCATTTGTCCTGGCGAGGTCACATCAACTGGCGACGAGGATCATTGCCGTTGTGGAGGGGACGGCGCAACGAGCTGCGACACTGCCCTCCATTGGTTGTAAATCACCCCACCCAGCAGGGACTGCAGAGACCGTCGGAGGGGGCTGGCCGTGTTTTTGTGTCCTCCTTGGTGACTCAGCGCACACGCCGTGTGTCGGAGGGTGGTGAGGTTAACCGTTGGAGCACAGCGCGTCCCCACAAGTGTGCGCTGGTGGGCAGAGAGGGCGGCGCCGGCGGCCTGCTTCAAGGCGTGAAGAGATCTTTTGTGGCACATATTGCATCCTGAGTCCGGCTGGTGGTGTTCTAGCAAGTGGCGCTTTGGCAGTTGGGAGGCCTGGTGCCCCGAGGTGGATGTTCTGGTGTACAGTCCGGGATTTCCGAAGTCCAGCTCTTGAGGCCTGGTTGGGAGCATTGACCGGCGCTGCGTTAGACGTGGTTGTGATCAGCTGATGGCACGTCGGAACTAGTGGGCCACGTTGTATAGCGGCTCTGCGATTGGTTTGGTGGTGGAACCAATCCTGCGGTCTGTGCTTCCAGAGGGTCCAGTGAGCGTGAACACACCAGGTTTGGAGGAAGCGCGGAACGCTAGCATGGCTTGGGAGGCCTGCTACGTTTATGACATTTACAGTGGCTGGAAGGAACATGATGCCCCATTCATCGTTTGGAGTAACGCCGGCAGTCCGGAGGGTAAAAATTTAGGGGTGCCAGTGACAAAGCAAACAAATGGGACGGAACATGGAGAGGTGCTGATGAAATGTCTGAGGTGGTATTATGAGGCACGAACAACGGCGCAGGAATCATCCTCCATCAATGCTGTGCAGGGTGTATGTGCAGCAGGAGATACGCAGGAAAAGACGGTAATTTCTGCGGGGACTGGAAGAAGATGATTTGGCATTGGTGTTTGGCATGCCAGGTGACTTTCTTTCGTGCCTTATGTCGTTTTGACCCATGGTGGGGTCATTACTTGAATTTGGTTGTACATTAACTGTGTGGGGTTGATGAGGCCGGTATGAATGTAGTGTGATTTCTGTGGTCATGGCCTCTGTATTGTGAGTTGTTTTTGGGCCTGGGTGCTAGCGTGTATGGGTGTGATTGTCAATGTTGTGGCCCGTATTGTGGGATTGCAGTGGGTGTTTGAATAGGCATGAAGGGTATATTTTTGTGAACGCTTATTTTACTGCGTTTTATTGACATGTATGTATTTTCCTTCTTGGGGAGAGGTAAGGAGGAAAGGGACGGTGGGATAAAGTGTAATAGTAATGTAATTTTTCTTTTACAGGATGGACTTTGGGGATGGGCCTTCACACACTTTGGCCCAATGTGGTTTTCTGTAATGTAATTTCTGTTACAGGATGAATTTGGTCACACCAGGGCTCAATGCGATTTTCTGTAATGTGTTTTCTGTTTCAGGATGGATGTTTAACATTCTTTTAAAGGATGGACTTTGGGGATGGGTCTTCACACACTTTGGCCCAATGTGGTTTTCTGTAATGTAATTTTCCTTTACAGGATGGATTTTGGGGTGGCCAACAGTTGGTCTCTGATTGGAAATTTAGTTGAATAGCGTTTTGTCATTTTCTAGGGGTATGAGAATATGACATGGTGGGTCGCGTTGGGTGTTGCCTAGGTATATATTTCCTGGGCAATTATGTGACTGATACGCATTTGGGATGCATAGTTCACCTGGTCTGGATGCTGTGATGTGTATGCATGACAGGGGACAGGTGGAGCCTCTACAGGAATGTAGGCTGGAGGTCGGGTTGCTCTCAAGTTGTTTTTGATTCTTGTGGTAGTGCACTGTTTAGTTTACTCAGTAGCATTCTATCAAATGGTGGTTCAGTTTGCTATTTGGGGGTAATTTCGGTCCTAGTTAGGTTGGGCTAGGGGTTCACAGGGCTGGGTTACCACTCGTGGTGTCAATGGTGTTAGTGACTGGGGTGCTATCCCATGGATTGTAGGCATTGGGATTGTTGGCTCCGGGTTACTGTGGTTTTGTTTTTATTATTTTTGGCTTGGTATTTGTTAGGATTATCTGGGTTTTGGGTTGTCTAGCGGGGGCATTTCTTTCGTGATTTGGTTACGTTTGGCAGTGGTTTGGGCCTCAGGGTTTATTATTGGAAATGTGTTAGTGGCCTGGGACAAATGGTGTTTAGGCTGCATGGTGATGGTTCTTCAGGGTGTGGAGTACTTCTTCTTATAAAAGTCAACACACCAGTTGTGTTAACACAGTGCTTTTATTGTGGCAAATTAAGCACAGCTGATAAAGACCCCCAACACATTCAGGACAACAGGCTTAACTGAAATTACTTAAGAAACAACAACAAATTAAAGATTCTATACTCCGATGGAACATTCCCTCACATGGCCATTCTGGAATGAGCATGGTTAAGCAAGGCATGAGCTAGCTAAACATTTATACAACACATCCCGCTCCCCTATTTTACAAAAGAAATTTATATATGAAATCACAGATTTTTGTCTTAACTCAAAAAAAGAAAAAAAAATATCATTTATCTCCTAATCTTCGCAACTCTGGACATATTCCAGACTTGACCACTTTCCAACCCTACAACATTTCTGAAAACTTGCACAACTTTAATAGGGTCAGTGTAAAGGCTCTCCTTTCTTTGAGAGCACAGCTTTTCTTATCCCAACCCAATCTCCAACTTCAACCACAGTTCTCTTTCTTAGATGTTTCTCATTGACTTGTTCCACTCATTTTTCCTTCCGCACATCCATTTTTCTTTTTACCTCATCTACAACCATATCCGTCTCTCTTCCTCTGCCGAGCTAGGCTGGCGCCACCAAATGGTTGGCTTTTCGGCCCCTCATGAGTTCAAAGGGGCTCATACCTGTCTCGAGACCTGGAGCCATCCGCAACGCGTACAACCTTTCCCTCACAGCCACTCTCCTGTCTAGACCACACGCATTCGCTCCTCGGATGGCTTCCATAATGCATCGATTTACCCTTTCAACCATACCATTTCCTTGAGGATAATATAAAGGAGTCCTTTTGTGCCCAAGCCCACATTTAACAAGATAATCTCTGAGCAACTTTCCCATGAATTGTGGCCTATTGTCTGTGAGAATACTCCTGGGAAGGCCCTCCCTCTCAAATACACTTTCCAGAAATTCAATAATACTTTGACAAGTAACTTCTCTCATGATCTTGAATTCAGTCCACCTTGAGAAAGTGTCAACTAGGGCAAGTATGAACCTTCCTCTATCCACCCCCATGTCAACCGGACCCAAAACGTCCATTGCCAAATCCTGCCACACTCCCTCAAGCGTGCTTGTCTTTCCCATTGGCTGGGACACTGCCAACACATTTTTTCCGAATTTAACACAATCAGTGCATGCACCAACTACTCTCTCATTTTCACGGTCAATCCCTGGCCACTAGTAATCTGCTTTTATGACTTCTTTTGTTTCACAAATGCCTATATGTCCTTGATGAGCAGATCTTATCAACTTTTCCCTCAGACACCCAGGAACCACTAGTTGTTCCCACCGAAATAGTAACCCCCCTTTCACCGACAATTCAATTCTTACTTCCCATAGTGACCTTTCCTCACCGGAGAGTAATCTTTTCTCAGGCCATCCTTCTTTTACAAAGGTCATAACGCGTTTCCACATTTCATCTGATTCTAAAACACAAATCCATTCTTGCCTCTGTATAATACCTTCCACGGTTACAAAAACCATTTCACTCTCGCCACACACATTGCTCCCTCCCTCACTAGCATCATTTTCCAATTTCACCCTAGAAGCATGATCTGCTTGTACATTCTCTTTGCCTGCAACCACCTCTATAGTGAATATGTGGCATTGTAGCCTTGTCACCCAACCAACAACTCTCCTCGATATTTTGTCAAGGTCCTTACTTTCAAAAATTGACTTTAAGAGGCTTATGGTCCGTTCTTAAAGTAAAATCTTGACCCCACACAAAATTCTTCATTTTCTCTATGCCCCAATAGCATGCCAAAGCTTCCTTTTCCAGAACGGAATAATTAAGTTCCGCACCTCTCAACATGCGGGATGCATGCATTACAACCACCTCTTGCCATCGACATCTGGCTGCAACATTACCACACCTATACCAGTATCACTGGCATCAACCGACAGGATAGTCCTCTTCCTTGTGTCAAACATCGATAAAGGTTTGGCCATATCAATCTTTTTTTTCATCTCTTCAAATTCTCTCTCACATTCCCTGCTCCAAACGAATTCAACACCTTTCCTTAATAATGCCCTTAAACTGGTTATACAGTCAGTATAATTCTCAACGAACCGATGATAAAATTCAATGGTACCAAGAAATGACCTCAATTCTGCTTTATCCCTCGGTGCTTGTGTTTTAAGAATGGAATCCACCAGATTCCTTTTTGGTTTGAGCCCTTGCTCTGATATCTCATGACCCAGATATTCAACAACCCGAGTCATAAAAACACATTTATCACCCCGCAACGTTATACCCCTCGCCTTAAAAATCATTAGGACCTCATCAAGTCTCCCCTTCAGTTCTTCCTCATCTTTTCCACATATGAGAACATCGTCCTGAAAACACCACGCTCCACTGACATCCTTTAACAACTTGTCCATAACTTTTTGGAATACAGAAGATGCCGATATCAATCCAAAAGGCATGCACCGAAATTGATATATTCCCTCATAGGTAATGAACGCAGTCAATTTGCGAGATTCAGCATCTAAACTAATCTGATGGTAGGCGCTCGCCATATCATGTTTTGCAAAGAATTTTGCACTTCCAATCCTACTTAGCAACTCACCCATGTTGGGAAGAGGGTGACGGTCAGCCACAGCACACCTATACGTTCTCTTAAGTCAATACATACTCTCAAATCCCCACTACTTTTCTTCATCACCACCACAGGAGAAATTCACTCCTTTGCTTTTGCTGGCTCAATGATACCTTCATTTTCTAATTTTATTAGCTCTTCACGCACAGCCTTCCGCATTGATAAAGGTAATGGCCTAAGTTTTGATGCAACAGGTTTGCTTCCCTCCTTTACAACAATCTTGTGGACCATGCCTTTGAGGCATCCTACATTACTACTGAACA
This sequence comes from Ambystoma mexicanum, assembly GCF_040938575.1. NCBI lineage: Eukaryota > Metazoa > Chordata > Amphibia > Caudata > Ambystomatidae > Ambystoma > Ambystoma mexicanum. The sequence goes on along the minus strand of NC_090930.1, from coordinate 425,990,205 downwards.
CTTCTGGGTACTTGAGTAACATCTCATGACTTCTGGGATTGTTTCTATTCGATCCAGGCATATTTGCCACATTCAGCACTTGTTCCTCACTATTAGGGTCTAACTTAATACATAACCCTCTCTGTTCCTTCCAACCCAGCAAAGTTTCTCCCTTTTTTGTTACATACATTTTTCCATACGTCACTCTGCCTTTAAATTTGAATTCTGCATCACAACATCCCAAAATTTCTATTTTGTCTCCATTGTACCCAGCAGGCATTTTATCAGATGTGAACAAATGTTCTATAGAACCACCAACCACATTTTCAAACACCACCCTGGACATTAATGTGATCTTTGAGCATGAATCTGCTAACATTTTAACCAGGTGTCCATTCAATTCTATCCAGGCAGACGGGTGTTCGCATTCATCAGACCCTGTGCACTTTACCATGTGAACTGTAACAATTTCATCTCTGAAATATCCCCTTACTCAGATGTCGCACCGTCATACTCTTCAATAAGAAGAGTTCCTTTTCCACTACCAATCCGGTAATTTTTGCAACAATTCTCAAAGTGGCCCCATTTCTTACAAATACTGCAATTTACACGCCTTCCAGGACATATGGGAGACGTAGACAGGAGGCGTGCACTGCCACATCGAAAACACAATCTGTCTTCCCTTTTTATGTTAACCTGGGGGCTATCCTTCTGGGGGCGTCTATTTCCTTGCTCACTACCCCCACCTTTGCTTTGAGTAGCCTCATAACGTTTATTAGATTTAAATTTCTGCTTCTTATTTTCCTTCGGATACACCCCTTTCTTATCACCCACCCTCAGAACCTCAACAGTTGACACTGACTTATTTTCTTTAACCGCCAATTTGGCTGCACACTGCAAAGTATGCTCAATCCTCTTTGCAATACTTATCACCTCCTCTAAATTGGGGTCATCTTTCAACCAAATTTCTTCACGAATTTTATCATTCGAACAGTGTAACATAAACTGATCCCTTATATGTTCATCTAGTCCATCACCGAATTTACAGTTAAGAGACAAATGTCTGAGAGCAGTAATGTAATCTTCAACAGATTCTGCATCATTTTGGAACCTCATGCCAAAATGGTATCTTTCTAACAAAGTACTCGTTTTGGCTTCAAAATGTTTATCCAACTTAGACAAAGCCACATCAAAATCGTTTGATCCCCCTTCCAAGTCCAATTCAGGAATGTCTGGGAGAGTGTCATATATTCTCTGACCCTCATATCCCAAAAAATGCATCAGCATCGCCACCTTCCCTTCCACTGACATTCCATTTCCACAGGTAGCCTTGACATAATGTAAAAACCCCTTTTTCCAGGGTGCCCATTTGATCTTGGGTGGGCCTGGAGTGGGCATAAATACTTGGGGACCAGGAACTTCAGAATGTGCCATACTATCCCCCTTCCAGTACCAAAATACAGGTGAGACTTTTCCCGGTGGTTAGAACAACAGTTTCCGATGGGGTTCTGGGGATCACTGGGATATGTATCACTAGGCTTAGTCAAATCCAGAAATTATCCTCTTCCCAGAGTTCCCCCTTTTCAGTAGAGCTACGAGAAACACGTGAGTCAATCCCACTTAGCTACTCGGGGATAGGCACTCCTTCCCACTGAAAACACCTCGCCCGTGCAATGTCACCTGAAGATCCTTTACTCCACACAACAAACAACCGTTGACTGCCTTCCCCTGAGGGCCCTGGGCAGGTTCAACACTTCAGAAGCCCTGCACCACCGTCCAACAGGGCTAATATGCCAATCCGGAAGCGCAGCTCACACCACAGCGATCGCCTGAAGTCTGCACACGTGACTCGCTTGCTCCGAGCGACAACCTGAGGAAACCGATGCAGTAATCGGGCTGCGGAGCTCTTCCGCTCTTCGTGATTTCCTGGTGTCTGCACACGTGACGGTTCACGTGACGAGCGTGCACTTGATCACGCCCAATGCCGATACACGAACCAAAACACAGAGCGGCTTCAGGGCGGGGAACAATGGTGATCTCCTCCTCTAATGTGGCGTATCACACCTTCAAAGCGACGTGGCCAAAGGACCGGATGAGACAACACATCCAGTGTCTCTCCAAACTGCTTGGGTCGGCACGGATCCGCTCCTCCCAAAAAAAAAAAAAAAAAAGATCTGGAACGAGCTGGCAGCCAGGCAACACGACACAGCAGTGGCCTGTGTGCCGATTTCCTCCGACGACATGACACACGGTGAGTGTCGTCCGCTCTCAACCAGCTAATGTTGGGGGTCTTGATGTGGTAGCAGCCTCGGTGAAGCAGGACAGGCTTCAGAGGAACTCACATCCCATCCTCGTTGCCATTCTTATAAAAGTCAACACGCCAGTTGTGTTAACACAGTGCTTTTATTGTGGCAAATTAAGCACAGCTGATAAAGACCCCCAACACATTCAGGACAACAGGCTTAACTGAAATTACTTAAGAAACAACAACAAATTAAAGATTCAATATTCCGATGGAACATTCCCTTGCATGGCCATTCTGGAATGAGCATGGTTAAGCAAGGCATGAACTAGCTAAACATTTATACAACACTTCTTGTGTGGTGTTTTTGGTAGAACATTATGGGTAGAGGTTTTGTCGAATCAAAATCTGTTTTTCAGTTGGGTTGCATGTATTCCGGTGCCTGCACTTTTCAGTGAAGTGAGGGGAGTACCTCCGTGCTGTCCACACGTTATGTAGGGTTTGATGCATTATAAGAAAAGTTTTTCTTGTGATAGTGAACGGGGAGGATGTGTCATAATGTGTATTACGTACTGGAGTGATGTGCACATGAATGTGTAGCTGGGCTTGTGGAATGAGAACGTGCAGTGTGCGATTGCGTGTGAGGATTCTACATTTAGTCAGTTGGGGATGACTGTTACTGCCGGGTGGGGTGTTACCAGTGTGGTTGCTCACAATCTCTCGTAATGAGGAAAGGCGTTGTAACAAGGAATAAAGTTACGGCATAACACTTACCCGCGTGTCCAGCATTTGTCCTGGCGAGGTTACATCACACCTGCTTTTGACAGATACACTGTCACCAGTGTGAATTTAGTGCCTGCACCACACAGGGAGGCCTGGTGTCAGTGAGAACAGGGGGGCATACTGCCAGAGCAAAGCCCTGCAGGGCCTTTGCTGCTCTGGTGTCAGATCTGGAGAGAGATGCACTCCCTCCACTGAGCCATCCTGAGGGTTGCTATGCAGCAAATCAGGAAGGGGCTCACTCTCATCCTCCTCTTGCTCTGAAGCTAGCAGAAGACATGAGACTTCCTCTCTTCTGTGGAAAGGCTTGAGCCTGTTGATGTGGAATACCTGAGGGGCTACCCCAGATAGTTGACTTTGCCCATCTTGGAGATTATCCTGAAGGGTCCAGTGTACTTATCTGCCAAAGCTAAGCTCTAGACTTGGTAGGCTCCATCACAAGGATCTCCTGACCTGGAGTCCAATCCACTTGTGAGGCCGTAAGGCTGTGCCAGTACTTGTTTAATACTTGGCTCGCCTCAAGATTCGGTGTCGCCTGGCCCATTATCTGGACCATCCTCCGTCTGAAGCCTAACACATAGTCCCCCACTTGCTTGGCAGGGCCTGGAGGAGTGGCTTCCAAACCTTCTCTTACTAAGGCAAGGGAGCCCCTTCACAGAATGTTCAAAGAGAAACTCAAAGTGGTTGAAACCAACACCCTGTTGAGGCACCTCTATATAGGCGAACAGCAGGCATGGTAGGAGGAGGAGATCAAATAGGGTCAGTAGCCTGACACGAGAAACTTTGTTATCTACCCAAAATCCCAGAAATAAGAGAGAACTAAAAACACCAGTATTTGTTTCTAAATTTTCAACTCAGAGCAGCAGGATTAAGAAAACCATTAGTAAGCACTGGGGGATTTTGAAGAATGATGTCCGAGTACAAAGTTTATTCACTGAATTACCGGTATTTGCCTATCAACGTAGCAGGAACCTGAGAGATGAACTGGTATATACTAGACCCCCCTTGAAAGAATCTGTAACCCAACGCACTGGGACATACCCTTGTCTCCACTGCACTAATTGTAATTCAGTAATTAAAGGAGACTTTATCAACCATCCCAGAACAGGGGAAAAGATTCCGCTCAAGAACTATGGTACTTGTGATAGCACCAATATAATCTACGGCATTAAATGCCCGTGTGGAAAATTCTATGTGGGACAATCCACAAGAATGGCTAAAATGTGGTGGAATGAGCATCGCTCATGCATCCGGACTGCTAACACCAACTCTGCTGTAGCCCGCCACTGGATGGAGAATGGTCATAATTTGACCCAAATCAGATTTGTGATCTTGGAGGTACTGACTAAGAATAATCCTCACGAAGATTTGAACCAGCGGTTGAACCGAAGAGAGACATTTTGGATCGACAAACTTGGGAGTTTGGTTCCCCATGGAATGAACGAGGAGATTAATTATCACTGTTTCCTATAATGTTTCTTTGATTTTATGGACATGTTTCTAGCTATTATATACTGTGAATTTCCATGTGACTGATCTATTTGTGTCCTCCCCGCTACGTCTCCTGGACATTTGTCTGGGACCCAAGGTGGCGTTTTGCGCCACCATAGCAGTGGGGAGGCTTGTGCCATCAGCGTTACTCTCATTGGTGTCGTCACTGTTCGACACTGTATATTGAATGTCGATTGTAATTTCAGAGTGTAATTCCACAACTATGTGTTACTAATATCATGTATACTGTGCTTAACATATTTAGTAGCCCGTTCCTAGATTGGGCACCTTATTAGTTGCCATCTTACTTTCACACCTCTTGCCATCGCTTGTCTTTACTCTTCTTTTCTTCTGCTTTAAATGCCAGTATTTCTTCTGTTTCCATGTTTTTCATTAATTACATTATTATATTTTTGAGTCACCATTATTCCGTGATCACCTTTTGATAGAAAGATAATTAACTTTTTACTTTGCACTCCCTTCCGGAGATCCACACACAGTCTGTTATCTCTAGCCGCGTGTCCTTCGGGAGCGCGGTCACGTGGAATATTTAAGAGGCGTTGTCTTGACAACGCGCCGATGCGTGCACCGCAGCTTCAGGCGAGCTAGCGAGAGGGACAGTTCCACCGCTCGCTGGTCTCACGGTAAGCCTTCTTAAAGATTTTTCTACACTGATCGTACCTGTCTGCTTCTATAGCTCATGGTACTTTTATTACATTTCAGCCCATTCCGTAGGCTGCGCTACGGCGCTGACATTTTCCCGGGCAGTTCACTGCCGTCTACATGTTTTCGCACACCAAGCCACCACGTATGCAAGCATTTTATCACTCAGTCAGGTAAATGCTATTCGAACTTCTTACTTCTGTTAATCTCATATGCATCAGCCTTCTCACTGCTGGTTTCTTCTTTTTCTGTTTCCTGTTATCCGCATCTATCAATCTTGACCTTTTCCACCACCACAACTATTGGTATGTTATTTACTTTATTCATATGATTATTGTCGATACACTAATTTTGGAATATTATGGAATGACACATGTACTATTTGCAGACTCGCCCTGAAGAAGGATATATGAATCCGAAATGCATTGGCAAATGTTTTAGTCTGATATGAGATGCTAAGTGGCTTTTCCTTCCTCGCTAAATAAACATTAGCAACGCCTCACACCACGAGGCGGATTATTATGCTTTCACGCAACTACTTGTTGATAAAAACTCTTTTTTTGAAAAATCAATGGACCATCGTGGTTATTATATGTGAACATATATTTTCGGAAATACATTAAACTTTTGAAAAATTTGCATTATCAATTTACCCGGATTGGGTTTTTTGGAGAGCGGCTGAGTGACCTTGTTGCGTACTTGGTCTTTTGCTTTTTTAGTTGAATTTGAATTTGGGTGTCTCCTTATTTATCTCAGCTGGCTCCCTTTTACAATCTTTGGACAAGAAATCACATAAGAAACTAATTTTTTGAAAAATCAATATTTGAGTAAGGATTATATCCTTGAGTGGTGCCCACTTCTTTGCTGCTATTCGCTTTTTTGTTCCCCATTTTTGGCGAGACACATCACAGTGGAGGCACACGTTTTCTGAAACATCTCCAAGATTTAAACTACATTACTATGTCATATGAAGATATAGAAGGATTATCGAACAAATGCGCAGAAACCTTAGGGTTTTCATCTGAGGAAGCAAACGCCATTTTGGAATTAATCAGTGATACATCAATTGGCACACATGGGACTGCACCTAAAGATCCTGCGAAACAGATTAGACAGCTAGAATACTTGATACGTAAAGAAATCAACAGAAAATTACATGCAATTACATTAGGACGCTACTTTAAGAACCAGCGCATTCCTAGAGGCCTACGTATACAACTTCGGCCACCCTTGTGCAAGGAAAGTAAGGAGTTTGTCCGTAAATGGGAGGCTATTTTAAACAAATGCTCATTGGATCTGATTCTGTTAACCATCCAAGAACTCTCCAAGAATTTGACGACATTAAAGACAGAGATTGAAGATATTGAGAAAGAACTAACCGCTTCATTAGGAAAAGAGGAATATGATACCATCTTGCTAGATGTCAATACTAAGCTTGAAGACTACAAAGCAGAACTAGAACAGAAAAAAGTCAAAAAATGTAAACATGATACTTACGACTACATTAATGATGAAGTATATACATGGATGGAACGGTATGGTTCTGTAACACCTAAGAAACCATTTAAATACACGTCAGATAATACCAGCAGCTCCGATTCGGAAGCTCAGAGAGAATCTGAAACTTCCGCAGTACGGACCACGGAGGAGCTTAATACAGCTACCGGCTCCACAACACAAGCACCTTCCTCTTTGCCTTTTTTGGGCGCCCGCCCAAAAGAACGCGCAGGGGGAGGAGGAAACCAAAAGAACAGACCACAAACCAGATTTCAACTAAGGAAAACTTAGTGATCAACATATCTAGCCGACCACTGACAGGAGCAGAGGAAGACACGTTACAAAAAGGTTTGAGTTTTGTACCCACTTACGGTACCACTCTCTTCAACACGAAAATTGAGCTCTATAAATTCGTTAGAAAATTGAAATTGAAGGTCTTCTTCGAAGAACTAGAAGTTCAAGAAAAACCACCCATTGGTCCAGATTTTCAAGAATTCAGAGAAAAGAGCGACTTTGTGCCACCCATCACTGTTCCTTCCATCGATATTTTTCAGAAACCAGTTACCCGTGATTTGGAGAGAATTAGCTATAAGAATCCTCCCCATAAGAATCTGAAACCTCACGAAATGAGACTCATTAGAGACCTGTATGGAGATAAGAAAATAACCATTCGCCCAGCGGACAAAGGTGGAGCGTTAGTGATCCAAAACACGGTGGACTATGACGCAGAGTGCAACAGGCAACTTCAGGACAGGACAATTTATGCCACCCTAGACCGTGATCCTACTGTTACGATTAAACAAAATCTCAAGACTCTATTAGACAAGGCCTTCGAACTAGAGTGGATAAACGAACACACCCAGAAGTTTTTGCTTAAAGATCATCCAAGGATACCAAATTTCTATACTTTACCTAAGATTCATAAGCACCCCACCAACCCTCCAGGAAGACCTATTGTGGCTGGCATGGAAAGTATTAATCAACCACTGGGCGTCTACGTCGATTTTTTCCTACAGCCTTTAATTCAGAAAACATCCACATATACTCGTGACACCACCCACTTTTTACAGAAACTTAGCTCCATTATTCCTGAACAAGGCGATTGGTTGTTTACTATAGATGTTAGAAGCCTCTACACATCTATACCACATGATCTAGGATTAGAAGCTGTGGAATGGCTACTGCTACAAGCACCTGACATACGAGCACAAAAGGAGTTTCTATTAGCCCTCTTACAATTCATATCAGAAAATTCCTACTTTCAGTACCGTAATCGGTTCTAATTACAAACCTCTGGAACATCTATGGGGGCAACAATGGCACCCTCATACGCCAACAGCTTTATGTATAAATTTGAGACTGATAATGTGCTGAGTAATCAACTTTGGAAAAATGACATCCGCCTATGGACTCGCTACATCGATGATATCTTTGGAGTGTCGAGGGGCACCAAGACGGCCTTTGACACCTTCTTTGAATATCTCAACAGTATTGATCAACGCATCCAATTCACTAGAGAGGTTTCACAGGATACGATTACCTTTTTGGATGTCTGCATCAAGAGAGAGACTACATCTTACAGTACCTCAATCTTCCGGAAACCGACAGACCGTAACAATCTGTTACACCGCTTGAGTTTTCACCAGCCCAGTCTACTCAAGAACCTTCCATACAGTCAACTGCTTAGAGTTAAGAAGATTGTTAGCGACCCCGAGGATTGTGCAGTCCAACAACAGATTATGAAAGAGAAATTTCTAGCCCGGGGCTATAAACAAACAGAACTCGACATAGCATCAAATAGGGTCAGTAGCCTGACACGAGAAACTTTGTTATCTACCCAAAATCCCAGAAATAAGAGAGAACTAAAAACACCAGTATTTGTTTCTAAATTTTCAACTCAGAGCAGCAGGATTAAGAAAACCATTAGTAAGCACTGGGGGATTTTGAAGAATGATGTCCGAGTACAAAGTTTATTCACTGAATTACCGGTATTTGCCTATCAACGTAGCAGGAACCTGAGAGATGAACTGGTATATACTAGACCCCCCTTGAAAGAATCTGTAACCCAACGCACTGGGACATACCCTTGTCTCCACTGCACTAATTGTAATTCAGTAATTAAAGGAGACTTTATCAACCATCCCAGAACAGGGGAAAAGATTACGCTCAAGAACTATGGTACTTGTGATAGCACCAATATAATCTACGGCATTAAATGCCCGTGTGGAAAATTCTATGTGGGACAATCCACAAGAATGGCTAAAATGAGGTGGAATGAGCATCGCTCATGCATCCGGACTGCTAACACCAACTCTGCTGTAGCCCGCCACTGGATGGAGAATGGTCATAATTTGACCCAAATCAGATTTGTGATCTTGGAGGTACTGACTAAGAATAATCCTCACGAAGATTTGAACCAGCGGTTGAACCGAAGAGAGACATTTTGGATCGACAAACTTGGGAGTTTGGTTCCCCATGGAATGAACGAGGAGATTAATTATCACTGTTTCCTATAATGTTTCTTTGATTTTATGGACATGTTTCTAGCTATTATATACTGTGAATTTCCATGTGACTGATCTATTTGTGTCCTCCCCGCTACGTCTCCTGGACATTTGTCTGGGACCCAAGGTGGCGTTTTGCGCCACCATAGCAGTGGGGAGGCTTGTGCCATCAGCGTTACTCTCATTGGTGTCGTCACTGTTCGACACTGTATATTGAATGTCGATTGTAATTTCAGAGTGTAATTCCACAACTATGTGTTACTAATATCATGTATACTGTGCTTAACATATTTAGTAGCCCGTTCCTAGATTGGGCACCTTATTAGTTGCCATCTTACTTTCACACCTCTTGCCATCGCTTGTCTTTACTCTTCTTTTCTTCTGCTTTAAATGCCAGTATTTCTTCTGTTTCCATGTTTTTCATTAATTACATTATTATATTTTTGAGTCACCATTATTCCGTGATCACCTTTTGATAGAAAGATAATTAACTTTTTACTTTGCACTCCCTTCCGGAGATCCACACACAGTCTGTTATCTCTAGCCGCGTGTCCTTCGGGAGCGCGGTCACGTGGAATATTTAAGAGGCGTTGTCTTCACAACGCGCCGATGCGTGCACCGCAGCTTCAGGCGAGCTAGCGAGAGGGACAGTTCCACCGCTCGCTGGTCTCACGGTAAGCCTTCTTAAAGATTTTTCTACACTGATCGTACCTGTCTGCTTCTATAGCTCATGGTACTTTTATTACATTTCAGCCCATTCCGTAGGCTGCGCTACGGCGCTGACATTTTCCCGGGCAGTTCACTGCCGTCTACATGTTTTCGCACACCAAGCCACCACGTATGCAAGCATTTTATCACTCAGTCAGGTAAATGCTATTCGAACTTCTTACTTCTGTTAATCTCATATGCATCAGCCTTCTCACTGCTGGTTTCTTCTTTTTCTGTTTCCTGTTATCCGCATCTATCAATCTTGACCTTTTCCACCACCACAACTATTGGTATGTTATTTACTTTATTCATATGATTATTGTCGATACACTAATTTTGGAATATTATGGAATGACACATGTACTATTTGCAGACTCGCCCTGAAGAAGGATATATGAATCCGAAATGCATTGGCAAATGTTTTAGTCTGATATGAGATGCTAAGTGGCTTTTCCTTCCTCGCTAAATAAACATTAGCAACGCCTCACACCACGAGGCGGATTATTATGCTTTTACGCAACTACTTGTTGATAAAAACTCTTTTTTTGAAAAATCAATGGACCATCGTGGTTATTATATGTGAACATATATTTTCGGAAATACATTAAACTTTTGAAAAATTTGCATTATCAATTTACCCGGATTGGGTTTTTTGGAGAGCGGCTGAGTGACCTTGTTGCGTACTTGGTCTTTTGCTTTTTTAGTTGAATTTGAATTTGGGTGTCTCCTTATTTATCTCAGCTGGCTCCCTTTTACAATCTTTGGACAAGAAATCACATAAGAAACTAATTTTTTGAAAAATCAATATTTGAGTAAGGATTATATCCTTGAGTGGTGCCCACTTCTTTGCTGCTATATGGTAGGAGGAGATGCCATTTCCTCCTTAGGGGCTCTTCCAAAGCACCCAGCATGCCCTTGAGTGTCTTACTGAACCTCTCAACCAGATCATTGGTCTGGGGATGGTAGGACGTGGAGAACTCATAAGTTACTCCGCATTCCTTCCACATCGCTTGCATGTAATTAGACATGAAGTTGGATCCTCTGTCAGAAACCACCTCTTTAGGGAATCCAACTCAGGTACAAATGCCCAGGAGAGCACTGGCAACCACCTTGGCAGTAATGGTCTGAAGGGGTATAGCCTCAGGGTACCTGATGGCATGATCTACCAGGACTAGGATGAACCGGTGTCCACCGAATGTTGTGGGAGGCTCTAGGGGACCGACAATGTTGATGCCAACCCTCAAAAATGGTGTGCCAACAACTGACAAAGGCTACAGTGGGGCAATGACACTGTCACGCCACTTCGGGGGAGACCGAGGTCCAGGGCGATCGCTCTCCCTTCTCCTTCCTGGCGGATCTACCTGCGCTTTCGCGTCTGGGGAGCCGCCAGGAGGAGAGCTTCAGGAACCGCTGTTAGTGGGCTACGGCGCATGCGCGGGAGACCACTGTCTCGGTCCCGCGCATGCGCCGTAGATCAGGCTTGTACATCGGGAAGGGCTCGCCTTCCAAGCCTCGTTTTGGGTCCGCCGGCGCTCGGAGGTGAAACAGCTTGCGTTTCAGGCCTCGCGGGCGCCGGCGGCCCATAAAAGGAAGCGGCAACAGAAGCTAATCGCGTCTCAACGCGGAAGCTTCGTTCGTGTTGCTCGCTCCTGGTTTTCCTGCGAAACCAGCTTCCCGCTATCCTGCCCTGCCTACAGCCTGTCTGGGTATCCTGACCTACTTGCCCTGCCTGACCTGCTTGCCCTGCCTGTCCTACTTGCCCTGCCTGAACTACTTGCCCTGCCCGTCCTAATTGCCCTGCCTGTCCTACTTGCCCAGCCAACTACCTACTGCCTGCCTGGGTATCCTGCCTTCTTGCCCTGCCTACAGCCTTCCTGGGTACCCTGTCCTACTTGCCCTGCCTGTCCTACTTGCCCTGCCTACAGCCTTCCTGGGTATCCTGTCCTACTTGCCCTGCTGGGTACCCTGTTCCACTTAGGGCCCTGTTGCTTACTTACCCTTTTGTCTGCTTGAGGGGTCCAGTTAGCTCTAGGTCTTTTGGGTCTCTCTGGTCCCTATTTCAGTACCTCGGTTCCTTGTTCTGCCCTGCGTCTTGCGGGTTCAAGGGTCCCCTCTGATTCCCCTGGGACCTTTAGCTCGTTCCCAATCTGGTTCCCCTTTTCCAGTCTGTCTCAGCCTGGTGCTTGGTGCTCCATCTTCTTACCAGCTATCCGAAGTTAGCCTGCAGCTTGGTGCATCGACCTTCAACTTGGACCTCGCCTTGTTTCAACTCTTCAGACTGACCGTAGCCTCTCCTGTCTGTGCTTGCACAGTCCCATCGTCACGTTAATCGGGAGAGTGCTTTCCGTGGCGCTGGGAGTCTGCCCATCCTCCACCCTGTGCCATTTGGGTGGTGGAGAGGCGGGTTCCCCGAGTCACACACTCATCGTTCAGAAGACTGCAGTCTGGCGGCCTCAACAAGATCCACATCAAGGAAAACAAGTACACAATCATCACGAACATCTCAGCTTGACAGACACTGCCTCCAGTCTTGCCAGACAACTGACAAGTGTGACTGGTTCGGCAGTGGGACTCTACTTCTACTCCCATCCGGGACTAGTAGAAATGTGCCGAGAGCCTTTGCTAAGTCTTCTTGGTCCCAAGATGACCATCTAAGGGCCCCTCATGCGCCAACTGCAACAGAAAGGGCCTGTAAACCTGGGGTACCACCAACCTCTTGAGGGCACCAGGTTCAGGCTTAGTGGGCTCACTACAAAGAAGCTCACCCCCCCCAATAGAATTTGAAAGACCTAGGCACTTCACCTTGTGCCTGGGCCTGTTATCGTAGATCCTGGAGAGAGTGACACTCTCTCTGACCCTGGCAGAAGTCTCCCCTAGAGGGCCCCCCTTCAGCCAGCAGGCATTGAAGGTCAGGGTGATCCTCTGGGTTGAGCACCTCTTCCGCAGGAGGGTCTTTTGGCTCTTCCCCCTCAGGAGTTCAGTCTCGGGTTAACCCTGGACCCAGCCTGCCCGGAGCCTGAATCCCAGTCGGTGCTGCTGAAACAGCAGGACAAAAGGAACCCCCTTCACAGAGGTGGCCTTCTTGCTCTTTTGTCTTGCCTTGGGTCTCCCCTTTGGCTTGAGTACCTGCCTAGCAGTCAGACCCGGTGTGACCTGAGACCTAGTGACTGTAGCAGCAGTCAGGGGTAGTCCATCCAAGATCAACCCCAACTCCACTAGATCATTCCCCAACAAGATGGGGTCAGGTACATTGTCCTGAACTAGGACAGGAAGCTTTGCTGTCTTGTCCGCAATCGTGATGGTGACTAGGACTACAGGGGATAATTTGGGAGACCCACCAGCTAACCTGGTAGTTCTCAGAGGAGCACCTACATAGTCCTCTGGCATGAGCAGGGTCCTGTCCAACACTATCACACTTGCCCCAATGTCTCTCAAACCAGTAGAAGACTGGCCATTCAGGAGGGCACTTCTCAGAAATCTGCGGGTGTTTTGTGGGATAGTAGCCAGTACTTCTGCGTACTGGTCCCAGGCCCCAAGGGACACTAGGGAAATCTCTTCAGGAGCACCAAATGTGATTCCTATAGAGGAGGGGAGGACATTGGCCTCCACCTCAGGCACAAAGCAAGGGTAGGTCAGGCTGACAGCCTGGACTCCAAGTGCCTTACCTTTACACTTGGGGTCACCCTTCTTGTGGTCCAGAGTCCCACAGTCCCAACAAGTGCCAGGAATGCGAGGTATGGTACTGGATCCACTGAGAGCCTGCTTTACAGCAGGAGGACCACTACTCTACTCTTACTCACACCCCCATAAGACCTATCCCCACTAGATGTTTGGTTCTTAGGTGAGGAAGGTTTAGGTTTACTCGACTTTGATTGCTTTTGGGACTCCTCAGACTTCTGAGAGGTCCCTTTCTTTTTGCCCTTGTCCTTCCCGCTGGGTCCCTTAGGGGACACTCGGTGGGAGACCCACTTGTCAGCCAGCCTGGCCAGGTCAAAGGGATCCAAAATATTCTGGTCAGCAACATACTGACGCAGCTCTGGTGAACATGCTTCAGAAAAATGCCCAAAAAACAAAAGGTGGGACAATTCAGCAAAGGTTTTCACCTTGTATCCATCTATTCAAACCCATCATGTTCATAGGTGCAGCACTCACTCAGTCAACCCAAGACACATTCTCTCTTTTCTTATATTCCCTGAACCTTCTTAGGTATTGGGGAGGTGTCTTGCCAAACCTGGCAATCAAAGCAGATTTCCTGCACTCATACCCTTTCTTCCACACTCAGTTTCGGAATACAGCCATAATCAGTCTGAGGAACTCTACTTAACAAACACTTATCCCAATCTCTTTTATCAACATCATGGATTCGACAAGCCATTTCAAATGCTTCAATCCATTAGAGAATATCAGAACCCTCCGCATACACCAACCAAATCTTTCATAAGCTTGGTGGCAGGGGACCTCACACTCTCAACTGGTTTTGCTGAAGTCTCCACTCTCGCTTTCTCTAACTGTATTCTCTGACATTCAGTGTCCTTGTTTTCAAGTTCAAGATCCCTATCTTTGAGTATCACTTGTTGTGCCAACTCCTTCTTCTTTAGTTCAGCTTCAGTTTCCAACTTTTTATATTCAAAGGCCAATTTCATCCTCAATAATTCAAGTTCCAAGGCATTCCCTGAAGAAACAATGCTGGGTTTCGGAATTGAGACAGCAGGAGATGTGGCACTCCCAGTAACAGATTCAATAACAACCCCAGTGTGAAACCCGATAGTATGGAGAAGCCTGGTTTGTTATCATTATGGAACCATTGCCCATTGTTAGAGAATCATTGCCCATTTAGGGATCCAGTTATCCATCATTAATTCTGATTAGTAGTGACATGAAGTAGTGACATTAGACTATCCACAGTATTCTGCCACTTTGTATGCATTTGCAATTTGCTATAGAATGAGGCCTGTCATATTTGAAGTGCCATGTAGAGACACATGTTATATTTGTAGAGACATGTAGACACATGTAGAGATATGTGGTTATGTATTATGTATGCATTGTAGAGAGACACGCATTGAGTGTGTACTTAGAATATGCATTGAGGCATTATAGATAGCGCTTGGGTTTGCGAGAGAGAGACAGTAAGCACTATAGAGAATGCATTTAGCTGGCTCTGAAGCCATTCAGAAGCTGTTCGTTCCGTGGAGTGATTGTTTTGAGTTACACTGGTACATGGAATGTCAACAGTTTCTTGGCAGGATGGTCGTAACTTTGCCCGAGTAGAAACAAATGTGACGGCCTGGCTTATGAGCATCTTGGAGGCCCTGGGCTGGTGCTTCGCAGACAGAGAGAAGGTGGGGGCAGGCAGCATCATGGAGGGAGTGCTTTTGCACAGAGAGAAATGCAGAAGGGTAGAGGGATTTGAATGGAGAAATATGAGGAGATGGTAGGATGGTGTTTTGTACCACAAGCAGACAGAAGAAGATATGGTATAGACATGATGACAAATGTCATGATGACAAGAACACGCAGTGATTGACCAGAACACACAGTGATTGAAAAAGTACAAGTACATGCATCACAGACTTTTAGGCACTGTTCACATTTAGAAATGCTGACAGACAGAAAGAGAGGCATTTTAGCTTAGAGAGACATGTAACCATGGATATGTATACATCATTGAACAGTATAATGAGAGGTGAGGCTCTGAGATTTGACTGGCTGCTCTCTGCTGGTCTGCTCTCTGAGATAGAGAGGGAGTTGGTAGTTTGAGATGCTAGCTGGAGTTGGAGATGGCACACTGACACTCTGAGAGATCGAGAGATGACTTGGAGAGGCGTTTGGGAGTGATTGGATGTAATTCGGGAAGCGGTTTTGGGTGCAGCAGAGCTGATAAGATCGATCTGGCAGAGAGAGGCCTGGCCCTGACTGACTGGCTGGTTGCAAAGTTAGCTGGAGAGGAGAGACAGAGAAACACAGAGCAAAAGGGGAGCATTGTTGAGTAAGACACATGCATGGGGAATTAGAACAGACACTCACACAGAGCTTTGGCTCACATGATAGATGGGGTAATCAGACAGGGTTTGCCTTAGAGAGAGAGTGTGACGTATGGTGTGGATTGGAGAGGAATGGTGTGGATTGGAGTTGCTATTAGATTGCTTGCATTAGAAGCCTTTAAGGCTTATAGTTATTGCATTGCATGGTAGATTTGCACTAAAAGCATAAAAGGTGCAAATTCGAGATTTGCATTATAGTGGTGTTTGCATCATGCATTGCTATGTATGAATACAAGTGCTTCTATTGTTGAATCGATTCATGTGTATTCTTTGTGTCTTATGTTAGTGTGTCCATAGGAGTAATTTAGGAGTAATCTAGGAGTAACACAGTGCACAAAGGCCCTGAGATACAAGATCAGGGGGGGGTATAGTGATCCACACCTCCCTAGGAGATTTGTCTAAGACTGACAACATTGTCGCCCACGTGGGTCTAGGCCAAAGGTAGATTTGTTGCAGTTTCCACACCAGGGGCAGGGTCCTCAGTGCTTGCACCCCCCGCCCCCTTCATCAAGAGCATCTCATCAGTCTGGTAGTCCACCAGGGCAGCTATCAGCTCAGCCCTAGACTTATCTTCACAGTCTAACTCCCTAGCTTCACAAGCAGTCTAGTCAATTTACCATTTGCCATAGATTCAATTGCTTGTAATGTAGTTATCCTAGTACACAACTAAACCTCAAATTAACAAAGTGTGGATATTTTGTAAGTGGCAAGGTTACACACTGATTCTTAAAACCATTAGCATCCCACCACTGCCACCAGTGTAAAGAATGGAGGGGGGTTATCTGTACTCCTGCCCTCTATATGGCAGAGTAGAAGCACAGAGCAGCTGGGGAGCAGGTGCAAGTGGATCTAGATCACCTGGCCTAAGCCCGGCCCACCTGGTGCCTTCCTGGTTGCCGCTCTTTTTCACCACTTAGCAAGCCCCACCCACCTGGTACCTTCTTCCCTGCCACTTTTTTCCTTACTTAAGGAGCCCTCCAGCCTCTTTTCCTTTGCAGATGGGGAGCAGGTGCAAGTGGATCTAGGTCACCTAGCCTAAGCAACACCCACCTTCATAGCCCTGCCTCTTCCTTCCTGCTCTTAAGTCTTAGATCAAGGGCATCTCTCTGCCGGGCGTCCCAAGCGAAGGGCAGACAAAGAAAAGGGCATTTCCTGTTTGTGGACCTATTCCGACCCCGTACTCAGACAGCAGGTAAGCATGTACCAGCATGTGTTTATACCCTCTGTCCACACAGGCCATCCCCACGCCCTCTGGTCCCCCGTGATGTTCCCTTGTGCCCCCCTTCTCGCACACAGGTGTTGCCTGTTTTGCTTGATTCTTCTACCCTGCTTCCCCTCCCCCTCCAGCCTACTTCTGCAGGAGTCTATCCTGATACATTCTGGTTTCACCAGCACCGTCTTGTGGCCAATGCTAGATTTGACTTTTATGGACTTCATTGATTCACGGTGCGTCACCCTTTCTCAACACTCATGCTGGACTTCCTTTGCATCTTGTACTCATAGTGGCCGTGAATCATGCTGCTCCCATCTTCATCTTGTATCCTGGCTTGAAACATTATGGTTTACTACTGACTTCTGCAATTGTATTTGTTCTCCGCTCTTGCTTCTCCACTCTTTTTGGCTGCTTACTTTCTGTTCTCTCCTCCCCTCCCTTCTACCTTTTCCTATCTCCTCCCCTCCTCTCCTTACTTTCTTCTAGGCACTTACTCTATCAGAATTATCCCTGGAACTAGTATGATAGCAACCCCGTCTATCTCATCCTTCCTCCCCTTACTGTCCCCGCCTCCAGCACTATCTAAAATGTTTTCAGGCCTAGTACGATAGTCACTTGTTTTGTTCCTGCACCCCTCTCCCTCACCTTTTGTTTTCTCCGGCTCTACCAGAAAGGTCGTCAGGCCTAGTACTTTAGTTGCCTGTCTGTTTCCATTTCCTTCCCACTCTTCCCCTCCCTTCCATATCTATGTCTTAGCACTTGCACTATCTGAAATGTCATCAGGCCGAGTACGATGGTTCATTTCACATCCTTACTGTTCATGGCCTGTAAGAATGTAATTGTATTTTCCCTTGTTCCCTCCTTGCCTTGAAGCACTTTGAAACACATTGTGTATAGGCGCTATATAAATAAACTATCATATCATATCACCCCAGCCAAGATTCTCTATATGGTAGAATGGATGAGCAACCAAGGCTTAAGCTCTCAGGAGGTGATGCGGGCTAGGTCTTAAGTAGAGTGTAGTCCCCAATCCCCCCACAAAGGAATGTCCACACACTATGTTATGTGCTAACACAGTTCTTTATGTAAGTAAGGTTCAAATATAGATACACTATTAATAACACACTTTGTGCTTTGGTAAATATAATATGGTAAATATGTACAATGCCTATGTGGTACCACAGTTCACTCTTGACTCCTTTAAAATACACCAACTGTTGTGACAGGTTAGGTTAAACAATGGCAGAATACTTCGTCCCACTACCATGAAACTGTGCTGTGTGAGGACCTCCCCACCTGGGCAACCTGTAAATAAAGTGTATCAAGAAGCCCAGTCCATATATGTTTAAAATGGTCTTGTTTCCTGGTGAAATGTTGTACTACCCCAATGTACCAGAGTTTAGCAGAGTTTCTCTGACGGTTCGTTGACGGATCCCTCGTGGGTGGACTCCCTTTAAAGCAGGAGCCACAGAGCGTCGAGATTCGTTGAAGAAAATGTGAACACTATTGTCGAGATAGCAGCTTTGACCTTTGCGGTGCTCATCGACGATCTTTCGTGGACGTCTTGTGAAGGCAAGGCGTGCAGTGCACCTCGTGGGCAAGAGTTTGTTGCCGCAAAGATGACTCGATGAAGAAGGTAGGCTCAGCATCAGGCGTAGGGTGTCAGCATTGGTGTTGATGATCGGGACTCGACCACGGCTGGCTTTTGGATCTTCATTGGTCTTTGTGGACGTCGGATGGCGGGAAACCCACCAGTGGATTCTCCTCGGTTCGTTGTTAAATTATAGTCCCCAATCAAAGTGAGTCAGTGGGTGCACTTCAGTGAAAAGTATGCCACACGCTCTAAAAGAGGTGAAACAACAGACTTGTCAAAAAATACTGATGTTGCACACCTAGATGATGTAAGTATCAATTAAAAAGGATAAAGAAACTTCGGGTACAGAGGAGAATAAGACCACACTGGCACAATGGAGAACATCAATAATAAAAAGGAAGGAAAGAGCCTTAAATAAGGACCCTTGCATCCCCTACACAACCAATAGACTTAAGCCAGTTAAAATTCTTCAAGATGTCAATCAAAATTAATAAACAGGCACATTTGTAAACAGAACATTAATTCATATACACTCTCAATTAGGTCAGTTAATAATGTAGTCAAACAAAGAAATAAAGAGCTCTACCCGTTTCAGGTATTCCCCTTCATCAGGAGCAGAGTTAAGTAATCAATTCAACAGATTCAATATTCCATTACTATAAGGTAAACACAGTGTATTCGCCAATTATGTATTGTATGTATGCATTATTCAAAACCCTCTGCATTGTCCACAAGGCTTTCTGGAGCCTGGGTCCAAAATACCTTCAGCTATCCCTCCGCAAATTCCTCCCCTATCGAGCTCTTCGCTCCTCTACCTCTAACTCCCTCAGGGTCAGTAGTTTTTAAAGAAACAAGCTGGGGTAGATCTCCGTCTTCAGCTGGGGTCTCCCTCTGGAACAGCCTCCCTGCCACTCTAAAACTTGAGGAGAACCATCTCTGGTTACGGAAGCACCTCAAGACCGTCCTCTTTTCTTCTGCCTTCGCTCCCCCTCTCCCCTGCTGATCTGTTCTCTCTTGGCACTGTGCACCAGGCCACCCTCTGTCGTCTGGGCCCAGGTACCTGCTCACCCTGCCACTCTCCCACGCTGCCTCCGGGCCACCCCATACAGCCCCTTCCCGTTTTCTTACGGCACTTATCAGACCTACCCTGTCTGCTGGCTGCACTACCACTGTTTGTTGCCTTTATTATTTATTTATTATTATTTGTCTGTTTCTCTTTTGCTTCGCACTTTCCACTTCTCCCCCCTTCCAAGCACTTTTCCACTCCCCCTCTCCCATGCACTTGCACGTTCTCAATGTCGCTGGGCCTAGTAAGATCGTTGTTTTGTTCTCCCCTTTTCCCCTCCCTTGCCTTGTCACGCTCTGAAACACTTGTGTATGAGCACAATAGAAATAAAATATCAATATCAATGTACTTTTATACCCAACTTAAAAAAAGAGAATACATTATAACAATCATTGAAAAATCTAACTCCCATGTTAAGAATCCCTATTCACCTGAATTCCAAGGGTGGCTAATTTTAGTGAATTAAACAGCAAAATAGCGAGGAGAGTAAACCTCTGCCATAATATCCACATCACAATCCGGCCCAATCTGTGGAAAAGTAGAAAACACGATTTGGCAAGGTGCAGTTCTAGAATAAATGCAACAGTTGGCCACAGTTTTGTTGGTGTAGGCTAAGCCTACCTTAATGAACCAATCCTGAGGTTCCTACCACCAATCTCCTGTATGCAAGAGGTCATAACCAGAGTGCTTTGCTACAGGAAAGTAAAGGGGTGAAAACCTGTGATACTAAGTCCCACCCGTCCTCCTGTCTGTTGTGGAACAAACAGTCTCTCTGGTTAATGGATCTCTCTGTGTTTCCTGTTTAAAGCGGCAAGTCTCCCTTGAAGTTGCAGCAAGACCAGACTCTATCTCTTCCAAACCACATTCTTGTACCTTGTGAATGGGGCCCCCGCGGGGTGGCATACTGTAAACATGCAGACCCAGACATGAACGCTCACTGTCATAGATACTGAGGGAGGGATCTGGCTTCAGGTTGACACAGTTACATATGAAAGTTTGTTGAGGTTTCCTGTCTCCTTTGTTAACCTCTGCAGCAAGGCCCCATGTGGGCCTGTTTGAAGTACCCTGTAATTGGTATGCTAATCGCTGCCACCAGCTGCAGGGCCCAACAAAAGATCAGGGCGGATCCGTGGAGCCATTGTTAGTTAATGAGGCTGGCCATGACAGGGGGAAGCTTCCCCCCTCTTCCTGGAGAGGCAATTGTGTACTTCTGGCTGTCACATTACAACTAAATATGATAGGGCACCCTGCGCCTGTTGGTTGTATCCACCCAAAGTACACAGGTCTATGCGTTTATCATCGAGTGAACATAGGAAAATGTGTGTGGATTAGCCCCACAAATTTTCCTGAGGTTGGTCTACCATAATTCCATTAGATTAAACATTTCAAAAAATCCCTGGCGAACGCACACCCACCGTGCGGATGGTCGAATTCCTCACACCCTCCTTTAACAGCTTTAAATGTCTGGCACCCACTCCCGCCCTCCAACACCTTACAACTCCAATGCCTTGCTCCAACACCTTCATGTTTACACAGTGCCATCCTCAGCAACTTAAGTCTCCAGCATTCTCCAACAACATCAACCTCAAGCATACTAGAAACTTACGTCTCCAGTACCCTCCTTCAACACCCCAATAGTGTGAGACTCACTTACCCTCCTCAAACATCTTATATATGTATTCAATGGATTTCAACTTTCTTACAACACATTGGGCCTCATTACGAGTCACCCGGTATGGAAATAACGGTGGCGGTAAACCCGCCGCCACCGTTGTTTCCATACCGGGTGATCTCGAGTCCTGCAGGTGGAGGTGTCATTCCTGCCAGGTCTGACCTGGCCGGTTTAACACCGCCCACCTGCAGACGGCCGAGGAAACACCGGCACCATCACGAGATGGTGCTGGTGTTTCCATGGTTCCCATTCCCATTGAGTCCTATGGGACTCAATGGGAATGGGGATTTACCGAATTCCGCCTCCGGAATTCCCGGGTCACTGGGGTTGTGATGCCCCGGTAATTCCAGAAATCACAGAGGCGGAATGGTAATACGAGTCTGGCGGTAACCGAGCCGGAAAAAACGGCAGGTTACTGCCGAACTCGTAATGAGGCCAATTATGTCTGAAACACTCTCTCCCAACATCTGTAAGTCACTAGTACAATATCTTAAGTCTCCGTTACCAGCCTCATAAACAGAAGCAGTAGCTCCATGACATCACCCCTAAAAAAGGCCCATTTTATTATTTTCTTTGGTCCTTAAAATGTTGCTTAGTGCCAGCCTCATCCAGTTTCTAAGCACTGGAACATGAACTGAACCCATGTTGCACTACATCCTCCTGTTCCCCACGCAAGTCTGTTGCCCCTGAGCTATCCTTCCAAATATACATATTTATTTGCTTGAGGAGGCAACAGATGATTTACCTCAAAGTCAGAGGGCAACTTTATGTAAATTAATTATCGCACCATGTGTCTATCTACAGTGTGCCTGTGATACAGGTCTGGCAGATCTGCGGGGTCGGACTGGGACAAGAAATAGGCTCGCCCACCCAAAAAAAGTGGCCCACCCCTCGCCTCAAAAAAGTGGCCCACCCCTCGCCTCACGACCCTTGACCTCTGATGACATCACCAGAAGTGATGTCAATTGGCCCCACCCCAAAGTGACATCCCTAGAAGCGATGAAACACGACCCCTTGACAAAACAGGAAGTGGCATCAAATAGCATGGTTCCTAAGTACACTAAATTACTGTGAATCCAAGCAGACGTCCAAGTCCAAATGATAATATGTTATTGAATAGCACTTCCGGTTAAGCTCTTTTTTTATAGAACAACTATGTATACAATATCACCCAACCTGTGTTGGTACTCATTTATCGACCTAAGAAGGATGAAAGGCTTGTTGGAAAAAAAATGAAAAAGAAATTTAAAAACAAAAATATTTTTTTTAAAACTTTTTTTCTTCCAAACCGGCCCAGACATGGCCAGAAACCGGCCCCCACCCCCCAGGGACGATTTTGGCCCAGCCACGGGCCGAAAGGCCGAGGGGCCAATCCGACAAAGATCTGGGTCGGGTCACACAGTGCCCAGGTAGGATTGGTGGCAAAAGCCACTGGGGCACAGGCCCAGTGGCTCACTGGATGTGCAAAGCAGACAACGAGAAACACTGATGAGATCTGTGTTCATGCTGTGTTGTCACTGATTACTGCAAGCTACTCTTACCCATTCCCAGCTAGCTAGACCAAACCACCATACCCTTCCTATTGCTACAGTACTGGATATAAGCTGCACAGACAGCCCGCCTCTGAACCCAACCATTCAGGCATTCTTCAATAATGGACTGCCAACCTGTTAGTGATGGTGGCTTCATGGGTTTTCCTGCATCTCTGTTTTTTGTCCAGTTAACAAGATCTAGATTCCAAGTGAAAAAATCTGTGGCATTTACAACTGCCTTTTTCAGGTGCAACACAGATATATGCTCTTGGCAATGCTACTTTGTCTTGTGGCCCAAGGGTCGCAAGGACAGGTCTAGGGGTAGCAGAGGGGGAGCCAGGAGTAGCACCTGCAACCCCTGGCAACCCCCAAATGAAGTCCCTGCCTAAAAACCCTCAAGACCCAACTGAAGAGTGTTGGTTGAAGCCTTGTTCCGTTTCCTAGTATCAGATCTATTCTTCCATACTCCAGTCTTTTTCCTCTGCCCTAAATCAGTCCAAGGCTACTTATTTGCACAACTTCGTCCAATCCCAGGCTAATTCTCCTCAACTGCTTTTTGCTAATTTCACAAACATTCTTGCTCCTTCCTCCCCAGATCCCTCTACTACTTCGAATTTTTCAACTGAGGTCTTTGCAGAATTCTTCTTGTAAAAGATTGAGGCCAATCGACTTTCCTTGAGCAACATGTACCCGTGAACTGCCTCCTTGTTGGCCACCCCATTATATCTGCTTCTTTTTCATCCTTTACTCAGATTTCTTTTTTTTTTTAATATATTTTTACTGGTGAAACGGTTGGAGCATAAATGAATAAACATCTCTGATCCAACATCAAGGTTGTAACAATAACAGTAGTCAACATATATTCTTCTGTATACACTTCAATGTATGGAAATACACCAAAGGGAGTCAATCATGCCCCCCCCGATGCCCCATATTGTCCCCCATGTTTGTTTACCCCATGAATCCCTTGCTCCCACCTGGTTCAAGATAGAGTTGTGCCATGTGGGGTTTATAGGTTAAGGCTGAAAATTTAAGGTTGTAGTCCAACAGTGAAGTCCAGATCGACAGCAATTGGTGGGTCTTTCCCTCCTTTGCAGACGTAACCTTCTCTGCCACCAGCAAGTCCCAATCCTCAATCCACCATAATACCAAGTTCAGGCCCTTTATCGATTTCCAACAGCAGGCAACAGAGATGCGAGCCGCTAGCAACATATATGTCAGGAGTCATGCCCGGGCCCCAGATTTAGGGTATACCTCTTCCTGTGGAGCCTCCAAGAGCAATGTTTTGGCTTCTATAGTCACCACAATAGTTTCCCAGAAGGAGCGGATCAGGGGACAGTCCCACCACTTGTGGAGATAGGAGCCAAGCGCCCCACAATTCCGCCAGCAAGAAGGTGAAATCGCAGCCTGGAAGTTGTGTATTTGTGCTGGGGGTTACACCAGCGGAATATGAGTTTCAGCGTGCACTCATTGTTAGTCACGCATCTGGATGAGGAATGACCCCTAGACCAGATATCTAGCCATTCTTCATACTCCAGTTGGAGGTCTAGGTCCGCTTCCCAGCGGGCCATATAGCCCGGCTGACGAGAGGTCAACAAGTCTTCTCTCAGAAGTTTATACAATTTCGAGACCCCCCCTGTGCCCAAACCCTCCCACATTGTCAGTTCCAGAGGGCTCTGCGTTCGAGTGGCCTCCCGTCTAACTTCTGGGTGCATGATCCAGTGACATAACTGGGTCTACCGGAACCAGTCTGTTTCCGAGAGCTGGAACTCCTTTTCGCATTCCTTGAGTGAGCAGGGTCGGCCCCTTTCGAATAGCTATCTTACTATTCCCCCTTTCCTCCAATTCCCAAAGACTCCTGGCTACATGGCTGGTGTGAATGCAGGGGATAGTGGGATAGTGGACCCAGACCTCTGGGGATTTCTTCCCCCCTTAGTGCTTTGTCCCATACGTTCAGGGTAGACTTTGTTGATGAAAGCAGGATCTGCCATTGCTTCTGTATTGTATGGGGGATGAAAGGTAAGAACTGTAAAGGCAAAGTGGTTTTGGACTGCTCCAATTTTATCCATTTCGGTGGGGGGGGTGGGGTGGTAGACATCCATGTGTACAAATGTGAGAGCTGTACCGCCGCCGCATATTTATTTAGGTTGGGGACCCCCAAGCCTCCCAACCGTGAACCGCCCATCATCACCCTCTTAGGGATCCTAGATTTCTTGCCCCGCCATATGAAACCCAAGAGTTTCCATTGTAGATGGTCCAATACTGTTTTGGGAATTTCCACCGGGAGGGATGAGCAAAAGTAAAGCCAACAGAGAGAGTAAATTCATTTTCACTGCTGTGATCCGGCACATTAAGGAAATCTCCTGTCCCGCCCAACTCTCCAAATCTTTTTCTAGTGATTTAATCAGGGGGGAGGGGGGAGTTGGCCATAAAGAGCTCTGTCGGGGAGGCCATAAGCCGGACTTCCAAGTATTCAATAGATGTGGTATCCCAATGAATCGGGCATAGCGACTGAAGGAAGGTGATGTCTTGTGGTGACATCCCTAATGCCACTGATTTCCCATAATTTATTTCAAACCCTGCTACTTGGCCTAACGCTTGGAGTTCCTGAAGGACCGCTTGAAGGGAGGGTTGAATGTTAGTGATGGAAAGTAGTACGTCATCAGCATACAATGATACCTTGTGGGGTGATTCCGGGGTCCTGTCTCCCTGAATGGAGATGTTTCAAAGTATATGTTGCGCCATCAGTTCCATAATGAGGGCAAACAAAAGGGGAGAGAGGGGCAGCCCTGTCGTGTCCCACATGTGAGGGGGATCAGGGATGAACACTCCCGAATAACCCAGAGAAGGGTGTTCAGGGAGGCATCGTTTGTGGCTATCTTGCTCCTGAATCGGGGTCCAATCTCAAAGGCATGTAAGGTGGAATGCATAAAGGCCCAGTCAACCTTATTGAATGCCTTGGTCGCTTCCAAGCCTAGTAGGGCCAACTCCCTTTATTCCTGGTGGTAGTCTCTATTAGGTTTAATGCCCGCCTTAAGTCTGCTGTCTTCCTACCCTGGACAAAGCCTGTTTGGTCTGCATTAATTAGTGTAGGGAGAAGTGGGTCTAAACGGTTTGCTAATACCTTCAAGTAAACATTTGCATCAATATTCAGGAGAGAGATCGGCCTATAAGAGGCACATTCTTTTGGATCCTTACCGGGTTTCAGTAAGAGTATCGTGGTGGAGGCTTTCATGGAGGGTCTTACACAACCCGCTTCTCGAAAGGAATTAAAGAGGGCAGTTAAAGGGGAGAGAAGTTGGCTATTGAAAAGAGTCTAACATTTTGGTGAGAATCCATCGGGGCCCGGGGCTCTAGATTTCAGGGACCTTATTACTTCCTCCACTTCTTCCTGTCGGATAGGGGCTTCCAACGCCTTGATCTCCTCCCGGGCCAAGTGGGCAGATTAGCTTCCGCAATATATCTTCTCTGGGCTGAGGGTGATCTGATCGGGGCTGACATTGTCTCCAGTATGTGGGCACTAGCTAGGTTTAATTTATCCTGTTCCCCATAATGGGTTACCCCCTATTGGTCTTTAAGACCTATAATGAAGTTACGCTTTCTAGATTGAGCCAGCTTCCTCGCTAGGAGTTAGTTGGCCTTATTGCCTTTTGCATAATAACCCTGTTTAACTGCCTTCAATGTCTTAGCTGTCTCTTCAGCGTATAGGGCTTCCAATTTATTTCGGGTGATGCGGGCCAGGTGAAGTTTCGGAGACCGTCCCTTGTTATATTTGCTTTTGAGCTCTAGGATGTCCTGTTCTAGTAGGGCTCAGAATGATTTTTCCATTTATGAAAGGCTGCCGTGTGGGTTATTGTAAGCCCCCGATAACAGCCTTCATGTCGTCCCATGCCGTGGCCGGAGATGTTACCTCATTGGGGTTTTCCGGGAAATAATCCCTGATTGCTTTCACATTCATTACCCCATCCCTTAAGGCCATATAATTTAAAATTGGTTCATATAGACGCCATTGTGGTCTATTTTGGAGGTTGGGTTCCAGGCCCTCACTTGTAACAAAACTGGGGCACGGTCGGAGAGAACCTTCGGGGCGATGATCACTTTGCTTGTAAATGGCATGATTTATAGCGAGCTATCTCACAAAAAGGGGGGGTCCCCTCGATGAACAAATTCAGAATTTGTTTCTATAGAGCCACACCCCCACTGGAGTACGTGACTATCTTCAATTATTTATGAATGAATCTATGATAAGGCACACAAATGAATATAAATAGGCAGTAAAGTCCTACAGCAATACATATCAAAACTGTAGTAAACAATCTGCTGCAACTAACACAGATACATAAATCAATAAAAAAAGAGAAAGAATTCATGAGACCACATCTCAGAACGGTGAATCAAGGCAACCAATACATGTACACAAGCCTATTATACAGTCTTAAACATTTGCAAACAAATTTACAAATAAAGTAGTTTTTCCAAAACTCAAAACATATGAATCACAGGTCAGAGACATACTATGGCAACAAAGGAATGATTACGGTGAGGAGTCAATCTAATCGACTCAAGTAAAGAAACTAAATCCTATGCTGCTGAACCTGTCTGACTAAATGTAGCAGAGTACATACACACCAGTGTTGCATGGATAATAGATAATCAGTTGTAATATATGCAAATCTAGAAACACATCCCAGGTCGATTAATAAAACAATAAGGTAGTTATCAGTTAGAACCCTAAAGACAGCCCGGGCTATCCAAGTATGCAAAACAAGAGGGAAAAATGCAAAAGCACAGAGGGGACAAATGAGTAACCAAACTATGACACAATAAAGGTCGGATCCCCTCGATGAACAAATTCAGAATTTGTTTCTATAGAGCCACACCCCCACTGGAGTACGTGACTATCTTCAATTATTCATGAATTAATCTATGATAAGGCACACAAATGAATATAAATAGGCAGTAAAGTCCTACCGCAATACATATCAAAACTGTAGAAAACAATCTGCTGCAACTAACACAGATACATAAATCAATAAAAAAAGAGAAAGAAATCATGAGACCACATCTCAGAACGGTGAATCAAGGCAACCAATACATGTACACAAGCCTATTATACAGTCTTAAACATTTGCAAACAAATTTACAAATAAAGTAGTTTTTCCAAAACTCAAAACATATGAATCACAGGTCACAGACATACTATCGCAACAAAGGAATGATTACGTTGAGGAGTCAATCTAATTGACTCAAGTAAAGGAACTAAATCCTATGCTGCTCACCCTGTCTTACTAAATGTAGCAGAGTACATACACACCAGTGTTACATAGATAATAGATAATCAGTTGTTATATATGCAAATCTAGAAACACATCTCAGGTCGATTAATAAAACAATAAGGTAGTAATCAATTAGAACCCTAAAGACAGCCCGGTCTGTCCAAGTATGCTAAACAAGAGGGAAAAACTCAAAAACACAGAAGGGACACAAGAGTAATCAAACTAGCACACAATAAAGGGGGGGTCCCCACGATGAACAAATTTAGAATTTGTTTCTATAGAGCCACACCCCCACTGGAGTATGTGACTGTCTTCAATTATTTATGAATTAATCTATGATAAGGTACACAAATGAATATAAAATAAATCATTTATTCCATATTCAGTAAAGTCCTACAGCAATACATATCAAAATTGTAGTAAAAAATCTGCTGCAACTAACACAGATACATAAATCAATAAAAAAGAGAAAGAATTCATGAGACCACAACTCAGACCGGTGAATCAAGCAACCAATACATTTAGCATATTTAGCCTATTATATAGACTTAAACATTTGCAAACAAATTTAGAAAGAAAGTTGTTTTTCCAAAACCCAAAAAATATGAATCACAGGTCAGAGACATACTAAGGCAACAAAGGAATGATTATGGTGAGGAGTCAATCTAATTGACTCAAGTAAAGGAACTAAATCCTATCCTACTGACCCTGTCTGACTAAAAGTAGCAGAGTACATACACACCAGTGTTGCATGGATAATAGATAAGCAGTTGTAATATATGCACATCTAGAACCACATCCCAGGTCGATTAATAAAACAATAAGGTAGTAATCAATTAGAACCCTAAAGACAGCTCGGGCTGTCCAAGTATGCTAAACAAGACGGAAAAACTCAAAAGCACAGAGGGGACAAATGAGTTATCGATCTATGATTTGTGGCGAGGCCATGATCAAGTCTATACGGGATGAGGAGCAGTGAACCTGTGAAAAGAATGAAAGTCCCTATCTTCTGGATGTAACACTCTTCAGGTGTCCACCACCCCCAGGGACCTGAGCAAGTGAAGGATGCTTAGAGAGATCTTGAAATTCTTAGGGGAGGCAGGGTGCTATTTATCTTTGTCAGGATCAGGAACTCCATTGAAGTCCCCCGCAATAACAAGTCCTCCAAAGACAATATCTTGGCCTTAATTCGGGGTGTACATCGAGATGAATGAATATAAATGACCCAAGAGCATAACTTTCACTCCGATGTAACGGCCACTAGGGTCTTTTATGATGTCCAATTCTTCGAACTGGATGCCTCTAGCCATCAGGATGGCCGTTCCCCACTTTTTTGACTCCCCAGAGACCAGGAATTGCTTAGGGAAGTCTCTGCTGCGAAGCCGGGTAAAGTCTTCTGGGAGAAGATGGGTTTCTTGCAAGACAGTTATTGAGCCCTTCGGGTCCTTTAGGTGCTTCAGAATTTACTTACGCTTCACTAGAGAGTTCAAACCTTTTACGTTCAATGAGACAAAATTCAACTCGTAGTGGGGTATCGCCGGGTTTTCCTCTGTCACCCCGGCAGGGGGTGGGGGTTAGAAGTGTAGAGGCCGCCACCCGAGGTGAGAAAACTTCTGAAATCATGCTCCAACTGTAATTTTAACTAAACAAACCAAAAACAACCCAAATCAAAGTCCAAACGATGAACTCCGAACTTTTCAAATGCCAAAAACCATCGGAAAAACACCCCAAGGGTTCGCAGGTGACAAGCTCCTTGAGGTCGGGTTCAGACCGCAAGGAGCCCGTCTTAAGTCTTGTAGCGTTCCGTGATCCCATGATACCAGTTGGTGCACCTATGGGCGGTGGGGAAAGGCCATTGGAGTTTTGCGGCGGCTATTCGCTCCGAATCAGGCGTGTGGGGAATATTTGTCCGGGTTGCGGCCCCTCTGGACCCTGGACCAGGCCGAGAGTCGTGCTTTTGGCTGTAGGCCATCTGCTCCTTTGAGTAAACCTAGTGGGGAGCAATCACCTTTGACAGCTGGAGAAGAGTTTAAGATTGGCTCTCACCGGGAGGACGGGGGAGGGATCCGTCCAGGGGCACCCAACAATCTCCACCAGGCACTACAGACTGCTCTCCATGGATGAGGAGGGCAGAAGAAGGCTGGAGGGTTGCCCCACTGCTAGGGCCCTGTTCAGGAAGTCGAGATGGCGATGAGCGGGATTACGCCGATGAAGAGCCGATGAGAGGAGGGACCGCCTGCCAAGGTCTGTGCCTCCCTGCTCCGATGAAGCAAGCTGTTTCCTCCAAGCCCTGGTAAATGTTTTTCCACTTAGAAGGGGCCCCGTGGTTGCCGGCTCATGCACAGATGGTACGTAGAGCTGAGGGACTGGAAGAGCTGGCCTGTGTGTCCCTGGGTCCGCTTTGCTGCAAAGGGAGCAGATGACCAAAGCTAAGCAGATCGAACGCCTTCCCTGCCGTGAGACGCTTGTCCCACATCCGAGGGGGCCCAGGCAGCCGCAGAGTGGCACGTTGCTGTAAAGAGTGAATGCTTGTTCCACGCTCAGCCTCCTTCATATCCTCACCCTCCAGGTGTAAGGTCGACCACCTCTCGGCTGTCCAAGCCTGCAGCTTCGCCTCCAGGATCATGAAGAACGCCACTGCACCATCTTGGGAGCAGGCGGCTGATAAAATGTTGCCGCAGATTCTTGCTTATGTTTCGCTCGTCGGGTTGCTTTGAGCTACCCCATTTAGGGCTTCACCACTGTCTTGTCATTCTCCGGCATCAACAGGAAACACTGTTTTATTCACTATTTGTCTAAGGTAACCCATATGGCCACACCTAGGTGCTCTCACACACCTTTACCGCAATTGGCCTAAACACTTTACACTGCCATCACCTCATGTACTCCAAGCTCAAGACAATTACGGTACACTGTCTAGTAAACAGCCCATCCCTGTGGCTATTCACGAGGCACCAACCATTTGCCACCTGGTTACGGACACTTGATCACTCTAATCTGCCATGAAAAACTGTAATAATATTACTATGTACTCAATATACACGACTGTACTTGCATTACTGCCCAATGTAATGTAACTATGCTCCATGAACTGCCGCCTTCATTCAATCAATGTTCAGAGCCTCATTGCCACTATGCGATCAGTATTCAATGCTCATAAGCCTACTACTGTCAGATGAATGGTAACTGTGATCTATGACTTACTGCCCTACTTTAACATTGCCTCTGAGTCTCATCTTCCGGTACTAAATGCATTAAAGTTATCACATGTTGTAAAATGACATGCCCTAACGTACTTCAATTCTGTTTGTATTCTCACTAGTGCCCCTGCCCTACGCCCAACTCCTTTACTTGATGACCATGCCAAATCTACATAATATGTACACTGTACTGGCTGCTATTATATTCCTTACATCCAGCCATCTAGTGAACTGTGCCAGGATGCACTTCTCAGTGAATAAGGTACAAAATATTCCTACATCGACCATAATGGTAATCAACAACCTCAATACTGCCCAACAAAACTGCTCATCGGCATTAGGCTATGGTCCACATGCCTCCCAACCACGCCCGACTACCGACAGAAACCTCAAACTCCGTGCCAGACTTAACAAATTGCATAATCCACCTACAAGATCATTACCCTCAGTAAACAAGATAACTAACTGCCCCATGAACATGAACACCAAAAAATCCTCCTTGGACATACCTTTATTGCATTTTCCAAACAAATTTAACCAGCAAATGGCTGACAAACCTAAACTTGCCGACCCTATTTTACCTACTCCGATAAGTACAATCAAAACCGAGCCCCCTTTCCTTAAAGGAGCTCTTATAAACGCCAGGTCGTTGGTTGCCCATGCAACTGACATAGCTGATCTAATATTAGTTGATAACTTGGACATCCTGGCCATAACATAATCTTGGGTACATGATGCAGGAGGACCTGCACTTATGCTAGCAATCACGGAAGGATATAAGATAATCAGACAAGATAGAAATGAAGCCTGAGGCGGAGGTATCGCCATAATAGTTAGATCCAGCCTCTCCCTAAAACTAGCCACCTCACAAATTACGCAATCATGCAAAACACTTACTGCCAAATTGTCCCTCACCAAATCCCAGTAACTCACTATTCACTTAATATATAGACCTCCCGGCCCACTTGGGACATTTGAGGAGGACATTCACAGCCTATTATCAAATAATCTTAAAACAACAACCCAAATGTTATTATTAGGTGACTTTAACCTAGGATTCAATGATCCGGCGGAAAAACATGCCTCCAAACTAGCCAACATCCTATCAGAATTAAGCCTAGCACAAAAAATAAATGAACCCACCCATAACAAAGGGAGAATTCTAGACTGGGTAGCCGACTACAATTGCACGGCAACTATCACCTCCCTCACACCGCAACTGTGGACAGACCATTCCCTTGTGTCGTTACCCTTTCTACTACCAGATCCCTTCAGATGACCTTACCTATGCCCTCCCCCCCATGTCCCACAAGGAACAAAAAGAACATTACAGTGGACAATGTGATCCCGGCCATACTACCTACCCTGAACTCACTTGCTGCCAACGTAGACCCTAGCACACTGGTCCAAGAATACAACATCATGCTTACCACCTTAGACAAAATTTCTCCACTTAAACTAAGACCAAGCAAACCTAAAGCTCACCTAAACAAATGGTTTACACCCCAGTTAAAGGACCTACGCCTTCTAAAGCGGAAATGTGAAACCACTTGGAGACTATTGCCAACCAAGGATAATAAATCTAAGCTAACCCAAATAGCTGCACAATACAAACATGCAATATGCTCAGCAAAAAGAGACCCCTATAATGAACGTATAGTCAAAGCAAACTCTAGCAAGAAGGAGCTCTTCACTATACTAAAAGAATTAGAGTCACTGATTCCAACTCCTGACAGTTACATTAAAAAAAAGACATGGTGCACAGCCATCCAACTTGCACTCTCTAACAAAATAACTACTCTACAATAGAAAATTGCCCAAAAAAAAAGACTCTTTGAATTTACCACTAAATACCGACAACCTCACCCCTGCTAGTATAACATTGACCAACCAACCTGCCAAATTCCACTTCTTTAAAGTATCTATACTAGAGGTAGAGAAAGGTATCCTATCGCTTAAGACATCTAACTGCAAAGGTGATCTCTGCCCTGCTCATCTTATCAAGGAGGCAGCAAGAGATCTTACACCATTCATTACTAAACTGATTAATGCCTCTTTCACATCAGGGACCATCCCTTCTAATCTGAAACAATCCTGGGTACTTCCACTCCTAAAGAAGCAATCCTTAGACCCACTTATTCCTACGAACTACCGCCCTATTACAACAGTACTGTTCTTACTCAAAATTTTGGACAAGGTCGTTATATACCCAAATCCAGAACTACTTAGAATTGCACAAGCTCCTCGGAGCTAGACAATCAGGCTTTCGTCCGTTACATGGGACAGAAACAGTCCTTATCAACCTACTAACACAGGTTGATGAGCTGAGAGACAAAGGGCAAAGTGCACTCCTTCTACTGTTGGATCTCTCAGCGCCATTCGACCTAGTAGACCACAAAGTCCTTTGTAATCATTTGGACTCAGCTGCCCATTTCTCCACCGAGGCCATCAGGTAGATAGAATTGTTCCTACGTGACAAAACAATGAGGGTCTTTTCCCCCTCGGCAGCTGCGGACCCTATCCCCATCACATGCAGTGTCCCACAGGGCTCCTTTGTCTCACCTACACTTTACAACATATTCACCAAGCCTTTGTTCGATGATCTGGACCTTCTGTGTATCATCTACACCAACTATGCAGATGATACTCAGATTCTCCTCCCACTTTCCGGGGATTATTACAAAGATTAAGCATTGGTGAATAGTGTGTACCTCATCATCCAGGGATGGATGGCCACGCATGGTCTATGCCTGAATGATGACAAGACTGAGCTCATTATCTTGAGCACCCACTATAACCTGAAGAAACTAAGTACTGAATACACCACCTTCACCATTGATGGACATATCATCAGGGTACGGAGGAAGTGAAAACTCTCGGTTTCTATTTGGATTCCACCATGTCCTTTGACAAGAAAGTCAAATCCCTGGCCTCTACCACTTCATACACCTGCAAGCTTATCCGAGCAGGTGTATGATTATGTTAGATTACTGCAATGCTCTATACAGCGGCGCTAATAAGGCCATTATCCAGAGGCTACAAACACTCCAAAACAACACGTTAAGAGCCGCACTAGGTATAAACAAAAGAGAACATATCTCTGCTACTAGACACCAACATAACTGGCTCACCTCTTATAATAAAATTCTTCTAAAAGTAGCCTCCCTCACCCACAAAGCACAAATCAATAGTGCCCTGAGCTATCTCTCAGATAGAATTCATAGAGAAATGTCCACTAGACCTACCAGAGCCAGCAATACTTACTGCCTCAATGTTCCTAGATACCGGCTCATTAAGATGGGCGGTAATACTTTCCCTGTGAAAGCCGCTAAACTATGGAACTCCCTGCCACATCAACTTAGAGTTGACCAACCATACCTACTATTCAGAAGCAGTTACATTAACATCCTCAACTCTCCTGTCCTCTAAATATGCCACTTACTAGACAGATTTAGGATACCCGACCCTGAATATCGCCCACTGTATATATGTTTGCTATTCCCACACCTTGCCCAATTGCTCCACCTGTATATTTGTGCACACGTTCTATTGTAAGCTTTTGCAACTATACTATAGCTGCAATGTTGCGCACCTGTGTATATGCTCCATTGTAATTTCTTGCAATTATATTTTTGCATTGTGCCATTTCTGTAACTATGAATTTCCTTATGGCTGCGCCCTGTTACCTTTGGGTTAGGTGCGCATTATAAATGAATAAACAAACAAACAAACTATTTGACGGGCTTCTAGCAGAGCCCATCAGGAGAGCAGCCACATCGGTGGCGCTGCTGGCCACGCCCCCATACATTGCTCCGATTTCTGAGGGCAAGGTCATCTGCTTGAGCTCTCTCATGCACCCCACTGCTGCTCCTTCTGATCCGTTATCCCCCCATTTGGTTAAATCTATTTTCCCTTCATTAGCTCCTATTTTAACTAATCTGTTTAGTCTTTCTCTATCCTGTGGGTTCTTTCCTTCTATGTTCAAAGTTGCCACTGTCATTCCTTTGCTGAAGAAACCTACTCTACATCCTTCTAACATAACACTGCACATTTCTTTCCTTTTTTCTTCTTCCCTATTTGTCTAAGCTCTTAGAGAGGCTTGTCGGCTCTCAACTTTCTTTGTACCTTAATACTCACAACCTCCTTCCTTCTCAACAATATGGATTTTGTGCTGGTTTTACGAACAACACTGCTCACTTTTCTGTTTCAAATTCCATTCTTCATGCTCGTCAACTCAAGCTGTCCTCTATTCTGCTGATTCTATTAGATTTGAGTACAGCTATCGACACGGTCGTCCACCCCTCTTTGATCTCTACTCTTTTTTCTTTGGGTCTTTCTGGTTCTTTCCTTACCTGATTCTACTCCTACCTTTCAAATTGTTCTTTCACTATTTCTTGGAAAGTTTCTTCTTTTCTTGTTCCTTTACATCCCATTACAGTATTGCCCCAGCTCTGTTCTTGATTTCAAGTTCATCTAAACACTGATGATACTCAGATCCTTGTAACATTTCCTTCTTTGACCAGTTCTCTAATTCATCATCGTTTTTCTGCATGCCTATCTGCTATAAAGTCTTGGATGTCTTCTCACTTTTTTGTTTAAACACTAGAAAAACTGAAATGATCTTAGTTCCCCATTGCCCAACAATTCCCCATCCACCTTTGTATATCTTTAACCAATTTAGCATACTTTTTCAAATCAGGCCCATGGCTCATTTTAGATTCTTTATTTACTTTGAAGGTTCAAATTGCTACATTGGTTAAATCTTGTCGCTTTTATTCATATAACATTTGGCGCATTCGTCATTGTAAAGACCGGAGGGGGGGTCTGCACTTCCGCTCTCTATATGGTAGAGGGGAGGCACAGAGACCCCTGCCAAGATTCTCTATTATTGGTAGTTGTGGTCGAGCAATCAAGGCCTAGCTTCTCAGGAGGTGATGCAAGCTGGTTCTTGAGTACAGTGTAGTCTCCAAGCACCCACAAAGGAATGTCCACACACTGTATCGGTTTACAACACAGTCTTTATATAATTAATGTTCACAGGTATATTCAATATCACGATAACTCACTTTGTACTCCGAAAATCAGCAATGGTAAATATATACAGTTTCTAAAGTGGTACCACTAACGTTATTAGATCTCATTAAAGTGCATACGGTCAGAATGACACACAGATCAAAATAAAGAGGAAACCAGCAGTAGAGAGAGGAAGGAAAGCAAGATGGTTGAGCAATTGGCAGAATACTGGCCCCATACCACTAGACACAGTTCTGTGTGGAGATCCCCCCAATTGGGCAACCTGTAGAAGAAAGATACAAGCCCAGTCCATATATTGTTCCCACTAGACTTTCCAATAGTTCTGCAACCCCAAAGTACCTTGGCGTTGTAGTGTTCCACGTCGGGGAATCGATAGCCCTTCTTGAGTGTTCTCCCTTTCAGACAGGTCGAGCTACAACGGTGAAGTGGCCACGTCGTTCCTAGCGGTGCTCGTTGACGGGGAAGCGTGAACGTCCTGCCAGGAAGCACATCGGTGTCGATAGTTCTGGACCGCAAAGAGTTGAAGAACTGTGGCCCAGCAAGGGCGTCGAGTCGTCGGCGTCTCTGTGGTCTTTGGGTGGTGGGAAACCCACCGGTGGATGCTCCTCTGTGCGTCGACTGTCAGGCCTTCTCCAGCAGGATACAGCAGCGACAATGCGGACGAGAGCATCCTTGGATCAATGAAGTTCTTAGGCAACAGGAGCACGGCGGCTCCAGTCGGCGACGGCGGTCGTCGACAGTGGCGGACAACAGTCAGGGAGCTTCTCCTTGGAGTTCCGCAGCAATCCTTGTATCGGGTCGGCAGCCTGTCGGTCTGTCCACCAGGGAGCTTAGGCAAAGATCGGCTGGTGCACGATGGTCCCTCGTAGCTCGGGAAGAGGGCGCCTTATCAGGTCCTCTCTGGGTCAGTCCTTGGAAACACAGCAACTTTCAGATTGTGAAGGAGAGCAACAGCAATTCTTCTCATCCAGCAGGGCTCCAAGGTCAAGCTTCAGTTAAACCAGTTACTTGTCATAGTGGACTTCAGCTTCTGAACATGATTCCTAGCAGTGAGAGGTCCCCAGATATACTGTTGATCTCCCATTCATTCCGCTGGGTCACACTCAAGCATCCAATCACGACTACGGTCATTCATGCAGGCAGGCAGCCAATCAGGCACACGGGACATTCAGGCCATTCACTTCTCTCCAGACACTCACAAGAAGTTATGTGTATTGGGACAAGTACTGAGCCATTCAACACTCCAAGCATTCGGGCAGGGCTGTCTCAACCATTGTGTCAACCACCAGATACTAGATAGCCACAACATAGAATGCGTATTCGTCACCCACTCCATTCACCCAGGTCCAACCCACAGGCGTACCCACAACATATGGTCGTTGAGAAGGCTCCAGCCAGTCTGGTCGGCACTTCCCCACACTACCATATATGGAACTTCCACCCAACAGCCAGTCAGGGGGAAGGGACAGAGTCAGGGCTTCCCGGGACTTCGGGAAGATCAAGGTAACAGGTGATGGGAGGCAAGAGGCCATGGGTGCCATTTTGTCTCCATCCGGAATTTACCGATTCCAATGACAGGGCCTGGGCATCCCAAAATGGAGGATGCTCAGGGCACCAGTAATTTCAGCATGTAGCTGCCACCAGCCCATACTCTGCTCTGTGGGTCACACACAGGTGCCCAAAAACATACACTAGGGGCACAGGGTTGCACCCCTACCCATGGGTGCCATAAGGGTATCCCATGGGTCTGTTCACCAAACCAAAAGAGAGAGAGCTACACCGCCAGGAGTCCCACATGAACTCCTGCACTGAAAACACGACAGAACACACGATAAAAAGCAGTAAAGGACAAGGATACAGAGGCCCTGTCCCTCCGATGCATTTCCAGCATCACAGTCATGGGCTCGCCTATTCTACCACAAGCATGCTACTTCAGTCTATAGTTCTTTCAACATCATCATTTATAACTTAATTTCGGTGCAAGACCATAAAAGTACAATATATTATTACATAGACAGTAGGATTGATTTAGAGCAGTTCATGAAAGATAGATAGAACCGTTTAAACTGTTAAAATAAATATATCTTGGTGTTATGTAGAAATCGGACTCTAAAAACCCATGACTAAAACACACCAGCAGCAGTATCGGCAGCAAAACGTTTTCTTGTTTTTACAGTCTGGATTTTATGGTATTGCTCAAATATCTCTCTCTCCTCTGCCATGCCTTTTCAATGTAACTTGATACAGCATAAAGTCAATTGAACTGGGCACCTTATAAAGTTCTTCCCCTACTATCGTAGAGTATATACCTCTATTTGAGAGACATCGTTTTTCCCTAGTATGTCCTCATACAGCAGGCACCAGAAGACGAAATGTTTCTAGGGATTTAACCCTATCCTGACAGTAAGGATAGACTTCTGCTCCACCCTTTTTCTACTGAGCCATAATGGTGGCTAAGGGCAGGATGTCCAATCGTATTTTCAAATAGGGTGCTCTTTGGATTGGATTGTCAATGATGCGTGAATAATTCTTCATCGAATAGCTGTTCTTCGTGGACAAATAATTATAACCCATGGATGAAGAGAGATGCTTGGTTACATTTGGTGTCATTGTGAAGTCTGCATAGGCATCAATTAGTGCTTGTTTACAAGACGGGTGATGTTTTCTAGGTTGGACCACAGGTCTTCCAGATTTAAGAATTTCAAATATAGGTTTATGTGTTTGAATCATCGTAGGGTGAGAGTGCTTTGATAGCTTAAAACGTCTATAAGAGCAGTTCTGTATTTTCCAAGGGAATGTCATGCCCAGTAACGCGCTCAGTAGAGCAGGGGTGCAATAACCACCTGGTCGTTTATGGGTGTAAGGCCTAACAGCATATAGAACGGAGTGCTTTGGGTGTTGTTTAGTACCTATAATAGTCTCTTGACAAATTTAGTTTCTGTCACGGCCAACAATTGGGTCTTACTGTGCCCCCACACCTCTGCTCCTTATAAGACAGTTGTAGTAGCCTGGGGGCGGTATACTTCCAGGGGCAGTGTAAAAAGGTTTTTCCAAAAGAATTGGAACAGCCCAGGATTTCATTACACTTTCTCTCGTGGGAGGTATTTTCTTTGTTGTTGTGTTTGGTTCATCACCCATCCTGTGATATTGTAACCTCCAGATAGTCAAAGAATGGTACCTCTTTGATTTGTTGATTACCAATCTTGAGATTGACCCTGGAATATATGCCTGTCTGCTTGCCACAACTCATCACCTTTGTTTACTCTTTGTTGATTTCTAGACCATGGTTGACACAGAAACCAACAAAGTGCTTAACAAGTCTCTGTAGGCCAGAGGGGGTTCGTGAGATGATAACCACATCATCAGCAAAGTAAAGAAAACTGATCTTCTCTCCTCCCAATACTGGTATATCCGAGGTATCTGTGGGACAGTCCTTTAGTAGTTCATCAAGAAGTATGTTAAAAAGAGAAGGGGTCAATATACAACCCTGTCTCACTCCCTTCCCTACAGGGAAGGATTTAGTGCTTTCGCCCCCAGCCCCTACCTAACCCTGACTCTTGTGTTGCCATATAGTTCTGTGATGGACTTAAATATGGAGGAAGGAATGGTATTGTTCAATAAGTCTTGCCATAATACAGACCTGGGGATGCTGTCAAAGGTGGCCTTGAGGTCTATAAAAACTGTTTTGTCTGCATGAATTTCCTGTAAATGTTGCTGTCAGAGTCCAGGAATGAAATTGGACAGTAGTTTTTCAGTATACTCGCGCCCCTCTGCCAGATTGCAGGATTCCAGTATAATGCCTGTTTTGGATATATGGTGCCCAAACCGTGGATTCTCTCATGTACAAGTCCACCGGTTTTCACTCAGGAACATTGGCTTTCCCCCTGACTTGCTTTGGAATTGCTGCAGTAACCTCTGCTAGTGTTATTTCCAAGCAGGCTATATCTGTATCTAAATCGTAAAGTTATAGCCCTTCTCGTTACTCTGACTGGAATTATATTCTACTTTCCGAGTAGAACCCGGAGCAGCGGATGATCCAGGCACTTTCTTTGATTGCCCCTTGGAAAGGATGATTATAATCATGCTTTCCAAGGCTAACCATTTTCGAGAATGTTTTTGCATCTTTCTCATTTACAGCCTTTGTGAGTACTTCTCGATTTTCCATTGTCTTCATCTTTTTGTTCTCTTTAATTAAGGACGTGTACTCATTTCTAGTTTTCTGAATTTCCTCTATGTAACAATTTTTTTGAAGTTTTACAGACAATAACTTTGCCTTGGTCTTCGTAAAATCGCCATCAAACTACCCTTTCCTGGACGATTGGTGGTCGGAAACTACTTTCACAGACCTTGTAAAAAGGGGTGTGTGAGAAACCTAGGGGTATTCTTCCATTTGAACCCTGAGAATCCTCTATTCGGATGGCATGGGGAGGCCCGTCGCTTCCAGATCCCAACCCTGGGGGTGGACGTGCATGGGAGGATCACCTCGGTAGGGGAATCCAGGATCATTCTCATGGGTATACCCTAGATCCTCCTACGTTCTAACCACCCCACCCCCCATTTCTACACAAACACTGGGAAGAAGAAGAGGGTGACTGAGAGTAAAGAGGCTAACCCTTACACATCTCATTGGACATGTCCCGCTAATCGGGTCAAGCAAAGTCAGGCACCTGACTTTAACTACATACACCCATTAGCTCTCCCCACACGGATAAAAGGCAGAACATAGAGACACACTCTGAGCAAGGTGGAACACGAGAAGGAGCAGAACTTCTGGGGAGAAGGCGAACCCACTGGACGAGAGCAAAGGGCAGAGAACCGCAGGAGATCCCTGCAGGAGGTCGTTGCCTTCAAAGAGCTGTGAACGATATGTAGAGAAGGCAAAATCCCAAACAAGAAGATTGCATTGTGTTTCAAAGGCACCACCGACCCTCCCTGGTGAGCGACAGAGTTGGGGAGGGGAGACTAAGCCTGTGGTACTAACCTTGACTTGTGAATTGAAACAGCAAAGACAAGAAAGAAATGCACTCAGCTTGTGATTTGGCGATCGACATGAAAGGCCGGTGTGTGTTTAGGAAAGATTGAAAGTGCCACAGTATATCCTACAATTGAAGGCTGCACACATGTGGATGACACGCAAAGGAAGGCAGACCTGTGAGGAACCTTTAATTAGCGATAACTGTGAAGCCAGCAATGCAGAGTAGGGGAGTAGTCCGGTAAAAGGAAGTAGCCCACTCGAAAGTCTCCATGAAAGGTGAATTGTTTTTGTAATAAAGCGATAAAGTGAATGAAATCTAAAAAGGTGTTTTGAAGAATAACCCCGACCAAAGGGGACGTAAACAAGGTGAACGTTGAACGTTTGTGCTTGTGATACTGAACTACCCAGACCAAGAGACACTAGGGCAAATAACACAAGAGTCTGAGTTAAAGGGAAAGTCGAAGTGGTCCTGAGGAGGTCTATAGCAAAAGCCTCGCACATTCGAACATCTTCGACATCAGGAAAAGGTATGAGCCTGACTGCGGGAGACTGAAAGTGTGATAAAATAGGGGAAGGGAACCCCTAAAGAATGTGAATTAAGCTTGGGGAAAGGAACCCCTGCAAGTGCTGTGATTGAAAGGTCTGAGCCCGGCAGAGGGAGACCTGTGTGAACTTTTCTCTTTGAAAGGTCTCAGCCCAAGCAAGGGAGACCTGTGTAAACCTTTGTTGAACTCTGAAAGAACTTTTGAAAGCCAGAATAAGTGACTCTACTGTGGAAGGCCAAGTGGG
Organism: Ambystoma mexicanum; assembly: GCF_040938575.1. Taxonomy (NCBI): domain Eukaryota; kingdom Metazoa; phylum Chordata; class Amphibia; order Caudata; family Ambystomatidae; genus Ambystoma; species Ambystoma mexicanum. The sequence goes on along the minus strand of NC_090930.1, from coordinate 425,947,946 downwards.
CCTCGATCCACGTTTTGAACTGCCTTTGTTTTGAGAATCTGAGGCAGAGTGTGTCATCCTGTGTACGGAGACTGCCTTACTCCGTGCTGTCTAACCTGGGAAGGAGAGCTGACTCCGCTACATTGATTTTTTATGTTACGACACTGATTTTCCTTTGCATACATATTCCCCATAACACACGTTTTGTATAAGAGATAAGGCAGGCATTAGGTTTTGTTAGTATAGGCCATCTTTGATTTGACAGAGACTGACTAGGACTGCTTTTTGTTTATTATTTGATGGTAGAGACTACTCCCATCCTAGCTATAGGGCAAAGTAAACGTTTTTCCAAACCCCAAAAATGGAATAAAGGTTTTGAGATTGAATCTATTGTGTCAGTGTCATACTTGTGATACCATGCCTACCTTACAGGTGCCAGAATGGTGGACAGTGTGTTGCGGCTAGATATCATGACCCGATTGTCATTGCTCTCTGAGGACTGGAGACTTTCCAATATAAGAAGAATTTCCTGGTATACTCTGGGCAGGTTTGTTTTTCATTTGGGATCTTCCTATCTTAGTCTTTTCTTATTATTGATAGGGTAAAGAGAATTGGCAAACCCTATTTGCGTGTTACCCAAGTTGTTGATCTCAATAATTAAGCAGACTATGCCCTGATCGCTTTTGCATCGCCTGATGGCTTCCAGCGATTTGACACGTTTCCTATGTAGGAGGACAATTAAGATGTAGTCAAAGTGATTGCTTTTGTCCTACTTTGGAATGTTGGGATTGCAGGGATATTGGGTTTTGTACGGCCATTACACGCTCACACTCCCATTCTAAAAAACAGTTGTGCTGACTGTAAAGCATGCTTATAGCATTTTTTATGGTATGGCAAATTGATTTTGGGGGATGTTCCATATGTTATCCTCCTCCTCCATTAGTTCCATCAAGTCATTCTATGGTTCAAGTTGTAGATTCATGTCCCCTACAATTATGAATATCGATTTTCTTTTGGTTACTAAGGATTCCAATCTATTTAGAATGTGCATTCCAGTGGCACTGTAAGGTCTGTTATAGAAATTGCATAGCAACAGAGTTTCGCCTTCAGGTAAGTCAATTGATGGCCCTTGTAGATCTGCTCAGTTGATGGGCAAAGATACAAAATGCGCATTTAAATTTGTACTTGTCCAAATACATAGCCCCACTAGGCCACCCCGTCTTATTCTTTGCCCAGATTACAGGAACCATGTGATTGGCTTAGCCATCTAGGGTACAAGATTTATATGGCCAAGTTTCTTGGAAATAAATTATGTCAAAATCTTGATTTATCCAGTCATTTCGTTTTTTATTTTTAGACCGACTTCATTCCAAAAGGCTATCTTAATATCTTGTTTATTACAATCATGTGTATGCAAGGTTTTTTCCGGCTCTGCAGAGGTAAGAAAGCAGGTAGATATTTGTCAAGCTACTAGTGTGTTGGATGGGGTTTTCACTGCAGGGATCCCATTCACTGCAATATTTGTTTTTGTTTTATCAGTTTTTTCTCCAATCGTGAGAGGATCTGGGGGTTTGGATGTCAAGTCGATCTGGAGTACTGTGGGTGGGGGCGAATGATCGTACGTCAATTGATAGCAGGCCCATTTTTAAATGGTAATTTTCAAGGAGGGTCTTAATATGGTGAAGGTCAGTTGTTCCAGGGGCCTGGTATCGAGAAACATCAATTATGTCTTCTCTCACAATGGCTAGGCAGTGTTTTTTTTGTGTCTAATCCAATGGAGGAATTTATTTAATAAACTCTGATTCCCTTCACTTTTCCCCTTCTCCATCGGTACTGTGAGGAATCGCAGGTATTCGTCCCTGCTCTCCAAGGAGGTCCCCCGGCCCTTGTGAGGCTAGGGAGGTGAGCCCGCTCCACAATACCCTCCCTAGGGGTTGAGGCAAGTGGGACCTCACTGGGAGAGTCTACCCCTTTGGGGGCAAGGGCTTCCGTACTGTGAGGAACTCCCTAAGCCATTCCCCATGGTGGCATACGTGGGATTATCAGAGGGGAAGAACATGATAAAATCTAAAGACTTGGCTGAAAACAAAACTAAAATATACTGTTACAAACAGGAAAGAGGATCTGTCTCTTTAAAAGGAGACCTCCATTTAACTAAGATGAGCAGGCGACAAAGAGAGCACATGCCGAGACAAGACGAAGCAGAGAGACACATACACAGGCAAGTGAGGCCCCTGGATGCGTAACACCTGACGGAAGCGGAGCAAAAGAGAGATGCAGAACCCACGACAAGCAGGCCGTCTCTGAATGGCAGAAGGAGATGATGTAAGCCCAGCGTGTGTGACGTGTGTGAGAAGGGAGAAACAGGGGTGACAGTATCCCAAAGCTTGGTGGTGGCATGAACGCAAGGAGTTTGTGGTGGTTATAATACCTGCCAGGGCCCGGGGCAAGGGCAGGCAATACAGAGGATCAGCTATGCTGAAAGCAGACCAAAAGTACAACATGAACTGAAATGCAAAATAAAAAGAACAATCAAGCCATTTCAAAGGCTTCACTGCCCCTCTGCAGAGCAGACACCTACAGAACTACATTTCCCAGCAGCACCTGGACCCAGCAGCTCCTGGACCCAGAACTATAGATTGAAGGCTACGTTGGGACTGGCTCATCAACGAGCATGGCGCAACCAAAGGTACAGGGCTTGTGCTTGAGACTCCACGCTAACAAGACGTGCACCAATCAGATCCAGCCTCAGAACCACACAGGAAGGGCCACGCCCCACCAGATTGATATCCCAGCCCCTCACAACAGACAGATAAATCCTGCAATGCTTTCTTCCATCACAGGGAGCAGGGGGGTCATGCAGAGAGCCCAGACCCACCAGTTCTCTTGCCCCTGCTTCCCACCAATTTAAGTGTCAGTTACTGCTGCACACGGCATTGAGCGAGCAGAATCTCAAGAACGCTGTGCACCAAACGCACTAACCCACGCACACTTACCAGTGCATACTCACCATGTGCATTGTCTAGTCCGTTGTGGGAATGGCTTATATCGTTCGCGCTTTTGCAGCTCACCCAAACTTATTTACAGGCAGAAACTTAACGCTGCATGTTACGAAGCCACGTGCAGCTAGGAAACCGATGCTGTATGCTAATTAGCCACATGCGGCTCCTGCACAGCCCAGCATCTGACAAGTACGTGAACTAGCCACATGCGGCATCTATTACTAAAAACCACTAACCCAAACATCAGAGACTTGAGTACTCCAAAGGGAAAGCCATGTGCAGAAGTTAACATGTGCAGGAGGCAACAAGGGACACTTCGGCCAGCCACAGCCTAAGCTAAGTGCTCATTTGTAATATATGCTGAGTGCCAGTTCTTTCTTGTCCAGTGTTATTGTTGTTATGTTCAGTACTCGGGGGGCATTGTTTGTGTATGGAAGGACGTGTGTGTCTGGGTGCATGTTAAAGGATACAGATTGCAATGACGATGACCGATCTTCCCTTTTTGTCCCTCTCTATCCATAACTTCCTCCTATGCCTCAGTCTGGTTTCCCTTGTTTCCCCATTCCCATCCAACCATCAATTCCCTAACCCTCCTTCCCTGCTGGGTTTGCGGAGTCCTATATAATCTGACTTGCCGGACCCAAAACCGCAGTCGGGGTGGTTGGTTCCTACTACTCCTGTGCCTTGGAGCTGTGGATCCTGTCAATACCCATCCAACTACACCGACACCACCAAGCACAACCCGCAGGAAAAGGTCCGATTACCCATGGAGGTACCGGGACCCTGTGTAGGAGAGATAGAACTGCAAGAAGAGGGCTGCAGCAAAACCAAATCTACCGTGCAGAGGAACCAAAGAGAAAGTCGCAAGCCAATACGAGCCCCAGAGACATTCCCCATGGAACAGTGAAGTTAACTGGGAGAACGGGAAGACCATGAGGCCAAAAGGGACTTGTTATGTAATCAGAGATACCTTTCCCAATATAGGTGATAAACACTGGAAATAAAAGCTAATGAACTTTAAAGAGAATCTCAGAAGATGCTGAGAGGGAATCCAATATTGCTTGTGGTCACTACCCTGGGAAGAGGGGAAACTATCCCATTATTCAACAACGAAAGAGTGGAATATAACAGAGAGAAAACATTGTGAATTGAAAGACAGAGAAAGCCCTAACATAAACAATACACAAAAGAGACCAACCTGGAAAGAGCTGAACTATAATTGTCCAGAGAGCAAGGTCACTCAAAGCCCATCCAAAGGTTCAACAGAGGTTAAAGAAAAACATCTCTAAAGAGGAGAGAAAAGCCAGCAATATCTTGAGAGAACTACTTGAATTGATAAAGAAAGTAACAAGAGTCTATTTAAAAATTTCATATTAACAAGTGAAAGAAAGAAGATAACTGCAAGAAACAATCATCAGGAAAAGGGAGTCATTCTCCTGACCTTAGTTAGTTTAGAATAATGGTAGGGTCAGTCACGGCTAGTTTTGGACAGCAGACATTTTTGTTTGATGACTTCCTGACGATGGACAAGTACCTTAGTTTTGTATATAGGGAGGGATCTTCCACATAGCAATACGGAAAGTTAGGCCTTTTTCTTCTTATTTGATGAATAACAAGTAACAATGTCAACCCGGTCTCTGCGTCCTTCTTCTGTCCGCCACATATGGTGTCAGTAGGGGATCTGGTCAGCCCAATATAGAGGTGGCCCACATACGGAAATCCATGGACCCGAACTCCAAGAAGCGCAGATTTTGCCACACCGCGGATGCGCGGAACCCAGAAGCTGGGCCACTACGCATGTGCAGTGAGAGGAACATGGCGGCGGCCATTGGATGGAGGATTCCCGGACTGGGATGTATTCTCCACCGCCCAGTGAGCAGACGCCAAAGAGGGTAGAAGCGCCAAGATGGAGGACTCAGGTAAGTGTTAGGAAGCGCTGCACGAGTGGTGGAGTGTATGTGTAACGCTCACCTGGTATCCACAGGGACGCCACCCGACTTGATTGGACTGCTTCTGACCTGGATTCGCCTCCCCCGGGTTCTCGTTCTGCCGAGGATCTAGTCTGGAAGACAAGAGTTCTGGTTTAGCCCACAGTCTCTTTCTGTCGGGGCCCGCCTCCCGTGTGGACCCCAGCAACCCCTTAGAGTTTTCCTCACCTTGTGTTTCGATAAGATGTGCTCTCCGTCCTGCAGTTCTGTGGAGGGGTGTGTGGTGAATGTTGCCTTGCTGCCAGGTTACTTCACTGGCGTGGGCTCGAGAGTCCAGACCTGCTGTGACTCCGCTCTTGAGGTAAGTCTATTGTTCTTAAATAATGTGTCGGTAATTGTAATTGCCCTGGTTAATGTCCTCCTTCTCTCATAGTTGTAGAAGGGATAATGAAGACGTCGAGCTGATGGAGAGGGCTGTGCTCGAGATGGTTAGTGAATGCGCGAAGCGCGGCGCTATGTGCGCTTTTGCTATTTGGCTAACCTGTATTATTCTCTTTTTGCAGGCCACCGTGATGTTCCTGGATGAAGAACGGCTGGGAGGATGCGGAACGTTGAGTGGAAGATGTCCGGACAGCCGTAGAGTACCAACGGAGTGTTTGACTAGGTAAGCGCGCTTCCGAATGATGCTTGAATGAGGAAGGCAAACACTTACTAATGTTGTCCTTTTCTTTCCTCCTCCAGGATGCTGCTTTGTAGCGAGGACGAGCTTCCGAGGTGAAACTGGAGCGATCGAGGAGCTGGATTGCCAAGCAGGTAAGGATGGTTAATGGTGTTCTTCTTCTCTTCTCCTTTGCAGGTGCAGGCCCGGGATGCTGAGGACAGATCACGGTGAACGTCACGCTGCGAGTGCAGAGCAACGCGAAGCGTGTGCTGCAGCTCGGGCGTGGCTTAAATAGTCTACAGGTATCCCAGGTGCCTTCAGGGCTGCCCACACCCTAGATGCTAGACCGCATGGTTCAGTTCTGAATTGAACCATGTGGGGGCAGCCATGTTGTTCCATTCCCATTGGAAGCTCCATCTGCCATATGAGCCTGGCGCCAAAGGCGCCTGGACTGACTCCAGGAGAGTCTTGAGGGGCATGATGGGGCGCTTGGGGCTCTGCAAGAACACTGTGACGGGGCCCAGAGACCCCGAGTACCAGGGCCAGGGGCCATGGCCATGACAGTATGTTGTGAGGGTTAGGGGAACACGGGGCATGTGGCTGGCATGGGTGGATGACACCATAACCCCACCATGGGAGCCCAAGGGCACCAGGTGTCCAGGGAAATTGCTGGTAGAATGCAAGCAACACGCAAGGGGCATGGACAAATGGGGTAGGTTCCCACTCAGTGTGTGATGCGAAAAGGACCCAGAAAACGGGGTGCCAATTTGGTGGGTAGGTCAGTAAGACATAGAATTTTCACAGAAATCTAGACCTTGGGCCTCATTAGGAGTGTTGCGGTAAGGCACAACGGCGCCGGTAGTGCTACCGGCGCCGGTGTTACCTCGCCGCAACAATCCGAGATTGCTAGCGGGTGCCGCTCTGGATGCCTGGTCAGACCAGGCGTGCAGAGCGGCACCCGCAAGCAGACTAGAAAGGTAGCAGCGGTACCGTTATTAACAGTACCGCTGCTACCATCCTCCTCATTCCAATGGGGGCTCAAATGGGAATGGGGACGTACCGGGTCCAGGTCCCACGAATGGGAATTACCGGGCTCTCCAAGGTCGGAATGGCCCGGTAAATCCCCTTTTGCGGGACCCAGACCCGAGTTTGGGGGTAGCCATGCCCTTATTAAGGGCATGGCTATCTCCAAACTCATAATGAGGCCCCTTGTCTCCTACTTGAAGATCGGCCTGAGGGGTCCAGCGTCTGTCAGCCTGCTGTTTAACAGCTTGTTTAGTGTGAGAAAGGGTGGACTCTGCCAAACGGTGTTGTTCTTGAATGTGTAACACCACTTCATCCACTGTGGGAACTGTATTGGTTACAGGGTTGTCCATGGGCATTATCTTCGGATGCTGACCATATGTACACAAGAAAGGGCTGCTTCCTTTAGCAGTATGAAGAATGTTTTTATACACGCCACCTCAGCCACATCTAGTTGTTCAACCCAATTATCTTACGTGGCATTGGCATAGCAGTGCAAGAACTGTTCCAATGTTTGATTTGTGCATTCTGTTTGGCTGTTTGGCTGAGGGTGATAACCTGAACTTAGGGTGCAATGTAACTTTAAATGTTGACAAAGTGCCTTCCAAAATTGTGAAATATACTGGGACCCGTCAGAGATGATCTTCTCTGGAAGACTATGTAGGTGATATATTTCATGCAGAAAGGTTTGTGCTATGAGGGCAGCAGTAGGCAGTTTAGGTAGAGGAATGAAGTGGGCCATTTTACTAAAACAGTTGACCATGACCATGATGCATGTATGTCCATTTGACTTGGGTAATTCCAGTATAAAGGCTATGGATATTGTGTGCCAAGGATATGGAGGTTGTTCCAATGACTATAGCAATCCAACAGGTCTGGTCTTTCTGGTTTTAGTTTGTGCACACACCAGACAACTCAAGGTGTATTGTTAAATGTTTTGGACCATTTTGGGCGACCAAAACTGTCTGCTAATTCACTCCTACATGTCCTTTTTACCCTTGTGTTCACCCATCCAGGAGTAATGAAAACGTGCCATTATAGCAATACAGAGGTCATCAGTAGGAATATACAGCTTGCCATTACAGAAGATGAGTCCATCAGAGGACTCAATACCTAGCGTTATAATGCCGGATCAAGAACCAGGTCTTGGCCTATGCGATGGAGGTACGGTAGCACAGCCACCAAGAATTGTTTAGACAGGTCTAATAGGCAGACGAACAATCATCTCCAGGCATTCTTTCCACACACCTTGATAAATATCTTCCAAAGACCTAGATAAAGCATTGGCCTTCTTGTTCTTAATACCTGGAATGTACCTGATGTGGAAGTCATATTGCAAAAAGAAAAAGGCCCATCTGGCCTGTCTGCTATTTGCATATTGTAAGGATCGTAGGTACTGTAGGTTCCTATGGTTGGTTCTTACTTCTACCAGAAATGGTTCACCTTGCAGGTGATGACACTGCTTGTAATTCTTTTTAAATAACCAAACAGTTCTGTGGGTCACAACTGGTTAGTTCCCTGGAATAGTATGCCACTGGATGTTCCTGATTGGTTTCATGGACCAATTGAAGGACGGCCCGATAGCTCCATGTGAGGCATCTGTTTCCACAATAAACGGCTCGGTATCATCAGGATGACAAAAATAGGCGCCGAAGAGAAAGATTGCTTGAGATGCTGGAAATACTGTTCTGCTCAAGTGTCCCATAGGAATTTATTCTTAGTGCTCAGTAGACGAGTCAGACTCAAGGTAAAATGGGCAAACCCTTGTATAAATTGCCAGTAATAATTGGCGAAGTCCAAACACTGTTGTTGGGCCTTGATGTCCTGGGGCTCCTATAATTCATGACTGCCTGGGTCTTTTTTGGATCTATCTGGATCCCTTCTTGGTTTATACTATATCCCAAGAAGTCAATCTGTGACTGATGGAATTGGCATTTGTCTGCCTTTGCAAACAAGTGATGGTCAAACAAATGCTGAAAGACACTGCGAACATGATGTACATTGTAATTGTAATTCTCATTTATATAGCGCCTTTTCCCATCACTATAGTCACAACGTGCTTGTGGGGGGAACACCCTCGGGGACCACAATCAAGAGTATGGGAAATTCTCATAGAGGTTTAGAATGCATGTGTGCATATGGCCAAGATTAGGGATTGGATGGACTGGCTAGGCTTCAGTAATCAGGCATGTGGGTGGGTGCTGAGGAGGGGGGGTCACAAGTGTGTGTGAGTGCAAGAGAGTCGATATGTGTCCTGCTGCACTGAATTTCGTCATACGTCGTACCTGCATTCTAATGTGTGTGGATGGATAGCCGTGCTTGCAGCAGATATCCACTGAAGTGGTGCGTTTATATATATCTGGAGCTCAGATGGAGCTTAACTTTGATATCCCTGTGTCATCAGATCTTCTGTGGGACAAAAAACCAGCTGCCCCCGTAGACTCTTCTGGGCCCCATGGAGAGAGTACCCTCAAGTCTTATAATCGCAATAGACTGGCTGTCCTAGTACATCTTCTAGGCGTGACAGGCAGGCTACCATTGGATCTAGGATCTAGGATTCCGTAAGCGTAAGGCAATTCAAATGTAACAGAAATAAAAATTATAAGTTATAGTCAACATAAACCTAATAACTGTATGTCCTTTTAACCTGAGTCTCATACCCTTCCCCAGATTCACAGCAGGATTTTCAGTCAAAGGTTCAAATAAGAAAATCCTTTTTGTAGCCAAATTATGATCATTCTTCTTACTCCAAAAGTGTTTCACTTGGACTTTTAACAAAGTTCAACCAGACGACAAGTCTTTATCTCTCCACATATAAACAAGAGTTCAATACAACTTCTTCTTTAGAAAACAAAAATACTTTCACAGATTTTTTCTGTATTAACAACAATGTGTTGTCAAGATGATTCCACCACAACTTCTAGAACAGTTTAGTGGTCTTTACACTTCTTCTTCACATCCTTCAACCACAAAGCAGTACTTCAATGATTTCTTCCTGGTCCACTAATCTGCCAGAACTACCACTAAAAGATGATGATGATAACAGGGCATCTGGTATTTTGCCAAAACAGGATTGAATACAGATAATATTGGTCCTCCCGATGAGCAAAGGAGTTGTCCTAATTTGTGTTATGCCAAGCTCAATCCTACTACTGCGCCTAGGGTGGGCTTAACTCCTAAATCCATGACAATAGGACCTAGGTTGGGCCATACGCCTTGTTCTTTGATTGATCAAAGTGGGGTGTCACGACCCTCACCCAAAACCCACTCTGGCAAACCCATTGGCCAGGTGGAGTCAGGACTCGGGCCTCTAGAGCCTGGCATCCTCTTCAAAAGCCCTCCTGGGGCCAGTCGTGGCGCCTATGGCGCCAGGCTCATACACCATGAAAAACATGTGCTTTGGAACTACTTTATTGTGTTTGTCAGCCAACATGGAGGCATCCACATAGCTTGGTTCCTAGACACCAAGCTATGTGGTCTAGTGTTTTGGGTGTGGTAGCCTAGGCACTACTTTACCTGGACTATTTTGTTGGGGCTATTTAAACCACACCCGAGCAAGACAACGCGCTTTGCGTTACTTTGCAGTTTGCAACGTGACGCTCACCGTGTCCAGCTATACCCACGAACCTCGGAGAAGCAGAACCTGCAAGGAGACAAAAGGAACATCGTTAGCAGCAGCATCTTACCTGCAGTCTTTATCTTTAGCTTCTCGCAGCTCCTGAGAACAGCTTCCTTGAATCTGCACGCCTCCGGACTGAACGACCTGAAAGAAGAAGATAGAGGCAACATTAAAGAAAGCATAAGAGACATTGCAAATTACGAACTGCTCTAAAGGCTTACCTGGCTGGTCGCCTCTCAGCTGGCACCACTCTGGAAATTCCACACGCGCTGAAAAACACTGCAACCTACAAGGAAAGAAGGAAATACAGGTTAGCAAAGGCAAGACATTGCAGCGCTGCGCATAGCGCTTACTTACCGCATCATAGCGCTCTTAATGCGCCATCATTTACCAGCGAGGCTCAACCAAGCCAGTTTGCCGTGCTGAAGCTTCGCATATCTAAGGTAGAAAAAGAGGCATTATTAAACAAAGAAAGGCATGCAGGAGAGCAACAATACTAAAGAACAGCAATAAGACCTACCTGAACGATATCAAACGGGCCAGCGTCAGTGAACTAACTGGACCGCACACGCCCACGAAAGACAACGCGCCCCTGCAAAGAAGGCAGGACGGAGAGCATGCCTAACTCTACCACAAGACAGAACCTTCCCCGCAGACCACATCTTGGCACCATTGAGAAGTATACCAGCGAGTAACCCGGCCGGGTGGCGTCCCGGTGGATACCAGGTGATCGTAACATGGGTATAACCAGTCTGCTGGGGCTCAGGAACTGGTGACACCCTTACTTGCTAAATTGCACATTAGTCTCAACTTAGCCTTAAAGACTCTTGCTGACGCCCATGATAGCCTGGGTGGAGCTCTAATGGGGCAACAAGCAGCTTTCAATGAAATTATATCATGTATAGCATTCTTAGAGGGTTTTGTGAGAGGTTTGGCTCCAATGACAGTACCCACAGTAGCCACAGGGCATGTAGGGCATGTAGGGGTTACATCCGATGAGTATGTCACACACTCCCTTGTACACACACCTGACAATACTGCCACTCCTGCCCGTGCCCACCATGCCCAAAACTCTAGAATCACTATAGCTCGCCCCGCTCCCTCTGTCCCATCTCATTCCCCCTTCACACTCCGGCACTCACATGGGCCCCCTGATGACTCGCGTGCACATGCACGCCTCACCCGCAACAGAACGCTCTCCAGGTTGCGTCCTTTCTTGCATTGGCAGCTTCCTTGGCACCTAGGTTATCGGCGGAACGCTATTATGCTTCCGTGTCGCGTGACCAGTGCTGTATGCTCACGTGACCCGGAAATCCACTCACGTGACGCGGCAGCACATCATGTGATGGGAAGTAATGCCAGAACCGCGAGTATTTAAACGCGGCTTTCCGTGTACTCGTTGCTTCACAGCTGTTCATTGCAACCTGTTTGGCGTTACGTGTTCGTTTGGATTTCTTGACTCTTTTGGATTTTTGACCTCAGCTTGTTTACTTGGACTTCGCTTGGATTATTCTTACTGGCTTTGTTACATTGGAGTTCCCTGTGTTTTGAACTTGGACTGCTCTTTGGACTGCAACACGGATTATACTTTTGCATCTGGCTTTCTTTGGAACTTCTTGCGTCAAGCTTCACAGTTACCAAATCACGTTCTTGTCATCAGGTGATGCTCACGCCATTCTTGGGACTATAGTCTACCTGCCCACGTGAGTCCCGGACCCCTACCTCATAGGTTCATTGCCTTTCTCCTGATCCCTCTGGTAAGACCTTTTCACGTTATTTTGACACTGACATTTACTGTCATTTGCTTGGTACTTAATCAGTATTTTCTTGCAGCGGATTGGGATCCCAGAGGTTCACGGTTCCGGAGTTGTCCATCTCCACCTGTGGCCTCAACGGTCGCACAGGGAGTGACTTTGAGTTCTCTCTGTGTGGCATTTGGGGACAGAGGACTCTTCTGCCTACACGACATTCAAGTCTCAACAGAGTACACTGAGCGACTTGCGTGGTCGGATGCTAAGCTTTCTCTTGTTTTAGGAAAACTCTCTATTATTGAGGAGATGCAACAAAATACCCTGAAGGACTTGGGTGGGGACCGAGAGGCGAGGGGTGGTGATACCCAGGCACCTCTTGTGAGGTCTGTGTCTGTTGATAATCTACAGGTTGTGCAGACTCTTGATTTCCCAGATAGCCCATGGGCCTTGGTGGAGGCTGCTGCGAGCTTGGCTGCTATACAGGATGATTCTAGCAGTAAGAGCTTGATGGGAGAAACATCCTCAAATGTCATTAATATATATAATCCAACAGACTAGGGCAGGCGATCTCCACCTAGGGGCAGGAAACGTAAGAATAAACAGAATCATCTGAAACAAACAAAAAATATGCTTTTAACTAAGCTCAAAGGGCGGAATTCAAACTTAAAAGCCATCTGCCAAATACCAGTGTATGACATTGATACTGATAATATGCCAGTGGCCACGCTCACCGATGCTGTTGATTCGGGTGCCTACAGAACTGCAGCTTCATTGGCAGGCTACACAACCCAGATTTAAGCCTGTACTCCTTTTCGGGCTGCACTTTCCCAGCAGCGGACCATCGTCATCTGCCCAGCCTGGCACACTCTGTCCTTCTGCCACAGTTTCAGTGGTGCCTGGCCTCCAAGTCTAGCAGCCTGATGCTAGTCAGGCTTAACATTCAGCAACCGTAGAGGTCTTGTTTTTTTCTCAAAAGTTTGTCTCAGCAAGACTGAAACACTGCTCTGAATTATAAATTCAGTTTGCTCTGAAAACTGACGGCACAGCCAGTTTGTGTTTGCACGCAAAGTCCTGCAGCTGCCTCTCCTGGGTGCATTGAGCAAACATTAGCCATAGATTGAGGAATGTACGGCCTCTGCTCGACTTTCCTGTAAATGCATACATAACGGCCTCTAGCAGGCCTCTTTGCATTCCTTCCCACAATGTGCAGGATTCAGGTCCTTTCCTGTAGCATGTGCGAAAATAAGTCTTTCTGAACTCCTGCCCTTTTCCACAATGTATGTATGAAAAGTAATTATCCAACATCTGCACTCTTTTCCGCAATATATGCATTAACTGTTTTTGTTTGACATTTGCTCTTTCCTGGAATGCATGCAAAAGGGGAATCTTTGTCCAACATCTGTCCATCATCCGGCAAAATGTATATACTGTCTTGGTTCGCCATCTGCACGCTTCCTTTGGAGTGTATGTGAAGCAGCCCATGTTTAACATTCCTGCATCATTCTTGGAATGTACGTAAAGCCTGCATTTGTACCCTTTGCTGATAAAGCAGTGAAAGTATTTTGGCAGGAAAATGTAATTAGGTATGAGCATCCTGTTTTGACAAGCCATAAGGCTTAATGTTAAGAGTTTGCTATAAAATGCCCTGAGTTTGTAACCTCAGGAGCTCACTCGGACACCACACTCCTGGCTGTGTGGCGAAGTCAGTCCTTTCGCGAAAGCTCTTGTCTTGACTAAATAAATAATTGTTGAACTCACTTAATAGTGTGCTTATTTGAAGGAGACCTCTGCCATTGTAAATGTAGCCATTTACAGTCTCAGCTGCCTTTGACTGCCCCTTGCCCTTCCGCCCAGTGGGTATCCAGTACCCCCAGTACCAACCGGTTTCCCCTTGCATCAGGATCCGCTAATATTCTGTTCTCCTTTAGCAGTCTCGGCAGCTCCACCTTAGTTGAGCCCTTTCGCGAAAGCTCTTGTCTTGACTAAATAAATAATTGTTGAACTCACTTACAAGTGTGTTTATTTGAAGCAGACCTCTGCCATTGTAATTATAGCAATTTACAAATTGGCGTCCCTGTGCGGGCTCTGCAGCGGTAGCCCATCGCTTTGAAGCGTGCCCCCCATTGAACCCCGTCTTACGATGCTGACACCGGGGCCCCAAATCTATTGCACCTTTGATGTACAAACAGCGCTGTCCTCGTTGATAGACGAGCTCAGGACGGGGGATAGGAGGCTGCCCTGCTGGAAGACCAAGGAACTTGACAGAGGACGGAGGTCTCCAATGGTGCAGTGAGTTAATTGTATTTGCAGATATTGTATTGGTGGATGGTAAGCCACATTGGTATCAGTTTTATGGTATGTGTTGATTGATTTTGGTAAAAGTATATTATTGAAAAATGGGTAATTTGTGTGATAGAAATAGTAATGAGAAACCTATGTGTGCGCCTGCTGAGGGAACCCTGTGTTATCAGATGTTAACTACTCATGGGCTGGGAGCAATACAGTTTTGTAAAAATTGGGAAGAATATACAAAGAATCTGTGCAGTACCGATGGCCACAGGCTGGAACTTTTTGTTTGAAAACTATTGAGCATTTAGAATTGGTATTATTGAGGAAAAAGATACGCCCTGCTCAGCATGATGCTGTTCGACAATGGCGAATAGAAGCCATCAAACATAAAAAGACAGAAGAAAAGAAGGATATGAAGAAACAAAAACGCTCTATAGAACAGAATGCATGTGAGTTAGACAATCAGGAATTTGAAAAGAAAATAGACATGGAAGACAGAGTGGCTCTCATAAAATACAGTAAAGGTATGTAACCCCTCCTACCAAAAACAGGAAAGTAAACTGCCAGTCCTGACAGTGAGACTGATCAGGATGCAATCAGATTAACAGAGAATCATCTGCGACTGACAATACCTGTCATGTCCCAGTCTAAAGTTGGGCCTACTATCCCCTCTGCACCTCCCTCTACAGCCCTACCTCCATATACTCCCCAGTCTGGCATTATGGACCCAAGCAGTACAGAAGAGGTGGAAGGAGTTAATTTGACTAGATATCCTGCCTTTTCACAGGTTGAATTTGCAAATTTAGAAAACATTGCACATGATTTGTTTAACGACCCAGGCGCAGGGGTCGTGCAGAAGTTATACACCTGCCAAAAGAAGGAATTCTGGCAGGTAATGAAAATTCATAGTGATCTTGTTCATCAGTGGTTGAGAAATGAGGCTAAGTGCTAGTGGCCCCGGGGGTTGTATGAAGTTTATCAGAACCTTAACACTGAGAAGGATCGGGAAGCCCTGTGGGATAAATACACCCAGATAATTCAGGAGGTAACAAAAGTTATGAAAGACTACAATGACCAAGAAATAGGGAAGAGCAAGAAAAGGAAAGGAAAAAGCCAGCCCTTAAAGATGCCAAAATGACTGCTGATGATTTAATTAAAAGAATACTTGGTGAAAAGGAGGGAGGGAAGCTGGACTACAGGACGGGGGTATTTGCTACCCATAGCCCGGCTATCCAACTGGTGTGTCTGGATGGACTACTGGAAAGGATAGGACCGGAATGTAAGGAGGGTGAGCGGGAGGATGTTTGTAAGAAGGTGAGAGAATGTAAGGGCGAGTTAGAATCCTATGACCCCCAACTGGGAAATAGAGGACCCCGTAGGACATGTAGGTTGTTCAAGGGATTGTGTCAAAACTTGACTCCTCTTCCCCTATCTCCTCCTCAGAAACTGGCAGCGTACGTAACAAAGTTGATACAACGCGCCGGGCGCCATAATGCATTGTTGTTTATAGGTTCCGGCGGCCATTTTGGATAAAAACTGAAACTTGTTAGGATCCATTCGCACCCCATTAGCGGACAAGATAAACCCGAGGTATGAGACCTCGGAAGTGTCGAAGATGCACTTCTCCGGCTTGGCAAAGAGATGATTCTCTAGTAGTCTCTGTAGAACCACACCTACATGGACTCGATGTTCCTCCAAGGAAGGTGAGAAGATCAGTATATCATCCAGATATACCACGACGGATGTATATAGAAGATCTGCAAAGATCTTGTCCACAAATCTCTGAAATATCGCCGGGGCGTTCACTAATCCGAATGGCATCACGCAGTACTCGAACAACCCCATTGGTGTTCTAAATGCAGTCTTCCACTCATCCCCTCTCTTAATCCTTAACAAATGGTAGGCCCCTCGTAGGTCGAGTTTGGTGAATACCCTTGAGTTCCGGACAGCCTCGAGAATATCTCGAGTAAGGGGCATTGGGTATCTGTCACAGACAGTCAGGCTATTTAAACCCCTGTAATCGATACATGGGCGTAATTCCTTTGAGTCCTTCTTAGATATAAAGAACAATGATGCCCCTCCTGAAGACTTTGACGGTCGGATCAGTCCATTCTCCAAGTTGGCATCTAGATAATCCTTCAGAGCTGCCTTCTCTGCTAAGGACAAGGGATACATCCGTCCAAATGGAAGAGAAACCTCCTCCTTGAGGTCTATGCTACAGTCTTCATTACGGTGAGGTGGGAGGAGTCTAGGGTTTACATCTTCAAACACCTTTGAAAAAGTCTGGTACTGTACTGGGATAGAGGAAACTGAGATGTTGGATAGTCTTTCGGTAAAGCTGGATTTGACTTCAACCTGGAGTCCCTTCATGCAATGTTCTCTGCAATAGTCTGAATCAAAGCTGAGTTTGTTAGCCGTCCAATCTATTCTGGGGTTATGACGTCGTAACCAGGAGATACCTAGTATCAGAGGGAAATGTGCCGCCCTGATGACATCAAAGCTAAGGGTCTCCGTGTGGTGTCCCATTCCCAATGAGATAGGAACCGTTTCCATCGTAATAAATCCAGAAGATAAAGGACGTCCATCCACCCCTTCGACTGGGAGAGGTGTTGTCTTCTTCTGGAGCGGGATTTGGTTCTCTTGGGCCCATTTGATGTCTATGAAATTTCCCGCAGCTCCACAATCTAGCATGGCTAGTACAGGGATGTTCTGCTTCAAACTGTAGGAAAACGAGACCTGAAATACCATTAAACGGTTGTCTTCTATTCCTTCCTGGCTGAATCTGGTAAGATTGCAAGGGTTTGAGCAGTTGTCCCCACGGTCTCCCTTGCATAGACCTGGGGTCTGTCGTTTCCCTGTCTTCTGGAGGGAATTTCAGAACAGTCCTTGAGGCTGTGTCTAGAGGATCCACAGTACATACAGAGGTTCAGTTCTTGTCTTCTCTTCCTTTCAGTCTTGGTTAAGGGCCCTCTGGTAGATCCTATCTGCATCGGTTCCTTAGGGTTGGGCGTTCTCTTCTTCCTTGCGGGGGACTGTACCATTGGACATAGCCTCTTCCTCTCCTTCTCCCCAAACGTCTCTCCTGGATACGAAATTCGATCTGGAGGGAGAGGGTAACTAGCTCACGAAAGCTGTTGGGACGAGCTACCCGGGCCAGTTCGTCCTTCATTTCCTCGTTCAACCCCCTTCTGAAGATTGTCTGTTGCGCTGTATCTGGCCAACCAGCGGATACTGCTAGACTCTGGAATTGCGCAATGTAAGCTTATAGGTCCTGATTTCCCTGCTTTACAACGAGGAAAGCTTCGTATTTGGTATACTGGACTTCTGGACGTTCAAAATGGTCCTTGAACCCCTGTATGAACACAGCATAATCATTAACCAAAGGATCCTGGTTAGTGACCAGGGGGGTTGCCCAGGCCAGAGCACTTCCAGCTAAGTTAGAAATGATAAATCCTATCCGAGCCCTACCAGACTCGAAGGCTCTAGACCTGAAGGAGAAATATACCGCACAGGCATCTAGGAACTCCTTTATTGTCTTAGGGTTTCCTTCATATTTACCATACGAAAATGGCATAGGTGGTAAATCATCTCTACTCTCTGTTCTGGCCGCAGCCTGTTGACGAAGCAGAAGATTCTCAGCATGCAGGGTTTGCATCTCTACTCTGAGTCCTTGGATGGCATTGCACATCTCCTGTATCTGTTCCGGAGACGCCATGGTTTTAATTGGGCGTTGTATACTGTCAAAACTTGACTCCTCCTCCTCACCTGTTTCTTCTTGTATCACCTCCAACTTTAATGCTTCTGTCTTCTTCCTGGTTCTTATGCTTTCCACTGGCCTCTTCTCCTTCTTTTGACGTAAGTAAGGACGCGCTCCCTCGGTGGCCACCTTGATCTGGATGTTTTACAGATCTTGGGGAAACCCGAGGAGCACGCCCTTCGTGCTGGGAAAAAGCCCAAAGGCAAAACACCCTGAGAGATGTGGTGAGTGTTTGGTAGTACCTTTCAATTGCCCTTTGGGAAGGGTACAAAAGATTCCTCTGATAGATTAAGGAAGGGCTGAATAGGGGTAAACAGACTCCAGTTGTTATTCACAAAAAACGGAAAGGAACCGGACACCGGCAAAGAAAGAAAGAAACAGGTAAGAATAAAAGATAGAAGATAGCGGGAAAGAAATAGAAAAATGTAAAGACTTCCGATACACAGGAAGGCAGTAAATAAAGAGAGAAAGGCTGAGAGAGATAGCCGAGATAGACACTTATATGGAAGTAGCGGCAGACACAAAAGGTGGTTAGCGCTACGTGTACGAACGAACAGCGAAACAGAACCAACCGCTACCTTACCTTAACCTGTAGACACCCACGTGAGGAGATAAAGGTGAAATACATACAGAAAGGAGAGTAGGAGAGAGAAGGAGCTCTGAACTGCAAGTCGCCTTTGGGAAAGAAACTGGCAGCGTACGTAACAAAGTTGATACAACGCGCCAGGCGCCAGAATGCATTGTTGTTTATAGGTTCCGGCGGCCATTTTGGATAAAAACTAGACCGTCAACTTGGAACTGTCAGAACCATGTTAGTGGTATTTCCATCTATGCATGAATTTCCAGGGCTGGTGCATGACAGATTGTTAGAAGTGTTTCTCCCAAATATCCAAACTATGGTACCCTTAAGAGAATGTGCACCTATTGTCACAACAAATGTAGACCCAAGCAAGGCCCCCGTGATAACTAAGACATACGTCTATGTACCTCTTACCAGGGCAGAATTGTTTAGTATAGCAAAGAGCACCCCAGACCCTAGAACTAATGCTGCAGAATTCTACAGAGAACTGAGAGCATTGTTTAAAATGTGCACCTTGACTTTGCAGGACATTGTTCATGTAATGTCCGCCGTAACCCTGGATGATGTTTGGGAACCCTTTAGATTGCAAGATCACCCCGGACACACCATTGCCTGGGCCGCATTAGAAAATCAACATAAGGACCGGCAACCAACTGACCCCATTCCTGACGAAATTAAAACTTTAGGGAAAAGAATGTTGAAGGCATTGAGTGAATTACTGCCAGAGGTAGACGTGAATGTTGAGAAAATGGATGCTGTTATACAGGGCCCTGCAGAGACGGTTGGGGACTATTTCTTGAGATTTGAAGGTGCATTTAAGGCACACAGTGGATTGTCTGTTAGTGACCCCATGGGCCATAGATATTTCGACATGGGCTTGGTGAAGGGCTTACGTAATGGAATTAAAAAGCCACTTAAATTAGGCGAAAATACTTGGCAAGCAAGCGCCTAGTCCCAGATCTTAGAGATGGCTAAATATTATGAACGACAAGAGGAGGATGAAATGGAAGGTAAAAGACAGGCAGACAGAAACTTAAAAAACAAAGTAATAATACAACAATTGGTACAAGCACCTTATAATAGACCCAAGGACCAGAGGCCCTACGTGAGGAGTGCTGCAGGGGGCACCCAGCAATGGACACCGCCCAGGCTGGACCAGTGTTCATTTTGTAGACAGACAGGGCATTGGAAGAATAACTGTCCTGCGCTAATGACACGGAACTGTCAGCAACCAGGGGGAAGAGATAGGGGAAGTGGGGGAGCCATTGCAGGGCCATCACAAGGGAGCGGGAGAGTCAAAAAGCCAGCGGGTAATGTGTTTTCAGCAAACGCCCCTCAACGACAAATGGTTGGAGTGAATGGCAATGGGTTTGTAGAAGATAAATTGAGTGGAATGATGTTTTTTGATGATACTGCAACATTCAGTTGAAACACACACAGTGAACCTGGGGAGACGGTGTCTGTTGCTATAGATCAAAAAGGACCTTATGTTAAATTACAAATAGGACAGCACCCCACCGTTAAATGCTTGGTTGACACTGGCACGGGTAACAGCTCGGTTGTTGTCAATACCGTCCCCTCAGTTCCACTATCGGGTGAAAATAAGGTATCTGTAGGGTTTGGTGGGGAACCTATATGTACTCCGGTGTCTCAGAAAATTAAGACATCTATATTGGCAAGCAAATGGTTACTAACCAACAAGTGTCCCGAGAATCTCCTTGGATTGGATCTTTTGAAAGCCTTAAATGCCACTATTTATTGTTCACCGGCAGGTGTTCGCATGCCTAGATGTAAGCCCAAAAGGGAAGGTTGTTATCTGGCTGAACCATTACCACCAGAATTATAGACGCTGCCCGCAACGCGTTGGGCTGCTGGCAGTAATGATGTGTGCGTTGTGAATAGTCCTGCTGTTGTGATAAAGGTAAAACATGGGGTTTCTCTGCCACGGACTCCACAATATAGAATATCACCAGAAGGGGAAGAAGCATTAGTGAAAATTGTACAGGATCTAATATGGCTTGGAGTTGTTGAAGAGTGTAACCACAGTCCATGTAATTCTCCTGTGTTATCTGTCCATAAGAAAGGAGATGAAGTGACCCCCCTATAGGTTTATTATTGACCTGAGGCAAATCAACAAAGTTGTGGATCCAAGATATCCAGTTGTTCCCAGTGTGACCAGTATTCTCACAATGGTCCCCCCCACAGCCACTTATTTCAGTGTTGTTGATTTGAAGAATGCCTTCTTCTCCATACCCGTAGCTAAAGAATCTAGACACCTTTTCTCCTTTGTATTAGCACAGAGGCAATACAGGTTTTGCTGAGCACCTCAAAGGTACACAGAGTCCAGCTATTTTTTAGTCAAGCATTAAAACAACAGTTGGATGAGGTTCCATTGCCCTCAGGGTAATGCTCATACAGTATGTGGATGACATACTTATATGTGGAGATACTGAATTGAGTTGTAAGGAAGGAACCTTGATTGTATTGCAACACCTGGCATACCATGGCCACAAAGTATCACTTAAGGAAATGCAATATGTACAGTTCAAAGGTGATTACTTGGGGTATGTTCTCACTGCAGAGGGTTGATCACTGTCACCTGAAAGGAGACGAGTAATACAAGAAATTGCCTATCCTGGTACCTTTAGAGAATGGAGATGCCTGCTAGGTATTACTTCATATTGCTGTCATTGGGTCCCTGAGTTCTCACTGCTGGCTAAGCCCCTATTACAATGTTTAAAAACAGAAAAGGATCAGACCCCCTTCATTTGCACGCAGGAAATGAGAGAGGCTTGCGACGCCTTAAAAAGCGGTTTGTGTTGTGCCCCGGGACTCGGGACCCCCAATTACGGCAAGCCATTTACCCTTTTTGTACATGAACAAGAAGGTTGTGCCCTATCTGTTTTAACTCAGGAACAAAATGGAAGGCAGACGCCTTGTGCTTATTTTTCTGGCACTTTGGATAGTGTAGCAGCTGCACTGCCCCCATGCATGAGATCAGTTGCAGCAGCCGCAGTAGCACTTAAGCAGAGCGCTTGTTTAGTGTTGGGAACTGCGATAACTGTAAGGGTACCCCATGATGTGGATGTGTTGATCAATAGAACTCAGACTCAGCATTTGACAGCAGCCCACCTAACCCAGTACGAACTGACATTGTTTGCACCAAATGTGACTATTATGAGATGCAATACTTTAAACCCAGCATCCCTTTTGCCCTTGCCAAGTGGGGAGGGAGACTACGACATGCATGACTGTTTAATATGCACTGATGAACAGACCCGAGGTAGGGTTGGCCTGAGTGACCTTCCCTTGGAGGGAGGTGATGGGATTCTATTTTGTGATGGCTCATGTTACAAATTGGAAAGCGGGGAAACAGTAGCTGGGTATGCAATAACAACTGAAAATGATATTGTCCATATGGAACGCATACCTGAGTTATCAGCACAAGTTGCAGAATTAAGGGCATTGACAAAGGCTTTAGAATTAAGCAAGGACCTAGCTGTAACCATCTATACGGATTCAGCCTGTGCACATATTGTGGCCTTTAATTTTGGCCTACTATGGAAAGAAAGGGGGTTTCTTACCTCACATGGTACCAAAATAAAGCATGGTGATTTGATAAGCAAATTTTTAGCAGCATTGGCTGAACCCGCTCGGTTGGCTACAGTGAAGTGCTCTGCCAACAGAAAAATAGTAGATTTTGTGGGTCAAGGAAATGATTTGGCAGATCAGATGACTAAATATGCTGCAGAACAGTGTAAATTGCCCCTTCCAGAATGTAACATGATGCAGAGGGATGTGGAAGGAAAGGGGGATGGTGGAGTAGGAGGAGACATTGAAGTAGTAGTAAGAGACATTCAAAAAGATGAAGCAGATTGTGAAATTAAAGCCTGGACTAAGGACAGAGACAATGAACAAACATCCAAGGGTGTGTGGTTGTATATAATGCAAATGAGGTGGTTGCTCCCTGACAGTTATTTGCCCATGGTAATAGATATGGTGCATGGGAATGCTCATGTCAATGCAAGTGCGATGGTGGCCCTTATTGAGCAAAGTGTGAAAAAATCATAAAATCGGGTCATACTGCAGTGGGTGGGCAGCACAGTGCACCATCTGCCTCCAGCATAACATGGGTAAATATGTAAAGGTGCCAGCAGGTCATAGCAGGCTCCCCACACAACCATTCAAAGTGGTATACATGGACTTTACACAAATGGAGCCAGTTGCCAAATTGAAATATTGCCTTTTAATGAGGTGTGGGTTTTCTGGGTGGACAACAGAAAGATTTGGGTCTCAGCCGTGCCAGGCAGCTGTTAGGCACCGCAGCTCTCATACTCATCCAGCGACACACTGCTTGTGTGGGCACCGATGTTCCAGTGTACGACAGGTCTTGGGTGCTTCTGGGTACACAGTTAGTTTCCGTTCCTCCTCCCTGCTGATTTCACAGCGCGGCTCCGTCCACCATCTTTGTTCAGCTGGGGCCCTTCGGTACAGGTACTTCTCCTTTCAAGAGAATGCTCAATTTTTGACCAAGATTGCTCGCAAGGGTCAGGTAATCACTTCCCACGTCCGTGGGTCGCATCACCTCCTCTCAGCCTTCACCATACTGCTGGCTTGAGTTGTCCACCTGACTGTAGAGACCCAATCACAACCCAATCTCTTATAGAATGAATACTTAGATGTTCCCCTTGAGCCAACCACAACCCCCCGTAAGTTTTTCTTATTTACTACATAGTATGAAATCACGTATGTTGATTTTATACTATAAAAGTATAATTTTTTATTAAACACTTCGAGAGATAATGCTGTGTGATGTCCGTTGATGTCTTTTGTAACTCCCTGTTTTAGACAATTGATATTCAAACAGTAAACAAACTTTGACATCTTCCTGAGTTGGTTTGATTACTTGCTGTAAAGAGTTACTCTGCATCCATTCTACTGCATGACGCGCTACCCATAAAGGGCCCCAAGCTCAGAAGGAAGGAAGTTGATGAGACACAGGAAGGAGGAGATTGGGCTGAGGGCCCTGGACCAAGACGGTGCCCTTCAGATAGAAATTAGTGATGGTCTTGGAGGAGTTGAAGGGACCAGTAACACCTCCCACTGAGTGCCAGCATTAATGGGAGAGTAGGAAAAAGGAGAGAGAACAGAGACAATAATGGCTCCCTCCTACTTTGTTTAGGCAAAGAATGCACCCCAGCAAAGACCAACACTTGTGCCCGCACAAGATAGTGACATTGAGAAGGATGCACACACCTCTTACTCCCACACGCACAGCATCCGATGCTCACAGGTATGAGGAGCCAGGAATGAGACATGGACACAAAGGACTCATGGGCCTCATTATAAGAATTCTGGTGCGGAATTAACGTGCAGGTTATTTCATTTACCGGCACGGTTCTGCACCGGCATACTACAAGTTTGACGGTGGGGTGTCCGGAATTACCTCCAGCCAAGAGCTGGAGGTAATACCAGCACCCTAGCATCAAAAAATAGCAGGTATTACCGGCAGCGGTATTACCACCGGCAGGATACCGGTAAATATGTAATAAGGCCCATGGTTTGGGTTATAAACTTTTATTAAATGAAAAAGTGGTTGGAAAATGCCTCACTATCACTAATCTAAGAATTATTTCCCTACCTCAATCAAAACTAAGGGGTCCTGTCCTTTGTCAGGATGTCCAAGTAAATATATGTCTGTGTCAGAAATCCTATTCTGGCCCTCACACTCTAAACTAAATCAAAAGTGGAAAGGGTATTGTCTCTGATTTTCCAAGTGCACAAATGTTTAAACACAAAGATGTAAATCCCCCCCAAAAGTTCTAAGTGGACAACGTTCACAGTTCCAGGGAACAGTTCCCTTCCCCGGGTTTCTTTTACCAAAATTAAAAGTTCAAACAAAGAAAAGTGAAGTTCCTTAGAACCCAAGAGGATCACTCCTTCCTCTTGGCATGTTCATAATTCCCAGGGAAATAGGTTTGTCCCCCATTCCAAGGTTTTTCTTCACCTTTAATATACTTCAAAATGCCAAGGGCACATGTCTTCCTAGAAACTCCCTTCTCATCATTCTGGTACAGTTTACAATCTAAGGGCATTGATCTTCCTTGAGATTCTCTTCTTTACATGTATTGCACACACTGGAGTTTGCCTAGTAGACTCTCTTACAAGGTCTTTCATATAGTTCATCAAAACACTTCTCTTCACCTGGTATACTCTACTACCAGGACTTTATCTCCCAAACATTTAACTTCACCTGGTATATTCTCCTGCCAGGGATGTACTTACAAACATTTAACTTCACGTGATATACTCTCCTGCCAGGACTTTACTTTATAAACATGTAACTTCAAATTTTACCCATGAGATAATGTTATTTATAGTATTCTTTTTAATGTTTGCTTTTTCTTTAACACAGGTGTTATTTACCCCTTCTCCCAGCATATTACTTGTTGTATATGAGTTCAGTAACCTGTGCAGAGTACTGTTCATAGCTATGTCACAAGGCTCCTTTTGTGTCTCACATTCAGTACTCATGGGGCGGCACACAGCTTGCAATCCGGTAACCCATCTGCTTTCTCTAGGTCTACCGATGGCTTCATGCATTCTCTCACTTCTGTTCCCATTCACTTTGCTTTATTTTAGTGGAGCGGCACATGCTTTTAAGCAACCCGGTACCCCGTATGCAGTTTCTCAGTTTACAAGTAGCTTTCTGTGTTCTCTCACTCCAGTTCCCTTCACTTTGTTTTATTTGTGTGAGTAGCATATGCTTCTATGCAACCCAGTAACCCATGTGCCTTCCCTGGGCATACCGGTTGCTCTTCAGGTTCCCTCGCTCCAAGGTTCTTCAGCTTGCTGGCTTGGTGTGCGTCTCGTAAACCGCTGTATGTTTGCTGTCTCCTTTATTCCTGTGTGCGGCTCCTATTGCTTTCCGTTGTTGGTCAGCGAGCTGTCTGCATGGTGGTTTCTGTTTTCGTTGGTCCAGTTGGCCTCTACACCATTCTCCATGGCGTCCCTTCCTTCAGTGAGATACTGTGCATCAGCAGCAGTCACGGTGCTGCTCAGCATCTGCAGCTCTCCCTCTCTCTGTGAGTTGTCAGCTGTATCGATTTTAAACTTCCCGGCATGATAATCCAGGTTCCAGACACTAAACTCCTGCGTGGGCTTGCCGGTCTGGGTTATCTTCATTGCAAAATTACTCTTTCTCGTCTCAGTTGGTACTTTTGAAATTTCGTGTATAACATTGAGGATACACGAACCACAGTCAGACTGTTTCTTTTGTTTCCTCTGTTCCCTCCCCCTTTCTGTTCCCTTCATGTAACTAAGTAAGTCAGCTTGTAACAGCGCCACAATGTCCTTGGGCTGCTTTGTGCTTTATATAAATGTAAAAACGAAAAATGAAAATAAATACTGACACTGGACCATTTTGGGAGTGATCATTATTGATGCCTGTCTCTTCCTTGTCCCAGTTGTTAATACTCTATCCTTTGTGGGATGTTGGGGGACATCTGAAATAGGTTCAGCAAAAGGCAAAGGGATAGTGTTACAATATAGTGGTTTTCCTCCCTATACAGAGGAAATTACTATCCTGTTCTTATTTTTCCTCCCTTTAGGTACATATTTCTCTGGCTTCTTTTCCCAGTTTGCTAGCATCTCACTAGGTTGATAAGATGGGTCAGCTTTCGCTTCCTTACTTTGCTCATCCTGACTGGGTTATTTTAATGATGGTATGGTGGGGGCAATGTCTCACTGGATGACCATACTCTCCACAAGAAAAACATAACCTCTGATCTGAAGTAGGAGATAGGGGTATAATAGATAGTATACCTCAGTTAACATTGCCTATTATCATACCATCAAAACCTGGTAAACTACATTTAGGTTTTATCGGGTGTCTCTGATTCCTTTAAACCATTGATTAGTGTCCCTGGGGTGGATGGCTTTTGCTCTTCTTGGTCAAAAGGCCAGCACCCTGAAGGGAATCCACCTTCTTCCCATGAGGGATCTGGAGAGGATGGCCTAGGGGATGGTATCTCTTCATCCTCTCCTACTTTGAGGGTCTCCTGTTTGTCACGGTGAGTGGATAACTCTGAAAGGGTATCTTCCTAAAGGCAAAACCTATCTTCCTATTATTTCCCAGATGTAATGGGATTGTTGCCCAAAGTGGAGATAAGAATATTGAGGGACAAGAAATCTCCAAAAAGGATAGAAAATTGGGAAGACTGTTATCGTCCCTAATAGAGGCCCCATTTACTGTCCTCCGAGTATGAAGTTGTATTCTCATTGGTCCGGGTTCCCTTTCTCGGGCGGGAGAAGCATTTCAAAGATATTAAGGTATTGGGAGGTTTGGTATTTTCCCCTAAGAACTCACCCCTGGTTTGCTTGTAATCCACCTCCCCTTCTATAGGATAGAGACAGTTTTCTGAGGGTTCTTTCTTATCAGATGCACTCTTAGGGTAACCTCCTTTACCTTGCCTAAGGGTCTTATGGAGGAGAGTTTCCCGTAAGGTTTCATACACTAGACTTCCCACCAACTCACCCTTTCTGATTTTAATTGGAGTTGAAGAAAAATGTAAGAGCAAATCTCAGTTTGTTTCCACAGGAGAGAAGGGGTAGTATCTTTAACTTACTTTCTCTATGGGACATAACATAAATGGCAAGTTGAGTGGAGAAGTTTATCTGTAAGTCTAAAGAGACCATTTTCTTGTCTCTCCCCTGTACCATATAATCATGCAGACTAAATAGGTGGTAAATGCTCCCCTCCAGAGTCTTCCTTATGGATGGAAAGAATGGCCTCTGAGGTAAATAGATGGAAGATGGCCGCTATCCTGTAGCCTAAGTGGTCGTGGGGTTGTTCAGTCTCTGTTTTCTGACTATATAACATACTGGTGGAAAAGAGTATTTCTGGTTGCTCTTTTTCACGTTTAAAGATTGTGGGTTGATCCTGGGAACCGGGCACAGCAGTGCTTGATGTTCAGGTTGGCTTCACAGGTCACCTCAGCATTGAAGGAATGGTACTGCTTCCAATTTCTGTAGACCTCCTCTGATACGTGGGGGGCCACAAGCTCTACATACGTGCAGTCCAATGCTGCCAACACATTGGGCATGCCCACAATCACATGGAAGCGGGCCTTGACCTGTGCCTGGGAAGTTGGGAGGGTGCAGTGCTGGCCCACATGGTGCAGAAGGGCCTCCAGTATCTGCACCAGCACTCTGGAGCATGCAGGCTGTGACATGCCATGCAGCTGGCTTACAGAGTGCTGGAAGGTGCTAGTACCCAGGAAGTCCAGGACTGAGACCAGCTTCAACAGTGGCGGTATGGCTGTCCTGATGCCAATCCTGCTCCCAATGTCATCCTGGATAAGGGTCAGGAGGTCAAAAATAGTCTCCCTGTTTAAGGCATACAGGGCGTGCATCTGGCTGCCTGTGAGGGCTTATGGTGTTGCCCTTGTGCAAGGGATCACAGCACGTCCCGCCTCACCACCTGAATCACTGTATCCCCATTCTCTGCCTCCTCCTGTCTCTGTCGCCACTGCTGCTGATGATCCAACACCATCAGCTGCATATCAGCATGCAGCGCCTCCAGGTCCATGGTAGCGACAATGAGTGGCAGCATGGTTGTGTTGGAAAGTGTTTTGGGGTGGGTTTGGCCCTTTAGTACTGTTCCTGTGTGTATTGAGTGCACCTGGGTGGATTGGGTGCACTTTTAGCCTTGTTTCCCTCACCTGTGTCCATTTACTAGCAGGTCTGAGGTGGAGGTATAATTGGCTTGGATTCATGCCAGTATTACCGGCGAGTCCATGCTTGTGATATGCCAGTGATACCATTGTGCCAGTATTCTGCTTACTCGTTGGGTGATGCTTTCACCCCTGGGTTCCCCTCTTTCAGGCACAGTCCCCTCAAACAGTTCATATCAATATCTGGATCTTCATCGGTTGTCTCCTGCTTCCGAGGATCTGATAGTTCAAGTAATCAAACAAAAAGTTCTTTCGGATTGCACTTCGGGTGATGATTCTTCATCCTTGGGTCCCCCTCTTCCGCGTGCAGACCCCTCTCAAATATTAGCCTCCCTCTCGTCGGGTTCAGTCTGGCTTTCTTTCCTCACTCATTTGTTTGCTGAGTTCCAAGGGGGACAATCCACATCCCCTGGTCTTTCTGGCCTCCCGCAATTGGGCTTAGGCCTTTCTTTCAGGATCTCCCTCTGCCGGGCTTCAACCCGAGTGCCAAGGAGGACAATCCACTTCCCCTGGTCTTTCACAAACACCTTCAACTGTTGTACTGCAAAGGTCTTAATGCCTTTTCAAACAACACACTGTTGGACGCCCCTCCGTCGGGTTCTCTCTTGCCCCACAGTGCTTTCCTACATTCTTATTCAGCAGGATATTTTCCCCTCAGTGTTTCACTAGTATAAACCCAATGTGGACCACCCTCTGCCAGGTTCACTGTAGTCAACAAACTGTTCCCCTTTTGGGACTTTAGACTTTGAACCTTTTCATCTGCATCCCTCCTTCGGGTTCACTCTTGCCAATTTCACAGTTCCTTTAACTTTCTTACAATGTGGGATTCACAATCATCTGCTGGTCAAAGACTTTCGACTGTACAGAGGATTTTACTAGACCCCTGTATGACCACTTTGACCCTCTTCTCGCCTTTACAAAGATCTTCTGGTAATAGTAGTTTCAACAATCGGGTAAACTCACAGAGTTTCTTGAGTGAGCACCCACGTGGTGTCTGGCATATCTGCTGCTGGCTTTCCCCTTTTATATCAACAGTTCTTTGTACATTCTGCAATCAGCCGTTTGCTACTTTTGTTCAACACAGTTCAGTTTCTTTATCGGTCCTCCCCTCGACTCACCGGTTGTGATGAACTGCTTGGCTTTCTTCGTATCGGGAGTCAAGGTCGGTTCCACGGTAGAAGGCATCTCCCTCTGTCCTGCTTATCAGCGTATGCATGCTCTGGGTACCGTTGACATCTGCTGCAACACACTTTGTCTATTGTTCATCGTCTGCCGATTCGTTCCATGGAGGTCTCACAGGCATTGGTCAGAAAATGCAAGGTCGCTTATCTCCTTGTCACCCTCTCGGTTTGCACCGTCTTTCTCCTCCTCTTGAACTGCCGTGCCTGGAGAGCTGTCTCGTCATGCGGTCTGCCATACTGTGATAGGGAATCAGTAGCGGCCGCCCTAACAAGGGATGAGAATACAGAACTGAACAACCTGGAGGGGTATAAGCTAGTCATCACACAGGACAAAATAATGTTAAATATGAGGGAAACGAGCAAACAAATAGAGACACAGACTACATATCCCAGAATGCCTCAGCAAAGACCTCATCAGTATAAAAGCCAGAAAAGGGGAAAAGAAATCAGGCAAAGGAGACGAAAAACCGCATTTCCCTATTCAGGTGGACTTCCACAGTCAGGGTTTAACACTACAACTCACTCCACGAGAATCAAGCAGGGAGGAGAATTAGCATCAGGTGTGATAACACTGGGGATGGGAACACCCAACGTTAATTACCAGGGAGGAGGGGCATGCGGGTTAAAAGGCTCACAAAACGTCTCCAGCTCGCTCTCTGTTTTTAGGAATGGAAGGAGACTGATGGCGGAGGCACGGAGTGGAACGAGGCCAGTCCCCAGTACCGGTGGGCTTACTAGTGAGAAAAGGAACACCCTCCGGTGGACGCCTTATCTGCCCGGCAGGCAAGCCCGTCTGCGGAAGGAAGGAAAACCCCAGATGGAAAAGGAGCTGGAAAAGAGGTGAAAAGTGGCTTCAGGAAGTTTTGTTTATTGGGTGATTCGACCCGAGTTGGCAGAGCAGTAAACAATTGTGTGTTTTGACGGGCGTGCAGAGGAAAAATGCCCTAATCCTTATGAACTGCATTTTTCTCAAGAGACAGCTGCAATCTTTGGTTTCACCTTAAAGACCAGCATTTTATCTGCAAAGTACGGCAGCCAACCTTACGAACTGCATTTATTTCAAGGGACAGCTGTACCCATGGTTTTCAACCTATGAACGGCGTTTTGTTTGAAGAGCTGCTGTAATTCTGGGTTCACTCAGTGCAGTCTGCCTTTCAGTGAAGGAGGGGCCCAGAATCATTGTTTTTGCCTTTCGAACTGTATTAAAGTGCCTTGAAGTTAACCTACTGAGCCACGGTGAGCTGTACAATAAACCTCATTTGTTACCCTACCTTATAGTCTCTGGCTCACTATTTAACACTTACTCGTATTGTGCTCTTGTGCTCCATCTTTTATCCATGTGGGGAAGGGAAAGGGCTGTCAGGTGTGTGGGATTCAGGTCAATTGCAGGATTTTGCCTGACCCTTGTGTTGGGACACATCAGGTAACAGGCCCTAACGTTAGTCTGTCATCTTTCGGGGTGTGTCAACGTGTTCGTGTTAGTAAAGGTTGAGTGTCCTAAGTAATAAGACGGGAAAGAGAGGTTAACAGAAGGGGAATACAGCATCTCACCAGTAATTGTTCCCGTTCCACTCCCCGGGGACCCCCCATCCAGGTGATCCTCCCTCAGTGGTCCACCCCCAGGAACTGGTTCCAATAGCGATGGCCATGTACTGGCCACCTGGAGGGCATATCCCTGGGGTCTAGTTCTGGAGACACCTTCAGGTTTTTTACAGTGGTCAATAAAGGTCCAAATGAGAAAGAGGGGTTTGCGTTGCACGCGCCATATTGGTGAGTGGAGAGACAGAGATGTTGGCGCAATGTTGCGATTTAGCATGTATCTATTGTAGTAAAAAAGGAAGGTATACGTTTTACTTTTAGTGTTACTTTGTGTTTAAGTTGATACATTTTAGATTTGCACATGCGCAGCAAGATAATATCAAATCTGCTGATGCAATATAAACACAAGTGGAAGTGGGAGCATAAGTGGTTCTTTGTGGTTACTACGGCTGAAATTTCAAGTACTTCATCTATTGCCATACCTGCATGAGGAGGAGCCTGTGACTGGACTGGGTTGCTGACCCCATTTAACTCCATTCCTAGTGCGGAGCGCACGTGGAGTGGAAGTGGGCGTATAAGTGGTTCTTTGTGGTTACTACAGCCGAAATTGCAAGTATTTCTTCTATTGTCATACCTGCACGAGGAGGAACCTGTGACTGGACTGGGCTGCTGATTCCATTTAATTCCATTTCTAGAGCAGAGCGTGTACGGAGTGGAAGTGGGAGTATAAGTGGTTCTTTGTGGTCCTTTGAAGTCCTGAGAGTCGGTAAGAAATGCCGGCTGATGAATAATAATCTCTGAGTATAAGGCTGGTAAGAGTTGGCACGAAATGTCTTAACATCGTTTTTTGACTGTGACAGGGAGCATTGCCTGTGAGCGACGACTGCAGAGCATATACTCTTTGAATCGCTTGTGGGCGCTGTAGTTTAATCCATCTAATAAAGTTGGGCGCCATTGGATAATACTGTTTTTTAACGGAGGAAAGAAAAATTAAAATAAAAATAAATGCTCGAGTTATTCTGAGGCTATACTCTTGAGGCGGTGACTGCGGAGCTGGTCTCTTGGAGCCGCAAAGAGAGTTGGCGTGTGTAGTGTGTGTAAATATCCTCGGCACACATCCATGCATAGCCTTTGTACTTGTTACTGTTTCTGTGAACTCCATAAACATGAAATTACGAAGCAAACTTAAGAAAAATAAGAAAAATAAAACTGTTAATGGTAATGAGGTAAAAACCAGTGGCAAAGCAAGTACTCAAACAATAATTCCTAAAGACAACAAAATAACAGACTTTTCTGCGGGGCAGACCACGGTGGCTGAGATTCATGGGGAAAGATCTGATGCTGACGAGATTCCTCTAGACGTATTGACTATACCGCCAGTCTTTGATAATAATAACTTGCTGTTAAATCTCTGTTATAGTTTAGAGGGGCAAATAGTAAGCTTGGAGCGAATTGATCTCGCTAGTACCCATAGAACTGCTGCAGCTGAGTTGAATACTACCCCTGAAGCGCCAGCAAATGCTAATGAACCTTCTACTTTACCGCCTCCTAGTGAATGCCTTCATAACCCTGACAGACTGTCTTGCACCCTGCGGCTTAGTGGACTGGCTGATAAGTCGACTGAATCTGAGCTAAATATGGGAAGCAAGGAGCAATCTGATATATCTGTTGAAGGCTCAGAGGGAAACTGCGTATGTAAAACAAAATGGAAAGATAGGAAAGCACATAACACTACTAGTGGCTTTGCTAGGAAGATACTCCTGAAACTCTGCCACAATATTCGATGCCTAGTGGAAAAAAATACCTTAATACTTAGCAATTTGAGCGCTGAGAGCAAGGGGACTGAGAATACTAAGAATAAGTTGACAGTACTAGAGGATATAGCCCCTACTATACAGAGTGGAAACAATGCAGATAATCTTGAATCTACAGTAGTGGAGATCATGGCTGGTGATGACTCCACTGATGATGATAGCTGTAGATTATCTAAGAGGGAAAAGCGTAGAAAAAGAAAATTGACCAGGGTTCTTAAAGGAAAGGCACCAGTTAATAAATCGGTGGGAGTACCCTCTATGCCTATTACAGATCTTCTAGCTGACGCCCCTTCAAAGAGTATCCCCTCTAAAAGGGCAAGAAAAATAAAAGCCTGAAAGGAGGGAAAATTGGCTTTGAGATCTGGTAATTTAACCTCATGCCTAGTGGGTGGCGCGATTCCTAAAGATAAGCCATCAAAAACATCTAAGGAAGATCTGGACACTAGCAAAAGCTCTATGGACTCTGATCAGACTGCTAATGCAAATGATTGCAGCATAGTGACAATTGAATCCCCAATTCAGAGACTTGTGAAAAGTAAAATGGGCCCCTCTAAATCAAATATTACAGTGGACCGATATGTACGGCTATAGGTAGTGTAAAAACGGCTCAGCTGCCTAAACAATTCTTCACTATCTCTGTGGGGTGGAAGATGCAAACTAAACCAATAAACAGGGGTATACTGCTTCAGATCCTCCACTTTCAGCTTATGCTGAGAGTGGTTAAAAACAGTGGGCCTCATTCCGAGTCATGCCGGTAAGTATCTGTATTTTCCGGCATGGCGTAAAGTATGACACCGTGCTGGTTGTAGTCCGAAAATTACGGCCCATTCCGAGCTCACGGACACGCGCTTTCCGCCATGCCGGAAAAGGACCGCGCGGCCTGCCGCAAAACCCCCCGAAAAACCCCTACCGGCATGCAACCGACACGTAAAGTACTACACCGCCCTGTAAGCATTAGCGACAGTGCATAACGGTGACCGTAAATTACGGTGACTGTAATTTACAGAAACCGTAAATTACGGTCTCCGCCGAAAAACGGATCCGGAAATTACGACATTGCACAGGAACGGGAAGGAGAGCGGCGGCCATCTTTAAAAACACAATCCATTGCCATCCGCAGCTGCCAGCAGCCCTGTGAGGAAAGTAAAGTTGTGAACCGGACCAGGCACCGCAGGACATGCCGAAAGCACCAAAAAGGGCGGCGGATCGCGTCCGCAAGGTGAAATTCTCCACCGATGAACTGCAGGTCATGGTAGACTACCTTGCAGAGCATGCTGATGTAGTTTTCAGCGGCGACATGCGCAGGGAATCAACCCTCCGCAAGAAGACCATCTGGGCGGAACTGGCACAGAGGGTGAGCGCTGTTGGAAGCACCCCCCGCACCCCAAGGGACTGCCGCAAGCGGTGGGACGACCTGCGGGTGCGGGTGCGGGGCCTCCTCTCCACCAACCGCAGCCAGGCCCTGCAGACGGGAGGTGGGCCAAGTACACAGGTCCAACTAGAGCCGTGGGAGGAGACCTGCGCGCAGCTCATTGGCACGGAATCCATAGAGGGCGTGGGGACCATGGAGTGCGGCGGAACGACTTCTGCAGAAGGAGGTGAGTGTTGACAGTGCACACTGGCAATGTCCATTGCATCATGTAAACTGACCCATGGTCCATCGAAGGCACCCTCTCGTGTTGCCCTCCCCCCATCCAACGCATCCCCCCATCCAACAAATGCTGAGGCAAGTGCCGCCTAATGCTGGCCCAAGTGCGAGTTCACAACGCACATCAACCATACTGGACTGACTTGCACAGCCCATCATGCACACCGTCCAGCGTGGTAGGCATAGTACCTGCCGAAATGTACATGAACAGGGCACAACGAATCACTCCCAAACATGTGTATGTGTCATCATCATGCACATGTACCACTGCCATAGCTACCCCCCAAACTGAACAACCCGTGAATGACTGAAATGTCCATGCAACCATGTATGCAAATAGGACATAGCACATACACTAATGTTGTCCCTCTCTCCTACCCCCACAGGCACAGACCATGACAGCACAGAGCCCCAAGGAAGCGGGCCAAGCACCTCCGCGGGTACTGGCAGGGCCAGGCCGAAGCCAGCAGCCAAGGAAACCACCCCTCAGCCTACGGAAAGGCCACTTGAAGCTGGCAGACCAGCAAGCCACACAACATCCGTGGCAGCAGCCGAGCAGACCCCTACCTCAGCACAATCGAGCATTTCAGGGGAGGCTGCCGCTACCGCACCAGATGAGTGGGAGCCCAGCCCGCCACCCATCCAGGGGCCCATGTCGGAGGACGACCAGGAGAGCATGCAAATGCTGGAACCATGCCTCGTGACACTGGCGTCATGCAGTGACTCCGGGGATGCACCATCACCAGTGCACAGCCTTGAACTTGACCCGCTGGGGTGTGACGTCGTTCCCCCCAGTCCACCCATACAACCCCCTGCACAGCATGCTGGTGCAAGTAGATCATCTGATGGCCCCCCTTCACCTGACCAGTTCAGAGTTCAGCAATTGAGCGATCTCATAGGGAACTATATTGAGGATAATCGCCAGACCAGGGCTGGACTGCATGAGGAACTCGATCAAATGCGCCAGTCCCTCAACGACTGCACCACCAGATTGTGCGACTCCCTGACGGACAATACAACCCGGCTATGCCATGTCCTCAAACGCATTGCTAATGCCCTTGAGGCAGGGAGTCAAAATACGGAGCCACAGCAGGAGGGCACGTCCGAGACAAGTGAGGCCACGCAAGGCAGCCCGGAGAGACGCCTCCGGCGTTCCTTGCGCAAACGGGATTTGCCTCCCCCAGACAAGGGCTCCAAGGGACATTAGCCATTCCTGCCACATGTGGTCCCAAGATCCTACATGGGACGACTGCTCGGGAGTTGGGGGGAGGGGGGAGGGGGGTGATGTTGTGGTCTGGGGTTGGGGGGAGGGGGGTGATGTTGTGTTCTGGAGTTGGGGGGAGGGGGGTGATGTTGTGGTCTGGGGTTGGGGGGAGGGGGGTGATGTTGTGTTCTGGAGTTGGGGGGAGGGGGGTGATGTTGTGTTCTGGAGTTGGGGGGAGGGGGGTGATGTTGTGTTCTGGAGTTGGGGGGAGGGGGGAGAGGGCATGGGCATTTGCTGAAGTAAGCACTGTTTTTTCATTTCTTGTTATCTCAATACACAATTGGTGTTGCAAAGTTGAACCGTTGTGGACATTCTTCATTGCACTTTTTGTCCATCTGCACATATGGCATGGGCCCATTCGACAGCAGATATCAGTGGAGGGGTCAGCCACCAGTCCTGGTTCGCGGGCACATATGTGCATCACGCAAACCTGGTGACTGCTGCATCTACACGCATGCACGGGTATGGCCATGGTCTGGTTGCCCCATGGGTCTGTTCAGGGGGTTCATGACAGGGGTCATGTGGCTTGCTGTTAGGGTACATCCACCAACAGCTGCATGTGTCGCAAAATGAGGTGGGTGTGTGGACTGTCATGGTGGTGAACAGCACTTGGCTGTCATGGCAGGCTTTCGATGATGGCCATATGTACATGTACATAGATATATTCGGCACGATCAGGGACACAAATATGTGTCCGATGCAATGTAATGCTGTGGGGTGTCGTGTCTACATGATGGTCCGTGAACGGTGGTGTGGACATCTTGGGGTACATGTTCCTTTGTTGCATGCTGCTGTTCTGATGTCGGATCATTCTGGTGCTGTGTACTGTGTACATTCTCATTTGGATGTGGATCATGTCCATCATCCAGCTCTGATCCATTCTATGGTGATTCCCAACACTCCTATGGGGGTGCCATGCCGGTGACGTGATATCGTAGCCCTGCTGTCCTCCGTGGATTCCACTTCCAGGGGTGGGTCTCCAATGTGGTTCCAGGCTGGGGGATGCCGCAATGTGAATGTGCAGTGTGCCCTCGGATATGCACTTGCGGTTGTGGTGTCTGCCAATGAGTGGTGATGGTGTAGTGTGCCTATCCCTTGTCAGTTGGTGTAGATGTAGTGTGATGTGGGTGCCTTATTCTGGCAAAGTGAAAATATGTTCATATGTGCCATTGCTCTGGTTCTTTGGCAGGTTTGTTGTCAGGGTGAACAACGTACAATGGCTCCATCTTTTCTACGCAGTTGGTTCATGCAGGCACCCACCCTGTGGCACCAGTGCACTTGCATGACACAGTCAGACGACTCAACAGCCAGCCAGACAGGTCATCCTGCATGTTGGGCCATGTGACGCGGTAGCGTGCTGACCACTTTCCTTTTCAATCGACCCTCCCAGGTCCAACGTGGGGCCCTCCTCTCTGACATCTTTTCCTCCACCTGTGGTGTTCCCCTGGGATCTAATCTCCCTCCCTGGCTGTTCAACCAGTATTTGGCACTCCTTGGCCACCGCATCGCCACCCTCTGGCAAAACTTTCAGCGCTATGCGGACGATACCTGGCAAATTTTCAGCCTACCCTCGGCGTCCTCCTCTCCTTCCCTCATCTCTGACTGTCTGTCTGATATCCAGGAATGGTGTGCAGCCAATAAACACTGCCTTAATGCTAGTAAGACTGAGATTCTCCTCATCGGCACACCCACTCCCTCCTTCCCTTAAGTTCAAGACACTATGCATTGTCCACCAGGCCTTCTGGGGCCTGGGGCATGAATACCTTCTACTCTCTCTTCCTGAATGTCTTCCTTCCCAAGACCTTTGCTCATCCATCTCCGACTCACTCAGGGTCAGCCGCTTCTCAGGGCAACGAGCTGGGGGTAGATCTCTCTCCGCGGCAGGGGCCTCCCTCTGGAACAGCCTTCCTGCATCCCTGATATTTGAGGAGAGCCATCTCTGGTTCCGGAAGCACCTCATGACCTTCCTCTTTGCGTCTGCTTTCTCTCTCCCTCTCCCCGGCTGAATTCTTCACTGAAACTGCACAGGATCAGGATCTGGCCCACTCTCGCCGACCTCGGTCCTGGGCCCAGCCACTCTCCACTTGCACTGCCTCCCTGGCAACCCCTGCACTGCGGGACTGTCTCTCTATCCCTACAGCCCCCCCTTCCCAGCACTTGTCTGCACTTACCTTGCACTTGCCACCAGCTGGCCCTATTAATTTATTTTTGGATATTCGACTTACTTTGTACTGCACTTCCCCCGTCCCCTTGCACTTGCACTTTTTCCATTCT
Organism: Ambystoma mexicanum; assembly: GCF_040938575.1. Taxonomy (NCBI): domain Eukaryota; kingdom Metazoa; phylum Chordata; class Amphibia; order Caudata; family Ambystomatidae; genus Ambystoma; species Ambystoma mexicanum. Next base: position 425,909,903 of record NC_090930.1, on the reverse strand, counting down.
CACTACCCCTGCACTTGCGCGGTCTGTGTGACACCTGGCCTGGTGGGATCGTTGTCTGTCTTCCCCTTGTTCCCCCCTCCCTGCATCGTCGCGCCTTGAGACACTTGTGTATGGGCGCGTTCCAAATGCCATATCATATCATATCATGTCATTTCAGCAGGCCCTTTGAGTCATGTGTAGTTGTTTGGTGTCGGGCCCACCCATGTGTGCGGGTCTTGGTAGTGTTGCATTCCATCTGCACGTAGGGGGAGTGGTTTTGTTTGCAGTTGATGTCCGCAACGTGCATGCCAAGCTGGTCCACATACGACCGGTGGGTGCTGACAGGGGCAACATTGTCATTTGCCATGCCTCCATTTGCTTTTGGTCCAGCTTTACTGTTGTGTGTCTCATGGGTGGTCCATGTTGGGGATCGGTGGACCCTTGTGTGTTTGGGGATGTGTTTGGGGGGGTGTAAGGGCACTTGGATATGTGGCCGCATAATGGACGGTTGTGACATGCCACTGTGTGCTGGTGGGTGCCTTTGGCATGGGTGTGGGGCACAGGCAACACCATCACTTGTGCCGGGTTGGCACTGTACATTTGTATGGTGCTCGCTTGTCTTGTGTCTGTGCCGCAATATGGTGGTGACGGTGTCACAGTCTAGGTGGTCCGGGGTGTCTGTCTGTTAGGCCTTCTCCTAGAGCGTCAAGTCATGCTACGTGTGCATGGGGGCTGCAGGGGTGGTAACGGAGGATGCACTGGTGCTGCATGCAGGGCCTGTCTCCCCCCTCCTTCTACCCCTGTGTCTCCTCAGTGGGAGGGCCTGGTGTTGTTGCAGGGCTTTGTGTGGTTGTGGACTTGATTGTTCAATTGGTGTCATCTTGCTGTGGGAGGGTGGTGGTGTGTGGGTGTGTTCCTTTTCTACTATGCCGGACTCCTGGCCTCCGTCTTTGTTGCATGTGTGCACCTGTGGCTCTGGGTCCCACTGCTCAGGGTTCTTTACTCCTTCTCTGAGATGCCTGTATGTACTCCATGCCGGTAAGGTACTTTACGGCCTTGAGGAGGACGTAATTTACGTGTGGTCCTTACTTGGAATCAGCTCCGGTTTACGCCATGGCGTTGATTTCGCCATGGTGGTGCGCGCGCGACCCAAGACCGTAAATTACGGCATTGTAGTTTACGGTGCTGTAATTTACGGTCTGAGGGGTCGGAATGGCATGGAGCGGAAAACCATGCCGGTAAATCAATACCGGCATGGTTTGTACCTTACCTCCAGACTCGGAATGACCCCCAGTGACTTTAAGTTTGTCGACCCACGCCCGAAGGGAGGACTAAAGTTCATTGTTATTCTGAGGCCGTTGTATCACTTATAAGAAGTGTCAAAGCTGGACTTAAGAAATGTGGCTATGAATTAGATCTTACTGAGGCATCCAGAAAACAGCCTAAACCCCAAGGATCAAAAACTGAGAGACAAGTGACAGGCTGCAACCAGAGAAATCTTCCTGAGACAGACAAAGCTACTAAGTCTCATGGCTGTGCTCCTTTTTGCCCTTAGTAAACAAACAAAGATGAGCTAAACTTAATATAATTTCATGGAATACACAGGGTCACAGCCATCTTTTCTGTGAAATGGTTCCTTTGATTTGCTTAGGATTAAGGATATTGTTTTTATGCAAGAAACATGTCTCCTTTCATATCCTGTTTTTGATGGTTACACGACTTATTATAGGAAAGTAAGCAAGGGTATGATGGGCAGACCATATGGTGGACTTGCTATCTTGGGTCGAAATGGTATAAAGTCCTCGGAATATACTGGAATAGATACTAATAATAACACGCTTATTGTTGAGATTAGTATAGCTGGTGGTTTAAAGATCATGCTTTTGTATTTTGTATTTGTATTTATTTGTTTATATAGCGCTTTACACCAACACGCTGCACAATTGAACAATTTGATACATAAAACATAAAACAATGTAACGGTAGAAGCAAATTACAGTTATGAATCAGTCAACAAAACAGTAAGAAGAGCAATTAAACTGAAGGGAATAGGGAGAGTAGCGCAGTGGGACTGTGAGGGAGGGGGAGAGATGGGGAGGAGAAGTAGGAGAGAAGGGGAAGGATGAGAGTGGGGTAGTCGGGGAGTGGAGGGAGATAATAGGGGAGAAGAAAAAGGAAGGAGGGGGAGTAAGAAGGGGGAGAGGTTTCAAGGCGGGGGTGGAGAAGGAGAGATTTAAGGGAGGTGCGGAATGCGGAGAAGGTAGCAATAGAACGGATTGAGAGAGGTAGGGAGTTCCAGTGCAGGGGAGCTACGAGCTGGAAGGAGCGGAAACAGGAGGGGGCACAAGGGGACAGAGGTACAGTGAGAAGGAAGTGGTCAGCTGAACGAAGGGAGCGGGAGGGAGTGTAGAAAGAGAGGAGGGAGGAGAGGTAAGGAGGAGCAAGATCATGAAGAGATTTGAAGACAAAGCAGAGAAAGTGAAATTTAAGTTGAGAGTGTGTATTGCTCTCCCCAGAGTGCACGGAAAAACATAAATCACCAATGCAATTATAGAGCCAATACTTTGAACGCAGAAAGACGCAATAACTCGCAACCACACACTCTTAGAAGATAATCAGCACTTATACGGCTATTTATTCAAAGTTTAAAAGCAACCAGTAATAACATAGAAATAACTCACAGCAGTAACATAGACATAAATAACAGAAGAAGCAAAGAATGCAAAAGGAAATACATCACTGTGAGCGTAACTGGATTACTCATCTGGCCCAGAAGCGGCTGGAAGACCCCGGGAACAGCCAGGCCGAGAGCACCACAGCTCACAGGAGTGCCGGACGTAAGCATCCTCCTCCGGCTGAAGTCTCACCTGACCACCTCCGGGTTTCCACATATATACACACTCTGCAAAGGGGTGGCAGTTCTCGAACCTTCTGGAAATGGCACTTGCGCAGTTGATGAGCAGCCGTCGGTTGCCAGCTGGGTCAATCGAGAGCCACCCTCAAGGAGCAGAGTGCCTCCCTCCTCTAAAAACACGCTCAGCAGAGAACAGTAACAAACCATAACAAAGTTAGCTTTCCCAGCAGAAATGTCCTTGACCGCATACCAGGTTTGGAAAACATGTTTTCCTCAGCACCGTGAATCTAACACTCAGCAAAATGTGTGCAGCTTTTCACTGCGGCATGAAGTAAATATCCATCATGGCTCTGAGCGCTCCCAGAATGCACTGCGCACCAGCGCCATTTTAGTTCAAGCATAACAGAGTGAAATGGAAGCCAGCCAAGGGAGGAGAGAGAAGTCGAGATGGAGTCACGGGAGATAAGGAGACAGAGGGTACGAACAGCAGAATGGTAGATAGATTTGAGGGGGGTGAGATGAGAAGTAGGTAGTCCAAAGAGTAAGGAGGAGCAGTAGAAGAGGCGAGAGAATATAAGGGAGGAGATTAAAAGTTTAGTGGCATGAAAGGTGAGAGAGGGGCAGACTTTGCGAATATTGAAGAGGTGGTAGCGACAGGCGCGAGAAGTGAGAGAGATATGGTGGGAGAAAGAAAGGGAGTAGTCAAAGTGAATCCCTAAGTTACGAGCGTGGGGAGAGATAGGGAGATTAGTGGGGGGGTGAATGAAAGGAGGAGGAGAGGGAGGGGGAAGAGAGTTGGAAGGGAAAAAGATGACTTCAGTCTTGTCAGTGTTGAGGGAGAGAAAGTGGAAAAGGCATCCAGCTCTTTATGGCAATAAAACAGGAAGAGAGTTTCAGGTGGAGGTCAGATGAGAAAGAAGAGAAAGAAAGGAAGAGTTGAGTGTTGTCGGCATAGAAATGGTAGGAAATGCCAAACGAGGAGATAACAGGGGCAAGGAGGGAGGTGCAAAGTGAGAAAAGGAAAGGTCCAAGCACTGATCCTTGAGGCACGCCGTACTCAAGAGGCTGGGTTGGAGAGGACCGGCCACCCCAGGAAACAGTGAACGAGCGGGAGGAGAGGTAAGAGGATAGCCAGTTAAGAACAGAGCCTTTGAATCCAAAGGAAGAAAGAGTGTTAAGAAGAAGGGGGTGATCGACAGTGTCAAAGGCAGCAGAGAGGTCAAGAAGAATGAGGACTGAGGATTGCTTGGAGTGACAAGCAGAGAGGACATCTGAACATCTATGATCCCCCTGGACATGATCTTACGCTGACTATACAACTGAACATATACTCATGCTTGACTGAGATGTATGCTAAAGATGGTGATATAAATGTTGTCTTGGGAGGGGATCTAAATGCTCCTTATTTATATGATCTGAATGATACTGAGGGAGGTAGTAGAACCAGTAATGGCAATGATATTAAATCTGAAAGGTGGATGAATTTTCTTTATGAGGTTGAACTGCTTATGACTAATGATTATGGGAAGAAGACCCATAAGGCTGAACCTACTTAGTCGAATGGCCTAAACTCTTCGACCAATGATTACATCTTCCTCAGTAGTCGGCTCTATGATACATTGAGCCAGTTTGGTGCTCGGGCGACTTCCTATAGTGATCACGCTATTATATTGCGTATATTTGAAATAAATACCACAGAACACCTGAAAACCGATAACATTGGGAAAGGGAAATTACTAGGTAAAGGAAATTGACTGGGGTGGGCAGATAGAAACCTTACAAAAGCAAGATTGTAGTGTATGTGTAATTCTAGCAAAAATCTTACCAATATGATGGCAGATGAAGTCAGTGAGTGGCTTAAAAGTAATATGTATGACTTGATGCCTATGGAGGCAAATTAAAACCGCTCTCTGGAAAACAAAAATATACTGTCCCCTTTGATAAGATTATTAACGAAGAGAATAAAAAGATGAGAAAAGCCATAAAAATTGGTGAATACACCAGTACTAATATGGCCTCATTTGCTTAGCTGAAACAAAAAATTAAGGAATTGGCTCTATAGATATAAGAAATCAAGAGAAAATGTAAGCTGGCAATCTATGGTTAAAATATTGGTATCCGGCGATACAAAAAGTATAGGGCGGTCAGTGACAACGAAAACCATCAATTACTGTGCTGTATAGATAATTATACCTGGGTTGTATTTCTTGAGGAAAAATTCAGAGGGGACTTTGTACCATTGGGAAATAAAACATAACAAATTATGAGATCTTACGTGAGGATATAAAAAAGCTTAATACTTCTAGGACCTGTGGTCCTGATGGGCTATGCAAAGCTGTTATTAAACAAAATATTGACACACGGTCAAATTCTACTTATTATGTATCATAAAATCCTGAGATCTGGAGTTATTCCAAACTCTTGGAAAACCTCGATAACAATCCCTATCTTTAAAAGTGGAAATCAAAATCTTGCCGGTAATTACCATCTACTGGCACTAACTGAGTGAAATGAATGCATGTGTCAGGATCAGGTTCAAACTCCCCCTTCTCCTCACCTGAATCCTCGGAGGTGCGATCCTTAAGTGCAGCTTCAGGCTTCTTATTGTCCTTCTTCCTTTCCTTGGGTTGGTTGTCCTTTAGTTTCCGACCTTTTCTTTCGTGTAAATAAGGTCTGGCCCCTCCAGAGGCCACCGTGACAGAGATGAGGAACTGCCCAGGGAGACCCCCGGGGGGGCCAGCCTCGCCCCAGGGAAAAAGCCGGATGGCAGAAAAAACCCTGGTGCTGGTGTGTTGTGGAGGTAATGAAAAGTTGCTTCCAAAGACCAATGTCCAGCAATGATTAGAGTACTGCAAGATGAGAAGGGCTCAATAGTGATGAAGGAACCGGAAAGGATAGTATGAACAGAAATTCAGGGGAAAAGGCACTGGAGCTGACAGGAAATGTAAATAGAAAAAAATAACCTGTGGTAAAGAAACCCCAAACACTGAAAGAATCGGAAGCTAAAGTCAAGTAGGAACAGACAGGCGCCGGGTGCAAGTAAGTATGGAAATGGAAGTCGCAAGAGCTGCTCGCGTACAAAAAAGAAACACTGCCGCTCGCGTGTAAAATTAAAGCGGCAGGGTTTATCTGGCGAGGCGCCGTGAATGCAAGCAAGGAGGACGAAAGCGTAGATAGTGAGAGAAGGCAAACAGAAACTGGGTAGCGGTATAACGGCAGGATACCGTACAAGTAAGAAAGGACAGAAAACACAGATACAGGAAGAGATGGATCCCGGAGGCCCGGGATACAGAGAACGGGAGTAATCACAAGAAAATGCGCAAGTTATGGCACAGGAGTGCGAGCGAAGTAGCAAGAGGAAAACAGATACAACGCACCGGCAGAAGGGGTGGAGCCGGAAGTTATAGTGCAGGCCGCCATGTTAGTTGAGGAATAGAGCGCTACCCTGAATAGATTAATGCCGCCAGCAATTCCATAGTTTCCACCCGCCGGTCCTGACAGCATGGGTATTAAGTAAAAACATTCTTAATAAAGGCCAAACTGGCTTTAGAAAAGGCCATTCTACGGTTGACAATATACTCATGGTTAACACTTTGGTAGAACAGGCAAAAGTCCCCAAAGAATTAACTCTATACATCATATATGTCGATTTCTCTTCTGCATTTGATATGGTTAATAGGCAGTTGCTGTGGGAAACACGTGAACAGATGGGGATGCCAGCACACTTACTCTACATCTGCAGACTCAAGTATGAAAATAACACCACTGGTGTAAGATTAAATAACATGGGGCTAATGTCAGACTCCATCCCAATTAGGTTGGGAGTAAGACAGGGATGCTCTCTAGCACCCATGTTCTTCAACCTATTCCTGGCTGATTTTGGAGAAATATGTGTTGAAGGGATGAATGCTTTTCCTCGAATTGGCACTTATAAGATGGGCTGGATCTGCTATGCATCCATTGTCATATTTGACAATACATACATCGGCATCTGCAACAGTGCCAGAGCAGCCTCCTCTTATCCTAAGAAGAATGGCCTAAAAGTGAATATAAACAAGACAACATTTATGGCCATTGGAACTAAGAGATGTAATAAAATCACTATCCATTGTGATATAGGTTTTATTGGAAGGGTGGACTCCTATAAATACCTAGGCCATGAGATTGAGTCTAATAAAAATGTGGAAAAGAGACCCTTACAGGCAAATAAGAGAGCTAAGGCCCGATCTACAATGGGAGTTATTTCCTCCTTCTAACAAAAAACTGCTAGGTATAGTCTGTGTGGGATCCGAACCATTTACAAGCAGAAACTGGCGTCTGCCTTTTTGTATGCACTGGAGGCCTCTTATAGATACTGAACAATATGGGCTGATAAGATCGAAGGCTGTATTTGGCAAAGAATCTTGGGATTGAGTAATTACACCCCTATAGAAGCCATCAGGGTGGAAATAGGAATAATCCCCCTTGGCATCCTGATTAACCTTAATAGAGCAAAGCTATACCTAAAGATTATGTTCGCCCCTCCGTACACCTTTCTATCAATACTTAACATGACTTTGAAAAATGGGTCAAATAAGACCCTGAATAAGTTTAAACACACTAATGGATGTTATTTTGAAGAATTGTACTGTACCCCTAGGTGGGAATATGGTGAATGGGTGATGTTAAAATCTCTGAAAAATGCAGCAGAAAACTTTGATTGGACCAAAAGTCATGAGAAGGTGGCAAATATGAAATCGCTATCAACCCACACCAGGATGCCTTGTAAATATAAAGAAATGCAAGGATACCTGAACCTTTGCCCGTCATTGATAACACAACAGATATTTCTAGATGTTAGGCTAAATCGGCTGGACATCCTAGATATTAGAGGAGCATGGACGGGTATGCCAGCAGACAAAAGAAAGTGTTGAATTTGCTGTGATAAGCAAGAACTTGAATCAGCATGACACGTCCTCACTAGATGTATAGGAATGACCACCATATATGAACACTACTACTCTAAATTTGTAGAAAATTGGTATGAAATTGCCAAAGTTTGAGGCTGATGTTAAGCTGCTTGAAGAGCTTGATAATAGCTGATACTTATATATAAATGGCAATTTTATTTTATTTGGATAGATATGTATTAACTTCTTCCTTTTTATTGATTCAGGATTATATTGGAATAATGTATGTATAGATGATTTTTATACCTTTCAGTTTTTTATATTATTATTATTAAGATATTAATGAATGATTAAGTGGTGTAACCTGGAAGATTTACGTAATGTGTAAAAGTTTTGTTTTTCTTTGTTCAAAACTGTCTACACAATTAAAAATAAAATATATATATATATATATATATATATTAAATGGCCACTATATTGGCCGTGTAGTTATGGTTAAGTTGCTATTTCCATAGGAAGAGCACTTTTTGGGCAGCTTATAACTTCGCTCCCCCTGGACGAATCCTCACCAAATTTTGCAAAAAAGTATATGGCCCACCATGTCATCAATGACATTTGTGATGTCGTCTTTCTTGTCCTGTGGTGTGGGCAGTTATGGATGCTTAGCTTACCATAATGGGGGAATGTGCAGTGTTTTTTGGTTTCACTGTGAAGTATAACATCCCTTTAACAAAGTTTTTTTTTTACTGAATGTACATATATATATATGGCAGGCAACAAAAACAAATAGGCTAAACATGTGATGTCATCGGTGATGTCATCAGTGACATTTCAGTGGACAGCTTTCATATTCTGGGTGTTAGTGTTAGCAGTGCACAGGGGCGATGGCAAGTAAGGGGGCTCAGTCTGCCATAACTGGCGAATTTCAGGGGTTTTTCGTTTTTAATTTGAACCACAATGGGGAGGGCGAACATTTTTCTTTGGTGAAGTGCACAGGTTTTTCATAGGGCAATTTAACCATAATGTCCCCTCAACAAAGTTTTTTTTGTAGTGAATATATATATATATATATATATATATATATATATATATATATATATATATATATATACACAATGAAGGTGTGTAGTGTGCAACGTAGCGCCTAAAGCTGGGCAGCAAGGAGCTTCATATGCGCACACGAGATAGTAGATGTGTAATGGAGAAATCACTGGGAAAGGACATGGTAGTCTTGAACATACATGCACAAACATACATACATACATGGGGGTCTGTAGTGACAGGTGTTTGGGGTACATGATGAATACACAAATCTGTATGCTGCAAGTCCTCTCATAGGTAGAGATTGTGCAGGCCCAGAAACCTGGGGTGGCAAGATGATCTCTGTGTAACTGGGAAACTGGTTGAGCAAGGTTGAAGGTTGAGGAAAGGCAGCAGGCAACTGCAATAATATTGGCTGGTCAGCTACGGTCAGGTTCAGGTTTTTATGGCTTGGTACTATTCTGAAGAGATGCAATCTTGTTAAGTACATGGGAGCCTGTTATTCACTGTTCGGGGAAGTCTGGCCACCTGGGAGAGTCAGTTTGGGAACGAGCAAAAAACCCGGTGGAAGGGATGATTAAGGGTAGAGTTGACAAAGGCTTTATGGGTTTCGATCAGGTTGTCATGATGTGCACAGAGGCCATGCGCGCTCACTTGATAGTCATATAGAATAGTGTGAAATAAGGATGCCAGCAAGTCTGGGTGGATAAGATATTTATCGCCATTTCAAAGGGAACTTGTTTCCCCCCCCCTCCTCATATTGATGCACGTTCGGGGTTAGACGTCCCCGGCCAGTTGGAACTTGTAATTAATTATACTTGTTGTGTGAATGTGTAACTATGGGACAACGTCATGACCTATCATGGAAAGATCCCAAAAAAAGGGGTGTGTTATAAATGTGAGCTGATGCAAAGTTATGTTTAAAGGGGGTGGTAGTTAAATAAATGTCTCCAATGAGAGCGTGGTAATTAAGATTACATTTCTTTGTATAAGTTTGGCCAATCATGTGTTGGCGAATGATTTATAATAAAATATGTTGGAGTGTTTAAACTGTTGCAAAATGTATAAAATGTGTAAACTTGTGTAGTTCGAGGAGTCTCAGGTTAGTTTGACCCCATGGCATCATCCAGCTCTTTCCGGCCGTTTGCACAATAAACTTTCTTTACGGACAAACATGCACTCGCTTAAAGTGATCGGGAGTCCACCCACACAGCAGTGACGATGTAGCGGACCACGTGTCTAGGGTAATGGGGATAGTGTAGATGTGGCCAATCGGTCAAGGGACTATAGGGGGATTAGCTTGTTCTATAGGTGGTAGCCAATGAGGGTGGTGGGATAATGTACTCATTATTATGCATAGTATTGTTAATGTGCAGTCTTTCCTCTATACAAGGTGCAACATCTTGAGATAGGACGAGCTTCGTGTTAGTTTGGTTCTATGGAACCGTCTGAGACCCTTTTTGCATGTAATAAACCTTGTTTTATCTTGCAAAGAGGTGCAGTGATTATTTTGGTTGGTTGGATTGTTTATATTCTCTGTTTTTTTGGCTGTCATCCATTCAATTTGTTGGCCACGTTATCCCAGACTCTATGTGAGGTTGGGTTGTCCCAGACGCGCATCTGTGGTGTAGTGCCCATCTACATTTACCAGTACCCCCCTGCACGACTTGATGAGAGGTCCACAGGTACTGTGTTGCCAGAAACCCTGTCTGCTCTTTGGAGTAGGGTGCTGTTCCCAGAGTGTGCAGGCCATTGACGGGACCCTGTATCAGATGAACTTCGGAGAAAGCATGGGTGTAAGTGCACCTTTGCGGGAGAAATCAATAAGCAGAGGGGGAGTATGTGTGGAGTGATTTGGTGATGAAAGGATGGAGTTTACAAAACCACGTGGAAATATATAGTGGTTTGTGTACGGTGACATCACAGCATATATTATGAGGTAAAGGATGAAGACAGAGTAAACGGAAACTTCTCTGATTGTGGAGGAAAGGCAGCCATGCAGAAAATACTAAGCAGCGAAGTCCAAAATATGGAGGACTTGGGATCCCTCCACTCGGTTCAAGGGAGTGTGAAGTGGTAAAATCCCTCTTCTTGAGGCAAGGGTAAAGAGGAAGGGTCTACACCATTTGTAAATAAGTGTGAGTTTGCTGTGTAGGTCCACTATATTGCGGACCTGGGATCCCGTTGCCCGGTAGAAGGGGGCGTATGGAGGTAAACACCCTTGTCTTGAAGTAGAGATTGAGGAAGGCTCTAAAGCATTGTGTACTCCCCTTGGTCCTCTTCTCAGGTTGCCAGGGAAAGGCCATCGCTTTTGGATTCTGTCCCTGGGGATGGTGATGCAAGGGAGGATCACCTGGGAGGATGGTCCTTGGGGAGAGGCTGTCCGCAGAATGTACATAGTATCCCCCTTATCCTTGTAATAACCGGCCTTACCCTTCCCCTGCCTTTATAGGCTGTTGCCAAACCAATTCTATCATTCTACCTCAGTCACACCACTACAGTAATGGGGGGAGGAATAGGCAAGTAAAATTAGTACACAATAACATGTCATTTAACCACTCTGGTACTGAGACAAGGAAGAGGCCTGAAGGCTGTTGTGAGGGTCAGGAATGTCCAGAGAACACCAGTAAAGGGGCTCCAGGACTTGCACCAGTAGCCGCTTAAGTGGTTGCAGGTGCATAAAAGGTGGAGCATACAAGCAGAGAGGGGAGAGCAGCAGGAGAGAAGCGGGCCGGGTGTGTCAGGCCTGCAAGGAAAAAAGGGGGATATGGCGTTACAAGGCGAAACTGGGAGGCAGAACGAAATGTGCGAGTGGGAGCATAGAATAAAACCAGGTAAGAAAGATAGTCAGGGACAAGGTCATAGAGAGATTTAAAAACCAGGCATAGCATGTTTTATTTGAGATGAGAATGGAAGAGAAGCCAGCCAAGAGTAGAAACTGATGAAGAAATAGACGAGAAGCCAGAAGAAAAGCTAAACAAATAGAGGCTGTGAAAATAGAGTTAAGAGGTTCCAAACGAGTAGACGGGAGAATTAATGAAGAATTAACAAAGATAGCAAGACTGTAGTAGAGATGAAAGTGAGAAATGTACAAGCTTTCAGGATATTATAAAGATGAAAGCGACAAGCGTGGAGTGTTTCTTGTGTTTGGAGTTGCTGTCGAATTCACTGCTGCTTTGTGGATCAACTTTGCTTTCACCAAGTGTTTTTTCATTGTTTATGGACAAGGAGGAGCCAAGGACTTAAAACCACCCTCTACGACGTGGAACGTCCCGGAGTGCTTGGAGTGTTTCTTGTGTTTCCTTGGGGGGGCCTAGGAACCACATTGCGGCGCTCACCCACCAGAAGATCGTTGGAAACACCAGACTCTACCTTGAACATGGACGCCTGCTGCAGCTGCCACAAACAAGACAATAACTTTGGCGTGGCACCGTGACTCTACCTCCCGAGCCACCGATGGAATCTCGAAGGGGACAAAGAGCAGACTCGCAAATAAGCAAGCAGCCTGCTTCCTACCTCCCCTCTGATAATCCCCCTGACAACAGTGCATTGGCATCGGGTACTCTGCGTCTTGATGACACGAACGATGAGAATGCATCTGACCATGAGTGCATTTCTGCATGTCTCCCCTTGCTGCAAACACTACACTTGGGAGTTTCAAGCTCAAGTGAGAATGGAGTAGAGAATGGCGTGTATAAGCATACGTTTGCGTGTCCTCCGGAGTGCGATGTCTTGGTTGATGGATGTAATGGGGGAGATGTGGGCGCTGTGTCTGCAAACGCTGAATCTGAATCTAACTGTGTTGACTGATGTCGAACAGTCCCCCGGCTGCGTGTACTGGCATGGCGGGTGACAGAGGCACTGCGAGCTGCCCCACTGATGAAAGGGCATGCAGTGATTGAAGCGCACCAAGAGAATTTTTTTAGTCCTTTTTTACATAGTGCACACATTGTGCCATCTGTGCTATAAGACCCATTACGGCAGGAAAGCTTTCACCAGGGGTTCCTGTATGATGTTTTTGGAGACTCACACAGACATATATGTGCACAATCTGCCCTGGAAGACAACTCGCTTGAATATAAAAACAGTGGCACCAGCCCCAAACAACAGCGGAATTCCTTGGCTGTAGCAGACAAATTGTTTCGAGATTTGACCCAACTAAATCACGAGATAAGCACTAAAAGCTGAGACAATGCTTCAAGAGTGCCAAAGTTGGGATCATCCAATTCTTTTACTGAGAACCTTCAAGAACCTCTCCAAAGCTTAAGTCCCAGTACCGATAAAGTTATTAGATCCCAAAAAGGCAGAAGAGTGGACACCAGCTCCTCATCCCCTATAAGCTGCTCCCAACAAAGAAGTCAAGCAGCTTTGAAAACTGGTGCCTCTAGACCAAATTGCATAAACAACAGCCATATGAATAGAATAAAAAACCACAAAAGTAGTTTACTTTCTTCAGGAATCCATCCAGGCCAACACGGATGACTCTTCCTCTGATTCCTCGTTTATTGAGCGTGAATACCCCAAAGTAAGAGGAACGATATCCGTTAGCAACTTAGGGCTTTCCGTCTTCAACGTCTAACATAACAGAAATCGTAGAGAGAGTGCTCCGAGAATTAAACCCCAACATCATGTCTGCACTGACAATTGCAGTATCATCTTTCTTAAAAATGTATGAACAAATTAGCGGCAATCTTAAGAATCAGAGCACCTTGATTGCCATGATGAACTCAAAGTTCGTCAATATTGAAGTCGAAATGAATTCAATGAAAGCAAAAACAACAGACGAGAACGAGCTAACTGAATTCTCACACAATCTCTTAATGGATCACCTCAAAAATAATAGTGAGAACAAAAGACTCTTTGCGGAAGTCACAAGAGAAGCTCTAGTTCTTCTAAAACGTAACCAAGGCGTGCCTAATTCGGGAGTAACGAGAGGAACTCAGGAATTCGGCCAACGGATTAAAAATCATCACGTTGCGGCACAATATGAGTTATGCCTGGGCTATGACGATAATGAACAGCTCATTTCTGAAATTAGAGACAAACAGATGGTCCCCCCTGTGGTTCACGAGTAAGGGAATCTGCTGATATAATATCAATTGAGAACCAAGTAGATGAAACAAGAAAAAGAATTAATCTTTTGTGCCCTTAAGAACGGCAAATGGGGCTCTGTACGATGCAGATGAAGCATCATCCAGACGTCAACCTTGGCTAATAATGAGGGTTAAATTGGCAATCCGACAAGTCCACAGACTGAAACGTTGGAGAAAATCAGCAAAAGTGGTGGAAATTATTAGATATTCCACTCTGGCAAATCACGAGACGACAAAGTCCGATCAGCAAAACTTCTACAAGTGAAAAAGACCAAAAACTCTTGTAAATTCCTGAGAAACATCAAGGCATTGTATGTGACTTTCAAGTCTACCAACACGTCAAGAACATCTACTTCTACCTCAAAAGTGCTAGTACACTCTAAAATCAAAGCGGATATGCCTGTGACCAGTCTGACAATCAATGATACTGATGATATGTCGGAGTTAATAAATCTGTCAGCTTATGAAACAGATGGAGAAAATTATAACGACCAAAATCAAAACTACCATTGAAGCTGAAGAAGAGCTAGACCAACGTTGTAGCGAAATCATACCCAGAACAAATGAGCAATCTAAACTGCAAGTCTGTACGATCATTCCTCAGACAGGATCCACGCATGGAAGCGAGTCAGAAAATTTCACTATTTCAATCGAGGAACCTACTTTTCGTTCTCTTGATGAAAAGAGGGCAGAAATAGAGGCACTTAGACACTTAAATGAAGCCCCAAAAGAAAATGGGTGCCCTTTCCAGTGCAGTAGCTGCATCACAGATTATCATGAAATGCGCTCTACTAGATCATCACATCGCGACTTTGCCCCCCAGCGGACATGTGATAGGCACCCAGAAGCAAAAAACAATCATAAGGATTCCGGGAAGGCTGACAGGCAACGATTGCTATGTCTGATTCACCAAAACATTAGAGGAAAACAAAAAGTATGCCCCAATTATTATTTAATACTGGAACGTATTTTACCTGACAAAGATGGCCTCATCCTAAACAGAAATAAATTGCTTTGATTGTTGCATCATGTGCCAATGCTAAGAACTATTGAGTCGGATGATATCACAATCGTCGAATTCATGGAAGAACCACATCATGATCGGGTACGTCTGCATATTTACTCGAGAATGATTTGTGATCTGCCACTTGGTTGGTGTCTTTTCTTATACCTCTTGGATTCGACATCTTGGAATCAAACCTAGACTCTAGAGAGGAACCAAGTGTTGAAACTCGCAATCTCGAAGTTGACCAGGATGCACGCAACAAATTCAAGAATGTAGAAAGCCAAAGAGACTGTACAATCATGTATCCAACAGAAAAAGTGAATAGACTTAACACACTGAATGCATGAGCAAAAGGCGCTCAAGATTCTTTAGGTGGAGTTCTAACAGGAGAACGGATAACAATTACAGTGGCGTGTAACAACAAACTGAGTGCAGTAAAAAAAACGCCAAAACAGCTGCAGCGGTAGCTGATGAGAAGAATGACAACTAGAACTGGATAGCTGGAGCCCTAGGCAGATGCAACTACAGCTAACGCCACCAAGACCCAAAAAATACCACATATCATATTGGCACTTGGAATATGAGGGGTTTCTTGCACTTGTTTAACAACTCTTTGCAGAGACTGGACTGATTCAACATACTGGGGGTCATTACGACCCAGGCGCTAATTGCGCCAACTTTACCACCATGGTGTAAACTATGTTTACACCATGGTGGATGGCGGATTTACCGCCCCATTCCAAGGTGAGTGGGGCGGTAAATCCCCATTTCCCATTTTCCCTTCCCCATTCCCATTTTTGCCCCATAGGGCATAATGGGAGTGGGGAAGGCGCTAATTACGCCACCGTAAATTACGGTGGCGTAATTAGCATCATGGCAGGTTAGCGCCATGGATTTTAACTGCTAAAAGCAGCCGTTAAAATCAGAATCAGGCGTTAAGGGTTAACAAAGGCGTTAACCCTTAACGCCTGGGTCGTAATGAGGCCCCCTGTGTCAACAAGAAACCTGGCTCTCTGCAACTCCAATCGTGGAAGGATACGAAATAACCATAAACCTGGCTTTTAGAAGACAGAAAGGATGCCTCATGGCCAGCCTGCTCACCTTGATAAAAAAAAACGGTGTCATCAGCACAAATAATGTAACTCTGTACATTCAACTAACTACAATTGAAATGCCGGATGAACCCAAGTCCAGGGAAACTAAGATGCATATCCTGAATGTATATTGGCTTCACAAAGCTGCGGGCACAATTACCTTTATTGACCAAGTGTCTGAGCTAATTGATAACATCAAATCAGTGGAATCGTATCCGAATATAATCTTGCGCGGAGACCTCAACATCGAATGTGTGACCTCAAGGTGTGCAGGAAAGCAAAAAATTAAAAAGGCAAGGCATCTCAACCAAGTGGCATCCCGCTGGCTGGAAGAAATGGTGCCAAGGGATATGTACATTCTCAACGGAAACACTGCAGGGGACATACCTCCACAAGCTACTTGGCAGACGAACATGTAAGAATCCATCTTAGACTACGTTTTTGTATTTGAAAAAGTAGTGCAAAGAGTAACTTCTTTGCAGGTTATCTCTAAGAACCAGAGTGATCACAATCTGGTGGAAATAATATTCCACAAACCTTCAATACCTAACCCAGTTTCATGGAACACAGCCCTGATCGTGGAACCGAGTAGGAATAGACTGCGGTTAAATGCCAGCGATGTGAAAAAGATTGTAAGAGAATACTAAATCGGATTAACTGAGGAGAACAGCAACAAAGTAGAATACTGTTCCTTGCTAGATCAATACACAGAGAGCAATCAAGGCCTTCGTCACATTGGGTTTAAGAAAAAACATGCGCATGATCTGGAGATCCTTCAAAAGAAGAGAGCTCCATAAGGAAATTAGGTTCATCACAAAGGTACTTAATGGAAATCACCTATTTGAGAAACAAAAAGCCAAACTAAAATATAAAAACTGGTTGATCTCGCACAGGCACATACCATAGTGGAACAATGCGATGCGTAAGTCATGATGAGCACTTTATCACATAAAAGCTCTAGAGACTTTTGGAAACTCATTAATGACATAAATGCCCCACAATAAGCAATACTGTGTAATATGGTTTCAGAAACACAGTGGGTAACGCATTATAATGAGTTATACAAAAAGAAAAACCCCTACAGAAGCTCCCACCTTTCCACATTTAAATCATTGGGCTATCCGCTTTGAGAACGATGCCATTTTGAAAAACATTACATCAATCAGCTCTTCAAGGGCACCGGGCCCGGACGGAATCACAAATCAAATGTTGAAGGAAAATCCAGAAGAATGGGCAGAATTTTGTACATTACTGTTTTCCACAATAACGGATGAGTGTTCAATCCCGATGTCATGGAAGCGTGTGATTGTGATGCCGATATTTTAAAAAGGCATCAGATCAGACCCAAAAAACGACCACCCGATCGCCCTCCTCGACATCGTGGTGAAGATCTTTGCAACTCAACTTCAACTACAACTGTCGACATAGATCCAAACAACTTCACACTATGACCCAAGACAAACAGGCTTTGTCAAGGGTGTTGGATGCGGGCTGAATCTGATCATAATAAACTTCCTAAAAAGAGAAAGCGATTCGGCAGGGGTCGAAGATTACCTTGCATTTATCGATCTGGCCCACGCCTTTGACGGCGTGGACAAGGAGCTCTTATGGACAAAATTGAAAAATTGGAAATGTCCAACTAGCTTGATCATAGCTCTGAAAGATCTTCACACGGACACTGAAATAAGAATTCGCCTTGATTAAGCGGGCTCCTTGTCCTCTCTGATAAAGACCTTCCGAGGAGTTAAACAGGGGTGCCCATTGGCGTCAAATCTCTTCAATCTGTTTATGTCCGACATTGATGAGACCCTAAGAAGCATGCCCGCGGGGGATTGATACCGCTGGATCAGTGTTTAAGAGGTCAAATAGCGCTACGAGATTAGACTTGGTTACAACATGAGTTCCCTGACGCCCCTTGAATATATGTGTACAGCACTTCTGCTGTACGGTGAAACAAATCCAGAAGTATCACAATGAGTGGGTTGTTGATACCAGAGGGGGAGTTTACAAGCCCTGTCCCAAAGAAGGAACAAACAACAGAGGGGTTCTGGGTCATGTGTATTACTTTTTTGGCGGTGAGATATAGGGGAAGAAGTTAAGGAATAGGAAGGGCATTCTTGAGCTTTGGAGAATGGTATAGGATTTGGAAGATTATATGGTCCGCCTCATTGTGACTCGGGTGGAACTGATTTTTAAGAACTAGAAACCCAAACCTAAACAACAGAACCGCAGTCAAAAATGTGATAACAGAATTGGGCAGCACGCCCAAGTGACCAGCGAGCGATATTGCTTCAATGGTCCGGCTAAACCCATGCGGTGCCCGGGTCAACCATAGCTTCGGACCGGTCAATCATTGGTTGCATTGCAAAATGGCATCAACCAGGGTACGGACAGGCCAATGACTATTTTTGCTTCAGGAGGAACCCAGTCCTCTGCGCTTTCCCTACAGTTGGCCACGGAATGCGCTGAGGTTTAGGATCTCTCTCCTCTGTCAGTGA
Organism: Ambystoma mexicanum; assembly: GCF_040938575.1. Lineage (NCBI taxonomy): Eukaryota > Metazoa > Chordata > Amphibia > Caudata > Ambystomatidae > Ambystoma > Ambystoma mexicanum. The sequence goes on along the minus strand of NC_090930.1, from coordinate 425,891,449 downwards.
AGACTGCTGTGGCAAGGAATCCTTGTTTGCAGTGGGCCGAGATCCCTCCCATAAATCTTCTGCTTCTTTGATTGAGCTGGTCATTCTCGTATTGCCCGCTATTGTGAACTGGAGCGTTGCCTGGAAAATCCATCTGCAGCACATCGTTTTATCTTGAAGGAGGGTGGTTAGTGGTTTGAGGGCCCTCCTTTTTTGTACTGTTGTTGCTGCAAGATCCGGTAGATCTCAAAGGATGATTCCTTGAAGATTATTTCTGTTTGCGCACGTGCAGGTGCCATGACGTATTGCTTGGTGGTGTAGAAGTGTACACGCGTTATCACATCTGACAGGCATCAGCGGGGGGCAATCTTTTTCCTTGCAGCCTATGGGTGCGGTCTAGCAGCAGGCTTGCTTTCTCATGGTTTTGCAGAAGCCGCTGAAAGACCTCCTCGATGTATTCACCTAGGGCTCAGTCCGGGACTGTGGATGGAATCCCTCTAATATGGAGGTTATTCCTCCGAGCCCTGTTTTCAAGGTCTTTCTGTTTTGTCACCATCACTACGGTCTCCCCTTCCATGGCTTGGACTCAGCGTTTCAGGTCTACAATTACTGTCGTTTGATATGATATGATGTGGCATTTACAATGCGCCTGTACACAAGTGTTTCTTTCTCCTTGCTCCGGCGTAAGGTCTCCCCTAGTCTCTGCTCTGTACCAGTATCTCGGCCATCAAGCCAATCTACTTTTGTGGAGAGTTCCATCATGCAGTTCCGGAATTCTGATTTGATCTCTGCCGTGAACGTCAGGATATCATCTTTCGTAGCTAATTACCCTGGCGTTCCAGGTCTCTCTGGTGAGTGGACAATGGCCCTCACAGACTCTGTCCTCCTTCCTTTGTCTTGTGATCGCAGTAGGGTGGCTATATCTGTGCTCTTGTTTTCCTTTTGTTGGTTTCTCATTGCTACCACTTTAGCACCGCTGGGCGCGGACTCCAGCAGTCACCTCCCCTGTATGTCGCTTTTCCGAGCCCCTCAAAGCCTAGGAAAAGATGTCTCCAGCTCTATTCTTCTCCATGAGTGGGTTCCGCCTCTGGTGCTACCTTTGTTGTAACCCAGGCTCCTTGGGTGCTCTTATTTCTTTTTGATCTGGGAGGTTGGTGCCGCTGTGCCACGCAGGATGTTCAGTCCGATGGAGGGCCCCCCTCTCAATCCCCATAGCAGCAGATGGGACCTCATTACGAGAACAGGGAAACCCGCTGGTGCAGCCATCGGGTTGCTGCCGTCCTCGTAACACCAAATCTGCCGCCTGACTTCCCGAAGCCACTGGGACATTACAAGTCCTGGCGGAGCAGGAAGTTAGGCAGCGGATTCTGTGGGTCCCCATTCCGTAGAGTCCCATAGGACTCCACAGGAATGGGTTCACAAAGGCACTGGCACTGTTGTTAACAGTGCTGATGCTTCCATGACAACTCTGCCTACCAGGGCCGTTGCGCCTGGCAGGTGAGACCGGAAGGCAGAGTTGGAGTGTGGCGGTCTGGAAAGGTTGCCGGTATGATATTTGTATTTCTATTTTATTTGAATTTTATAAAACGCTTTACACCAAAGCGATGTACATCGGAAACAGGCAGTATATAATATGAAGATAATAAAAACCTAGCAACCAAATTAACCATAGTGAAGTAAGTAGGATTTAAGAGAGTCACGGAACAAAGAAAGGATAGTGATAGAATGAAGGGAAAGGGGAAGAGCATTTCAATGCAGAGGGACCAGCAGAGAAAATGAGCGGAAACGTGACTGCGCACAAGAGGGATATGGAGTTAAGAGGTGAAATTGGGAGGCAGAACGAAGTGTGCGAGTGGGAGTATAGAATGAAACCAGAGAAGAAAGATAGTCACAGACAAGGCCATAGAGAGATTTAAAAATCAGGCATAAAAAATGTGATTTGAGACGAGAATGGAAAGGAAGCCAGCCAACAGTAGTAAGTGATGAAGAAATAGAATCACGAGGAGCCAGAAGAAAAAGTAAATGAAAAGAGGTTGTGGAAATTTAACAAAGATAGCAAGAGTTTAGTAGAGTTGAACGTGAGAAATTGACAAGCTTTAGGATATTATGAAGTTGAAAGTGACAAGCGCATGCAGATAATGAAATGTGTTGCTTAAAGGACAGCGCTGAATAAAAGTAGAGCCCTAGATTACGGCCTGTAAGAGAAATAGACAGTTAAGAAGGAGGAAAGGAAACAAAGGAAGGTGGAAAAGGAGAAGGAATAATGTTTGCTGGGAAGAAAAGTACTTCACTTTTAGCTGCATTAAGAGCCAGAAAATGAGCTGACATCCAAGATTGGATGGCCAGGAGGAGTGTCTATATCAGTGGATAAAGGAAAGAAAAAGCTGTGTATCATCAGCATAGAAGTGATGGGAAAGCCCAGAAGAGGAGATAACTTCACCAGGCGAGAAGTATAAAGAGAGAAAAGGAAGGGACCAAGGACTGACCCTTGAGGGACACTGTGAATGAGGTGGAGTGTATCAGAGGAAGACCCGGACCAAGAGACTGAGAACGTCCTTTGGGACAGGTGTGATTTAAACCAGGAAAGAACTGATCTGGTAAAACCAAAGGAAGAGAGAGAAGCTAGAAGAAGGGAGTGCAACCATATCAAAAGCAGCGGGTAGGTCGAGAACAATAAGAAGAGATGAATGTTTGGACTAAGAAGCAGATGAAAGATAATCAAGAACAAAATGAAGGGCAGTTTCGGTAGAATGAAAGCGACGAAAATCAAACTGAAAGAGAGGAAGAATAGCGTTGTCAGAAACGAAAGCAGGAACTTTAGAATAAACAATACGCTCAAGTATTTTAGAAACATACGTAAACAAAGAGATAGGATGAAAATTAGAAGCCAAGGAAGGATCAGCAGAAGGTTTCTTCGGAATGGGAATAACTGTAGCATGTTTAAATTAGGTTGGAAAAGTAGAGGATTGTAGACTGATATTAAAGAAAAAAGTAAGATAAAAGACAAGAGAAGGATAAACTTTAGGAATAAGAACTGAGGCTATAGGATCAGACATAAAAGAAGTGGGAAGGGCCCGAGCCAGAAGAGGAGAGGTTTCCTCGTTCGAGATCGAGGTGAAACAGAAATAGTGTCATTAGGAATCAAGATGACATGCCTTGAAAGCACCTGGGGAGTTGAAGACTCAATAGTTGAACGGATAGAAGACACTTTTGAAGAAAAGAAGTGTGCAACCGGCACCCTTATTTCTGTACCACCACACTTTAAATGAGACCCATGGTCTCGGATGAGGTGCAGACCCCTCAGATAGTCCTTGGGTAGTCCTTATTTCTGTCCTGTCAAGATCTGAGAGAGGCTCACTGGAAGCTTCTCCTGTGGTCAGCCCTGCAGCACCGGGGGAGGATGGTATCTCCCTTCAGGCACTGCTGCTGAATGGCTGACAGCGAGTCACTCAACCTTCAAGCCCTCTCTCCGGAGTTTGTTTGGTCTTGTTGCCTGGCGCCTGGCCGGCCTCCACTCGATGATACCTCAAGGCCTATCTCTCGGCTCTTCATGGAGGGGAAGGGGCAGAGCATTTCCGTGCTTGCTCACCCCTGCCTCTAGAGTGGTGATGTACTCCGCCGGGGCTCCCAGCGACACGTACCCTCTCTCCACTTGCCCAGACGTAGCGGCAGTGGATAAGTGGCGCCACGGGTGAGGCTATGTCTGCGCTTTCCCATTGTGGTGCTGCTGCAACCCACGCCTCCTCCTGCTGTCGTCACCACATCTGACCAAGCCTATGCTGTGGGTTTCAGGATGGCGGTCCATGCAGGTTCTGCTTGAGACACCGACCCAGCTGGAGCGGGGTCAGCTGCCGCCGGTAGTCGGAGTTCGGGGTGGCCACCTCTGATCTAGTTGGGCTGCCGGTTGGGCCTTCTGTCAGTATCACTCTTCTTGCGTTCAATGATGGGCACCATTTTTCCTTCTTCCGGGGCCTCCAACGCTGTAGATATCCCTGTCAAATTCACCAGGATCTTCGTGCCCCATCAGTCTAAGCAGCCCCACCGCATCCCTGGATCATCAACCAGCGAGCCAACTGTATTTTCGGCTCCGAGACTCGTCAATGACCGGAGTTTATGGCCGTTTCGCATGGATGCTATAAGAGGAGCTTCTGCATCACCGGTGCTCCAAGTCACGCCCTCTCTTCATACCTAGTCTTGTAAGGAAAGATTTCGTGGGGCACAGATGTATTACTCTAAGTTTATTTACGCCCATTGCACTTCATGGCTTCTTCTAAGACTTAAACATGTATTTATCACCTCAACCTATTGAGAAGAAAAATATTTAGACAGTAAAATAGCTGTGAGATTTCTTTATTCTGGACGATTTAAGCCAGCTACCTTTTTTGGTCCAGCCGAGGTGTGGGTCAACACTAAGAAATCCGTTGAAAGAATGCATTTCAGCGTTTCCAAGTTCTGCTGACATATTGGTGAATGCAGGAAACATTTTTGAAGAGAAGTGTGGGGTAGCTGGTTTAGCCACGAAGGGTTGAAAGTGAGCGCAGTATTTTACACCTGGTAAATGTTATAGAATTCGCGGTGCAAATTGAACTGCGGTCTTGAGGGAACTTTTTTTCGAAATATACTGTTACACATATGGAAAATGCATTGAGCGAATAGTATATATTTTTGAGAACTCAACTCCGTGGTGGGCGGCCTTTTGAACAAATGCGCAAAGATCATTCAAATATTTATAAAGAAATGGAAAAAATTAGACTTACACAATGCGCGATAACTCCAGCTATTACGAAAGACATTTAAAAGAAAAAATATCTAAGAGGATTGAATGAGCAGCGCATCTCAGACAGCACTTGCACCAAAAAGCTTCCCGCATTTTCTGCAAGAGGCCCTGCTTTTTCCGTGTTCTGTGACCCAGGCTCGGGGTCATGACCTGGATCTTCAGAAATCTTAGTTGTAGGTGTTCGTTTTTGTGAGGCCCTTATTCATCGAGGACTGACCAACTTTTTTTATGACCCAGATTCTGTGGCCCAGGGCAGCACCATCTATTTAACTTCCAGTCCTTTCTGATGCAAATGCAGGGATTTTCTCAGAAACACGGATTGCATTGTCAAGCACCGGTGCCCCTTGGGAGGCTTATTTTGTGCACAATAGTATTCCTTCGTGTCACCACCCCTTTGATTTCCCATTTGTCACAGGCTCCTAAGGTCGTGTAAAGTGCACCTCTTTGTTGGCACGGGGTTCTTTTAAAAAGGTTGCATGCGTAGTAATTTAAACGTCACCCTGGTACCAAGCCCTTACTCATTTTCATCTGTCAATGTGGGCGCACCCACCCTTATAATTGGAGACATGAAGGAAAAAGTACCCTTTAGTATTGTTTCCATAACCATGAATTGTGCTTCATTGGTTTGCTCTGGCAATATGCATGCAATACAGAGGATATCCCTGCTTGGTCGGCCCTAGACAATAGACTTTCAACACGAGGTTTAGGCAAGAGCAACGCCATAGTTGAAGAAATCTCATTTGCTGAGTGACCTACTGTGTCTAACGTAGTCCAAGTGAAGTTCATTTGCGATTATGCAAAAATGGAGTAATTCCATTTTGCAGGAGTTGGCACATTGCGTAACATAAGGTCACATGGTCTGCTTTTTGTGATTTGTATAATTTTTTTCAGTTTTGGCTAATGTGGGCATTTAGCTGATCTGGTGTAGAAACAAGGAGCTAATCCTGGCTCCTGAGTTCTGACATTCAAATGTACCAGCCAACTCTGTGCATGGCCAGTATTATTAAGCACAGTAACAATACAATAAAAGAAATGCTCATACTGGCTCTGCCAGTATATCCCAGTAATGTACGAAAATTCTCTTTTTGGCTTTTCCCTTAATGCCAGAAAAATGTTCATGCCACAGGAAGAAAACATGTCATTGCTGCTGCACATATGCTTGCCAAACCTCTCACCAGCAAGTAAGAATACTTTTCATGTTGACTTTTCCCTCAACGCCAGTAAAACATGTAATGCTAAAGGTAAGGAAATATGTCATTGTTTAGCTGTACAAATGCTTCTACTCACCATATAAGAATACTCATCATGTTGACTTTGCCCTTAATACCAGTAAAACATGCAATAACACAGCAAGAAAACATTTACTTGCAGACTGCAAAATGTAAGAGCACACATCATATTGGCCTTGCCCCTTATGTGAGTACAAATGCCATGCCACAGAAAGAAAAGGTCCAGTTTGTCTGCACAATCGTGCTATAAACCTCCCACCCCAAACCCTATTCCACGTAAGAACATTTGTCAAGTTTTCTTTACCCAAAAATACCAGTAAAACATGTAAGGAAAATATCACGCTCCAATGCCCCCTGTCTGTGCCCCAGTCTTGCACGCACCGATTCATACACGTTCATCGACCAGACACTCACCCATTGGCGGCTAGTTAAATATTTAATTGGAGGGGCATAAACATTTCCCACAAATATGGCAGATCGACAGAGCGTAGCGAGGGAGCCCGCACAAACCAAATGGGGTTTGGGGTGGGGGTTTGTGCAGAATCTGAGGGCATCCTCACTTCTTTCCCCAATATATCCTCCTCCCAGGTGGCCAAGGAAAGGCTCTTGCTATCGGATCCTGACACTGGGGGTTGATATGCGAGTGAGGATCAACTGGGTGGAGGAGACTTGGTGAGTGGAGATGAGGCACCGTTGGGTGAGACATGGTATCCCGCATTTCCCATTTCCAATGAACCTAATATCCCCCAGTCTTTTGTAGGTTACTATCAGTCCCTTCCCTATACATAATTTCCCAGCAGACATCAATCAGGTACTGGGACAAGGAAGAGACACAATGACCCTTACATCATCTCTATAATAACTGTTACACACAGGAGCATCACATTGGTAGTGAGACAAGGAAGAGGCATCAATCACTGAAGAAAGACTGTTGGTTTGACACTGAGCGGTCTAGTCTTTCTGACATCTTTTTTATTTTTGTATTTCTTTTATTAATGAGATAGTTTTTTGACAAAACTTTTTTCATTATCTGACATCTGTTAATTTTCACACCATTTTTATTTAAAGTAAATTCCATTGAGTCCACCAAATGTGTTTCCTTTTGTCTTTGGTTATTCTGGATCGCTCGATTATGTTCCCAATTATCTTTAACCAAAATTGGGTTGCTCTGAAAATTATGTTTTTGTCGATTCTCGAAATAAGATATGGCTATCTCTCTTCGGAGGATAGTTCGAGGGCTGTAGTCAGTAGCATTGCAGCATATTTCTGTCTCTCTTCATTCAATGCGCAACATTTCATGATGATATGATGTAACGTTTCGATCTGGTCGTTCTGCTTGCAAAAATGACAGATTTTGTCGGTTTTGCAAGCAGAACGACCAGATTGAAACGTTACATCATATCATCATGAAAAGTTGCTTTTTGGAGACGAGAATTTCCCTTGTTGGCAGTATATTAAGTCTCACTCTTAGAAAAAAGGTCTCTTGTTTTTTGACAAGGAAAGAGAGCCAAATATGCAGGCAACTGGTTTATGGCTCTAGTTTCTGTTACGCCTCTTATTGTCAATTTATATGACTCCTTTTTGTGTATTGTGTCTAACCAATCGGATCTTTGAAGTTTTCGTTTGATTATTTGTGGTATCATCATCAAGGTTTCCAAAGTTGAGTCGAGTATTTGTATTTTATGAAGACAAGCTTCTTTCCGCTTTTTCTGGATTGAGGCGTGAGAGGTTTGAAGTTTGGATCTTAAAATTTCGAGTGGGGTATTTGTTTTATCTAATATTGTTTTTCTGAATAGTTCAAAGGATTTCCAAATCATCATTGATCTTAATGATTGTGTTGCTACTTCGAATCGTATTCTGTTTATTGGAAATGTTTTTGGGAGATATAATGTTTTTCTCCAAAAAATGGCTTCAAGCTGATCCAAAATTTCCAATGCAAGTTTAGGAATGTTTCACTGCCGTATGTTACGATGGCTACCACTTTTTGTCTTTTTGTCTGTAGAACGTTAATAGAGGTTTTAGTGAAAATCTTCCAAATTTCTTGTTTAGTATTAAGCCTTGCCTTGCCTTGCCAAGGATTCTATTTTTGTTCTTAGGCAGTCAAACCATTCTTTCTCTGAAATTCCTTGATTCAACCAGATGGCTAAATATTTTATTTCTTTGACCACGTCCAATTTCTTTTTATCTAGGTATAGTTTCAGCGCTTTTTGTTTTTTTCCTGCATGTCGTGCTAAGCACATGGCTTGGGTCTTTTGGATGTTTACAGTGAGATCGTTTTCCTCAGCATATTGTTCCAGGGCGATAAGGCGCTTCTGTAATCCCACTTGGGTACGATCTATAGGTCGTCCGCGTATAACAGATAAGGTACCAGTGACCCGTTTAAAATTGGCGGGTTTGTAGATGGTAAGTTCTGTGTAATTCTGAGGTCCGAGATATATAGGCTAAATAGCGTTGCTGCCAGAGGGAAACCCTGTTTCAGCCCATTCCAAGTCTGCATCGCTTTTGACAGGACCCCAGTCTTAGAGAGTCTTACTCTTATGGTGGTTTTTGCATATAGTGCTGTAATTGGCTCGATGATGTCGTTTGGGCATTTCCACCGCTTTAGTTTGTCCCCCAGTTTCGATTGATTTACATTGTCAAATGCCAGCCTGAAGTCTATAGATACAGCATTTGTATTTGTATTCGACTTTATCACTTCTAGTTTCAGTATGTTCAAAATGAGTAGGTTAATGTTGGCCCTACTCCCTGTGTAAAACCAGCTTGTATCGGGTCACTTCTGTTGGTTGATTTTGCCCATTCAGACAGTTTTTTCAGAAGAAATGATGCAAAGACTTTTCCCAGGGGATTAAGCAGTGTCGTTTCATCTAAGAATTTCACTAATCTAACATCCGATGACTTAACCGAATCAAATTTGTTGGTTAAGTGTATCAGCCTCAACACATTTCCTCTATTCATGACCAGTCTGTTATTTTGCCTTGCTATACTTTGTATTATTTTTGAATTTACTTCTGTGGAACGTCGTGGATCTATGAATTTGGGCAGAGTTATTTGGAGATCCTTATTCAATGACTTTTTTTCACTAACATGCCTTGGTAAATTACCATTTCTAGCAAGATAACATTTTTGTGCCACTGTCATGAAGGTCTGGTCTTGTGATGCGAGAAGTGGGTCACAATATGAGACATCTCTTCTATTAGACATTGGGCCTCATTACGAGAAGTGCGCTAAAAACGGGGTCATTACCAGCAATGAGGAAGTAGTGGGTCCGTGCTTGTTTGACGCTCCTAAGAGCGGCTGATTATGAGTGCGCGAGCACGTGCTAACCCCCAGGCCGGTAATGGCCATACCGCCATGCCGCTAAAGACCCTCCAACCCCCCAATAGCGGCATCACAGGACCCGCCGATACCGCCACCACCTTGGAGGCACCCCTTAATACCGACCCGGTAATAACACCATGTAAATTCCGGGCTCGTAATACCGGACCCGGAAGTAAAGTCATTGTGTCGGAACGGGAAATGCGCCGGCGGCCATCTTTAAAAACACAATCCATTGCAATCCTCCCAAACCACCAGTGTTGCATAGGAGAGACCTGGGCCATTGAAAAGAACATGTCTAAGGCAACCCGAAAAACCAACCCCCACCTGCGCAAGAAGCGTTTCTCAGATGAGGAATTGAACATGTTGGCAGACACCCTTGCTGCCCATGCTGATGAGATCAACACCAATAACCTCAAAAAGAAGGCGCAGCAGAGGAAGAAGATATGGGAGGAGGTAGCCCGCAAGGTGTCATGTCATACATCACACAAACCCCAATACAACGGCATGCCACCTGGCATGCAGCATTGCCGAATTGTGACGTCACGGCTAATGCCAAAATGCCCCCCTTCAAACTACTCTGTGTGACACACCTATAAGATATAAATGCATGAGAGATGAAAAACTCCACAGCACCATCTCATGCATCTTGCATGTAACACCATCACTGATGCCCTGCATCTCTTCTTCCCCCCCAGGCACCGATGGAGAAGATAGCAGTGAAGACCCAGCCCCAAGGCCATCCACGTCCCGGGCCAAACCACCTGGCACTGGCAAAAACACCTCCGGGGCAGCATTGCGGCCCACAGTACAAGAAAGGGCGAGTGCACAGGCCATGCCGGAACATGAGGGCCCCACAGCAGCGGATGAGACTACAAGCACAGAGCTGCCAACAACAGTGGAAGGGGAGGCCAGTGGCACCCATTCTGCTGCAACAAGTTCAGTGGGTGAGGCAGCAGCCACAGCCCCACTGAGTGACATTGACATAGGAGCAGAGGAGTACATGAACCAAGAAGGCGCAATCCATGTGGCATGTCCACACACCCCAAGCCCCCCACCCACCCTCCAACCCCACACTCAGGCCACACTCTCCAGCCCCATGGCGGATCCTGCACTGCACAGTTCCGACCTCAGTACCACCCCCGAGGCCAGCCCTGCAAATGCACGCCCAGCCGCAGCACCCTCAACCTCTGCTGCTCCCACTGACTTGGAGGCACGGCTGTCAAGGGTGGAGGCAAGGCAGGACTCCATGCTTGAACTTGTTCGGCAATATGTGGCTGACGGAGAGGACACAAGGTGAGAGATCACTCAGGCCATTGCAGGGAACACTGCCACCATAAATGCCTCTGCGGTCATGATGCGTGACAGTTTGGGGGCCGTCACGCAGGTCCTGACCGGCATACTGCAACACAGGCAGCAACAACAACCTGCGCCAGCCGTGCCAATCCCTAAGGCATCCACCCCATCCTCCACACCCGCATCCTCTGCACCCTCCAGCCATGTGCGACTGACAAGGCAGAGTGCGAGGCAGTCCGAAATGCTGCCCCCGGACACAAAGAAAGCACGCGAATAGTGTGGGACAACAATGGGAGTGGGGGAGGTGGTGTCGGTGGTGTATAGGGGAATAAGGGGCTGTTAATTGGGGGGAATAGGGAGTTAATTGGGGGTATGGGGAGTTCATTGGGGGTATGGGAGTTCATTAGGGGGAATGGGGAGTTCATTGGGGGTATGGGGAGTTCATTGGGGGTATTGGGAGTTCATTGGGGGGAATGGGGAGTTCATTTGGGGGTATGGGGAGTTTTGGTGTGTTGGGGGGAGAGGGGAGGGCATGTGAGTGGTGGAGGGGTGAGGCACTTTTCTGGAGTTTTCATTAATACACCCGTTGTGTAAAAAAACATTTAATGGCAGGAAATTATTCATTTCACATATATTCATTTTATTCATGACAGTGCACAGTGCCCAACTCCCCACATACCCTGTGTGCATGTCCACATGGACCCAGTGCTCAGTGTAGCACTGACACATATCCATCAACGTCCCTGTGGTTCAGAAGTATTCGTCAATCAGTGATTGGCGTACAGCACGGCCATCTTGTGCATCACGTACTGGCAGGGGTGCTGCTTCGCCTCCATCTTCATCCTCATCATCCTCACCCGGTGCACGCATGTCAATGTCAGGTGGCAGTGGTACATTTCTCCAGATGCTTGCAGCATGACACAGGCCATGGTGAACTTTGCCACCTTCTCAGGCCTATAAAGGAGTGCTCCACATTACCTGCTTAGGCAGCGGAACCGCGCCTTCAACAGGCCAAAGGTCTGCTCAATCACGATACGGGTACGGGCATGAACCCGATTGTACTTCTCTTCATGCCTGCTATGCGAGTTCCGCAAAGGGGTAAGTAGCCACGGCTTCAAGGGATATCCTCCATCACCTGCATGGGAGTACAAAGAGGTCTGTGTGTGTCATTCTGAGCTGCCAACTTCAGGATTCACAGCCATGGCCGCAGTTATTTGCTGTTGACATGCACATGTCCCTGTACATATGCACAAAGATTATTTGGATGCATTGTGTACTGCAATATGGTCTGCTAGTCTGGATGGCGTTGTACAGATGATGTAGGGTGTTAATTTGCATGCTGATGCAGATGTACTGTGGATGCGGAACAATGTCTTGACTCCTATATTTGCAGTGTATGCTACTCTGTGCCTAATCACACTAGCGACATTGGCACAGTTGTAATCATGTTTAGTCATGCATCACTTGACATACTCATGGTGGCCTGGTTGTGCGTCTTACATGTTGTCATTGGTCCAATGTGTGGCAGTGATGTGTCATGTTCGGGTTGGGAGGTTCAGGTCAGAAGTGTTTATCTCTGAGTACATTGTCCACTCACCGCCCATTCCCACCCAGGTGGAGTATGCATCCCCCCACATCACAATCCCGATGCACTGCCATGGGCCAGTCAGGCAACTCACCAAGCAGCCCGGCATGTCCTCCAGCATGTCACTCCATGTGACAGGGTAGCGTGGAGTTAAGCAGCACCATGGCAACATGTGTCGATCCGGAATATCTGGCACAACAATGTGTGATGATCTTGCTGGAGTCACATACCATCTGCACATTGATGGAGGGGTATTGCTTGCGATTGCGGTACATGACCTCTATGGCATGAGGGGCTAGCAATTCGACATGGGTGCAGTCGAGGGCACCGATGCAATTGGGCATGCCTGCCAGTGCATGGAAGCCTACTTTGGTTTCAGCAATCTCCTGGGCAGCCCGTGGTAGGGATAGGTGGGTGCTAGCGTGCTTCAGGAGGGCATCCAGCATTTGGGTCAGCATGCATGAAAAGAGTGGTTGTGATATACCATGCAGCTGGCCCACTGTGTGCTGGTAGGGGCCTGTGGCCAGGAAGTGGAGCACAGACACCATCTTCAGTAGTGGGGGATGGCAGTGCATATTTCAATGAGGCTGACAATGTCGTCATGTATCATGTCCACAATGATGGTGATGCTGGCCCGGTCCAACCGGTACAGGGTGTGGATCTGCTCAGGGGTTAGATTGAATGGACTGGGTCTGATGTGAGGGATTGGTGGCTGCCTACAAGGTATTACTGGCTGCACTGGTGGTAATTACTTGGCCTGTCTCACCCTCCATCTCCTCCTGCGTCTCCTCTGTGCTGCCTGTTGTTGTGGCTGTAGTTGTTGTTGTAGTTGCTGTTGTTGCTGTACTTATAGCAATACAGGCATTTCCTCCAGCCCCCCCATGATTGCAACAGCTAGTGGTATCATTTTGGGGTGGGAAGGGGTGTCGTTGTGGGTGTACTCCTTTTATACTGGGACAGGCTCCATTGACTCCACCTGTGGTGATTGTGTGCACCTATGGCAGTTGCCTTCACTGCAGGTTGCTATTTACGGGTGGTCCGCGATGCCTGTATGGCCGCCATCGTGCAGGCCCTATTTAGCCTTTGGGATGCCGGTAAGCGCATGCCCGCGAAACTTGTGATGTCCTCCTATTACCGGCATCCCGGTATTTTCTCCGTGAAGGGGCGCGTGTATGCACGCAAGCCGGTATGAAGGGGTGTAAGAGGATTCAATTCAACACTACAGCTAAGTCAATGCCTAGTCTGGGATACTGAATGGAAACCCTTATTGATATATCTTTATGTCCAGTTCATGAGTTCTGGATGACTACCCCTATATAACACCCCTCTCTTAGAATCCCCCTGACCCCACTGAGCCAAGAAGTAGTTCTGTTTTGCAAGTTTAAAAGGTTTATTTGAGAAATAAAACAAAATATAGATACCACGCTTTTATAATAAATTAATAATCGATATCGCCCTTATAAATATAATGTTAATCAACAATGGGTAATCTGACACTAGCACACTTCTTTATAATCAATGAGGAGTTAGTATAGGATGGATAAAGTAGCAAAAATACTTTTATGATTTCAAGGGAAAAGCAATGAGGAATAAAATGCAGTACAGAAATACTTGATATGATTTTAGCAAAAGATAAGATAATCACTTTTTCTCTGGCAATTCACCCCCTCCCCTAAGCAATGTAAGAAATGGAAGGAGATGAAAGTAACACACACAGTTCTCAGGAATGCAATCAAATACAATACGAAATTCAATTCCCACCCCAGCAAGCTTAGAGAAAACCGGTATGAGTTTTAAAACACATGCCCAAGTGCTTTGAATGTGGTGGCAATGAAGTGAGAAATATGCTGAAAATGCTTTTAATTCCCTTTAGGAGGTTCAGGGTGAGTGAGAGATACTTGGGATGAGCTCAGGCTCACTTTAGCAATGCTCTATGATTTATTACCAAGTTGCAAACGGATTTTAACAAAGGAAAGAATGGAGCTGCTATTTTGACAAGTGGAGAAATTGAGCCAAAATCGCAAATCGCTGTAAATATCGCGAGTGCGTGTCTCGCTATTGCGGAAAAAGTATAAGGAGTTGGAAGTCGGTTCTAGGTTCGTTGGAAAGCCTAGATTCTAAGCTTTCAGTTAAATTTCGTTCCTAGCCCAAACGGTTCCAGAGATACGAATGATTAAATAAAGGTAGTTTTTCGGATTTAAAGTAAAACTCAAAATGACAGGTGACAGCTTGCAGCTTCAGAATTGACAGGTGACAGTTGTGCAGCTTTACAAATGACAGATGACACGATTTCTAGGAGGCTGTTCTACTTAGGTTAAAATAGTTTGGATTAGATTATTTTAACTAAGAGATTGGTTCTGCCCAGTTCTGCTAGGTACTCACAATATAAAGTTGAAATAGGCCTCGCCACGGATCTGGTCAGGTTTTGGACTGGACTCCGGTTCTGGTCTCGGCACTTCACAGTGATCTGGGTCAGCTCTCTGGTTCTGCTCACAGCGGTCTGGGTCACTCTGGATCTCTGGTCTGGTCTCTGGCAATTGTTCTTGGCAAAAGAATTCAAACAGCTTGCCCGGCTGTGGAATATTTTGCAAATGATTTTAAGGTTGCTGAGGCCTGCTGAGAAGAGTTCTCAGTTTGTGGGTTTAGGCCCTTGCTTTAAGTTCTGAAGTAAAGTTCTGGTCTTTGGAGATTGATGGATTTGAAGTCTGGATCTCTGGATGTGAAGTCATCGGTCAGCATGCTCCGCAGCAAATGGAATTGAATGTCTCTACCTGTCCCAGCAGTTTCTTTTTATGTGTTTTGAAAATGGGTGTGTGCCTGGGCCTAGCTAAGCCTGCCCCTCTCTACTTGTCATTCGCACAATTCTCCCCTCTCCCATGATTGGGGGAAGGAAATGGATTGTCAGCATGATGAAGTCTGTTTATGGGTCAGAGGATCCTCCCCTGGTCAGTTTGCCCACAAATCTATATTTGATTCAAATACGTCCTTCCCAGATATACAATTTGTTGAAATTACATGTGCACATTATATATTCCTTATGGTCCATGCTTGTCCACCTCTGATCTTCCTGGGGGCTTGCATTCAAAAATGACAACATTTTGCGCTTTTTAACTGGTTTTGCAATATCGGACATTTACCCAAAATTACACACATGTGCGCAAGGAGTATGGACATTAATTGATGAAGTGTCAGATTTTTAACATGCAGACATTTGGAGTGAGACCCTATTTTCCGCTAGAAACCCCCCAGAATACACCACAGGGTCCTAACGCCTCTCAAAATGTTCACAGAAAAATCACAAAAATAATGATATTACTTATATAATTCTGACAAGTCCGCACTATGAGTTATCTATCTTTTTAAAATTATGCCCTGGTCAAAAAGGGGTGTGGCTTCCCACATCACAGGGTAGAATAACTGGTTTATCCACTTCCCCCAAGCTCAGCTGCTAGCAGAGGCACTGCCCCTCCCAGTTTCCCCTAAGAGGAAGCCACTTTACGGCCCCCCAATATAACATTTGCCTGAGTCCAGGACAGGCCTTTGTTCAACTTCCTGTAGTCCCCAGCTGCTCCACCCCTAATCGAATCAGAGAGGTGACAACTTCTTTTGGCAAGGGGAGTGGCTGAGCAGGTTTCAACTCCTGTCGGGGGTAGTTGTCAGGCAGAATCCAGTTTCATTAAGCCAGGTTTCAGCTAAATGTCACTTTTTGTTCTCAGTTTTCTACATTCAAATCAAACTGACAATTTTTACATATACATTAAATAATTACTTCCGTCAAGTCATTTCAGAATATAGTTTTACATTGTATCCACCTCTTAGCAAGTCTTTCCTTGGTCTGGTTTTGTTTCATTTGTTCAGTTTTACACAAAAGTCTGGTGGTTTTAAAACGCCGGCTTTCTGATAGTGGTGAGTACTGGTAATGCAACCATTTTTGGGATTAAGAAAATGAACTCCCCACATTTCTGAGTTGCTTTTTTTGGCAATCAGCATTGCCATTCCCAATGGTTTCAGGCTACTGTGTGTGTAGCCCACTGGTGGTTTTAGGCAGTGCCCTCCTGTGCTCACAACATAGGCAAAAATGGGTGGCAGCCTATTCTTCATGTTTTCCCTGTGCACTCTCTGGGGAGTTCTGGCCATCATGATGTTTTCCATGCCAGTACTGCACAGTTTTATTGTAGGGCTTGGATGCATGGGTAAAAACATCCCACAAGCCCCCCCTCTTGCGATGGCCATTTTGTCCTTTCACTGATGGAACTCGCAAGATCTGGGATGTTCGCCTCCTCTTCTTCCGGTAGATGGTACAGTTCAGAATCATTTCCCCCATCCAGTTGGATCGATCGGTTCTCCTCGCCGGTCCTGATGGGACTATTGGGCGGTACCCCGGGCCCCTCGGGTCTCTGCTCCCGGTCCCCGGTCGTCCTCCTTGGTCAGTCTCCATGGTTTCATCTCTCCTAGGATGATAAAGCAAAGCGGCAATACACATTCCTAGACATTTTTCCACCACTATTAATGGTGTGGCGAACATATACATTCTATGAATCAGAAGATATGAACATATACATTTTCTTTTTTAAATTAGGAGAAAAGAACATCTATATATATATATATATGGATCACAGAATTTTATATGCTATATGTGGAATATTTTAGGGTTGGAACTGAATTACTCTGGAGCGGCCCCCTCTGGTATTGCAGAGGACTCCTCCAGTTGCTGCAAAGTGTGCCTGGGATGGAAACACTTTAGCTGGTTAATATGGACCCACTTGTCTTCCCCTTCCGCCAGACTGCCTTTGGGGATGCAGATCTTATAGGCAACATGGGAGATCTTGTCTATAATTTCAAACGGTCCCTTCCATGTAGGCAAGAATTTTCGCTGTTTGGCCTGGTTCCTTTGGAAATTGTATAGATAGACCCCATCACCCAACTTATATTCCTTTCGGGTAGTTTTTAAATCATAGTGGGTCTTCATGCTCTCAGCTGATCTTTCTAGATTCCGCTGAGCATAGGCAAAAGCATGCTGAAGGTGTTTCCTTAAATTCTCCACATACTCATGAGTTGTGGAGGCATTTATCAACGTTTGCTCCTGGGTCCTGTTGAGCAAATGCTGGGGAAGCACCATCTTCCGTCCAGTCATCAACTCAAATGGTGACATTTTGGTTGCAGATGAAGGGGTAGATCTGATGGCCATTAGGACCAGAGGTAATCGGATATCCCAACTTGGCCCAGAATCTGCCACAAACTTTTTTAAGATGCTCACAATGGTTCGGTTATATCTCTCCACTGCTCCAGAAGAAGCTGGCCTGTAAGCAATATGTAACTTCCTTTTGACCCCCAGTATCTCCCACATCTTTGTCATTACTTCACTGGTGAAGTGGCTACCTCTGTCTGACTCAATCCTTTGAGGTAGACCCAAACGGGAAAAGATGTGGTTAATCATCAGGGCAACTGCTGTTTCTGCCTTGCAGTTTGGGGCCGGGAGACATTCCACCCACTTGGTAAACAAGCATGTAACGGTCAACATGTACTTGTTTCCTCTAGACGAGCGAATTACAGGGCCTACAAAGTTCATTTGCAAATCTGACCATGGCAGTGTCATCCCCCTCTTTTGGAGAGGCGCACGGTGTGTGAGGGATGATGGCTGAAATTGGGCACACACAAGACACCCCCTCAAGTATTGGTCGAGGTCCTGCCCCATGGGTGGCCAGTATGCAACCTCTCTTAAGATTTCCAGTGTTGTGTGAAACCCCCTATGACCGGCGGTGGCCGCATCATGGGCGTGACTTAACATCAGGCTTCGGAATGAGGTAGGAACCACCCACTGATCATGGCCAGCTTGGGATTTCCTTACCAACAAACCGTCTGAACATTTTTGGACATTTCATCAACACTCTTAGGTCTTCTTTCCCAATGTAATCGGTATCCGTCAGGGGAAAGTTCTCAGGGTCCTCAAGGTGTTGGTAAAACTTACCAATAATTGGATCCCCCTTCTGAGCTGTAATTAAATCAGCATCAGGGGTCTCCTTACTCCATTGTGCAGTTGAAAGATCATTGTGAGCATTTGTCTGGGACCTAGTGATAGCGGTGACCTGGATTTCCCCCAACAGGGACTCTATTTCGATTAGATCCCCTTGGATGGCCCCGGTTTTGGCCAGCTGATCAGCTAAGTCATTTCCAGTTTTGTCTGGTCGCTCTACTTTGGAATGACCCTTGATCTTCTTCCAGTAGATGGTCATCCCATTCGAGGTGACCAGATCATCAGTGTTTTGGATTAACTTCCCATGTTTCAGGGGTTTGTTATTAGCGCATAACATGCCTCTGGTTTTCCAGTTGACCAGGTGCTCCACGAACCCGTTCCGTACATAATCCAAATCTGTGATTATGACCAGTTCGTGGAGTTGATGCTGGACAGCAGTGAGGATGGCCTGATGCACAGCCATCAATTCTGCCACCTGATTACTTCGGGGACCAATTTTGTATCCAGCGGAGGGTTCTGGGAACTCCTTCACCCATGCATTCCCTACGCCAGCCACCAGTTCTTTTTCCCCGTCGTTGTCAACATGGTAAGAGCATCCATCCACATAGACAGTGGGCATTCCCTCACACTTGTCTTCCTCAAAGACTTTGTGTGGGGAATTAAGGTATGCCTCCATGTTGTCCTTGATTTTTAGACTTTCGTCCTCGAGAAAGTTTTCTCTGTCACAATCATGCAGGTCAGCCAGACCTTGCGCGAGGGGACTCTTCTTGTTTTGGCCATATCTGACCTCCACAGGAAAGCCTTGCATTGACAGAATCCAGGAAGTAATTCGGGAATTACTCACATTTCCGGCACGGATTCTGTCACTTTGGAGATATTGCAGAGGCTGGTGTGGAGTCTCCACTATGATGTGTTCCCCCTGGATAAACGGGCGGTAATTCTTCAATGCCCACACCGTTGCCAGGAGTGCCTTCTCACAATCGTTGAATTTTTCCTCCACAGAGGATAAAGTTTTGCTCGCATAGGAGATTACTTTATTGACCTTGTCATGCTTTTGGTATAATACTGCTGTCAAGCATGTATTAGAGAACCCCGTCTCCAGGAAGAACTCCTTGTTTCTGACAGGGTAAGCTAGGCAAGGCGCTTGTGAGAGGCTTCTTTTGAGTTGTCTTACCGCCTCGGATTGTTCTGGAACCCATTCCCACTTGACCCCCCCCTTCAAGAGATGAATCAGGGGTCTAGTGATCTCTGCGTAGCCTTCAATGAACTTTATGCTGTAATTAGTCAGTCCAAGGAGGCTCCTTAGTTCCCGCAGAGTTGTGGGGTCTTTCAGTTTCTGGAGTGCTTCCACTTTCTTTTCTTGGGGACAGAGACCCTGAGGAGTAATCTCATGCCCCAAGAAATTAACACAGGTTCTACACCACTGTGCTTTCTGAAAGGAAAGTTTTGCTCCGGCGGCCCTCAACTGTGTCAGAACATAACGGATCTCCGCTATATGTTCCTCCACAGATGAACTTTTGATGAGGACATCATCTACATAAGCCAGGTTACCCCTGGCACCCAGGTCGGGCATGGGCTTATGAAGGAAAATGTTGAATTAATTGCCGGAGTTGAGGTATCCGAAGGGAGTCCGGGTCCATGTGTACTGCTGGCCCCCAAAGGTAAAAGCCAGTGTCATGTTCTATGTTGACTAATGGCGTTGGGTTTACCCCCAACCCTTGCTGTTGGAGAGAAGCATTTAGATGTATATAAGCATCAGGGTTTTGCAATTTTTGTCCTCTTTTAACTTTCACTTCCAAGGAGAATTGTCGGGTCCTTTCTGGGATGGTGACTTCCTCTTTGATCTGAATTTCAACTGCATAAGGTAGCAATTGAGCTGACCTAAATGCTTTTTCTGGACCATCAAAGCCCATGGGATTATCCGCTAATCGGGACCAAGCTTTGAAGTTTATTAGGTCCAAACTAATGGCAAAGCGATTGAGAATGTCACTGCCTAAGTAAAAGGCGGCAGTGACGTCTCGCATGACCCAACAATTATGGACTATGCTCTTGTTGCCAATGGAGATTTTGAGCATACACCTGCTTGGCAGGAGATGTTTGGAATTAGGTGCTTCCAGGTCCATTTCCCATTTGTCTATCAGTTTGAATGTGGGAATGGCTGGATCTTTTGGGAGTTGGCGGAACATGGCTTCGCTGATGAAGCTCTTACCGTTGTTCACACACACTCGAGCGAGAACAGAGTCCTTCCCATCATTTAACTGAACAGGGATGAACAACTGCTCTCCAATTTGCTGAATATCAGCCAGGCTCGGAGCTGATTTCACATTTTTCTGGACTATAGGATTGGGAGTTTCTGATTGTGGATTGGTGAAGAATTTCAGAGTGTTTCCTTCCAGTGTGGAATACCACCTTAAACTGGAAGGAAGGTTGATTTTCAGAAATAGAGAGGACCCCCCATCACCAGTCTGTTGTCCTACTGCTATTACTGTCACGTCTGGAGTTTGGTTGTTCTGGAAGTGAAATTCTACTTGGTCAGATTTTTGTTCAACCATGTGGCAGGTGCCGTTTAAACTAACATGGTTGACACTCTGTTTTAATTGTATTGGTCGGCTAGTCTGGGTCCAGAGGACCTTGTTTACACAATCTATTAGGGGTGACAACCTTCTCAGGAGGTCATTCCCTATTAAACGAGGGGTGCCCTCTGGAGTCACTACTATGACCGGGTGTTTCACCTTGTGTCGCCCAATTTTGATGTCCAAATCTGCAGTCCCCTCGACAGGAATTTCCTTCCCGTCAAAGTTCTGCAGTTGTCCAGGAAGAGAGGTGAGAGGAATACGGTAATTCTCCCCCCTTCCTGCATTTAGTTCATCAAAGGCCCTTTTGGACAGAAGGGTAGCTTGGGATCCAGTGTCCACCAGTGCCAAAATTGTACCCTGCCCCTGTACTTGTACCGGGGCATAGTATCTTCCCTCCTCCTCAAGGAGGCACAGATAATGCAAATTTTTGGACAACTGGTGGGCTAACTTTCTGGTTTTGGACATTGCTAGCGAAGAGATTTGGCCAGAATTCTGTGGAGAGCCTTGGGAATCTGAAAGAAAAAGTTGGCAACTGGAGATCAGAGCCATTGTGGGTTCCCCTGGTTCTGGTTCTGTGCCGCCCCCCCCTTTTTGGAGGCAGTCACCAGGATGGGTTTGAACCAGGGGATTTCGGTATTGTCGGTTCTGGGATGAGATGATGGGCGGTGGTAGCTCAGTCTCCACATCTCCCCAGTCTGAATTGGCATCCCTTGGGACCCATTTTTCCTTGGGAGGAGTTCCCCCATCTCTGAAGGAGAAGATCCTTTTCCCAGGATCTTCTGAGGATCCCTCTCCCTCAAATTGGAAGACCTGTACCTCCTCCACAGAGTGGGTCTGTTTGGGTCCTTTGTTTCTCCTACCTCCTCTCTGCTCCTTGGGTGGCAGACTTTCAGGGGTAGGAGATTTTGTTTCCGGTTCCTGGTTTTCCAGGGGCTGTTTACAAGTTGGGAAGGAAGCTTCCTCCAAGGCTTTACACGCCCCTTCCCCTTGTGCCTCCTCCCTGGGAACCGGTGGGTTATCGGGGTGCTGCCCCCGTCATTGTTCTGGAGCACCAGGTCCAGAGTTTGGGGCATTCTGCGGTGGCATGCTCATCTGAGGGTTCTGTTGAGCCCTCAGTATGTGACCCAGATCTCGTGCCATATTTTGGACCTGGCGCTCAAGTTGTGAAACCCGCTCAGGCTGATACGGGGCTCTATTTTCTCCCCTGGGCTGATCCCGGGAAGGGTAGCTATCCCTTCTCTGGTAGTACCCCTGGTTGGGAAGATTTTGGTACCCCTCCACCCTTGGCCTCTCCTCTCCTGGATTAGGTTGTCTGGGCTCAGGGAATTGGGGACAGAAGGATGGATGATTTTGGGGCTGGAAATTGGGCGGATACCTTGGGAAAAAGTTCTGCCCAGGATTTGGAGAATTTCTGCCCTCCTGGGGGAAGTTTGGAGGGAAGTTTCCCGGGTCAGGTGCTTGGCTGGATCCCCCCCTTGGGCTGGAGGAGTCCACACATAACCCAGGATTGGTCGGTTTCCCTTGTAGCAGGGACTTACATAGTCAAGGGAGCGGGGGACCCCATTTGTGGCACTACCTCCTCGACTCCCTGTCTGTGACTGGCCCGAGGGCCTTCTGGGCTGTGAATCATTTGGTGCAGGCAGGTTTTTAGGCCCCCCATCTCCAAATCTAAAACGGGGGCAACCTTTACCTCTGCCACCTTGGCAGCAGCAGGGGTGCTGTTGGTTTTGGGGTTTTTCGGCGCGTTATTTTTATTTTCGATAGGCTTCTGCACCTCATAGATCCGGGTAGCCTGTTCAATGACCCAGTCTAAACATCTTTTCTCATGAAAATCTCTCACAAGCTGGGTCATTATGTATTTGGGTAAGGCATGGAAAAACGTATTGATAAATTCTCTGCTATCCGTGCGCACCCTTCTGGTGGTCTGCGCAAAAGCACGTTTTAATTCTTGCACAAACTCTTGTGGGGCCTGATCCTCCCCACATTGCAAATTGTAGGCTGCCTTGCGAGCCTCTTGAGGATTTCTGTGAACAGAAAAATGTTTCAAGATAGCCGCCTTATAGGTGGACCATCTTAAATGATTTTGGTCCTCCAGCCCCGCAAAGAAACTGGAGTATTCTGGGGAGAATGTCCATTTGACGTACTGGATGCAGCCACTGCTGTCCTTCAAATGGAAAGTCTCCATCATTTGCTCATAGAGCTCCAAGTGTTCCCAAACGGAATACTTGCCGTTCTTATGATAAGGAGTGATGACACTCCTGATTGCCTTGATCTGCTTTAAGGGGTCCTTAAGCAAGGCCCTTTTTGCCTTATTGGCCTTTTTGGTTCGGGTAACCCTGGTCCATTCATCCTCCGACTCAGAAGCACTGCTCCCAGAGGTGCCCGTCTGATCTTCCAGGTTTTCCCGGATTCTGCGAGCCTGGGAATGGCTGGCAGAATGTGGGGACCTGGTCTCCTGTGTCCTGTAATGCTCAGAGGAGTCTTCAGATCCCTCCTTGCTGGCAGGATTTGATGGGTACCCCCCCACTGACCTAACTGGGCAGAGGTTTTCAGGATGCCCTTAATGGGCCTACTCTCCTGGGGCTCCCCACTAAATTGCACTGTGCTTGGGTGCCCATACCCGGATGCCCGCCCCTCCATTCCTGGGTGGTACTGGCCTATGAGCCCCATACTTTTAGCTGGATAGTAATCTGCCATCCCTGTGGCCCCGTGCTCATGTGCGCCAGGGAACATGGGGGCGGCAGAGTCCAGGGACTGGTAGAGGTGAAGGCCTCTGGCACTAGGGCTCCTGAGGTTATGCTCAGGAGTTTCTCTTTCCCAGCGAACCTCATCTCTATCCGCCCCTGTTCCCTGTTGCAATGCAAGAGCCTGCGCTTTCAGTTCCTCAGTTAAGGCCTTACTAGACTCTATCAGTCTCTCCTGCATCGCTACCTGTTGCTGGAGCCTATCATTGTGCTGACAGAGAGCCTCATTTTCTCTCTGTGCCTCCTGATTGGTCCTGGAGTACTGGGCCAGTCTCTGCTGCAGGAAGGTTACCTCCTGAGCTGTGTCCCTATTGGCCTGCTCCTTTCTTGCCAGAGCATCCTCCACCCTCCTGGTGTGCTCTAACACGTTCTGGTGTTCTTTTTGGAGGTCAACCAGTCCCTGGAGGGACAGGTGATTTTCTTCCATTTTCCTTTTTAAGTGGCAGACTTCCTGGCCTAAGGTATCCCTTTCCTGACTAAGAGCCTGCATCTGTGCCGCCAAGTCGTCCCTTTGCCTTTGGAAGGCACCAGCTTTCTGGCGCTCCTGATCAAACTCTGCCTGGGTATCCAGGTCTTTCAGAATCAATTTATTGCTTTCCTCTTTCTCTCTGTCTAATCGAATTTGCAGGGTGGCTACCTGCTCTGTGCATGCCCTGTTGAAGTCCAGTTGTTGCTCCAGCTTTTTCTGGCTCTGCAGAAGGGAGTCCAAACCTTCTTGGTACTCCTTCTGCAAGGCCAGAAATCTGGTATCCTGGTCAGCCTTCTCCTGTTGCAGTCTATCCATGTCCTCTTTTATTTTAATGATATACTGCCTACTATCATTTTCTGACTCCTGGCTCCTCTGCAGCCTCTGCTCAGAAGAGACCAGGTCAGATTGGGCCTTTTCTATCGCCATCTGTTGCCTATTTGCCAGATCATGGCCTTCAGCACATTTATTCTGTATGACTCCCATATACAGGTACAAGTATGCCGCTATCCTGGCAATCTTGTTATGTTCCTCTTTGGCTTTAGGGGCTATACATAGTTCACTCAGGGCCACATGTAGGGGACCCTGATCTCTCCATATATCTGACCCTGTTTCAGTGACCTGTTGCGCGATTGCCTGCAACCAGACCGTTTGGTCCTGATGAGCCCTCTCACCTCTCACAAATAGCTTATGTAAGAGGTGCTCCCTTGCTATTTTCATGTCTACCAAGGTCGTCATTCTAGAAATTGATTTCTGTCCTGACTTACAGAAATTATTATTTTATTTTTGCAAAACAGACCTTTCCCTTAGAGCGTCCTTTTGAGGAGTGCTTTACAGCGTAACACAGCGTGGTGATCCGACCGGATGTATGTATCTTGTCAGTTAGCACACTGTATTAATCTGCACAAGTGATAGATCTAATCCGGAATCCCCGGCTACGAGCCCCCAATTTGTAAGAGGATTCAATTCAACACTACAGCTAAGTCAATGCCTAGTCTGGGATACTGAATGGAAACCCTTATTGATATATCTTTATGTCCAGTTCATGAGTTCTGGATGACTACCCCTATATAACACCCCTCTCTTAGAATCCCCCTGACCCCACTGAGCCAAGAAGTAGTTCTGTTTTGCAAGTTTAAAAGGTTTATTTGAGAAATAAAACAAAATATAGATACCACGCTTTTATAATAAATTAATAATCGATATCGCCCTTATAAATATAATGTTAATCAACAGTGGGTAATCTGACACGAGCACACTTCTTTATAATCAATGAGGAGTTAGTATAGGATAGATAAAGTAGCAAAAATAATTTTATGATTTCAAGGGAAAAGCAATGAGGAATAAAATGCAGTACAGAAATACTTGATATGATTTTAGCAAAAGATAAGATAATCACTTTTTCTCTGGCAATTCACCCCCCTCCCCTATGCAATTTAAGAAATGGAAGGAGATGAAAGTAACACACACAGTTCTCAGGAATGCAATCAAATACAATACGAAATTCAATTCCCACCCCAGCAAGCTTAGAGAAAACCGGTATGAGTTTAAAAACACAGGCCCAAGTGCTTTGAATGTGGTGGCAATGAAGTGAGAAATATGCTCAAAATGCTTTTAATTCCCTTTAGGAGGTTCAGAGTGAGTGAGAGATACTTGGGATGAGCTCAGGCTCACTTTAGCAATGCTCTATGATTTATTACCAAGTTGCAAACGGATTTTAACAAAGGAAATAATGGAGCTGCTATTTTGACAAGTGGAGAAATTGAGCCAAAATCGCAAATCGCTGCAAATTTCGCGAGTGCGTGTCTCGCTATTGCGGAAAAAGTATAAGGAGTTGGAAGTCGGTTCTAGGTTCGTTGGAAAGCCTAGATTCTAAGCTTTCAGAGGAAAGTTAAATTCCGTTCCTAGCCCAAACGGTTCCAGAGATACGAACGATTAAATAAAGGTAGTTTTTCGGATTTAAAGTAAAACTCAAAATGACAGGTGACAGCTTGCAGCTTCAGAATTGACAGGTGACAGTTGTGCAGCTTTACAAATGACAGATGACACGATTTCTAGGAGGCTGTTCTACTTAGGTTAAAATAGTTTGGATTAGATTATTTTAACTAAGAGATTGGTTCTGCACAGTTCTGCTAGGTACTCACAATATAAAGTTGAAATAGGCCTCGCCACGGATCTGGTCAGGTTTTGGACTGGACTCCGGTTCTGGTCTCGGCACTTCACAGTGATCTGGGTCAGCTCTCTGGTTCTGCTCACAGCGGTCTGGGTCACTCTGGATCTCTGGTCTGGTCTCTGGCAATTGTTCTTGGCAAAAGAATTCAAACAGCTCGCCCGGCTGTGGAATATTTTGCAAATGATTTTAAGGTTGCTGAGGCCTGCTGAGAAGAGTTCTCAGTTTGTGGGTTTAGGCCCTTGCTTTAAGTTCTGAAGTAAAGTTCTGGTTTTTGGAGATTGATGGATTTGAAGTCTGGATCTCTGGATGTGAAGTCGTCGGTCAGCATGCTCCGCAGCACATGGAATTGAATGTCTCTATCTGTCCCAGCAGTCTCTTTTTATGTGTTTTGAAAATGGGTGTGTGCCTGGGCCTAGCTAAGCCTGCCCCTCTCTACTTGTCATTGGCCCAATTCTCCCCTCTCCCATGATTGGGGGAAGGAAATGGATTGTCAGCATGATGAAGTCTGTTTATGGGTCAGAGGATCCTCCCCTGGTCAGTTTGCCCACAAATCTATATTTGATTCAAATACGTCCTTCCCAGATATACAATTTGTTGAAATTACATGTGCACATTATATATTCCTCATGGTCCATGCTTGTCCGCCTCTGATCTTCCTGGGGGCTTGCATTC
The DNA here is from genome assembly GCF_040938575.1 of Ambystoma mexicanum. Classification (NCBI taxonomy): domain Eukaryota; kingdom Metazoa; phylum Chordata; class Amphibia; order Caudata; family Ambystomatidae; genus Ambystoma; species Ambystoma mexicanum. The sequence goes on along the minus strand of NC_090930.1, from coordinate 425,864,663 downwards.
AAAAATGACAACATTTTGCGCTTTTTAACTGGTTTTGCAATATCGGACATTTACCCAAAATTACACACATGTGCGCAAGGAGTATGGACATTAATTGATGAAGTGTCAGATTTTTAACATGCAGACATTTGGAGTGAGACCCTATTTTCCGCTAGCAACCCCCCAGAATACACCACAGGGTCCTAACGGCTCTCAAAATGTTCACAGAAAAATCACAAAAATAATGATATTACTTATATAATTCTGACAAGTCTGCACTATGAGTTATCTATCTTTTTAAAATTATGCCCTGGTCAAAAAGGGGTGTGGCTTCCCACATCACAGGGTGGAATAACTGGTTTATCCACTTCCCCCAAGCTCAGCTGCTAGCAGAGGCACTGCCCCTCCCAGTTTCCCCTAAGAGGAAGCCACTTTACGGCCCCCCCAATATAACATTTGCCTGAGTCCAGGACAGGCCTTTGTTCAACTCCCTGTAGTCCCCAGCTGCTCCACCCCTAATCGAATCAGAGAGGTGACAACTCCTTTTGGCAAGGGGAGTGGCTGAGCAGGTTTCAACTCCTGTCGCGGGTAGTTGTCAGGCAGAATCCAGTTTCATTAAGCCAGGTTTCAGCTAAATGTCACTTTTTGTTCCCAGTTTTCTACATTCAAATCAAACTGACAATTTTTACATATACATTAAATAATTACTTCCTTCAAGTCATTTCAGAATATAGTTTTACATTGTATCCACCTCTTAGCAAGTCTTTCCTTGGTCTGGTTTTGTTTCATTTGTTCAGTTTTACACAAAAATCTGGTGGTTTTAAAACGCCGGCTTTCTGATAGTGGTGAGTACTGGTAATGCAACCATTTTTGGGATTAAGAAAATGAATTCCCCACAGTTCTGAGTTGCTTTTTTTGGCAATCAGCATTGCCATTCCCAATGGTTTCAGGCTACTGTGTGTGTAGCCCACTGGTGGTTTTAGGCAGTGCCCTCCTGTGCTCACAACATAGGTAAAAATGGGTGGCAGCCTATTCTTCATGTTTTCCCTGTGCACTCTCTGGGGAGTTCTGGCCATCATGATGTTTTCCATGCCAGTACTGCACAGTTTTATTGTAGGGCTTGGATGCATGGGTAAAAACATCCCACAGGGGCACGGTATGGGCGGTGGCGGTATTGGCGGGTTGTCGGGGCGTAATGGCCCGGACCCGTTAACAATGCCGGTAATACCATTCCGCCTTCCTTTTTTCATTACCTCCATACTCGTAATGAGGCCCATTGTGTAGTTTCTTGTTGTTTCCAAATCTGTGTCTGATATTTCATCCACTTTCCGTCAGAGAGTGGATTAACTTCAATTGGCTCAAATTAAATGGCGATAAAACTGAGGTGATGGTGGTGGGTTGCCCTCCTAACCCCACGCTTTGGGTGTCCTCCTTCTGGCCCTCATTTCTAGGCTCTCTCCTTATACCGGTGGGAAAAGGGAAAAATCTGGGTGTTATTCTCTCAACATCACTTTCTATGGACAAACAGGTCACTGCGGTGTGCCAGGCTGGCCATTTTCAGTTGAAAATTCTAAAGAAGGTGCTGCCCATGATCCCTGCCCCGCTGCGTCCCCCTGTAGTGGCAGCTATGGTGATGTTCTGGTCTTGATGGTCGTGCCGATTATTGAATACCTCCGTCCCCAAGTACCACACAGACAGAATGACCAAATACTGTCTGTGCAATCTTTGAGGCCACAGGTGTAGTGAGCCGTCAACTGGAACCAGGAAACGCCGGAAGAACCCCTGTGACCACTGTAAGTCAATAGACGGTTATCAAACTAATGCAATATGGACACAGCAATAAGGAACTGATTGTAGCAAGGCTTACCTAGAGGAGCTGTGGGCCAGGTCGTAATGCACTAGTGGCAACCATCAAGGACAGTGGGCCGGGTTTCAGAGAGGCTTGGGTAGTGGTTCCACACCTGGGCAAGGATGGCACAAGATTTGGCACAAGAGGAGTCCAAAAGAGGAGTCCAAAAACACGTAATGGGGTCAAAAACCAGTTCAAAGCACAAGGTCCAAGCAAAGGGACAGTTCGTTTAAGCAATCCGTGAAGTAGGTGCAGGGCCGAATATCTTTAGAAGCAAGCAAGAAGAGTTCCAGGGCAAAGGTAACAGATGAAGCCAAGAAGAAGTAGAGTATCCAAAAAACAGTCCGTGGTCGTAGAGCCGATGAATCCTTGATGAAAACAATAACGCCAAACAGTCCTTACGAGAAGCAGCTGAGAAGCGCTGCCACCGTGGTTTCCGGCGCTTTTGACTGTTAATTGTAGTCACATGATGCAAAAACGCGGCAGCGTAGGAAAATCACGTGATGGCAGAGGATGAACGTGATTGGCAGCAGTTCACCTCACGTGACTCGTGAATCGCCGTGTTCCTCGGCGGTGCTGCAAGGCATACGAGAGTTTCCACGGGAGTTGCCAGGACAATGAAGGTCGAAAAACACCTGGAAAACCAGTCATCCTTCTCCAGTGTCGAGCAGAAGGTCGTGTTCTTGTGCCCCAATGTGCAGCGAGAGATGTGCCAGGTAAATGCAGGCTGATCGTGGGTTGCCTAGTGGGTTGCCTAGTAGTGGGCACACTGGGAGACGTGACAGGTGATATCGCGGCTAGACTACTGCAACTCTCTGTATCTAGCCCAACCTAAGGGCCTGATTCAGCGGCTGCAATGACTACAGAATCTAGCCGCATGGGTGGCAACTGGCCTGCCCTTTGGAGCGCACATCACCCCTTGCTTCGTACTCTCCATTGGCTTCCAGTGGCCCAGCGGGTCAACTTTAAGGCACTATGCATAGTTCATCGCACCCTTCATAACCAGGGCGCTGAATATCTCCAAGCCAAATTCACCTGCAATTATCCTACCCGCAGCCGTCGCTCTGCCACGGCCGAACAACTTGTAGTGCCAAGGTACAAACGGGTTCGGGTTGGTGGCCGGGCATTCTCTGTTGCCGCTGCAGCCTTATGGAATACCCTTCCGCTTTCTATTAAGAAAACATCAAATTATCTAGCTTTCAGAAGGTCTGTTAAAATGTACTTATTTTAGGCTTAGCCTCGAAGTGTTCAGCTGTTGCTTTCTATCATAGCGCCAAGATACCCCTGGGTGACCGTGCGCTCTAGAAGTACTTAACATAACATAACATAACATAACATAACATAACATAACATATTTGTTCACAGGTCTGCTCTGAGATAATGATAAACGTGCTGTGCCCACTCTGATTTGCTTCTGTGCAGGTTTCAATTCGTTCTTCCTCGACAATCGATACTTAATCGTTTGGATTGGATAGCTCCATTGACGTCTCTTCTATAGAATAAACAGAAAGATTTAACAAGGTTTCTTGTTGAATCTGTTCTTCATTTCGTGAGTTAGTACCATACTGCATTTTTTCTGCTATTTGCATTGGAGTTTTTATGTTCAAGTTTTTTTTTTATGTCTCTTTGTTTAACTGGCTTTTTATTTGGATCGGTATGTGCAGGTTTCTCAAAAAAGTCAGAGATCCATTTGCTTTATGCTTGAACTTAGCCACCTGCTTTTTTGGTTGGTTAGCTGTCTTTCTTTGAGGTCTCTTTACTTTCATTTGCTGTGTTGGTTGTTTGTTCTCAAAAATTGGATACGCGTCTTGGAGTTGAGTTGTTGCTCCGTTTCGTGCAATATTTCATGCAACATTTGTCAGAATGTTGCTTAAATCATCTTGAATGTTTATGTTTGCCGGCATGCATTCGTTGGTTGTGAACATTGGTCCTGGTGCTTACGCCTGAGTATGGTTGGGCTGGGAGTTTGTAAGGGGTTTTAAGGAGGGAGCCTTTGCATGTTGTAAGTTCTCTTTGTCCTGATGATCTTGACTCACTCTATCTAGAGTGTTGTTCTTACACTTTTCATCACGTTGATTTCCTTGTAGAAATGTTTTTAACATCTCCATCAAGGCTGTAGTTAGGCATGCCTTGTCCACGTGATCCGTTATTGCAATATCAAAAAGACAGAATTGCCATAGCCTCGATTGTTCTGCTTCCACGTCCAGGCGGTCCTGAATTTTGTTTATGAACGCCTTGTTGTGAATTTGTTTCATGTGTATGAGGGCTAACAGCTTAGCTTGATCTTTCATTGACTTGCGGCAGCTCTTGTACAATTTCACGAATGGGGCTAAGGCTACGGGAGAAGCCGCCATTAAAATGTTCTGCAAGTCCAGCATTGTTATTGGAATTGCATTATGTTTTTGTTGATGTGGTGTGTAATTACTTTCGCATTTGCAAAACGATTTCTCATTCAGTGTCATGTTTTTGTTTCTTGTCAATTTTTTCTTTCACACTTGGTTTGAAAACTGGTGCAGCCGCAAGTTCAGGGGTGGTCATATGTGTTGGTACTTGTAACTCAAAGTTGAATCTGGAGCACCCCTTCTGTGGCAAGGGTGTTGATGTCATTTCGGTTTTAATCTTTTTCTTAAAGTGTGGTAATGTCTTTCCGAATACTGCATGTCGTTTTTCATGACTTGCCATCAACGATTCTATCTCTGTTATGTCAAGAGAGAACCGCGCGGTGCATCTGATTGATTGAGAATTCCTTGTCGCCACTTGATTTTGTGTTTTGTTTGCTACTATGAATTTGTGTTGCCACTCTAGTTTGGCCTGCGCTGCTCGTCTTCTGAGCTCATTCGAGGGAGTCTTGCTTTGATAACCTCTGTGTTGCGCATATGATGGTTGGGTTTGACCCGATTCTGTATTTTCATTTCTCGCATTACGGGTCTGTGTACCCTGAAGGTCATCTCTAATTGAGTGTCGTGATCTGTTTGTCACTGTTCGGGACTCTGTCTCTCCGGTTTTCGCTGAGTTGGAGGCTTCAGTTACTTCGGCCTCTGCTCTGTCATTCCGTGGACAATCAGGGCTTTCATCCAGGCTTTGGGTATTAGAATGTGGTATCGTTTCTTCCGTATTTGCAATGACCAGATGGTCTGAGTGTGATAGTATGTTCTCATTGACATTGGAAATTGCTTCAGGTTCGCGCTCAGGAGTGAAGGGTTTAAGCGCTGGGATAGACTCTAAATATTCAATGAAAGGGTTATTCTTGGTTGCGGATATCACTTCACACAGCATGTCACTCACCTTTGCAGGGGCATGCGCTTCGTTGTCATGTTTATTATCTTTGATATCCACTGTGTCGGTATCTCTGCTAGAAGTCGCAAGCAGCGGAAGCCCCCTGTTGCTGTTTTCTGTATCCGCAAGGCTGTGTGCTTTACACTTCAAGGTCTGATGTCGGGTCTGTGGTCGAGGATGGATGGGGGAGCCCATTGGAGCCTCTGCTTCACCAAGCTCCTCCAAACTCCTCAACTCTATCGCCGAACTCACACGCCCGACGCTACGTGCCAGTGAGTTGTTTTATGGGATACTGGGAGGTGCTTCCTTAAAAGTACAGGTTTAGTCCAGCACACAATACAGGAGCTCGTATACAGTGTTTCTTCACTCCTTCATTCCTCAAACTCTTTTGGCAAACTCACGCAACAGCGCTACACGCCAATGAGTTGTTTTATGGGATACTGAGAGGTGCTTCTTTAAAGGTACAGGTTCAGTCCAGCACACAATCCAGGAGCTCGTATTCAGCGTTTCTCCACTCCTTCACTCCTTGAACTCTTTTGCCGAACTCACGCGATGGCGCTACGTGCCAGTGAATTGTTTTATGGGATACTGGGAGGTGCTTCCTTAAAGGTACAGGTTCAGTCCAGCACACAATCCAGGCACTCTTATGCAGCGTTTCTGCACTCCTTCACTCCTCAAACTCTTTCGCCGAACTCAAGCGTAATTGATGCCGGGAACTTTAAATCGAGGACGCGATGGCAAGAAGAGAGACTCCTGTGTCCCTGTGGAAACATGACGGGACACGAGATGAGAGGCAGAGACCCGGAGAGGCTGCAGCAGCAGAGGAGCTGGAACCAGAGAGAAGTCAGTTTGAGATTCGTAAGCAAGCCGGGAGAAGTGTAACCGGTGTTGTGGAATGCTGCAGAGACGCCGGGAGCAGAGAGAAGCTCCCTGCGCTTTCGCAGCTGCAGGACCGCGAGGACAGTGCTTTCCAGTGCTCCAGGAAAGCCAACAGGGTGAAGCAAGGTCTTTTGTGGGTGAACCTAAGGCCGTGGAAATGTAGCGCAAGGCAGAGAGAGACAAAGGAGGTTTTCCAGCGCCATACAGAAGCCGACCGACACGTGACTGGAAACCGGTGAGTCTGTCCAGAAGGCAGGGGAAACCCGGGGTATGTGGAATGAACAGCAGCAGCTGGGAAAGTGTGTAACAATAAAAGGTCCGAAACCATTGGACCAGGAACTGTTAAAGAGGCAAAAAGTAATTGCCAATTGTCAAGTGATCACTATCAAATGCCAAGTTATCCATGAAATGAACATTTTCAAGAGGCAAAGAGGCATTGCCAATAATCAAGTAAGCATTTTAAAACGAGCAAGCTATCATTGAAAGTAATGAATGGTTGTAATGAACATTGCCAAGAGTCAAACAAGCATTGGAAAGAGTCAAGAAACAGTGGATAAGATTCCTAGCAGGAGAGTGCACTTGGAATCTTATGATGGCTTGTGTGAAAGAACAATAATGGAGACTGAGTTTCCTAGCAGGAGAGTGTACTGAGAAGCTTTTGCTGGTCTTTGTAAGCAAGAGCTCCAAATGAATGGTGATAAAGCAAGATATAATAAAGTATCAAGGATATGTGAATGAACATTAAGCCAAGCCTCATTGAAAAGCTGAAACTGTGGCATAATGCACATGAAGCAAATACAAGTAAGGTGTATCAGTTGTGTGACCTGTAATAAATGGTCCGTGGGGTCTGACAACTGCGCCTAGACCGAGTACATCCACCTAAGGAAAAGCCTCTTTGTGATTGAACCAAAGAAGATATATGTGAACTGAAATTAAGGAACTGAATTCTACAACTTTGTGAAATGTGACTAAACCAGAAGAGCCAGGGAGTATCCCAGGGATTTGTGTTATATAGAACATTGAGAGATCTGGAAGATTGTGTTATTTGAGAATGTTAAGAGACTTGAAAGCATGGGCAAGGGAACCCCTATCTGATATCGTGAACTATTTGAACCTTGGGGAAGGGAAACCCCTTTTCCATCCAAGAGCTGGAAGAAGCTCTGAACTTTTATTTGAACACTTCTTATTTGATGCTGACAGACCTACGCATTGTATACAGTTAGATGTTGGGCAAGTATAGGTTTTGACAGAGACAAACATTTGATTTGGACTTCCCAACACAGACTATCATTAGTTTCATTAAGGTAGGGAAATCCCATCTTGGCATAGCGCAAGTTAGGCCTTTTTCCAAATCCACTTTTTGGTTAATAAACGCTTGTATCCCAAAACTCTACTGAGTTGTCTATGTCTACTTCATGATGCCTTCACAAATGGTGTCAAGGGTGGGGTGCGGCTCAACCGATATAAGTTGGGGAATCCTAAAGTTTGAAAGGTTAAGGACCAAAGGACCAGACCACTCAGTAGCCACAGAAGGCTCTATTTGGTTTGATATCTCTAGCAGTAGGGAAGAAATCATTCCCCCAGGTGAAAGAAGACGTATACATACTGATTTAGGGCCTCATCACGAGTTGGCGCTATCTGCCCTACCGCCAAACCCCCCAGCGCTATTAGCGCCGGATCACGGGTTTGATGGTATTGGAAGTCCCCATTCCCCATTGAGCCCATTTGGGAATGCCCCATTCCCCATTGGGCTCAATGGGGAAATTTAGCGCTCATACCGCCGGCAGATTTCCCGTCGGCGGTATGAGCGCGAATTTTCAGCGGATTTCCCCCCAGCTCAGAGCTGGGGAGAAATCCGCCGAAGCCCTGATTTGGCAGACCCTTAAATCTGGCGGTAATAGCGCTACCACCGGATTTAAGGGCTACCGCCAAACTCGTGATGAGGCCCTTAGTCTTAATTCCACCCCCACATACATACATCAGGGTGGCTCCCAAGTCAGCGTTAGCGTGGTGGTTTTGAATTGATGTGTTAGACCCAGATGTCATAGACCCAGACTTCAGGGGTGATATAAAAGTTTTACTACAGAACAATGGGAAAGATCCCTTTCAGATCCGTCAGGGGGATACAATTTACAAGGGGTGCTCGTAAGAGCAGTGTTTCCCAGAGTAAAGGAAGAGGCTGCGAAAGAAGTAACAGAATGGGACACCCGAGGCTTCGGAGAAGCTGACAAAACACCTGACACCCCACAAACACCTGAATGCAGAAGGGTTATAGAAGAGGAATCTGAAACTCTTCCTGACCTAGCCTTTGCCCAAAGGAATGACCCACAGTTAGATGGAGCCTTCGTGCAAGTCCTACCAGAAAGAGAAGGAGGACCCTTTTTCTTTTTAAATCATGGGTGGATGTATAGGGGAGACACAATTTCAGAGGACACGGTTAGAACACAGTTGGTGGTGCCAAGGAGTCACACGCGCATTGTCCGGTAGTAATGGTGCCAGTAAGCTACCAGCACTGTTACTACTGGACCAGCAAACTACAAGTTCTGCTCGTGGGTGCCTTTACGCCTGCTCGGATGCACCAGCACCATTCACAAATGGTGCCGGTGCATCCGACCTCCCTATTCCCATTGAGCCCTATGTGGCTCAAATGGGAATGGGGAGTAATTATTACCGGCACCCGGCAATGGGGATGTCCCGGATCCGCCGGGAATGGAATGCCCGGTACATCCCCATTACCGGTAAAGAGACGACTCTGGCTACCGCCGTAGTCGTAATGGGGACCATTGTCTTGGAAATAGCCCACTCCCATTTGACAGGTGGCCACTTAGGACAGACAAAAACCCAGGCCCAAATTCTTAATATATTTTACTGCCCTGGAATTCATGCATATTTTAAGACCTTTGTCCAGTCGTGTGCAATCTGCCAAGAAACCAGCACCCATATGCCACCACCAGTACCATTACAATCACTCCCAATTATTGAAATTCCCTTTTCTAGAATTGTCATGGATATTGTAGGTCCCCTAGAAACATCAAAGTTAGGGTATAAATATATTCTGGTCATAGTAGACTATGCCACACAATAGCCCAAAGCCTTTCCACTTAGAGCTAATACCACCCAGCAGATCCTAAAGCACTGACTCCCTTTCATCTCAAGAGTAGGATTTCCAAAAGAAATCTTAACAGATCAGAGCTCTACATTCATGAGCAAGCTGATGGGGGAAGTGAAACAACAATTACATATTACCATCTTAAGAACTTCTGTATATCATCCCCAAACAGTTGGCATTGTAGAAAGTTTCAACAAGACCCTGAAAACAAAATTACAGAGGCTAGTGGAACAAGATGGAAGGAATTGTGGGGTGGTGGTGCTAGAGAGCCCAGCCAAAATGGTTACGGGCCCATGAGCTCCCACCTAACCCAAACTTATCTGGAATGTATCTTGTCTCATATAGGCTGCCAGTAGCTGCCGAGTGCTTGAGAATCTGTGCGAGCCTCTACATCACACTTATACCAAGTTTGGTAACCCGAGCTGCCTGGTAAGCGGAGCGTGAGGTGTTAGAAGATATCTTTAGCGAGAGACAGCAGACCGGCGTAGCAGCAGAGATCCGAGCGGATGGAGCCTGAGATGCGGTGGGACTGAGGTGTGTGGGGTGAGTCCCATACACATAGTGCCCCACATCCATAGTACCGGATTGGAAGGCGCTGGTTGGTTTATCACCCATCCCACAGATAAAGGAGGGGCTCTCGTTTTTTTTATTTTTTATTTTCTTTATTGGCATTTTGCTTAACAACACAAACAATGAACTAGACAATCAAGCCTTCCCCTCCCCCCCCGGTACACACATGAAGGTCATACAAGAAAACCAGAAGCAGTCAGGGCGACAGGATCAGTGCTCTTCCAGGAATTCTCCCAGTCCAAACTCCAAGCCGGCGGTGCCGCATAGTCCAAAGTGTCCGATCCCTGGATACAGTTCTAAGAAGTAGGCGGAGACCGCACCTCAGGACCCGACTGAACAGGAGATCCCAGCCCAGCAGAAGATCCAAGACTTTCCCCCCCTGGCTGGCCGAGGAGGTATATCGTGTATGCATCCCACATCCGACTGTCACCCCGACATTTCCCCCTCAACGCATCCCATCTAGTTTCCATGTCATTGCAATATAATACATCTTTTGACCATTGGGCAACAGTCAGACTCTGCTTCCTTCCCACCCCATAGCCACACAGCGTTTTGCTAGAATTAAGAGAAGATTTATCAGTTTCCTATACCCTTTGGGTATCTGCTCTGTGTACCCTAATAAGGCCATCACTGGATCTGGCACAAGCTGTTGCCCCGTAATATCCCCAATCACCACAAACACCTGCCGCCAGAAGTGCACCAACTCCACACACTCCCAAGCCACATGGAGAAAACCCGCCATCTCCTGTCCGCATCTTAGACAGGCCCCCGACTTATGAGGGAAGTAATCTTTTAGCTGGGCCGGAGAATAGTAACACTGATGCAAAAACTTAAAATGGATCAGTTTGAAGTTCGAATTAACAGCCCCCTTCCTGGTCATCTCACAACAGTACCCCCATGTATTTGCCGGTATTTCCCTTCCCAGTGACCTCTCCCACAACTCTTTTGATGACCTCCCCACTACTGGCCTTGCCTTCAGAGTTAATCCGTACAAACCAGAGAGCACCCGCCGTCCAATGTCTCCCCCCAGCACCTTATTGAGCAGCTCAGCCACTGCGGGCGGCCCTGGGAAGGAAGGGAACAGCCGCTGCAATGTCACCCTCAACCTGTAATACATAAACACATCTAGTGCCGACAGGGCTCCTCTATCCCTCAGCTGATCTATAGAGAAAAATGCCCCATCTGGAAACAGGTCCCCCAACCGAGTGACACTGAACCGTTTGATAGTAGCTACATAATGTGCCTCGCTAGTCAGGGGAACACCAGGAATGTATATCGGCGGAATTTCCGGCGAGTAAAGTACACCACCCACGGGTGCGCGTCCCAGAAAGGACCAGGCCCAATATGTAAGCTCCACCAAATTACGAGGGGACCGTGAGCAGCTGGGAGCCATCAGGATAACCGACCGCAACAACGCTGGTGATGCAATTGACCTCTCTATCTCCACATGTCTGGGCTCCGCTGCCATCCCGTACCAGTACCTAAGGTAGCTAGCCTGCGCCACTATGTAGTATAACTCAAAATCGGGAATTGTTAAACCCCCCTCCTGAGTCGTGCCGTGAGTTGCCCCCAAGAGACCCGAGCTTTTTTACCCGCCCATATGAAGTGCGTTATCGCTGAGCGAAGGTCCCGAAAGTATTTCTGAGGAACCTTTATAGGCACATTTAAAAACACATATAGAAATTTAGGAAGGATAGACATCTTGACCACCGAAATCCTGCCGTACAAATTAAGAGGGAGTGAGGCCCAAACTAACATCGCCTTTTTGGCCGATTCGAAAACCTCAACATAGTTTGCAATATACACCACCTCCTTCTTTCCCGCTACGGTGACCCCAGATATCGAGTACTCTGTAGATCCCACCGGAATCCCCAAATATCCCGAAACTGAGAAGCCCCACCCGTCAATGGGAAGATAACAGATTTACTGGCATTTATCTTAAGCCCCGAAAGGTCACCAAAACGCTGAAGGTCCAGCATAACCGGGTCTAGGTTGACTTCGGGATGGTGAATGAACAGAACCATATCATCTGCATATAACGGAATTATGACTTTATGGGTATGCAGTGGTATTCCCCGGTACAGATCAAACTCCCTGACCCATTCAGCCCAAGGCTCTATCGCCAAGCAGGGGGGACAGCGGGCAACCCTGACGAGTCCCCCGCTCAAGCAGTATTGCCCCGGTAGTCTGCCCATTCACCCTCACTCTAGCCACTGGGTCGGTGTATAGAAGCGATACCAAGGAAACAAAGAAATTGCCCATCCTGCGCAAAACGATGAATAAAAACAACCATTCCACAGAATCAAATGCCTTGGTGGCATCCAATAGGACCGCCACCACTGGATCATCCGCCGGCAAAGCCGCCATCAGACCAAACATCCTCCGCAACCCGAACGAGGTCGAACAACCCGGGATAAACCCTGCCTGATCAGTCCTCACCATGGCTGGCATTAGCGGCGCCAGTCGCGTCGCTACGATTTTCACTAAGATCTTATTATCAAGATTGATAAGTGAAATCGGGCAGTACCACGAACAATCACCTTCTGGCTTACCTGGCTTCAGCAGTACAACCACTACGGCTTCTCTAAGGGAATCAGGTAATCGGCCCCGGGACACCACCTCCTGATACATCCGTAATAGATATGGTGCTAATCTTTCGGCATAACACTTAAAAAATTCAGCTGTAAAGCCGTCAGGGCCCGGGGATTTCCCACCCGGCAGTGATTTATCACCTCAACCAGTGACACCGGCCTATTCAACCAGTCCCTCTGCTCTTCCGAGCACCAATACAGCCCCACACCAACAAGAAAGGCCTCTATATCCGCCTGCGCCACAGTCAGTTGGGACGAGTACAACTGGCCATAATATTCCTGGAACTCATGAACAATCCCCTTGTCTTCATAGTGGGCAACTCCCTTCTCATCCCCTCTCATCCGTGATCACTGTCATCCTGGTCTCCCAGCCTCCCAGTCGAATAGTTCTCGCAAGTGACCGCCCAGGAACCTGCCCTTCTCCATATTGCCGAGGAGCCACCCTGTCCCACATATACTTAACCTCCCGCTGAGCTAGGGCATGAAACTCCTGCAATTTCTGTTTAATATTTCCCTGCTGGGCCGCCGATGGGACGGGTGCACCCCCCTGCAGAACCTGTATTTCTTCCTCCGTGTCCGCTAGATCTTTCCGCAGTTTCCTCAGAATCCCCAGCTCCTTGGCTATGCACTCCCCCCGGATCACACACTTAAATCCCTCCCACAGGGTGCCAGCAGACGCCACCGACCCATCATTAGTCTCAAAATACACACCTATTGCCTTCGCCAGCTCCTCCCTAAATACCTAAAGTACGGGCCAGAATACCTACCCCCACAGACCGACCTATAACTGCACGGGACACCAGGAAATAGTCCAGCCGGGCCTCTGAGCCGTGCAGAGCAGAGTAGTGTGCAAATTGACTCACCCCAGGGTGTCTCACCCTCCAAACATCTTCAATATCCCACACTGGGAACATATCCCGAATCCTAGAGGAAGCCCTACTACAAGGACGCACCGCACTGCCCACTCTGTCCAAAGTGGCGTCCAAGACCGAGTTAAAATCTCCTGCCCAGATGATTTCGCCTTCGGGAAGTACCCCCTGCTGCCTTTCTACCCAGTCAAGTGACTCCACTGTATCCTGGTTAGGACCGTAATAGCATATTAGTGTACATAACTTCCCCTGAATAACCCCCTGCACCACCAAAGCCCTGCCCTCTTGATCTTTCACAGCCTTGACCAGGCGGAAGCCCACGGAGCTATGCACCAAAATACACACTCCCCTGGAGTAAGGAGAGTAGGAAGAGAAATATCTATGGCATCCCCAGCTCTTACCAAACTTAGATTCAGTGGCCGCAGTCAAGTGGGTCTCCTGAAGAAAAGCCACCCCCACCCTATGACGTTCCAGATAGCTCAAAACTTTCCGACACTTAGGCCATCTGTTAAGGCCCCTAATGTTCCAGGTCATATAATTCACAGTCGCCATTTGAGAGCAATTAAATACACACCCACCCGTCCCCACCCAGCTTCACAGGCTTCCAAGCCCTCCGTGTGTACCGCCAAATCCCCCACTGCCACCCTCCCACCCCCCATCCTACCGACAACCCCACAACCCGTCGGTGAAGTACCCCCACCCAGCCCCACCCCAACACCAACACCCCCCATCTGTGCTGGAGACCCCAACATTCCAGCACCCCAACCCCCATCAGCTTCAATGCACACAGCTTTCGCTCAAAGGGCAACTACGAGCGCAACCCTCCAATGCACCACTTCAGGATAGTTGTCTCCTTACATAATAATAGCACCAACTACAGAGGGCAACTGCAGCAACAGGAGTTCCTTCCCTGCCTGAGCGGGTTCAGTCACCGTTTACCCGTGGTCTAGGAGACCACAGCAACATATCGAGGAAAGAGGAGGTCTCCTCCGGGGTTTGGAAAAAAATCGACTTTCCATCATGTACCACACGCAACCTGGCCGGGAACAACATTGCATATTTCAAACCTTTTTCTCTCAGTCTCTTCTTAACTTCCAAAGAAATTCTCCTGTCCGCTTGAACCCTATCCAAAATGTCAGGGAATAGTTTGATTACATCCCCCTTATAAGACAAGGTGCCTTTCTCTCTAGCCTTCCTGAGTGCCGTATCTCTATCCCGGTAATTCAGTAACCGGGCAATCAACGGACGAGGCGGGGCCCCCGGGATCGGCTTCCGGCCACTCGGAATCCTGTGTGCTCTCTCAACCACACAGATCGGGGAGAAGCCCTCAGGACCCAATTTTTCACGTAATATGTCCTCCACCAGAGACTCCATGTTCCTCTGGCTCTCCGACTCCGACAGGCCGACAATTCGAATGTTATTTCGGCAGGATCTCGATTCAAAATCCTGTTCTTTCAGGGCTTTCCTGACCACAGACATTTCTCCCGAAACCGATGCCGCCGTTCCCTCCACTCCCGCAAGGCGCCCCTCCGCCTCATCTAATCTTTCCCCATGTCTGTCCAAACGGACCTGCATGTGGTCCACCTTGCATGTCAGGGTATCCAGCTTACCATCCAAGGACTGTATTCCTGATTGTAATTGCATGAGCATAATCTTAATATCATGAAAGTCAGTGGCAGAATCCGGCTCTGGATCCGCCGCGCGTGGCGCCTCAGCATCATGTTCCGCAGTCTTTAGGTCGTGTGGGCATCTCAAAGTTCAACTTTGACTGTTGTTTACCCCCCTATCCTGACTTAGACATGGCCGGTATGGTGAGTGGGTCCCTGGATATAGTGTTGGGTATGGTGACCAAAGCTCACAGTGCCACCCCACCCGCTCCCCACCGTCACCGGAGGAGGACAGGTCCCAGCCCCGTATCAGTCACCAGGACAAGTTGCACCCAGATCAGGCACCAAGGATATACCCCCCCACAGAGGCTATTGTACACCCAAATCAAGTAGCTCCGAATGTATCTTGTCCACCAGGAGGCAAGCGTTGCACCAGGGATCAACCACCAGAAGTCCCCAAAAAATTCAGGGGCAGCCAGTCCTCAATTGCGTGGGACAGGGCACCGCAGTACAGCCGCACCCCCCACCGCCCGCACCGCCATCAACCAACTCGGGAATGCGGCGCGGAGTGCCCCCATCCGCCGGAGCAGAGACAACTAAGGGGCCGCAGTAAATCCCAATGGGTAGCAGAGCCGGCCTCCCGCCGGTCGTCGCCTTCTGCGCCGGCAGTCCCCAAGCAGGCAGCAACAGAGCAAGTCCAAAGGAGAGCGACGCAGGGCCAGCGGATCAGAACTTCCGACGCCCGCCCCGACGCCCTCTCAGCGGCTGTAGATGTAGTCCTCCCCCCTCGTACCTCGGGGGGAGCCCGCAGGAATCGCCGCCAAGGAGAAGCGCCGCCCGCCTGCACACACGTCGCCAAACGGCCTCGGCGGCCGTCACTCCAGGCCAGCTCCAGAGAGCACCAAGGCATCCAGTGCCACTTCTGGTGAGGCGCGCGCCGCTCCAGTCGGCCCGGGCCAGGCCGCCGCACACACCCACAGTCCACCTCCTGCTCACCCCACACAGGAGGCAGGTGCTTCAGCGGGCCCGCGTCTGGTCGCCGGTGTCTGGAAAGGGCCCCCCTGGCCGCGCCGGCACTCCCGAAGTGTCTCCCCCCTGGCCGTCAGCGCGGGACGCCGCCGCGCCGTACTTCCAGCAGGCCTGCACCTCCCCCTTCTTCTCTCCAAAGTGAGACACGCCGAGGCACACATTGCAGGTTCACCACCCTGCCGGTTCCGGATGGATCCAGGACAGCGTCTGCAGGGGCTTGATGCGATCCCACTCTGACTGCCGCAGCTGAATGTGAGATATCCTCACGGAGACCGCCGGATTATATGCCGGATATTAATCGTGCTGGAGAGCTTCACGGGCCTGTGGCCATCTTGGTCGGGCTCACTAGCGCCCCCCAAGGAGGGGCTCTAGTTATCGTCAACACAAATGACTATGATGCAGAATGCATGAGACAATTAGGGGACACCAACACCTACGCCCCTCTCGATGGGGATCCCACAGTCACTATCAAGTAAAATCTGGAAGAATTACTCACCAAGGCAGAAGAACTCAAATGGATCAATCATCACACACACAAGTTTCTCATGAATCCCCATCCCAGAATCCCGAACTTTTCCCAAAATCCACAAAGACCCTATTAAACCACCAGGCAGACCCATCGTAGCTGTCATGGATAGTGCGCTACAGCCTTTGGGGAAGTTTGTGGATTTATTTCTTCAACCACTCATACAGCAAACACACACATACATAAGGGACACTACACATTTTCTACAACTACTCAAAGCAGCCAGATATGATCCTAACAACATGCTGTTCACAGTGGACGTCAAAGGTTTGTACACGTCAATACCGCATGATCCTGGACTTGAAGCCATTGAGTGGATGCTACTGAGAGAGTCAGATATTAAAGGACAGAAAAGAGTTTATCCTAGTGAGGCTACAATTCATTGCAGAAAATTCATACTCCCAATCAAGGACAACTTTTATTTACAGGTCTCTGGAACATCCATGGGGGCGAACATGGCCCCCCTTACGCCAACTGTTTTATGTTCAAATTTGAAATGGATCATGTACTGTCACACACCACCTGGAACAAGAATATTCACCTATGGATTAAGTACATAGGTGACATTTGTGGCATGTGGTCTGGCACAGTAACAGAACTGAAGGATGTTTTCATCTACCTTAATGGCATAGATCTGAGGATTCAATTTACTCATGAAATTTCAAACACAGAGATACACTTCCTAGAAGTCAATATAAGAACAGGCACCAATGGATATAGTACCTGCCTATAAAGTTTTAACACAAGGATATAAGAACACAGACATAGAGGTGGCTACCACTAGGATTGATTTAATTGGCCGTGATACCCTGCTGACTCAGAAGAAGGAAGCCAAAAGCGCTCCACCACTCATATATGTTTCAAAGGTTTCAATGCAAAGTAATCGCATTAAGAACATTATTAAAAAGAACGGAGAGATCCTTACATGCGACATCAGAGTACAACATTTGTTCAAGGAATCACTGGTATTTGCATACCAGAGGAGCAGAAATCTTAGGAATTAACTTGTTTCTACCAAACCATCTACCAAAGAGACAATTACAAAACGGACTGGTACCTTCCCTTGTCTTCATTGCTCTAATTGTGGATTCATCACCAAAGGCAATACCATAAATCATCCTCATACAGGCGAAAACATTAAGCTCAATAATTTTGTGACATGTGATAGCAGCAATATCACCTATGCCATTAAATGTCCATGTGGCCTGCACTATATTGGGAAATCCAAACGAACTGACAAGACTAGATGGAACGAGCACAGGTCGTGCATCAGGAATTCTAACCCTAACTCTGCTGTGGCCTGACATTGGCTGGAGAAGAGACATAACTTGTCTCATATAAGGTTCCAGATAGTTGAAGTTCATAAATTAAATCCTCATTAGGACATTAATGCCAAATGGGACAGAAGAAAAACCTTCTGAATAGACCTTCTCGGCTCCCTTGCCCCCAACGGGATGAATGAAGAGATTAACTACCTATGCTACATCTGACTACCCCGACGTATGGTCAGGAGACTTAAACTGTGGGCCTTGCGTTCACATCAAGCCGATATCAATTGTGGACACAGATCACTTTGAACATTCTCGTGTTATTTTATGTATCCATGTTATACTGCATAATTCCCATCTATTGACAAGTGATTTTTATTGTGTGTCTTTTTCTCACATCTGGCAGTATCATACTGCAGACATTGTTTACTGTTGACAATGTGTTGGTTACTTCATTTTTCCTTGCTACATTGCTCTACCTCAATCCATTGACATAAGACTTTTACTCTGTGATGTGCTTTTGTAACTGGCAGCACCTCATTGGGGACATTTTCTGTATCCGCAGTGAAATATTTTCCATGTTCATTATACTTTTCACTTTGGTTCCTTTGGGACCTTTTACTTGGGGCAATTGAAAAACCACGGTACTTGCAATCAGCTCATATCCGTTTATTATTTGTATTTTTGCGCTTTCACTATGCTTCGCATTAAGTTAGATATGCACTGACCTCTCTGTTTCCATGGAGAGGCTGGGAGGCTATGCAACATAGGCGGAGCCACACCCATGGGTGCGCCGCACCCTGCCGCCTAATCAGTCTCCAGTCTCAAGGAGCCACTTCATAGTGCCAGGTACCTTTGTAATTATACTGCCATGTTTATCATTCATTATCTCCAAGTGCAACATACTCAGGCCTGACTGGCACGTCCGATCTCTCCACCCTTGGAAGGATAGGGACGCAAGGCGCGGTAGGCGTGGCTACACACCACGGTGAGCCGCGCCTCGGCATCCTATCAGTCTCCATGACAACACCTTAAAACTTCTGGAGGCACGCACTTGCGCTCGTTCTCCACAGACTGTCTGCATTTCAGCTAACAGCAGATAATCGGCTGTTTCGCACGCCGCTGCGTGTACTTTTAACTCCTTATTGTAACTTGTTCTGTGCACCCTGATGTGTGCATTCCACACACGTTTATGTTCTTATTTCAGTTTTGTTTGATTCTAGAGCGTGGAATCGAGTGTATATTACACATTTGTCTCTCGCTTGAGAGATTATTGGACTTGACCGTTTGGTCATATAACGAAGGTACCTTCACATTCTTTTTCTTTTGTGCCGCTTTTATAATATAGAACTTCAGTATTGTAATCTGGTATCACATTATGTCTACTGTTTCCCGTGTTTATTTTTTTCACACCGCTGCATACATACAATGCGGTATGTACTTCATTCTTTATTTCCTTTTTAATGTGTATTGACAACATCCTGTGCATGTATGTCTATGTGCTAATTGTGTTGAATTTGTAAAACATGATGGATTTCTTTATTGTAACATTCTGTAGGGCTCTGTCCTGAGGATGGAGTTTTTAGTCCAAAATGAATTGGCTTTAGAGCTCTCCCTTCAATGAGACAACAGCTGGCCTCCCCCACTGTTGGATATTACATTTTCGTTTTTTGCACTAAAGAAATCTCAGGACTTTTTGTTTGAAACTCGACTTCGAATTTAAGTACATGCTCTTAAGAATTATACGGAAAGGATATCTACTTGATTTACCCTTCCACCATTTTTTGGTAACTCTGCAAGGGGAACAGTGTGAGAGCGATTGGCTAACTGCGTGGCTCCCACCCAGTTTTTTCGGTTTACAGTTGGTTGCGTTTCCCGCCACGATCGGGGAAAGGAGAAAACCCCCCAAAAAAAACCATGATGGGGCTCGGGGGCGTGGCTAAGCAGCCATGTGAAAGGACGCATCTCCACTCTGGCTCCTGATGATCCTGTCAACATCTTGATATGGCAGCGAGAATAGGAGCAAGCAAGAGTAATAATTTGAAATGCTGGCGTAGGACACTCTGAGACACGCCATGAGGCATTGTCACACTGGTTCCTACAGAAATTGCGAAGATTGAAGCCCGAGAACATCCCGAGGCGTACACAATATGAAAAAGAAGATGGCCGCCATGCGTCGGTCACAGAGAACAAAGGACTTTGCAAAGCCGTGATGGATTCACGGGGTGCTGCAAAGTGAATGCAGGAGACCGCGTTCAGCAGCGGCCGGTGATGCAGAGTTAAATGCACACGCTGATTTCCCTGACTGGAGCCTAGCATTGGCATGGCTTGCGCGAGGCTCCGAACATGAACACGGATGCGTGGTGCAGACCCCTGATGCGACCGACGCGAGGGAAAGGGACGTGTAGGCAGCAGCGGTGAAACTGAAGGAGCACTGGTGCTCGGTCGCAGAGCACCGGAGATGACTACACGCGAGCCGGCTGCAGCTGATCTGTGCTGCTACCTCCAGGAATAATACCTGGAAAGGATACGAGTATCCAAGCCTCTCCTTTCGTGAGGCGGGATACAGTAACTGGCATAGAACGTCTTGTGGAAAACTCTGATCTTCTATATTAAAGGGACAAGCAGCTGCCAGCTGTGAATGCCCACGTTACAAACTTGCAGAGCACACACAATGCAAGCGGGCCTGCTGGACTATGGGCATTCAGGCTAAGTTGATGACTCCTGATTACACCTGGAACCTGCACTAACAGGCACTACATACACCAGCTGTTTATATAAAGTGCACACGAAAGAGACTGGTGCTGCTAGAGGAACTCGTGTCACACCCAGCCAAGGTCCACGTGTAAGAGCCCCCAGAGACTGATGCGGGCAAATGGAGATGGCACAGACCAGGAAGCTTGACTAGACATAAGAGGGGAGTGCTAGAGGAGGATCGTGCCTCTGGAAAAGGGCAACGCCAAAGCACAAACTAATCCCATACACAAAACCCTCAGGAAGTGAGAGCTGCAAACCCATCACGCGGCGGACTGGAACATTACGCAGGCAAGTGCGAGATGGGCAGCGCTACAGAGGCCTGTACCCACGGAGGAGAAGCTGCGGAGGGGCAAAAGACCTGCACACTACGGGTGAAATGGATCCTAGGTAAAGAAAGAGTGGAACAATGTCCGCAAAGGGAGGTAAAACCAAGGGCAAACAGCCCACAATGGACATCTTTGCTAAGTTGCAGCAGCCCCCCACGACGCCAGCACAAGGTATGGCTGCCGCACCTGCAGACGCGGCGTCACCGAGGGAGGATCACTTGATTTTAACAGCTATCACGGAATTGAAAACCTTGTGGGGAATGGCAGACCTGAGAACCGCACTAGAAACTAAAATAGATGTAGTGGGGATAGAGGTCAATCTGCTGAGGCAGGATGTGAGAGCGCTCGCGGAAAGAACAAGTGGACTAGAGAGCGCAGTGAAAACTAACATGAATACCAGCACAAACAATGCCAAGGAAGTCCACATACTGAAACAACAGGTGGCTAACCTGGAGAACTGAGCGGAGGAAGCTGAGGGAAGGGTGAGACGCAATAACATACGCGTGGTCGGACTGCCGGAGGGGCAGGAGGGCCAAGACCCCATGAATTATGTGGAGAACATGATTATACAGTAAATATGAGCTAGCAAGCTCTCCCAAGGGTTCCCAATCGAACGCGCGTACTGGGCCCTGACGAGGAAACCGCAACCCGGTGCCCCCCCCTTGAGCAATTATAGCGAAGATCCTGAACTACAGGGACAGAGAGAAGATTTTGGAATTCTTCCGAAAAGGAGGGACGATAACAAGGGTGTCTGCGACCATAACCGCATACCCTGATTACACCATGTTGGTGCAGAGACAGCGCTATAGCTATGTGGCGATCAAGAGGAGACTGCGCACAGCCGGACTTAAATACATGCTCTTGTATCCCGCAAAGCTCAAAATTTGACACAAAGGCAAAGCACACTTTTTTGACACCCCGGAGGATGTGGCGATATGGTTGGACGCACATGGCTGTCTGGAACGAGATGAGGAGCAAGGCCGAGAGCCAGTGGTCGAAGTGAGCGGGAGCGGTCGGGAGCGGTGCTCCTCTACTTTTTTAAATTACGCTTTACAGCTCCTATAGTTTTGTTTTAAAAAGAAATCATTCCGGAATGGTTTCGTTTTAAAATGAAGGTATAGGAACAAGTTGAAACGTGCACTTTCAGTGCTCTGCACTTCACGTTCCCTTAAACAGCAGGTGCAAGTGTTTGGGGGGTTTGTATTGTGTGTGGGAGGGGTGTGGTGATCGGATTTGTGGGGAGTGGGGGCTGGCCAGCAGGGAACATAGTTCCACTACTTCTTCTCGTACACTTCGACCACTGCCAAGAGGAACACTATAAGTGATTGAACAGCCACGTATGATAAGAGGAGGGAGGAGGTAGCCGGGGGCAGAGACCGTAGAAGAGATAACAATGGCGCGGCTAGAAAAGATAGTAATGGGAAACTGTAACTTGTGATACTTGGACATGTTGGACTGGAATATAAATTGTAAAAAGCACAATGGGCAGAGTTAAGCGTGCTTAGCTTGTTGAGCAAAATAGGAGTCACGAGATGGATATCACGCTGCTGAGCCGGGAGTACGGCAATTGCTGGAAAAGGGCTAGATGCGGGGGCACCTGAGATTCAGGGATGGAGCTGGGCAACAGTTGGGGAGGGGTAGAGATAAGAGGGGGTTGAATTGCGAGTTGGGGTGGGGGGGAGAGGAGGGATGTTGGGGAAGAGGAGCGGGCGGAGAAGAGGGAATGTTGGGAAATGTGTTGGGGTTGGGAAGGGAGGAGGGAGGGAGGGTGGTTGATGAAGTTGAAGGGTTTATAGTTGGGGGAAGTTTATGTTGGGGAACAAGCCTACATGTAATGGGGAAAAACTTAGACATGGACCGTATTTGCGGAGGGAGGAGCGGGATCCTAATACATCATGGGTGACCTTAAAGTAATTACTTGGAATGTTAGAGGGCTCAACAGCTATCTAAGGAGGAACAAGGTTATGATGTACCTGCGTAGACAGAAAATAGACATAGCCCTGATACAGGAGACTCACCTCCCACAAGAAAAGTTGGAGGATAATCCGGAAGAAGTGGAGGGGGACCGGCGTAGGCGCAACATATTCGGCCTACGCTAGAGGGGTGATTACCTGGGTAGCACCACATGTCCCATTCCAGCTACTGCAATCTACAGTCGAGGCAGACGGGAGGATGGTGATAATAAGAGGGCTGGTGGAAAACAAGGAAATAAGCATTATAAATACATAGGCCCCGAATCAGGACACAGCAACATACTTTAGGACCCTATACAACAAACTCAGCATGTGCTAAGGCGGGGGGGTGTTTTGGGGAGGAGACTTTAACTGCGCACTAAACCCAAAAATAGACAGATCAGATAACAAAATAGACAGACCCACCCCAGCCACCAGGGCGTTGCAGTCACTGTTAATGAACTTCGGGTTTGAGGATGTTTGGAGGGTGCGCCATCTGCAGGACAGACAATTTTCGCATTACTCGGCCCCACAAAATTGACACACCAGACTGGATTACATGTTTGCTACACAGGAGCTAATGGCAGAAATAGCGCAGACAGAATATAAAGCGAGGGTCCTATCAAACCACTCACCACTGGTACTGGTATGGCAATACCGACCCCCGAGAGCAAGGATACCAACGTGGCGCCTCAGAGCAGAGGTGTTGAAAGATACAATTTTCAGGGAGGATCTGAGAGAGGAAATAATAAGCTATTTTGAAATCAATACTGGCAGTGTGGAGACAGCGGACATGCTCTGGGAAGCCTTTAAAGTGGTAATGAGAGGGATAGCCATAGCTAAATCCAAGGGACTACAAGGAGGGATATTAGCTAAACTACAAGACGCAGAGCAAGAATTAGAAACAGCATTAAGAAGGGGAGGTAATACCAAGGAAGATCACGAAGCAATACTTAGGCTGCAACAGAAATGTGCTGGGCATTGGGAGAGGTTGTGTAATCTCAACTATAAAATGTACATAGAGAGGCAGCATGCAGGAGGGTATAAACCAGGGAGGGCCCTGGCATGGTTATATAAAAGCAAGACCCCTAGACTCACAATCAGAACAATAACGAAGGAAGATGGGTGCATAGAGGACACCCAAGAAGGCGTTAATCAGGAATTTGTAGACTATTACCGACTCCTGTACGGAGAAGAAGAGGAAAGTGATTGCAAGGAAATAAGAGAAACACTGGAAGACATTGGGTTTCCGCAAATTAGCGCAGAAGAGCGAGAGGAGCTGGATGCTCTGATTACTCTAGAGGACCTGGAAGAGGTAGTGGTGCAGCTACCCACCAGCAAAACTCCGGGGGCCGACGGACTCCCTAGCGAATTTTATAAAATATACAAGAATGAGGTGCTACCCCCACTTCTAGAGATGCTAAACAAGGCATACGAAGTAGGGAGGCTACCAGAGTCCCTTAGAGAGACAATCATCATACTGCTCCGTAAACCCAATAAACCTGGTAATGATTGCGGCTCCTATAGACCGCTGTCAATGCTGAATCAGGATAGCAAGATGCTAACAGCGGTTCTGGCAAATAGAATGAGGAGGATTATTAATAAATTAATACACCCCTACCAGACCGGTTATATCCCTAATAGGAATATATCCAACAATCTCAGACGACTCCACCAAGTTATTGAACACGTGAATGGGGACACGGGTGAAATGGCAATTGTATTGCTGGATGCAATAAAGGCCTTTGACTCAGTCAAATGGCCCTGGCTGATTGCGGCCCTGACCAAATATGGACTAGGTCCTGGGTACCTCAAATGGGTCAAACTATTATATAGCGCGCCGCTGGTCAGGGTTAAAACGGGAGCAGTAATATCAGAGAGGTGGCAATTAAGTAGAGGCACTAGACAGGGATGCCCGTGGTCTCCTATGCTGTATATCTTAGCCCTAGAACCCCAGGTGATATATCTGAGGCAGCAATATGACATAATAGGCATCACCATAAAAGGGGAACCACACTTATTCTCCTTGTATGCAGACGATATGTTGTTGTATCTGCGTTATCCTGAAGAAAACCTCCAATATGTCCTGGAAGTGATGGAGCGATTTGCAGGGCTGTCTGGCATAGCAGTGAATCCTAAAAAATCTTGTATATTTCCACTGGGCAGATACAAAGGGATCCTGTTAGATCAATGACCTGTTTTACAGATACCATGGTAGGTCAATACGTTTCAATATCTTGGGGTAGACATCTATCATACGATGGAGGCAGAGAATCAACATAATACTGAGAAAGCGATCAAGAGCATAGAAAATAGTATGAAGTTTTGGCTAAAGCTCCCCTTGGCGATGATGGGACGAGGGGCAATGCTGAAAATGGTGGTCCTGTCAAGACTACTGCATTATTTCGGCAACATCCCAGACCTGATACCAAGGCGATTCTTTGCTAGGATACATGGCATATGCAGGGAATTCCTTTGGCATGGGACCAGGAACAGAGTTGCCCTTTGGAATATAAAAAACTCACACGAGAGAGGGGGTATAAAACTGCCAAACTACGAAATCTACTATATAGCAAGCCAGCTACAATATGTAGCAAAATGGCTCTCGGAGGAACCAACCTCAGAATCCAGGCTGTTTCAACTGGACTGTGCCTCTTTCTTCTTAAAAGAATTGATGTGGCTGCTCAGAGCAGAGATTTAAGGGCGCCCAAAGATGATGATACTGGGGTGGGAGATATGGCGCAAGTGCCACTAGTCGCTCTGGTGGGAAAAGAAAAGCAACTAAGGATGATGATCAGGAAATACTGGGAACCGGTGGGGATAGCAACAATGGGAGACATATGGCAAGAGGGGAGGATAAAAGACTTTGAGATGTTGGAGGAGGAAACAGGGTTACATACGGGACAATATATTACATACCATAGGGTGGGGCGGCGAATCAAAGAGACATGGTCCGAAGTAGTACTGGAAGATCAACCGGATGCCACCATAGATACAATATATGACATAGCAGAAGGAGGACACAAGATATCCAGGATATATGAGCTGATAATGTCCAAAGTGGGGAAAGAACTGGTACAACTGGGACAGGCCTGGGAGGAGGAGCTGGGTGCCTCGATGAGTGATGGGATGTGGGAGCGAGCCCAAGAGTACCATAAGAAGGTGTCAAGGAATGCAAGGTTACAACAGATACAATTATATATAACTCATAGGGCATATATGACACCCCAGAGGATAGCCAAATTTAAAAATACAGGACGACAATCATGTCCCAATTGTGACGAAGAAAACGCCGGAATGGTGCACATGTTCTGGACATGTCCAGTGATTGTGAAGAAAAAGGAATTAAGCTAGTGGTGGAAACAGCATGGGCATGTCTGATAGGTGGATTTCCCAGACCATGTAAACTCGAGCATGTAAGTAAACTAAAAGACCTGGCATACATACTTGCAAAGCGAAGAATCGCTATGGGATGGAAGGTATGCCACAGACCAAGAATAGAAGTATGGTGGAAAGACCTTCAGAAATGGGCAGTAGTTGAAACCACAGTATGGCAGGAAGCTATTAATTCTGGAGGGGAGGAGGAGGCTGAAACCTTGATAGCCTGGAAACATCTAATAGCCACGTTATTTGGGCCCACACAAGACCGGTCAAGTGATCGGGACCCAGCAGAGATCACAGGAGAGGAATCCCTACTGCAAGACGAAAAAATAGAATATGAAGGAGACTAGGCTCGAACGGGGGGAGGGAACGGGAGAAGCGGTGGACAAGGATGGAGTGATGTAAATTCAAAATGTTATTATATGCACTGAAAGTTTGGTTTGTATTGTTTGTTGAAACAAAATTAATAAAAATTGTTTAAAAAACAAAAATTTTAAAAAATTTAAAAAAACATTATGGGTCTCCTGCGACGCACAAAGGAAAATAGCTGCTGTTGCTGCTGTGAGGGGCACGCAGCTTGCAAGCCCTCCAAGCGGTCTGTGACACACCATGTGGCGGCTCTCAACACAGAGGAGAGCTACCCGGAAGAACATTTAAAGAACTGCAGGGATCGTTAGGCGGACCACAACATTGCCGTGGCTAGCGCACTGTCCATACTCCTGCATAATCACTGGTCTCCTACAAAGGTGGAATCCAAGCTGCCAATCCACTTTTGGTCCGAGGGGTTAGTGAGATAAGTGTCTCACTCTGCGTCCCGATAGGAGACAATACTACGCAGACACGTGGAAGGTGTGGAACGGAGGTGCTATACACAGGCTGAGGAGCGAAGGGCGACAACCCCGGGGAGAGAGGGACCCCACCTCAAGACATTGCTGACAATCTGCAAAGTGGTCGCACCTCCCTGAGTAAACTGCAGACAGAGGGCACCACAGGAAATGGATTATATCGGCCACTCGGGTCAAAGTGTGGCCAGTGGACCAGGTTTACAGATCACGAGACCTCATAGTGGACTCAACTAGACTCAAGAGGGGTGCTGGTAAGCCGGGGACCCAAGATCATCCGGCTGAGACGGTAAACCAGTGACACAGATCAACTGGGTGCAGAAGAAGTGATACCAAACCATAGCTCACTGGTCTGCTCTGAGCTGGTGAGCTGCACCATGTCTAAAGCACATAAATTGAGCAAGCAACAATCTAAATCACATTTTGAACCCACTATACCGACCAAATAATCTGGAATCGAGGAGAATCCTCGGGAGGCAACCTCACAAGCTGCAATGTTAGACGCAAGCAAGGTGCTCTGTGACATTAAAGTGATGCTTAGACAGGTACAAACCAGTATTCAATCATTAGATGGAAAAATGGACACCGTGACATGCAAGGTAGACCACATACAGGTCTGCCTGGATAAGCATGGTGAACGGTTGGACGAGGCCGAAGACAGAATATCTACTGTCGAAGACGGGACCAATACCGCAGTGAGAGATTTGGCAGAGCTCAGACGGACTGTGAAAGAGTTGACTGAGAAACAAGACGACCTCGAATGGTAGGAAACCAGTACCAGGGGCACCTGCCCGCCGCTGATAGATCGACTACAAAACTATCATGACAGAGACGTGGCACTACGTAGGGCTATGGAAAAGGGCACCTTCAGATACCACGATGCACAGATCTGTCTTTTTCCCGGACTTCTCGGATAAGGTACAATCGTCCAGGAAGACATTTATCGATGTGGAAAAAAGACTCAGGGAGAGAGGCATTAAATATGCAATTTGGTTCCCTTTAAACTTAGGATTGAACATGGCGGAAGGGCGCAGTTTTTCCACACTCTGTAGGAAGTGGCTTCCTTCCTTGAGACCCTCCCGAGGTCCCCATGCGACAGAGGCAATAATGACTGACTGGAGGTCTACCTGAGGAGTTTGTGTGGTGCATTCTCAGGGCAAGGCATACAGTGAACATTGTGACCTCATAGCAGCTGAGACGTTATCCATGGACTGGGGTACCGGGATGACCGGGTCCTGGTGATCCCCCCAAGCGTGAGCATATGTGTGTGATATCAGGGTGGTGAGGGAGGGGGGAACTGGCAGGTTGGGGTTGCTGGTGAGGGATACGGGGGTCACAGTTGGGGTTTTAAGGTGGGTTACACAGTGGAGTCTTGAGCCATGTCACCTTTTTAAACGTCAAACTGTTAAACTATCATTACCCAGATGGCTGGGCTCCAATTTAAGAGGGGGGTATAAGCGGGTTAAGGAGACCGGAGCGGGTAGGGGCAGGTTTGTTGTAAAGGTTACTGGTTCAGTCGTGTACAAAAATTGGAGTCCATGCGGGTTCGTTGGATTACAAAGTATCACATTGGTGTACACATTGCTCAAATGTGTAATACTTGGTTGAAATGTGACATGGGCATGCAGTGAACGGATGCACAAGATGCCACACCGCACCAGCTAACTTCCTGCATCTGGCGTGGGAATGTTCGGGGATCGCTCATTTCTGGGGACCGGTATTTGAGACACTTAGCATGACCCAGAACCCATTGATGGCACTTTTGGGTTACATTAAACCAATTTCAAGCTGTATGAGGAAACTGGTTGGGCTGCTTCTACTCCTGGCCAAAAGACGGGTAGCAATGGTGTTGGGTGGATTACAGTATCAAAAGTTAAACCAATGGAAGCTGACATCCTGTATTGTAATGATATGGAAACGGAATACAGTAAACTATCATATCATCAGGTTAACTCCAGAGATATATGGGGTCCATACGTACATTACCTGATGACACAGGCACAGCAGTCAGAGGGGAACCAATCACAATCCACCAGCAACCCTGGAAACATGGGCACGGTGAGAGTTGATGCTGTATGACATTCCCATAGACAAATTGGAATTTCAGTAATGACATGTAATTGAGACGTTGTACTGAATGTAACTAAGAATGGTGAGTTAGAAGGTCCACAAATGTGATGCTTAAACAGATTGTACCTAGATCAATGCACTTCGATTTAATGTAACGTACCTGAACCAATGTATATGGGTTGTATGTTGAAGTTGGCACATTGGTGCAAGTTGTGTTTTCCTTTTTAAAGATGGAAGGAATTGTGATCAGAGGGTGCTTTAGGCTTTGTTTGCTGTTAGAAAGACTCCCCAGGCTTCTACAGGATTCTCCCAGTTCGAACTACTTTACAGACGGGAGCCCCAAGATATCCTGAACAAGATGCGCGAGAACTGGGAAGAGAGAGAGGATGCCCCAATCCCACTCTCCCAAACCGCCCACCGTCTTAAAGAGCATATGACTGTGGTAGGATCTTTCTTCCAAACCCATATGGCCAAGGCACAAGAATAGCGGAAAACCTCATGCAACCAAAAGGTCATCTTAAGATCATTCTCAGTTGGATAAAAGTTGTTAGTGCTGCTGCCTACCGCTGAGTAAAAGTTAATATCTAAATGGCATGGACCTTATGGACTAGAACAAACAGGACCTCTAACTATAGAATCTCCCAAACCTGATCACCGATTGAAAACCCAAGTATATCATGTGAACCTTTTAAAAGAGTGGAAAGAAAACCATACAGAGTCTACTACCAACCTTCTGTCTTGTTTATTACCCGATGATTCTCATAGAAAAGAAAGTATACCTCCTGAACTTAGTAACAACCAGAAACAAGATCTATATGACCTACTCCTTCAATTTACTGACGTGTTCAAAGAGCAGCCAGGAAGAGTGAAAGGATTTTACCATCACATCCGCACACCTGAGGGCAAAGTGGTACACCTCAAGCCTTATAGACTATCGGAGGCGAGGAAAACAACCATCATCCAGGAAGTCAGGCAGATGCTCGAAGCTTATATCATGGAACCATCTAATGGTCTCTGGTCTTCTCCCATCGTATTAGTAGCCAAACCCAATGGGAGCTAGAGATTTTGTATTGACTTTAGAGAAGTCAAAGCAATATCGGCCTTTGATGCCTACCTAATGCTCTGTATTGACGATCTCATTGATTGACTTGGCAACGCTGTCTATCTTTCCACCATAGACCTTACCAAAGGCTGTTGGCAGGTTCCATTGTATGGTTCTGATAAAGAAAAAACTGCCTTTGCCACAACCCTATGCTTGTTCCAATTTAAAGTCCTCCGAATTTGGACTACATGGGGCCCCTGCAACATTTGAACGGTTGATGGATAAGATCTTACAACCTCACTCTAACTTCTGCGGGGCATATATAGACGGTATTGTGATCCACACTAAGACCTTGGAAGATCATCTCTATCACCTTTAAACAGTCATGAGAGTATTAAGAACCACAGGGTTAACAGCTAATACTAAGAAGTACAAATTGGCTAAATCTGCAGTAAAGTACTTAGGCTGTTTCATAGGAAGTGGTACAGTACAGCCACAACAAGAGAAGGTCAAAGCAGTCCTAGATGCCCCTAATCCCAGAACAAAAAAATATCTTAGCTCTGTTTTAGGAATAATCGTCTATTACCGTCAGTTCATCCCTAATTTTTCAAGCAAATCCGCTAGACTCCCTGACAAATTGAAGGATGCAGAACCCCAGAAGATCAGATGGAATGAAGAAGATCAAAAGTGTTACATCACCTTAAAAGAAACTCTTTGTCAGAGCCCCATCCTAAAAGTGGCTGATTTTTCAAAAGAGTTCATCCTCCTGACAGATGCCTCTCCAGCAGGACTGGGAGCTGTCCTTTTGCAAGACTGTGATGGGCTGGAACACCTAATAATTCTGTTGTCGAGCTAGAAGCTAGATCAAATGGGCCATTATCCACCTAAGGTACTAGCTATTGGGGAAGATGTTCAGACTAGTTACATATCATTCACCTCTGGTATGGATTAGCCAATGTAAAGAGTTGAATCTGTGAGTTATGCAGTGGTTTTTGGATCTGCAATGGATCGGCAACCATATTGTTTCACTGTGTAACACTGAAAGGATCAAGGGAATGTCAACTTCCTTTCTCGGTACCCTTGTGAAACATCCAGATCCAACCAGCATAGGGCAAGGGTATGTGAGGAATCGGATGGCATCCTTACTTCTTTCCTCAATATATCCTCCTCTCAGGTGGCCAGTGTGAGAAACCTGAAGGTGTCTCCATGACTAGTCCCCAGGGATCTGTCATCCAGGTGGTCAGGACACAGTCATCGCAATTGGATCCAGTTCCTGCGGGTGGACCAGTGAGGGAGGATCACCTAGATGGAGCGGTCCTCAGGGAGTGGAAGTGGGACACTGATGGGTGAGACGTGGTATCCCCCTTCTTATAACACCTTTTCCCCATCCTACCATGTAGGATACTCTAACACTCTACCCCCGCCCCTTTTCCGACATGAACACTTTCACAAACCACGGAAAAAACGACGGACAAAAACCAGACCTGTCTACCTGACATGTCCCACCACAAGGGTCAGGCAAAGTCAGGCAATTGACCAGAATCACACACACCTGACGGCCCTTTCCCTTCCCCAAAGGGATAAAAGGTGGAGCACGAGAGCACAATAGGAGCAAGGCAGACCGCACGACGAGAGAGCTAACTCAGCACGGCAGTTCAAGAGGAGGAGAAAGACGGCACGAACCAAGAGGGTGACAAGGAGAGAAGCGACCTTGCTCTTTCCGAGCCAGGCCCGTGAAACCTCCACAGAAGGAATCATAAGACTGCAAGCAAATTCCAGCGTGTGTTTCAGCAGGTGTCAATGGTACACAAGACCCTCCTCCGCTGATAACCAAGCCGAGGGGATACGCTTGTCACCGTGGTACCTGCCTTGACTCCAGACACAAGAAATGCCTAGCGGTACTTCACAGCTGGTCAGTCGAGGGGCGAGCTTATGTCATGATGCCTACCCCCGGGCATCAGGACCAAGCCCATCAGCTCCGGAAGCAGGCATCCAGATACCTTTTAAAACCCCAACAGCCCCGGCTGGGGGCTGTTTGGGTTCAGTCCTGGCACCTTAGGCGCCAGGCTCATCATGGAATTCAGTCCTGGCGCCATAGGCGCCAGGCTCATAGACTTTACTTACCTGATGCAGACCATGCTGCTAGTGAGTCCAAGCCAATGTGAGGCCTGGATGGGACTATTTTTCTGCAGGGACTATTTTTTACTCAGGTGTGGTTCTAGGGAACTTCTTACCTGGAACTACTTTGGAGGCTATTTAAACCACGCCCGAACAACAGCACACGCTTCGCGTTATTCTGCATCCAGCAGCGTAACGCTCACCGTGCCTGCAGTCTGCATCCAGTCTTCTACCATGCCTGCCTCGGACCTGGAGCTCCTAAAACCAAGAGGAAAGGAAAGGACAAGATTAGAAAATGAACTATTTCGAATTCCTCACCTGATTTCGGATCCATCTCACCTCCGGACCTGGAAGGAACATCATTTCTGTATGCGTCGCATCTCCAGCTACAGCGCCGCGCCATACTCACAAGCCCTTGCAGCATCTTTCGATTCGGCGCTGCCTCCATCATTTCTTCGCCGAACTCCGGCACCTGAGGGACAAAAGAAAACAACAAGGTGAGCCGAGAAAACTAACAAATAAAACACTTATCATCATAGACTTACCTGATTACCATCGGAGGCATTATTCTATAACTCTCCACATCTTAATGTGCTGCACCTGCAAAGGGAGAGAAAACAACACGTTAAACACCGGCAACATTTACCGGATGGCGTCGGGTAATACAGACTCTTACCTGAGCACCACCAACTGCCACGAGGGGTATCTTCTCACGATCTTAGTTGCAAGACAAGGAAGGAAGGGGGGACAAGAGTGAATCATCGGACATATTGAACTCTATGAACTTGATACTTACCGAACCTTGCCAGGAACCTCAGAGTCAATACTCTCCGGAACTCTCCCACGCCTTCAAACCAGTGAAGTAACTGGCATCAACGCGCCCCTGCAATCCACGCAGGATGGAGAGCTCATCGTTTAAAAACATAAGGTGAGGTTCCTAAAAAGGGGATATCGGAGGTGACAAGAAGGGAGAACGAGAACAGTGGGAGGGGGCTATCACTCATATCCACGGGTGGCTAAATCCCTTTCTCCACTTGCTGGAGAATACTTCTACAGATCAAGAAGACGAGATTAGGCGGGCCAGTCCAGACAGTCATCTCGGCACTACGCATCACGTTGGTGGAGACCGCAGCTGTCCGGTTCTGATCGACGCCCCTGTGGGAACCAGGTGAGCGTAACAGCTTATAAGAAATCGAACTGTCTTGAATGAAAGTAGCAAGCATGATGATAACAGTAAGTACAGAGAACTGTTGATACGCAAGGAGAAAGCCAGATATAGAAGAGTCAAGTAACACGTGGGTGCTTACTCAGGAAACTCTGGGTGATTACCCTGTTGTTAAAACTACCCTTACCAGAAGGCCTTTGGAGAAAGGCAAGAAGGGGGCAAAGTGGTCATACAGGTGTCTAGTAAAATCCTCTGTATCGTCAAAAGCCTTTGACCGACGGATGATTGTGAAGCTAGGGGAAGCAAATCCCACATCATAAAGTTGGCAAGAGTGAACCCGATGGAGGCATGCTGATAAAGAAGGGCCAAAGCCAAAAGTTCCAATTAACAGTGTGTTGACAAGAGTGAACCCGGCAGAGGGATATCTACAGTGAACTGTTTAAAAAGACATCAAGTTTTGTGAATGTCACAGATTCAATTGTGTTGAAAGCCGTAGTGGGGAGACCACTGGGGGCGCAGATGGCAAGGGTTGCCTGAAGCGAAGCTCCATAACCCACGGGCCATAAAGAGAGGAGAAAGAGCAGTAACCGCCGCCAAATCGATACCACAACTGAAATAGAGGTGTCGGAAGAGCCCGGGAAGGAGACGTGCACCTTGGAGCTGGGGGAGACCCGGCCCGAGGCCCAGTAATACAGGTGCGAAGAGAGGCCGGGCCCGCAGACTGACTAAGCTCAACGGTCCCGCTGACGAAGCCCAACTGTCCCGCTCCAGAGGGGTGCGAAGAAGAGGAGCGTGGAGGAGCCACAGCCTCAGAGGTTGCTGCAAAGGGCCCCATCACTCACAGCAGGTGTGGAAAGAAACATTGGAGGACTCTGGTGCACCCCGGGTCCCAATCCGACACGTGTGCCAGACAATAAGGGAGGAGAGTTCGGGAGGCCAGTGCCGGCAACCTTCCGATGAAGAGCCAGGATCAGTGCGGAGATAGCAGAAACAAAAGGTGAGGCAATCCGCCGCCTGGGCCTGTCACAATATGGCCAGCAGAAGAGGGGGAGGTGCCACCCTCCACGCAGGGGCCACTCAATTTAACAGCAAGGGGGCAATGGGCTTGGGGGCCAACGTGAAAGGCGCCGATCAAGTCCCCCCAGAGAGGGACATTTTGCAGTGCCTCCGACACCCAGCGGCCCCAGGGAGAGAAGACTAGGCCCCCCCACAATGAGCGAAAGCGATCCGGCACCAGCACAAGCCCAGGGAGCCAGGACTGGCCATGCCATAGCCTGAGCTAGTTAGAGCGGCAGAGGTTACACCACAGGCCCCGTAAGCCTACAAAAAGGATGTCAGCACCTACCACAAGTCTGGGGAGGATGAGCAGAGGACCCTGGTGTGCAGGACATTGGGCAACCAGCAAGGAGGAGCGGTCAGGAAACCAGTGCTCCCTAAGCAATTGACAAGGATCCGTGATCTAGGCGGTGAACACGTCACAGAGAGGTGAGGAAATCCAACACCGCCCGGGCCAGCCTGGACTCGGACAGCGGAGGAGGAGGTGCTGCCCCCCACTCAGGGGCCAATCATAACAGTAGCGAGGGCTCAAAGGGCTGCTGGGGCAACGGGCTAGGCTTCAGGAAGGGATCTGGCGGAGAGGAGGAGCATACAGCACCAAGCACCACAAGAAGCCCCAGGGAGAGGGGACTTGCCCCCCCGCCAGAGAGGGCAAAAGAGAACAGTCACCAGCAAACGCCTGGAAGGACAGGCCCGGCATTACCATAGATTGCATGGGGCAGAGCGGCAAAGGTGCCAACATAGGCTCCCACGAAAAGGAGGGCCTACCGACAAGTAGGTCTAGCAGCCCTGCAAAAATTCAGAAGTATAGAGCCCTTGCAACCTCCAGATGCCCAGAAACTGGCGATTGAAATGGACGACGCCACGATCAAAGAGGATTTTACGGGTGTTATGGCAGAGATAAGAGCCCTACGCACAGACATTCAAACATCCATCTCAGAACTGCGAGGGAAGATGGAGTGTATAGAAGGGAAGGTGGGGAACCTTGAGCACAACCATCTCAATGTCGACCTGGTGGAAATGAAACTGAACGCCAGAATGACAGACATAGAGCTGAGAGGAGAAGAGTTTGCCCTGAAACTAGACAATCTGGAGAATAGAGAGCGGAGAACGAACATACGCATAGTCGGACTGGCGGAAACAGAGGGGGAAACTCTAAAGTCGAGAAGAAAGTGTAGCACATTGAGAACCTCCTCTATCAGGCAGAAGGAGGGAAAACAGTGCAGATCGAAACAGCTCACAGAGGAGGCAGAGCATTTAATGGCGGTCCCCGCTCCGTGGTGGTGAAATTCCTCCAATCAAAAGAGGAAACGAAAATTCTTCAGAGCGAAACAGGTACAGGAAATAGACTACCAAGAGTCCAAGGACAGACTGTTCCAGGATTTGTCAAGCTTCACCCTGGGGCAAACCAGGGAATGCAGACCACTCACGACTTGGCTCACGGACAAGGGTATCTGATATAGGTGGGCGTAGCTTTTCACGCTGATATTCGAGGTTAAAGGGGAGGGATATAGAGTCACCACAGCGGCGGAAGCAAAACAAGTGCTGCAGCATCTAACTGAGAACTCAGAAGCAAGAACACTGTCTGGCCCTCATGGCGCCCATCCCCCCAGGACAATGCTACCTGAGGCAAGCCCCCAGAGGCACAAAAGAAGTAAAATAGGAAGGAAATACGTTAAGTTGAGCAGTCCTTACCCGTCAGAACCGTCCTGAGCATAAAAGTGAGAGCGAGATATGCAGTAAGAATGATTGGGGAGTTAAAGGGGAGAGGCGGATGGAATGATGCATGTCCCCAAGCGGGTAGGAGTTTTTGACCTAGTGGCCCTAAGCTTAAAGTAGGCGCCTCCGGAGGCCTCCAGGAGGTACACGGATGAAGGGAGACTCCGCGTAGTCCTTCTGTCTCAAGGTCCTTTCAAGTGGATTGGGACCCCACTTGAACCCCCACCCCAAAAAAGACGGGACAGTTAAGTGTGGGAACCACACCTGCATTCGCTGTCTTAAAAAAGGCGAACATCGGCCCTGGATTCGATAAGAACGTGCTCCTGAATTCTGCGGCGAAAATCGAAAGTGAAAAAAACGTGCGCTCTGGGGAGCTGTGCACGGGCAAGGAGAGGCCCGCTCCTCCCAAGGCCAGGAGAAGATATGAGGAACGTGGAAACTATCTGTGAGAGTCCCCAGACACTCAGAGTGAACGCCTAACAATGCCTGCTGAACGGCGGACCCGGGGGTTGTGTGAAACAACTCGAGCAGACTATTGTTATCCACAGAGACTGGCGTGCTGCGCCGCTGGCCCTGCGGTGGTGGGCTTTTGAAGGTGGAGGAGTTCTTCGCAGGACGGCGGAGCGGTAGAGAGTCAACCCCCAAGTAAGAGCGAAGGAGTTGCCCATCTGGGGTAAGCGGGACCGGGGGATAATACATGACCCCCAACGAGGAAAATCCCAGGAGGGCCAGAAGCCTGCACCCCGCAGAGCGGACCACACAGACCCGCTCGGATTGCCCAAAGTGGGTTCTCCCAAGATGTATTACCCTGCCCCATTGCGTGACTCCTGCATCATCCTGTACGAGGACACTTGCTACGTCAGGAGGCGGCAACCCCGGCCACATAACGTGGAGAGAAGGAGCTCAATGGGATGCCCATTCCCCACCCATGTGGAGGGATTCTTGGACCACAGAGGCAGTGAGGGTGCTGACTGAAGACCACCCCGGTCTATGTTAGTGTGTGGACAACAGTGGAACCGGGCGACGCAGAAGTGTATAGCAGAAGGGGAGCCCACACAGCGGATGTTGATGGTGGGCTGAAACCGGTGGATCAGATACAGCAGTGCTGAAACAGTAGAACGCGCCGCCAGTGAGGGCATTTGTACCCCGTGGTGCTTATGATCCCATCTTACACGCACAGTGCTCCCACAAAATAAAGTGACTACAGCCTCCCCTCCAGGACCTGCAGACAGCTGCAAGACTGTGAAGTGGACCGGAGCAGAAGAACAAACATATTTTGGAGGCCGCCCACAGGATTTTCTCCATCAGCCACAGTTTCTCAACAGCGGCCAAAGATGGAGCCCGCCACCTACCTGCGTAGAGCTCCAAGCCCCAGCAGACTCTAGAGACAGACCAAGCAGAGGGAGGGGTGACCCCCGGATTCGGGGTATCTGTCCTCCTCCCGGGCTTGAGGAGACACCAACAACCTTTACCAGAGGCATGGGGACAGAGGGCAGTGCACCCGCCCTGGAAGGCCCTGAGGTGTAGAGGGACAGTGTGAGGCAGAGGTTGGACACCAAGAAAGAGAAAAGGTAACAAAACGATTGAGGGGACAATCAATGACCCTCTGTGGTGTAACAGGAGTGGCGTAAAGAGCGTGCTCTACCACCTAATTATTTGCTGGCTTTGGCAAGCTCATCAACTAATGAAGGCCTATAATGCCCAGGCGCAAGAAACCTACCACCTAGCCTCACACAGACATCATCAAGGGCCGGGACGGTCCAAGGGACTGGGGGCACCCGAGGGGCCGCGTGCCACCCAGTGACAGCAGTGGGGGCCTCATGGGCCATGGCTCTGATCATAGTTATGTTATGTTATTTTACTTGGCATTTATATAGTGCTCTATATATCATTGGTATGATCTCAAAGCGCTGGTAGGTTGAACGCCCCCGGGAACCGTAGTTCTAGTCAGAAGAGAGAGATAAGGGTGTGTGGGTTCACCAGATATGTGTGCAGCTGATGTAATTGCCGGATGGTAGCTGCATCCTAGCGTTAGGTGTGGTGCTGAAGATATCAGTTGGATGTGTGCAGTCTGGTGGGTGGACACCCAGACTGGGTTCTGGCTGCATTAGGCCTGAAGGATGCATATGTGAGCAACTAGGCCGGAATGTGCTCGGCTACCTGCGTTTTATTAGGGTGATGAGGTGTTCATGGGGTCCTATTCGTATGTGAACAGCTAGGCTGAATTAATCTGGGGTATAGCTGTGTTCTAATTGTATGATGGTGTATAGTAGAGAGTAAGGGTAGTGATGTGATATGATGCTTATTTTAAAACGCCTGAGACCAGGCACGTGAACCGGATGGCAGGGAACACAGTCACACACGGGCACATAGAGACAGGGGCGGGGTTTACGGCGACAGGATATATAGCCTGGGACATGCTAACATTCGCACTTCCATCAAGAACCGACTCAGGTTATGATGGGCCTTTCTATCTAGAAGCGACTAAGGCTAATGTTTGCGATTTCATATAGGTGTTGCACATGCTGATATTCACAATTCCATCCAATTGTGGGACATGCCGACATTCACAGTTCCATTTTCAGTATTGATCTTTACGACCTAATATATAATGAATGTTCATGATTTCATCTCGAAGTGTGGCACATGCTACCATTCACAATTCCATCTAATTGTGGCACATGCTACCATTCACAATTCAATCTAAGTGTGGCACATGCTACCATTCACAATTCAATCTAAGTGTGTGACATGCTAACATTCACATTTATATCAAGATGCGACTTGGGCTAATGCTCATGCTTTCATCTAAGTGTGGGACATGTTAACATTCACAAATTCGATCTAGGTGTGAGGCATGCTAACAATCATATTTCTATCTAGATGCGACCCAAGATAATGTTTGCAAAATTTGTCTAAGTGTGACATGCTACCATTCACAATTCCATCTAGTTGTGGGATGTGCTAACATGCACAATTCTATTTAGATGGGACGCAGGTTAATGGTCATGATTCCATCTAAGTGTGGGACATGATAGTATTCACAATTCAATTAAGGTGTGAGACATGCTAACAATACATTTCTGTCTAGATGCGACCCAAGGCAATGTCAACGAATTCATCTAAGTAAACTTTCTATTAATCTTTGAACGCACTATATGACAGTCTTAAGGGGTAGAGTACAACTCTGTAAACTTTCAGCGCACTGTGTAGAAGTTACACAGGTTTAATAGGTAAAGTACAACACAATAATCTTTGAGCGCACTCTCTAGATGTGACATAGGGGGTCATTCCGAGTCGGGCGGAAGGGGATACCGGGCACCGGTAAGGAGACCGGTGCCGGTAATCCCCTACCGCCTGATTCCGAGGTCCCCTAACAGGAACCGTAAGGGACGTTTGGTCGGACCACACGTCCCTTACGGGTCCCGTTAGGGGACCAGGCCGCTAATTACGGGCCTGCCATTAGCAGGCCCGTAAATAGCACCTTCCCCATTCCCATTGAGCCCTATGGGGGCTCAAATGGGAATGGGGAATGGCATGTTCAATGGGGACTTACCGGTCCCGCCAGGGTCGGACTACTCCGGTAAGTCCCCATTGAACTACACCGGTGCCGGACCCGTTATTGGTGGCAGTTATGGCGCAAATAGCGCCATGACTACCACCAATCTCGGAATGAGGCCCATAGTCATAAGGGTCAGAGACAACTCATTACATTTTCAGCGTTCTGTCTAGTAGTTACACAGCCTTAGAGGTAAAGTACAACACTAATCTCAGAGCGGACTATCTAGATGTGACAGTCTTTAGAGGCAGAATATAAATTATTCAGTGTACTGTCTCGAATTGTTAGACTAAGAGGGTGGTATGAATACAAATCGCTTGGTGGACAATATCTAAATGTGACACAGTGTTAAGGGGCAGTTGCTATCATTGACAAATCTGTCGGGTCCTGGGCAGGCTAAATTTCGCAATTCCATCTAATTGTGGTATTTGCTAACATGCACAATTCTATCTAGAAACGACGCAGACTCAGGTTCTTGATTACAACGAGGTGTGGTGCATCCTAACATTAACAAATCCGTCTAAGTGTGGCATACGCAAGCAATCACAGTTCAGAGGTAGGTTAATGTAGAGTGGCTGGGCTTTCTGGAGTAGGGTTAATTGCTCTACTCCCCACCCATGCCACACATACTTTTTTGGTGGTTGGTGCTGGTTGATGGCTGGCTACTGGATTCCCCTGCAGACACAATCTAGAGCCACCTCTGTGAGAGCCGCCCTTTGCCTTAGGGCCCTTAGCCGCAGGGGCTGCCAGGCAGAGGGCTGCCCTGGGAAGGTCAGTTATGACTAGGTGGATGTACCAACGGGGTCTTCTTCAAGTTGAGCGTAAGCGGCAGAGTGGAGGCAGAGTGTTGGATTTGGCCACTCGGGGGGGGGGGGTGATGTTACTGGTGTGGAAATGCTAGAATGGCGGTAGATGCAGGCCCTCAGGGGGTGACCTTCTTAGGGTGGGCACGTTGTTAAGGGACTGAATTCACCCACGAAAAGGTCCCTAGTGGCCAGGGAGTTCAGGAGAGTGGGCCTCGATGTGATGTTCCTACAGGAGACCAAATTTGCACAAGGGGAGGAATGGAGGACACTTGGTGTGAGACTGGGACAGGAATACTGGGGCTCGGGTCCTTTGCGGAAGGCGGGGGTGGGTATTCTCATTAGGAAAGGGCTGAAAATGGAGGTGACCAAAGTGTGAGCAGATGTAGAAGGTAGGGCCTTGATGGTTGTGGGTATTGTATGGAACGTGAGTTTTACGCTGGCGATAGTGTACTGCCCCAATACGGGTGAACCGAGATTTCTACTGAGGCCACTCCCAAAAATGATGCTGGAGGCTTCCGGGCATATAATACTGGGTGGTGACTTCAATTTATAGGCTGATTTCAAGTTGGACAGGCAGGGGGGAGTTCCCGGAGCACACGACCTGCGGGGTAAGGGGTGTGCCGGGGTCATGGAGATGCTGGGAGTTTATGGGCTCATGGAAGCATGGCAGAGCTTTCACCCAAATGAGAAAGAGTACTCCTTTTATTCAGCACCCCATGGTACTTTCATGAGAATCAACTATATGTACGCTACGGGTGGCCTGTGGGATGTGGCGCTAGGTTCGGAAATCTCCCCGGTCACATGGTCGATCCATGATATGGTAACGGTTGATTTAGACTGGGCAGGCTTACCGCATAAAGGGTCAAAGTGGAGATGCAATGAGTCACTGTGGAAGGACCCCGCGTTCAGAACGGAGATGACTAAGGAAATGGGAGAATACTTCAAAATGAATAATACAGGGGAGGTCCCAAGGAAGACGGTGTGGGAAGAGGGGAAGGCAACATGGTGGGGGATCCTGATTAGGGAAGGTGCTAGGAAAAAGAGGGAGAGGGCTCTAATAGAGACTAAGCTGAGGGAGGAGATTGCCCACCTTGGCAGGCTGGCAAGGGATGCCGCCGAGGAGAGGAAGACCAGGATCCTCAAGGCCAGAAAGAAAAGGGAAGAGCTTTGACTCCTCGAAGAAGGTCAAATAGTTAGGAAATTACAGTTCCTGAAACAAAAATTTTATGAGAAGGGAGACAAGGCTGATGCACTCCTGGCCGCCAGACTACATGGACAGCGCTCCGAAAGGTGGGTGTTAGCCATAGATGCGGAGGGAAGAGGGTGGGACCCAGGGACGGAGGGGATCCCAGAGGCATTTGCGAAATTTTATGAGGCCCTATATAAATCAGAGGCCGCTCTGGGGAAGGCAGGGATAGGGTCATACTTAGATGAGGTTCAGATGCCGAAAATCTCTTG
Source organism: Ambystoma mexicanum (assembly GCF_040938575.1). Lineage (NCBI taxonomy): Eukaryota > Metazoa > Chordata > Amphibia > Caudata > Ambystomatidae > Ambystoma > Ambystoma mexicanum. The sequence continues at coordinate 425,822,860 of NC_090930.1, read as the reverse complement.
GGAAGAGGCGGGCGCATTGGATGCCCCAATTACAGCAGTGGAAATTAAGAGGGCGGTGTTGCGATTACCTCTGGGGAAGGCCCCAGGAGAAGACCGTTACACAGCTGGCTTTTATAAGTAATTTATCTCTTCCCCTCCTCCCCTTCATGGTGGAGCTCTTCAATAATATCCTTGAGACGGGGTATACCCCCGAATCATTCTCACGGGCACTAATCACGGTAATCCATAAAGAAGGTAGGGTCCCCAAAAGGCGTGGGTTTTACCGCCCCATATCACTCTTGAACATTGACGCCAAAATCTATACAAGGGTACTGGCAGCGAGACTTGAGACATATATGCCCCGCCTGATACACTCGGATCAATTTGGATTTATAATGGGACGACAGGGAGTGGATACAATGCGTAAAACTTTGCATTTGATCCACGAGTCACGGAATATGGAGGGCGATCCGGACCTTCTCTCGGTGGATGCCGAGAAAGCGTTTGACAGGGTAGAATGGGGCTTTCTCAAGGAGGTCCTGGGCAAGGTGGGATTGGGATCTAGGTTCATAAGGGGATAATGGCGGTGTACACCTCTCCCAGGGCATCAGTGGCGGTTAATGGAGATTACTCTTGATGGTTCAACTTAAGTAGGGGCACGAGGCAGGGCTGCCCCCTTTCACCGATTTTGTTCGCCCTTTCCCTTCCACCCCTGGCTCAGAGAATTTAGACAAGACCCCCAAGTGGAAGGCCTCACGGTTGGAAGGGTGGAGTACAAGGTGGCTTTATACGTGGATGACCTGTTGCTACACGTAGGGAACCCCCTGGCATCCATACCTAGGGCAATCCAACTGATTGAGTAATATGGTGCACTATCCGGCTTTAAGATCAATAGGGCCAAGTCAATCCTTTTCCCTTTGAAGGAACTTGGGAAGGAAGATTGCAACAGATTGTCCTTGCTGGGACTAATGGTTGGACGGGACACCCTGTGATACCTGGGGATACATCTCACAAGGGAGATGGGTGCCTTATTTGATGCCAACTTCCCCCCTCTTGTTTTCAGCTTCCGGGCAGACCTAGAAAAATGGGAAAAATTGACCTTTTCCTGAACTGGGCGACTGAATGCCCTGAAGATGGTTTGCCTACCTAGATTCTTATACCCATTTCAGATGCTCCCGATCCGCCTCCCAGAATCCTTCTTTCAGGAGGTTAAGGGGGCAATGTTGAAGTTCTTATGGCAGAGGAAGAAAGAGAGAGTAGCACATGAAGTCCTCACGCTGCCCAAAGACAGGGGTGGAGTGGGGCTTCAGAATCTGAAGAAGTATTATGAAGCGGTACAGCTCAGGGTCCTCATTCCCCATCTCAGAGGGCAGAAGGAACTCCAATAGGTTAATCTAGATAATACCAATTTACGCCCTGCCACAGTGTCAGAATGGCTGTGGGTACCGAGAAACAAGCTCCTGTGCAGGTTAAGGAACCACCTGATCCTGGGTACCATATGGGAGGTTTGGCGGGAGCGGGTTGACATGCAAGGAGTTACTTCATGGCCATCCCCCTTGAGTCATATCTGGGCACCCGGGGTCAGGGAGGCAATTCCAAACCCCGAAAGATTCCAAGCTTGGTTTCAGGCAGACCTGGAGAGAGTGGGCCAACTCTGGAAAGCAAGCACCTTCATTGCAATTAAGGGCCTGGAAGCAGCACTGGGCATAGGCCCCCTCTCAGTCTTTTACTTCCTCCAGTTTAAAGGGGTCTTTATGGGGGAGAAATGGAGGGAGAAGATTCAGAGGGACCTCGCCCCCTTTGAGGAGCTCTTGGACAAACAAAGGGAAACAAATGGCTTGATCTCTGCCATGTACAGAGCATTGGTGGATGCAGGGAAGGGGTCAACAGAGAATCTGAGGCTAAGGTGGGAGAAGGACCTGGGAATGGGCATGGACCCTGATCTTTGGGGGAGAATATGTAAGGGGGCCTCGCAGACATCGATTTCTAGTCAGTACAAGCTGCACGCCATACAGCTTCTTCATAGATGGCCATATGACCAGTCAGGCTTTCAAAGATTTTCCAGTCGGCCAGCCGCATGTGTTTGCGTTTGTGTGGTGAGAGGGCCGATTATTAGCACATGTGGTGGGGCTGTCCACGTATTAGGGTGTTTTGGGAGGTGGTCCTGGGGTGGATTAGGGAACTGGATGGGATTCACTGTACTAATGGGCCGTTTTTGATATTATTCGGGATGGAGGAGATCGATGGGGAATTCAGGAGAATGACAGGGGTAGCAGCGCCCCTCTTGCTGGCAGCAAGAGCCTGCCTCATGATGCAATGGAAGGGTGCCAAGATACCAGGGAAGAAAGAGTGGATTAATGTCGCCACAAACATATGTATAATGGAGAGGATAACTGCAAAGCTCCATGGGAAGGCGGCACTGCACAAAATGTTATGGGGTGAAGTTATGGCTAAATATTTGGAAAACAAGTAGAAGGATGCATTGTAAAATGTGAAGGTGGTTGGGCTTCAACAGATGCACCCACATATGTGGAGAGGGCCCACCCACAGCCACTCTAGGGCCCACCTGAGTTTGATAAAATCGCATTCTGGAGTATACCTCTCCAGAGGCAGCAAAGCAATTGACTATCGACAGGAGAAAAACTGCCCACACACCATGACCGGAAGATCTGGCGATGGTAGTGTTTTGTAGAAGAAGACACCGTTCAATGGCGGGAGGGGTGTGGGGGGTATGGGATAATGTAGTACAGAATAAGGATGTGACAACGAAGGGTGGGGGGAGAAAGGGAAGACTGAATTTGTATCACAGTCCTAGTTATGTTCTTGATGTTTTTGATGTAATAAAACTGCAATAAAATCAAAGTTAAAAAAAAAAAGCGGGCACCTCCATAAGAGGTACCATGGTTGGTGTACCCAACCTTTGTTCTTTGATAAAAGTTTGGTTAGTCGTTATAAAGGAGGGTAAAGGGGGGGAACAGATGGAATTGAAACTGAGAGGAGGTGAAGGGCCTGGTGGAAGCCGAAGTGGAAACAGAGTGGGGACGGAACGGGGGTGTAACCAAAAGGGAATAGCCCATGAATGGATGGGGAAATGAGGGAAGTGGAGGGAGCTAGCCTCCTGAGGGTGGGGACGCTAAATATCAAGGGGCTGAACTCCCCTACCAAAAGGTCCTTTGTGGTGTGAGAATTCGGTAGGGCAGCATTAGAGGTTCTCTTCATTCAGGATACCAGACTGAAAGCAGGGGAGAAACGACCACTGAGAGGAAGGGGAGTGGGGCAGACATATTGGGCATCGGCCACGCAGATACTACACCGGCGGCTTCGACTGCTAAACCCGATGGCACATTCCCTGATGGGGGGCAGGCTCTTACTGGTCCAGGGAAGCTGGGAAGGGATGTGGGTAACACTTGCCGGGCTATACACCCCCAATCAGGGCCAGAACACATTCTGTGAGGAGGCATAGTCCATTATAATGACTAGGTGAGGAGGGGTCGTCATACTAGGTGGAGGTTTTAACTCCTGGGTGGACTTACGGATGGACAGACAAGCAACGAGAACTGAACCCAAGAGGCAGTCGCCGGGAGGGGGAGACAAATTCAGGAAAAGCCTAGAAGTCAGGGAACTAGTGGACGTATCGAGGGCCTTGCACCCAGACCAAAAGGGGACCACTGTTTTATCGGGCGCTCATGCGACCTTCACAGAGAAAAGAGGATCCAAAACGGAACCCTCCCGTGCCCTGCACACCTTTGTATTGCGTCAACAAGACGCATAAATATTAATTCAAGGAAACTTCTTGGAAATTCAAATAGAAATGTTCAGTGGTGAGCAGGTTTAACCAATAATTGCAATACAGTCCATTGTTTATATACAAAAATCAAGGTTTATGTTTATTCCAAAACGCAAATAGCAGAGAAGGTTCAGTTCAGTGAGGATGGCTGACGTGTTTCGAGAAGCCAATTCTCTTCTTCATGAGCCAAAAATCGTGAAAAAGAACTAACTGTAGAGGATGTAAATAAGAAATAAAAGAAGATAATCACAATTGTGTAGCTATAAAGCAGGTTCAACAAAACACGTCATGCCCATAATAGCACAATTATATTTCATTGTTATAGTGTATGCCACGACCTATCCAAAGCCACAAAAAAACACAATTGTATTTCATTGTTACAATGTATATCTCATTATATCCAAAGTCACAAGCAACCCAATCTAGAATGGCCTTAGCAGTTAATAACAGGGGAAATATGAACAGTAGAGTTCAGTGGAGGAGCCAGAAACAAAGAGTGTAGGGAAAATCAAAGCTAAACACTCACTCACCATGACCAGGAGGTCCCTTGGTGCTGCTGCATTTAGTTATTTCATTAAGACGGAGAGTTCAATAGAACACGGGTCACTTAGTTAATCTAGCAGAGATTCTCAACTATGCAGGAGACCAGCGCCCTAAAATTGTCAATACAGGTAGTTAAATGTATGTAAGTGAACACGAGGTGGCAACAAAGTGGCCACACACTTAAGGTAAATAAAAAGAAGGCAGGGACTCACCCTGGCGTGATGGATAACAGTCAAGGTGAAATGGAGTCCTGGAACCTGAGTGCAGGATTAGCGTGCAGTCTCAGGTCAAGGCTGGCTGTGACACGGTGATGGAGTCTGTAGGCTGCAGATGGCCCAATAGAAATTTAATCAGTAAATGTGAAAAATAGCTGGGACGAGCGAGGTTTAGAAAAAACAGCTTCTGTATAAACAGTTCATGTAAGGAAAGAGGCTTACTGTAGTGAAAAGGTTGCGCGGGGTACAGTAGCAGAGGTCTGTACCCGGCGTAGCGTTTGTCCGTAGTTCAGATCGCGTATCCAGGCAGAGGGTACTCGTGCGTGGATGGAGACTGTTGCTAAGCGAGGGACGCTCTGTGTAGAGCGGAAGACCCTGCTGTGCAAATTCAGCTGTACGTATGCTGCGGAGTCCATGGAAATAAATGACAGACTACCGCTGCGACTAGTCTTGGATATGTAACTCATGGGAATATGGAAACTATGGCGTCCATGTTGGAACGTATTCTTGCTACTTCGGATAGAGATCACTGAGGTGCACGGAGTTAGTGCTCACAATGGCATAGTGTCAATGGTGCCCTGATGGCCTAGTGGCTAATGCCAGGTCATTAGGTTTGCAGTTGGGTGGCTTTGGATTTACAGAATGTAAAAAAGCAACATGGAGAAAACGTAATTGTTTCAACAGATCTATATACATTGTGAGTGCATGTCTCACAGAGTGATAGGTCATTGTGTGCAGAGACAGACAATCTCTGTCTATATGATTACATGATTGTACAGTGCGTACCAGTTTATACAATTTGTAAACAAGATTGCGGCATTCCTAATAATGGTGTGAGATGAACAGATAGGTTATACAGTGATTACGTCATTTGAGAGAAGTGGGACTAATTACGCATGCCACTTTAGATGAAGCATTTCAGTGAGAATTCATCATTAAGACCCCTAGGGAGTAGTGTGTTCAATGTATGGATCCAGTATTTCTCTCTTCGTGAGAGTATTGTTTGATAATCACCACCTCTATATGGTTTTTTAACCACCTCTAAAACCTGCAATTTGACTTGAGCCACATTGTGGTTGTTCTCCATGAAATGTCTTGAGAGGGGTGACTTCATGTTTTTACACCTGATATTAGATTTGTGCTCTGTGAGCCTATCTTTGACAGGTCTTGTAGTTTGCCCCACATAGAGTTTGCCGCATGGGCATTTAATCACATAAATCACACCAGTGGACATACAAGTAGCATAGTCACGAAGTTTGATTTTTTTGCCCGTATATGGATGGGTGATGCTGTCACCTTTGGTGATGTTGTTGCAATGTGAGCAGCAGAGACAGGGGAATGTTCCCATTCTTTTCGTTTGTAGAGCCATTTGTTTGTCTTTTGATGGTATTTCTGCTCTCACAAGTTTGTCTCTAAGGTTCTTGCCACGTCTAAAGGCCATCATGGGTGCTTTAGGAAATTACTCCTTGAGTGTTTGGTCATTATGAAGTATATTCCAGTGTTTTCTGATGGTTTTCCCTACTTGGAAACTTTGTCCTGAGTATTTGGTAATATGCGAAAGTGGTGTTTCTTTGGTTTTTCTCCTTGGAATGAGGAGGTGTTCCTTGCTGATTAGTTCTGATCTTTCTTTAGCTTCCTCAAGAATTGTATCCAGATATCCTCTTGCTTCAAATTTTTCCAATAATTTAGTGCTCTCTGTATCGAGACCTGCAGGGTCCGAGATTATGCATTTAAGTCTCAGAATTCGACTGAAGGGCAAGACTTTCAACATAGATTTTGGGTGATGACTCGTAAAGTGCAACAAATTATTGGCATCAGTTGGTTTATGGTAGACGGTGGTACTAATCCGGTTATCTTTGATCTCCATATCAACGTCCAAAAAGTGTAGATGTGGTGTTCCTACTTCCATAGTGAATTTAATGTTGTCATGGATGGTGTTCATGTAGCTAAAGAAAGAGTCCAGTTCTTCTCGTGTCCCACACCAAATACCGAAGATATCATCTATGTAGCGTTTCCACATTAGGATCTTGCATGACCATTCAGGGTGATCCAATACATGTTGATGTTCCTATTTGTACATGAATGTATTGGCGTACACCAGAGCCATGGAGGAGCCCATTGATATGCCAGTAGTTTGTAGATAAAATTTGCCCTGAAATCTAAAATAGCTATTGAAGAGGATGAGGTCCAAAAATTTCAAAATCAGATTGGTATTGCCCGTGGTGGTGGAAGTATTGGAGATTAACCATTGTACTGCTCTTATTCCTTCTTCGTGGGGGATGGACGTGTATAAACTACACACATCCATACTGAAGATTATGAACTCGGGACTCAATGCTGAGATGTCTTGAATGCCGTTTAGAAAATCTGTCGTAATTCTAAGATATGTGGGAGTCTCTTGGACCAGTTGTTGGAGTGATCTGTCCACGTAGATAGCCAGAGGATCGAAGATGCTGTCTGATCCAGCTACTATAGGTCTTAGCGGAGGATTGATTGGATTCTTGTGAATCTTGGGAAGAACGTAAAATACTGGTGTGTTGGGATGCTGATTTATCAAGAATTTACCTGTTTTAACGTTGATCCAGTTGTGATCTAACGCCTCTTCTTAATGAGTAGCTTAATCTTGTGTATGGGATCTGCATCTAACCTAGTATAGGTGTTGTCGTCATTGAGGAGAGTCAGACATTTGGTTGATAGTCCTTTGTATCCATGATTACGATTGCTCCCCCTTTGTCAGCAGGCTTGATAGTAACTTCCTCGTCCTTGGCTAATGCTTCAATGTGCTCAAGTTGGCATTTTTTGATATTGAATGGAGTAGTCTTCTGGTAATGGATTCTCTCTAAGTCATTAATTACCATTTTCTCAAACAGATTGAGCATTGAGTTTTGTGTATAGGGATCAAAATTGCTCTTAGGATGAAATTCAAGAGTGCCAGTTTCCACGATGGGTTGTTCCACATCCATGTCTGTGTTGAAAAAGAGTTTAAGTCTCAGTTTCCTCAATAATCTATGAAAACACACCTTTTCCTCAAAGAGTGTAGTGTTGCTCGTTGGTACAAATGATAATCCACGGTTTAACATATCTAATTGGCCACTAGTCAGGTTTTTACTGGATATATTGACCACAGAGCGTCCCTCGCTTAGCAACAGTCTCCATCCACGCACGAGTACCCTCTGCCTGGATACGCAATCTGAACTGCGGACCAACGCTATGCTGGGTACAGCCTCCGCTACTGTACACCGCGCAATCTTTTCGCTACAGTAAGCCTCTTTCCTTACATGAACTGTTTATACAGAAGCTGTTTTTTCTAAACCTCGCTCGTCCCAGCTATTTTTCACATTTACTGATTACATTTCTATTGGCCATCCGCAGCCTACAGACTCCATCACTGTGTCACAGCCAGCCTTGACCTGAGACTGCACGCTAATCCTGCACTTTGGCTCCAGGACTCCATTACACCTTGACTGTTATCCATCAAGCCACGGTGAGCCCCTGCCTTCTTATTATTTACCTTAAGTGAGTGGCCATTTTGTTGCCACCTCGTGTTCACTTACATACATTTAACTACCTGTATTCACAATTGTAGGGCGCTGGACTCCTGCATAGTTGAATCTCTGCTAGATTAACTAAGTGACCCGTGTTGTATTGAACTGTCCGTCTTAATGAAATAACTAAACGCAGCAGCACCAAGGGACCTCCTGGTCATGGTGAGTGAGTGTTTAGCTTTGATTTTCCCTACACACTTTGTTTCTGTCTCCTCCACTGAACTCTACCGTTCATATTTCCCCTGTTATTGACTGCTAAGGCCATTCTAGATTGGGTTGCTTGTGGCTTTGGATATAATGAGATATACATTGTAACAATGAAATACAATTGTGTTTTTTTGTGGCTTTGGATAGGTCGTGACATACACTATAACAATGAAATATAATTGTGCTATTATGGGCATGACGTGTTTTGTTGAACCTGCTTTATAGCTACACAATTGTGATTATCTTCTTTTATTTCTTATTTACATCCTCTACAGTTAGTTCTTTTTCACGATTTTTGGCTCATGAAGAAGAGAATTTGCTTCTCGAAACGCATCAGCTATCCTCACTGAACTGAACCTTCTCTGCTATTTGCGTTTTGGAATAAACAAACCTTGATTTCTGTATATAAACAATGGACTGTATTGCAATTATTGGTTAAACCTGCTCAATAACTGAACATTTCTATTCGAATTTCCAAGAGGTTTCCTTGAATTGATATTTATGCATCTTGTTGACGCAATACAAAGGTGTGCAGGGGATGGGAGGGTTCCGTTTTGGATCCTCTTTTCTCTGTGTTCGTATATTTAGGTGGCCCTGTGCCAGGGCTGCTTTTCCTCCCCCGCACCCATAAGTTCCAATCTTGTTTCCCTAAAATTTGAAATGACTATGTCACAATTTTGAGAGTGTGCACTTTCTATTCCTCCTTGGCTCATGCGACCTTCACCAGGATAGATAACCTGCTAGTAGACGGGAAGCACAAGTCTCGATTAATAAGTAGCACAATCCGACCGGTGTGCTGGTCGGACCATGATATGGTTACCTGGACATAGGGGGCATGAACAGAGGGGACTCAAAGTGGCGCTGCAATGAATACCTGTGGCGAGACAAGCTTTTTTCCCAGCAGCTGACTACAGCGCTAGAGGAATACTTCCAGTTAAACGATAACGGAGAAGTAGGGGAGACCACACTTTGGGACGCAGGGAAGTCTACTTGGAGGGGAATCCTAATCAGGGAGGGAGATAGGAAGAAATGGGGATGGGGTTGCAGGAGGAGAAGCTCTGCAGCGATATCAGGGAGCTAGAGGGCAGACTACATCTCTGGGGAAATTACCAAGAAAGGGAACTAGAGTCACTCAAGCAAAAAATGGCAGAACTGAGATTGCTGTGAGTAGGGCACACGGTTTGGAAACTAAAATTCTTCAAGCAAAAACTCTATGAAAAGGGAGATAAGGCAGACAGGGTCCTGGCGGCCAGGCTGAGGGTGCAGAGGGCGGACAGATGGGTGTACTATATTAGAGGGGAAGGAAGGACACTGGGCCACGTCTCCGAGAGAGGTGGCAAACCACTTTACCAAGTACTATGAGGATCTCTATAAAAGTGAGGAAGTGGTGGACAGAACGGGATGGAGCAATACATAAGCAGGTAACACAGCTGACCCCTTAGGAAAGGGCTTTTCTAGAGATCACCTTCACTCCCGAAGAAATAAGGGCAGCCATAAACAGACTACCAGCGGGAGGGGTCCCAGGAAAAGATGGCTAAATGATGGGATTCTACAAAAAATGTGCAGGAACCCTAACCCCCCATCTGGCCAAACTTTTTAATCACATATGAGAAACCGGGCAAGACCCCCTCTCCTTTGAAAGAGCACTCATCGTAGTCATCCTCAAAAGTGGCAAGGACCCTAATAATTGCAAATCATATCGCCCTATCTCCCTCTTAAATACAGACGTATGGAGGGAATCCTACCTCGCTTAATTCACCCAGATCAGGTGGGCTTCGTTACGGGGAGAAAGGGAGCTGACGCCATGCATAAAACCATGAACATTATGGAGCACTCTAGGGCAGAAGGGGGAAATCATGGCCTGCTCAGTTTGGACTCAGAGAAAGCTTTTGATCGGGTGGAATGGGAGTTTCTCGTGACCGCATTGGAGAGCTACGGGTTCGGGGAGCACTTCTTGATAGGGATCCGAGCGATATATAAAACCCGACAGCAAGGGTAGTAGTCAATGGGAAAACCTCAAGGGAATTCTGCGTGAGGAGAGGAACCATACAGCGATGCCCGCTCTCACCCCTTCTATATGCCCTCTCCATAGAACCGCTGGTGAACATGATTAGGAAATAACCTTCCATAGAGGGAATTAGGGTGGAGAAGCGAGAATATAAGCTTGGAATGTATGCTGATAACATGCTTCTCTACATGGCCAACCCTACCATCTCCATACCGAAAGCTCTCCAAACCATAAGCGAGTATGGGCGATGGGCAGGTTGGAAGGTCAATGCAGAGAAATCCACTTTGTTCCCATATAACTGCCCGATGGAGACCCTGGGGAATGACTTACTCAACCTGGGAATCCCAATCGCACCAACAACGCTTGAATACCTGGGAATAATCATTACGAGGGACACCAAGGACCTTTGCGCTGCAAATTTCCCCCCACTCCTATTTGAGCTATCTGCTGAACTAGATAGGTGTGCAAAGATGACAATCTCTTGGTTGGGCCGACTCAATGCTGTCAAAATGGCAATCCTCCACAGAACCCTCTACTTATACCAGATGTTGCCAATAGCCTTGTCAGGAGACCACTTTACGGAACTATGGGGTAAAATCAATAGATTCCTATGGCAAGGGAAAAAGCATAGAATAGCATACAACACCTTGATACAGGACAAGGAAGAGGGGGGAGTTGGCCTTTCAGATTTCTATGCATACTATCGGGCAGCATAGTTTCGAGCATTGGTTCTGCATCTCAGAGGGGACAAGGACAGGCAGTGGTGGAAATGTAGAATTACCTATTGAGACCAGTGTCACTAGGGAAATGGCTTTGGGTGCTGAAGTCGGCATTCCCATACAAAGCTCTAAGCCATAGAATACTGCGCCCACTCCTAAAGTTGTGGTGTAACAAACACGAAATTAAGGGACTCACAACATGGCCCTCCCTTATGAGCCACCTCTGGGCCCCCCAATTATAAATGATATACAAGACCTGCAGCGTTTCCAAAAGTGGTTTGAAGCAGGCTTAGAGAGAGTCAGTCAGATGTTAAAGGGTAACACCTGTATCTCCCTCCAAGAGCTAGAAGAGGGGTTCAAAATAAAACCCTTTTCGGTTTTTCACTCCCTGCAACTGAAGGGGGTTCTGCTGGCCCGAAATGGAGGGACAGCCTACAAATGGAGCTAACCCCATTGGAAGATATACTGAACAGGTCCACATCCACAAGGGGCCTCATCTCTCAAATATACAGAGCCCTGTTGAAGAAAGAGACAAACACGAACAAAGCCCTCAGGAGGAGATGGGAAAAGGACTTGGGTAGACCACTACATATCGATGTCTGGAAACGCCTCTGCACCAGCGGCCATAAAACCTCCATCTCATGTCAATACAAATAACACGGTCTGAAATTCCCACACAGGTGGCAAGACGAACCCATTCGGCTCTCAGAGATGTTTCAGGGGTTGAGCCCTCTGTTCTGGAGAAGCTGCGGCCAACAAGCTGACTACTGGCACATGTGGTGGTCGTGTCAGAAAGTGCAAACATTCTGGAAGGAGTTTGTGGCCTGGGTTAAAGATATAGACGCCGTTGAGAGACTCTGTGATCCATAGCTAGTATTATTCGGACTGGGAGAAGTAGAAGGCCAATGGACACGCCTCCAGCACATGCTACATTTCCTCCTGTTTGCGGCAAGGGTGTGCCTGACTATAAGTTGGAAAGCAGCATCACTCCCCTCGGAAGGAATGTGGGCCCAAAAGGCCAAAGAGATTTATGAGATGGAAAACATTACAGGGGCGCTACATGGCCTTTCACCCGCAAGAAAAATGGAATGGTCTCCCTTCACCAATGCATAAGGATAAAGGCTGCCCACGTTCCACCACAGAGTTATCTTCTAATCGCCCGAGCTCCACTGACTCTAACTTGAACAGCTGACCCACCTCAACTGTTGGGTGCAGGAGAGGGGGTGGGAGGAGGGGATACAGAGTAGAAATGACTTAACCTCAAGTTATCCGGTTCTTTAAAAAATCCATAAGTCAAGCCGAAGCCGAGGGGCCGAATGCAGAATTGTATGTAAAAGGATGTAAAGTGTAATATGTCCACCTCGAACAAGGTTTACATAAATAAAGAAATAAAAACATTTTTAAAAAGCTGTAGTGTACCCGAAGGAGGGAAGTGAACATTCAAGAAGGGTCTGATCCCTAAAGAGGGGGATCCAGCGGTTAAAGGCATCACCCAGCGTGCAAGCAGAAAGGAACTTTTGTTAATTATTTTGTTGAAGAAATCAGGTCCTTGAAGGCAAGAGACTTTTTCTAGAAAAGAGACTTACCCACCGAAGTCCCTGATAAGCTGAGAGCGGAACTGTTAGCTCGTGCTGGGGAAGCTTGAGCGTGTCCTGTGCTTAGGAGTCCAACCTTGTCCTGTGCTCAAAACGTGGGGTAGGGAGACCCTTATTTGAAAATACTTCTTCTTTTCTGTGAATCCTATCCCACACTTTTGTTTGTATTTAGCGTAAGGATTGGCAATATGTTTTTCTTAGTATAGGCCCTTTTATTTGACAATACACCACTAGGACTGCCTTATTATTATTTGATATATACAGTTTAATAAACACCCTTGAACTGTGATCACTTGTGTCTGTCTTTACTGTTGCCACAATGAGTTCCTTACATTATAGCAGAGGTCTTCAAACTATCTATCATAGATGTGCAGTCTAAAATACCATGCTTTCCCCCCCCCCCAAGTTCCAGCTGCAAACTGTTTCACAAGATTCACAGGGGGAAACCCCCCCCTAACCCCACTTGATTGGTTCAGGCTCCCCTACTGTGCTCGGTCGCTATGGCATTTTTGTGGGAAATATGTATGCCCCTCCACTTAAAAAATTCACCAGCTCCCACTGGCCCTCAGACTGTATTGAGAACAGGGTGGGGAAGCCCAGGGACTGTGGTGGGAACAGGATGGGCAGGAGCACTGGGATAGTGGTGGGGAGTATCGTGGGGAGAGCCCAGGATCTGCGATGGGGGTGGGAGAGCCCAGGGACTGGGTAGGAGTGGAATGATGGAGCCCAGAGACTGTGATGGGAGGAGGTGGGGTAGCCCACGGACTATACTGGGAGTAGGTTGCAGTGACGCCGCACTATAGTTCATAGCCATTTGTACATACTGTCCATTTGGCATTTTTTGGGGGGGGGGGCCGGTCTGCCCAAATTTTGCTCCGGGTGGGCCCAGGCCAAAAAAGTTTGAAGACCACTGCACTAGAGAAAGGCAGTCACTATCGGAAACCTGACCCTGGGGGTGGATATGCGAGGGGGGAATCACCTGGGTAGAGGAGACTTGGGGAGTGGAGATTAAGCACCCTTGAGTGAGACATGGCATCCCGCATTTCCCTTTCCAATGAACCTAAGATTTCCCATTTTCTTCTAGGTTAATATCAGTCCCTTCCCTATTTTTCCCATACATCATTTCCCAGTAGACATCAATCAGGTACTTGGACGAGGAAGACACAACAGAGCCATACATCCTCTCTATAATGACTCACACGCACGAGCATCACTTTGGTACTGTGAGAAACCTGAGGGTATTCTCACTTCTTGACCCCTTGGCTCCTCTACGCAGGTGGCCTGGGAAAGGCTATAACTATTGGATCCTAAACCTGGGGGCAGAGAAGTGAGGGGGGATCACTTGGGTGGAGGGTCCTTGGAACCTAAGAGTGGGGCGAGACATGGTATCCACCTTTTCCTAGTGACAATCAACCCAGCCCCCTTCCACAACCTTTATGTTCTATTGTAAGCCACATCACCTTATTTCCCCAGAGTTGACTCTTGACAGTACTGGCATGAAGAAGAGGCAACTAAGAGCAATGAAGACTACACTCGTTCACCACTCTGGTACTGGGACAAGGAAGATGCCTGATAAGAGCTGTGAGGGTCAGGCATGTCCCTTTAATGATGGTTAGGGGACCCAAGAACAGGCACTAATTGGTATCTGGTGGGGGCATACTCTATATTTGTTAGGGGGAACCGATTTACCTAGCATTCATGGACTTAAGTACCACCTTTGACAAAGTTAATAGAAGGAAATTATGGCACGTGCTGGAGTCCATCATTTGCCCAACTGAACTATTAAGGATTTTATCGTTAATTCATGAGGGTAACAGTGCATGCGTGTGCTTTGGCGAACAGGGACAATGCACCAGATATTTTAAGGTGACATTAGGAGTTCGCCAAGGCTGTGTTTTGGCTCCTGTTTTATTTACACTATATATCAACGGCCTTTATAAGGCATTTGTTGATTCAGGGGCAGATTATCCACGGATTGGTAATAAATCATTCCCGCTCCTAGAAAATGCTGATGATACTGTTATTCTTGCACACACACCCAATGCTCTTCAGAAACTTATGAATGTCTATACTGACTTTATGTCAAAGTTAGACCTAAAAATATATACAACTAAGTCAGCGGTGATGGCATGTACAGCTGGGAGAGCAAACAAATTGAAGAGGCATAGCATACTTGGCAATGGTTCGGTTATCCAGCTAGTGAGAGAATTTGATTATTTAGGTATTCGCTTCTCTGAAAACTGGAAAGGGACTGCACATATACACAAACAAAATATCAAAATGAGACAAGCATTAGGGGGTGTATCACGTTTCATAATAATGTGCCAAGGGAATGATTTTGCAAGTGTATCAGGGCTTTTCACAATTGACCTCAGGAGAATTGACCTAATTTAGAAGGTCAATTAGGACATATATATGCGGGGGAAAACCCCCCGCAATCCCCCAACCAATCCAAAACCCCCTGAAACCCCCCACCCAATCCCCTTATATTATTACAATACAAAACCAACCCAATGCATATATAAAATAACTAAAATAACATAAATGTCAATTGTGCAGAAGGTCAATTAGGACCACTATAATTAGGTAAATTGTGCAAAAGGTCAATTGTAAAAGGTCAATTTGGGTAATACCGTATCAGGTACAGACCAAAGCAGCAACCAATTATGCAGCTTCATTGTGGGGGTTTGAAAATGTATCTCCACTTCAGATTACAGAAAATCACTTCCTTAAGAAATTGTTGGGTTTACCCTGCCCGGCCGCATGCAGAGCTTGGGGTGACCCATATTGGGATGAGTGGCGTGGAGCCCCGCTTATGCACTGGCTGAGCATTTGGTCAAATCAGAGAGCTTCAGTGATCCAAGAACTAATAAGAAATCTGTTGCGCAGTGCCTTTTGGAGGAGGATACCTTGGTTGAAATGTATACATGGATGCTTAAATCAAGTTAACATTATTAACTTTCAGTGTCCTGCGAATTTGCTGACTATGGAGGGGAGAAACTTCTAGTGTATACAAGACTCCACTAAGGTTAGACGTGAATCAATAGGGCTGGTGTTAGGTTCAAATAGGAAGTATGCTGTCATATCAAAAATAGATGTTTTACAGCCCTACTCGACATACAGCAATAGCCCAGCATATCGCTGGATTCTGACAAGAGCCCGCTTCGACGTATTGCTGTTGCGAGCCAAGAACTGGCAGTGTCATGTTCAGAATTCAGTTTACCTGTGCTGTGAGGTTGCAATTGAGGATCTCCTGCATTTTGTCATATTTTGCCCTTGCTATATGGAAATTAGGAAGAGAACAATGATCCCACTACTGATACAAGCAAGATTTACTCAATGCTGTCTGGTCCTTACCTTTCTACTTCAGGCTGCTCCTTGTTGTGGCCTGGTGTTTTCTTACATATTTGAGGAGGGCTTGGAACTTGAGAAAATGTATTATGGATGCATTGGTGTAGGATTACTGTTTACTGAAGTATTTTATTTATTAACTATTTTAACTTTAGGAAGCATTGAAGAGTGTGTAGTCTAATTCCGTCTTATGTTTAAATCTATATAGCTGATTTGCAAGTACTGTATTTGTTTTATACGTTGATTTGTGCGAAAATATTGTATTACATATGAACTGTAGTAAGATTCTAAGTTTGATTTTATGTAGTTTGTTTTTATGTACTTTTATGGTATTTTTTTACCGAAATAAAGCTGATATGAAAAATAAAATTATGATTATGGTCAGGTAGAGCTAATGGAGCATGCACACATGCAGCCTGTCAAGGGGCTGCAGGTGTATAGAAAGAGACCAGCCCAGCAAAAAAAGAGAGCAACAGGGAAAACAGGGAGACCTGTGTGAGGAGCAGCAGAACGAGAAGACCAGCAGGAGCTGTGGCGAACTAAGAGGAGCGAAGAGCGATGAGACGAAGTGTTTTGAGACTGGCTTTACAACTCCTAACCCTGTGCACAGAGTTTGCGCAGCGGGAAGCAGTGCCGAGCTGGGCCGAACCCGTAATCCTGAAGACTGGTGCTTGGTGAATCGTGTGTGACGCCGGAGCATCTTCAGGGCAGACTGAAGACCCCTAACTATCGTGGTAGCAGTGGAAACAGAGGAATTCTTCAGCGATGCTGCGTGTGCATCCAAGCACTCAAGAGCCAGTGAGTTTCATAGACACAGGAATCACCAAGCAGCTCTGCATGTGAGTGCGATACCTCAAAGCAACAGTATCAGCAAACGCATTGTACGTGCCGTTAAATTATTTATACAAATTGACAAGCCATTGTTAAAGCGAATAGAAGACTTAAGAAGAGGAACAATATCCACGAACAAACTTTGCCATTGTGATTCAGTTAAGGCTTTACACAGAAAGTGTTACAAAACTGAAAAGGGAAAAGAAACGTTGCACAAGCCACAGAAATGGTTTGAGTATTTGCAAAATGAACTAAAGAAATGTTGGGAAACCTTTCAAGAGCAATATAAATGGATTTTCCCAATGAAAGGCATGTTGTGATGATGTATTGAATATATGTTGCACAACAATTGAACTCAAATCGTACAGTCAAGTACATTGCGGGCCGAAGAAAACCAAACAGTGAACTTTATAAGCCAAACAGTGAACTTTGTAAATAAATGCAGTGCTGTAAGGCCAAAGACTGACGGGAGGTATGTAACTTTCTCTTGTAGAGCCAGGAAGCTACCAAGGAGAGACCAGAGAAGGGTGAATATTGTTCACCAAAGCCAAGAGGCCAACAAAGAGAGGGATCCTGGTTGCGTGGCCTGTGATGGGTGAACCGTGCGGTCTGACAACTGTGCCGAGACCAGTGAGCCCTGAACTGTGATAACCCCATTGTTTAAAAGACTGAAAGAGGTATACTTGGTGAAGCTGAAGTCTTGGGGACGGGAGCCATGAGACTGAAGGATGTATACCTGTTGTCTCGAGAAGAAGCCTGAAGACCATCTTTTCATTGAACTGTGCTATTTGGAACTTGGGGAAGGGAAACACGAGGATTGTGTGGAACTGTGTTACCTTCAGTGGGAGAGAGGTCATTCCAAGACTTTTGTGGAATTTCTTGAACTTGGGGAAGGGGAGCTGAAGAAGAAGCTGATAGCTGGAAGCAGCTCATAACTTTGTGTTGATGATCACCATGTATTTGATTATTGACATCCCTTTACATTGTTTAGTTTTAGTTGTGAGGGCAAGCATTGGTTTTGGACACAGACAGACTTTTAAGTTGAACTCTTTGACTCAGACATTCTTTAGTTTCGTTCAGGTAGGGAAATCCCACCTTAGTATAGGGGAGGTTAGGCTTTCTACCATCCTGACATTTGAGTTCATAAGTTACTTTGTTTCGAATCTTGAATCTGTGGTCTGTGTCATACTTGCCTTCACAGTAGTGAGATGAGAAGAAGAGGGATCAAACGCTGAAGAAAGACTGTTGGTTTGACACTGAGCTGTCTAGTCTTTCTGACATCGTAATTGATGCTGGGAACTTTAAATCGAGGACTCGATGGTAAGAAGAGAGACTTCTGTTTCCCTGTGGGAACACAGTGGTACACGAGAAGAGAAACGGAGACCCGGAAAGGCTGCAGCAGCAGAGGAGCGGGAACTGGAGAGAAGCCAGTTTGCGAGTCATGAGCAAGCCAGGAGAAGTGGAACCAGCTTTGTGGAACACTGCAGAGACGCATGGAGCAGAGAGAAGCTCCCTGGGTGTTCACAGCTACAAACCGCAAAGTCAGTGCTTGCCGGTGCTCCAGGGCAGGCAACAGGATGAAGCGAGGTCCTTTGTTTTTTTAATTTTTTTATTTGTTTTGATCAAGTAGATCTTTACAAAATATTTAAAAATCCAACATTAAGCCGATTTACCACGGTAAAAATACAATTTACTTATGAGAAATTTCTCAGAAAAAGAGGACAAGCTTTTTAAGAATAAATCCGAGAAAATAAACCGTAAAAGAGAAAAAGGAGAAAAAAGAAAAAGAAAAAAAAAATAATAAAATAAAACGCCTTCATTTACCCTAAAACCTGCATCTAATTTTATACTATTAATTCCTACTACTGTGTTAAGCCATAATATCCAATCCAAAGAAACATTCATCCCAGTTTGGCCAACACTTGAATGGGTCAGGCCAAGTTTTAAAAGGACCTGACCCACTGCAATTGTCAGGGAGGTGTTCTGCCCCGAAATCAGGCGATTCCAAAAGTTCTCTGAGTGTAAGCACTCTATTTTATGCACAAATTTCCCAAAGTAGAGAACTCTAGTCTCCCAAGTTCCTTTACATTCTAGGAGTAAGTGATGTAGGTTTTGCTTATTTTGGGTTGCGCAGATTTTACAAAACGGTGTTATTTTCTGGCTTTGCCCTCTAATACTTAGGATCTCGCCTGTATGAATTAAATTCAGGCGGCCCCTGAGAAAAACATATCTAGATTCACTGCTCGGATGTTTTAGCAGATAATTGGGCAGATCTCCCAATTTTTTTTCCACTACTAAAAAGCTATTCTTTGGTTTTACCAGTCTCATTTCCAACCCTGTTTTGATCCAGTCCATTGTTTCCAGTTCTTTCTTTGCTTTCAAGGGATTCTCTTTCAGGGTTGCTTCCATTGAATCGGCTCCTTCCAGATTTTTTTTTACTTTTATGTCCAGATGTTGAAGGATCTTAGAGCCGTCCATTTGGAGATGGTGTTTGAAGCAAGGTCCTTTGAGGCGGAGCCCGATGCCGTGGAAAGGTGGCGCAAGGCAGAGAGAGCCAAAGGAGGTTTTCCAGCGCCATACAGAAGCTGCCCGACATGCGACTGGAAACAGGTGAATCTGCCCAGAAGGCAGAGGGACTCTGAGGCGTGTCGAATGAACAGCAGAAGCTAGGAAAGTGTGTAACTATTAAAGGTCCGAAACCAGAGGATCAGGAACTGTTAAAGAGGCAAAGAGGCATTGCCAATAGTCAAGTAATCATTATCAAAAGCCACGTTATCCATGAAATGAAACTTTTCAAGAGGCAAAGAGGCATTGCCAATAATCAAATAAGCATTTTCAAAGGAACAAGCTAATATTGGTAGTAATTAATGGTTGCAATGAATAGTGAAGAGTCAAACAAGCATTTCCAAGAGTCAAGAAACATTGGATACGTTTCCTAGCAGGAGAGTGTACTAGGAAGTGTATGATGGCTTGTGTGAAAGAACAATAACAGAGACTGAGTTTCCTAGCAGGAGAGTGTACTGGGAAGCTTATGCTGGTCTTTGTAAGCACGAACTCTAAATTAATGGTGATAAAGCAAGATATAATAAAGTATCAAGGATATGTGAATCAACATTAAGTCAAGTCTCATTGAAAAGCTGAAACTGTGGCATAATGCACATGAAGCAAATACAAGTAAGGTGTATCAGTTGTGTGACCTGTAATAAATGGTCCGTGGGGTCCGACAACTGCGCCTAGACCTAGTATATCGACCTAAGGAAAAGCCACTATTGTGATTGAACCAAGGAAGATATATTTGAACTGAAATTAAGGAACTGAATTCTATAACTTTGTGAAAGTTGACTAAACCAGAAGAGCCGGGGAGTATCCCAGGTATTTGTGTGTGAGAGATCTGGAAGATTGTTTTATTTGAGAATCTTGAGAGACTTGAAAGCATGCGGAAGGGAACCCTTATCTGCTAATGTGAACTATTTGTACCTCAGGGAAGGGAAAACCCTTTCCCATCCAAGAGCTGGAAGAAGCTCTGAACTTTTATTTGAACACTTCTTATTTGATGCTGACATCCCTACAAGTTGTATACAGTTAGATGTGAGGGCAAGTATAGGTTTTGACACAGACAGACATTTGATTCGGACTTCCTGACACAGACTATCAATAGTTTTATTTAGGTAGGGGAATCCTGCCGTAGCAAAGGGCAAATTAGGACTTTTTCAAAACCCACATTTTGCTTAAGAAAAGTGTGTATCCCAAAATTCCTCTCAGTTGTCTGTGTCTACCTCATGATACCTTCACAGTCTCCCGAGAATTTATTTTGAATAATGGGTTAAAATGGTGCATTATACAGCACACCCTCTGTGAAAAATTTGGTAAAAAGCCAGATAGCCTGCAATTGGTTTTGTGGGGTAACTACAAAGCACAAATCCAATAGATCCAATTCACCAACAGTGCACAGGAGCATTTCCGAATGCATTTTTGTGATGCTTTGCCCCACAATATTTGCCAGCTGTGAGAAACCTAACAGTGTTCTCTCACCTACTGCCCTGGATCTTCCATTCAGGTGGCCAGGGAAGAACCATTGGATCCCGACCCTGGGGGTGGACATTCGAGGGAGGATCACCTGAGTGGAGGGTCACAGGGGATTGGGAAGAGAATACCCAAGGGCGAGACATGGCATGCCCCCTCACCCCATTTCCAATCTGAAACCCCTTCCTCAGCTTTCATGGGATATTTACAATCCCATTCCATCTCCCTCTCCCCATTTCCGACGAATACTGGGAAGAAGAAGAGGCAACCGAGAGTAGTGAGGATGACCTGCATGAAACTCCTTGAGAAACAAAAGGAAGACTACCACTTACTACCATTAGGCTGTACCATTAATAGGGTCAGGCAGTTTCAGGCATTTCACACCGACTACTCACACCTGACTCCACTTGACTCTTATGTAAAGTATAAAGGATGTGGCTTTGCACAATTCAGAGGGAGAGCTGGGAATCTTGAAGGAAGCCGAGAAGCCAAGAAGCAGGGAGCTGAAGGGAGAGGAGCCTGGAGGATCCGGAGGAGACCAGCGTGCCGCAGCGCTGGCCCGGTGCCTGTCAGGGGCTGCAGCGTGGCTGGGGAGACTGTCTCCATGGAGCATAATTGAGGCATCCTGTGTCCTGCTGGTGGCATGTGAAGAAGTGCTCATTCCCTTGGGACGTGTCACGCAGGCCAGGCTCCAGCAAGGGGGTTAGGTCCCCCACAGAGCCAGCCTCTGGCCCCCTCTAGAAAAGCGGCCATGTCAGTGGTGTTATACTCCACTGGTAACCGAGGAAGTGGGGTGTGGATGTCACTCTAAACATTCAGCAGGAACCTCAGAGTCATCATTCTGAGAGGCTGAATTGCAGGAGGCCTGGCCAGGATTTGTTGTCTTGCCCTAGACAATGGTTTATGCTCCACAGCCATGAAAGTACAAATGATCAGGGAGATGGAGGGCCATTCACACCTCTAAGTGAGGTAGCACACTTATCCAAGCAGGCTGCCTACAACTATTTTCTCAAACCTAAAATCACAATTTTGGTTTCTGTAATTTAAAGTATGTTCATTTTTTTTGTGGGAATATAGTGGTTTTTCACATCATGCTTAATAAAATGGTTAACTGTATCAAACAATAAATGACAGGTAAAGTTTCTTGAAAAAGATTTCTGCAGAAGGTGCGTCAACTGACGGGGGGGGGCCTTACAAATTACATTCAAAGTATATATTCTGCTGCATTAACTACTTTAGTATAAGTGAAAAGATAAGGTTGATAGTAACAAAAATGTTATTCTGGAGGGAAGAATGTAGTAAAATCAAAAAGTGATAGATGCAATGCTTTCAATTAAACATTACCACTACCGTTGCTCTGCGCAACATTCAATGACATAATTCTGTAGTATGTCTGTGCGATTAGAGAAAGGGACAAGCCATTAGCAAATCCCTTTTGGTGCAGCCACCAAAAGGTGCAGTTGAATCTCAATCGCTAGGCCATGCTCCATCTGCACTGGAACACAAGCAACCACATGAATTTTTTGGCCCTGTGGTCTAGCAGTTTTGGAATGGCTTCTGACATTAGTGACAGGGCCACGACTGATATACAAACTATGGTATAGAAGGCTGGCCACAGCAATGACGGTGGTTCTAATTGATTCAGAGACGTTTTACCTATCAGGTACAACCAGAACGCATGCTGTGGAACCCAGCTAGGATGGCAATAAAATGTGAGGAGAAACACACATCCTATGGGTGTGTCTGGTCATTTACCCACCTAATGACTAGCCTTGGCTATGTAAATGCCTCACCACCAAAACCTAACCTTTCTTGAACTCTTTGATCAAGCTCTATCACAAAGTAACACCAAACATCTTGCGTATAGGGCCTGCCAGTGTTAGATCTAAGCATTCTTTTGAGTGTTTAATTACTTAATTGCCACTGTAAATGAGCTTGTGGAGTAGTAGAATTCTCTTAATGTATGTCTTCAGCCAGTTGTTTTTTAAGCAATATATTTGTCAATGCCTCTGTGACTTTCGCTGAACTCCTGTCTTAAACAAGCAATCATAAAAGCCAGCAATTTTGGCATGCATATAGTAATTAGTAGACATTTGCATTGCCATCATATGCCCAGTTACTGACCCCATTTTCCAGCTTTTCCCATTTTATGGCCAAGTGGTACCCTTATGGCAGTGCCGGGAAAATGCCTATCCATGCCTAATCAAAAGCCCAAGGTGTTGGCTAGGCAAATGCATGTTGCCTTGAGTTTGTCTCCCGAAGTGAACGTATATATGTCCAGATGTGGGTGTCTTGCTTGCTATGCCTAGGGAATCAAGCTGCACCTCACTGAGCTGGTCCAACAAGGCCCTACCTGAAAATGAATAGGCTATTTTGGCAAGTATTGGCCAGTTTCAGATTTTCTCATGCATACTTACCAGTGGGGCTCCATCCTAAATAGAATGTATCTTTGTTTGGAAGCCTAGTCTACTCTGCCAGAAAGTTTCATGATTCAAACTGATAAGTACTGACTTGATAACATCATTCTGTTTGAGTAACTTTACAGAGTTTGCATGCAAACAGAATATGTCATGTGTGTTGTGGGATTTGTTTGGAAAGTATGATGTAAATCCTGGGCGGTGGGTGTTTAGGCAGTGCCAGAAATGAAACATGAACACCCGTAAAATAACAAAAAAGAAGAGCGTTTTCTATAATGTTACAATAAAAGGTGTACATCTTTTATAACTAAAAAGCAGTATTTAAATATTTTCTAAAGCGTGCAATCAGAGGTGGATTTAACATTTGGACTAGGGACAAATGCCAATGCCCCCCTGCTCTACTCTCTCCCCTCAAATACAAAAAGCAGGGCTGAACAGGCCCTACCAGCGAGATCTTATCTTTTTAACGTATCTCAGAGGCAGGCAGATTATTTACAACAGGAAGTGATTAGAGATGGGAAAAGGTAAAAAGGCAGTGGCCATCGATGTGGCACTTAAAAAAGAGTTTTAAGAAGCTATTTAAGCGTGATTGTTGGGGGATAACTAATTAAGGGGATACTAATTAAGGGGATACAGAACAAGCTATGTGAAACAATAACCTTGTCATGCATTTAATTTCACTTTATGTCTGTATGTGATTTTTTGTAAATTCACATTAATTTCTATGCTGGAGCTTGTAGGCTTCCATTCAGATGGGGAAAATAAAGCTACGGTCAAAGGGAATAATTTTCCAGGTCCAGCGGAGTGGAAGAAGTGGCGTTAAACGCATTTAGCTCCACTTTTTATGAGCTGCAGGAGTTTGTATGATTTGACAGATGAAGTTGGAGAGCAGATCGGACTTAACAAGGTCCCTCTACCAAATCTGATTGGTATTCCACCAGCATGTATTTTACATTGGCGGAAAACTGATGGATTCCTATGGGATCTGCCTGACTTTTTCACCTGGTAAAAGTGGCAGAAGTCCAAAGGAATACATTGTGGATGGCTCCCACAATCGTTAATTCTGGAAGTGATTTACAGTAGTGGTAAAGTAAAGAGCAAAGGCAATTTTCACCTGTGTTTTACTCTTTACTTTTCCAGTACTTGGTTGAAACATTTTAGATTAATGAATGGCCCATTTTGCAAAAAAGTGCAAACAGGAGAATTCCGCTCTGTACAATTTAGGATTCAAAACAAAATGCCTCTCTTAATCTTATCATCAACATGTTTCTACAATGAGGAATGCATTGTCCGTTTGGTTTATCATGTGACTTGTGCATTTTTAAAGTAATCTGTATAACATTTAGTATTATTTTAGGTATTCAAAGCCAAACTTCGACACATATTTATACCAACTTGAGCTCGGAAGATGTGTGGTCAAGTATCTAAATTTCAGTCTAGGCCTAAATTATGGCTTTACCCCTTGACCTAAGTGTGTGATCCTTGATTTCACTATGCCTTTCCTGTTAAAATTAGGTGCCCCTAGAAGTGATTCAGTTCGCATTATAACAAGATTACCTGAATTGATTGGACATGGTATGCTCTGTTCTTGAAATGAAAAGAAGTTTGAAAAACATTTAATTTTGTAGGAAACAGAATCTCCTATTCCTTGCTTTAGCATTCTGGGGGCGGGGTCTATCTTTCACAACAAGATGGAGAGAGCACAAGCATCTCATCCGGGGCCTGCTGAAAGTAGCCACAGTGCTCAGGAAGGTATTGTTGGGCGGACACCATCTGAGATGGTACAAAGACTGGGGGCCTCACTGCTCAGCCCTCTCAGAGGAGTAAGAGGAGGCATCAACCTCAATTCTCCCAAGCCAGGCCAGGAAAGGCAAGCTGGGTGCTGTTGTGAATAGGTGGGAGGGGAGATCAATGGGAACAGTGGTTAGGGCAGCTGAAGGAAGGTGACTGGACAGTGAAAGGTGAAGGAGGATCAGATATAACAGAAAGGGGAGAGCAGATGGGAAGAGAAGATAGGTAGAATGATATTGTAACACTATTTTCATTGCTTCTCTTTTGCTATGTACTGTTTTTTTATAGAGGGGTGCAAATGTATTTTTGCAGATCCAGGAAGACATTTTTTGCTGAAATCTGGATCAACGCCAGCACTTTGTTTAGGGTACTCCTAGACCCACATCCAATGGAATGTGGGCCCCCTTGATCACAACCCTGGCCCACCCAGATGAAACTTTCTGGAGCCGGGCCTGGGTCATGTGTGCCAGTCCTAAGGCGGTCTGAGGGGCAGGTGGTGAGAGACCCTGGCCTCGATCCCATATGCCCTGAGAGGACCGCTCACTAGCGCAACACTAGCCGTTGAGTTTCAAAGGGGAAAGTAATGAGAAACTCAGGAGTGTGTGGCTAGCTGTAGTGGGATAAGGGAAAGGACAGCATTTGCAAGCGGCACGAAGCAGAAAGCAAGAAGCTAGAGGAAAGTAAAAGGAAAGCCAGAGAAAGATACGGAGAGAGCGGAAAGGAAGAAAAATGCTTGAAGATAAATGCAAAGGGTGCGAGTGCCCAAAAGTGAAGGAAAGGTACAAGCGAGCACGGGAAAGTGAAACAAAGTAAACAAGAAGGGTATTTGTGAGGTGCAAGTGGGCACTGGTGAAAGAAACAAGTGTTCAACAGGCACGGAAAGGAAAAGGACAGGTGCAAGGATGCACAAAGGCAACGAAAGGAATGTACAAGAGGCACAGTGGAGTGAAAGAGAACCCAAAGGGAAGGTGCCAGGGGCACGGTAAACTGAGTGAAAGCAAGACAAAGAAGGTGCAAGTGAGCACAACCAAGTGACTAATCACCAAGGGGTGCAGTTAGCACCTGTAAGAGGAAAGGATAGAAGAGAAGGGAGTTCAGGAAATACAGAGAGGGGCCAAAGATCAGAGTGGTCGCGCTTTGGAAGAGCCAAGAACCTACCGTTTTCGAAAGTCTCTGATATTACCCCAGGAGAAGGTTGTATGTGAAAGGAACTGTAGAATTGTAAACAAGATAAAGGCACATCTTGAAAAGTTGAACTTTTTGTTTAAATCTGAAGTGGCCTAAGCTTAGGGAAGGGACTCCTGAGAGGCCTAAGAGAAACTGCGTTGTCAATCTGAACTTGTGTTTGATACTGAAGGGGCCTGAGCTTGGGGAAGGGAACCCTAAGAGGCCTAACAGAGGTGAACATTTATATTTGGTGAAACAAGAAGGCATAAGCTTGGGGAAGGGAACCCTGGAAGAAACTGTGTTATATTTATATTTGATTTGGAACTTGGAAGGAGTGACGCTTGGGGAAGAGAATCCCCAGGAACTAAAGACATTGGGGCTTGTTGAAGAGAGTATAAGAACTTTGTGGAGAAGAACTGATGAACAACTTCTTTTTGATTGTGCTAAGTATTGAGGATACTAACCAAGCCACACCTGGTGAGAAGACTACCTGAAACCAGCCTTGGTATATATTTCTTTTTTTTAATCACTATTTTTCCTTTAAAGAGACTTCCTATCACATTTTATCAGAGAGTGGGGGCAAGCATAGGTTTAGACACAGACAGATTTTTATTTTGGACGTTCAGACATCAATGGTCCATAGAAACATCAGTTGAGGGAACCATCTATCGAGAGTTAGAGCCAGTTAGGTATTACACCATCCCCAGCATTGTAATTATAAAAAAGGTCTTGGAACTATAACACTTGAGTCTGTGTCTCTCTCTTTTTTGATGTATTTATTTCAATTTCACTTTTTCCATTAGGCAACAACATTACAAGACGGTCAACAGTGTAGTTAGTACATTTGTTGAAGCAAACAGAAGAGAACAACATTTTCAAGATGGTAAGTGCATTTTCTCATGTGGAGATCCACTTATACTTCCCTCCCTTCCCTCACTCCCCTCCCCTTCATCCCCTGGTTCTCTAGTTAGGATTATCAATCCTTGCTGAGGTTCGCGGTCAGGGTGGGCGCAACTCCGGTGTGATCATCAGCTCATTTAACATTCGTCTCCAATCTATCCCCCTTTCCTCTTCTTCCTCTGTTCTGGCCTGCTCTTTCAATATGTCCATTTCCGCCACCCGCCCCCCCATCGGTGTACATCCTTCATCCATGAGTGTATAGATGAGCCACTCTAGCTTTTCCAGGAAATTTTTATCCTGCATTTGGCTAATATAAATAGAAATGCTACCATTTTCTTTCTCTGTTTGGCCTGATTTCCCCCAGGTAGTATCTGCCTCAAACATGTTTCCGGAGTGCAGGTGTACGCGCTGTACATCTGGGATTTCGATTTGGCCACCACCGCCTCCAAATACCTTTGGATCGTCGGGCAGTCCCAAAGCATATGCCAAAATATCACTGAGGCCTCGCCACATCGTGGACACGCATCTGAATGTCTCGAGTTAATCATATGAAGCCTGGATGAGGTCATATATACCCGGTGTGCAAAATTATAATGTATTAGTCTGAATCTGGCATTTCTCTATACTTTCGTAGTCTGCTCCCAGATCCTAGGCCATTGTTCTTTGGGGATCTCCTTCCCTATATCCCTTTCCCATTTGGCCTTTACCCCTAATGCTGTCCTACGTTTTTGTTCTTCAATGCTATTATACAAGGCCGAAATCAATCCTCTACTACCTTCCATATCCAGCATCTTTTGTATCAGAGTATTATGTTCCGGCTGCTCCGGAGTCTCCTCCCAGGGAACGGCCAACCATTTCCCTATGCAAACGTAACCCAGAAATGCTCCCTTAGGCATATCATATCGCTGACGCCAGTCCTCAAATGGCAATCATTGCCCATCCAGATAGCGGTCTCCCAGTCTGGTGCAACCTTTGTTACGTAATTTGGAACAATCCAAGGTTGTCAATATTTTGCACAAAACCGGGCTGAAACCCAGTGGTAAGTCTGGCTATATAGCTGGGGATGGTGCAATTTCCCAGGCAACTGTCTCCATATCTCTCGCGGTACGGCGTGTATCTCATTCACCCCTATGTCTTCCATCAGGTCCAACAGTTAATTCCCTTTTTTGTGTTGCAGGAAGTCCCCCAATAATCACCTCAAATTTTGAAAAACATTTTTATAATCTTTTATGATATATTAATAAAATAATAAAGCAGTGTGGGTAGCACCACCATTTTACATAAGTCAATTTTCCCCATCAAGGAGAATGGCAGAGTTTTCCAGATTTGAATTGAGTCTCCTATTCTCGACAACGCTCTCCCAGTGTTGAACAAAAAGGGGTCTTCTATGTTATGTAAAATTGTGATCCCTAAATAACGGAAGGCTTCTTATTCCCAGCAAATCTCCCACTTTGGTAGTAGGTCTATAGGTTGCATACGCAGCTACCCTAATGGAAATACAACGGGTTTCTCTCTATCTCTCTATTTACCTGAAATCTAACAATCTTCTGAAATTGGACAATAATTCCAGTATCACCGGAAGATTCTTGAAAGGATTGTTGGCATGTACCAGTGCATCGTCCGCGTAAGATATATTAGCCATAAAGCCTTGAATCGTAATCCCTGTCTCAGATATATATCTCCTAAAATAACCGGCCAAGGGTTCCAGGGCTACAGCAAAAAGTAATGGTGAAACCGGACATCCCTGCCTTGTTCCCCTCTCTAATGTCCATTTCTCGGATATCCAATTGCCAATCTTAACTCTCGCCTAGGGCTCGAGTATAATAAACCAATCCACCCCAGCATCCAGGGTTCCATTCCTATCTCCTTCAGCACCCTGAAGAGCCATGCCCATTCCACCAATTCAAAGGCCTTGGTGGCATCCAATGCCATCACGGCCAATTCTTCCGTCGAGTAGCAGACCTGTTCCATTACAAAATGTAACCTCCTGATGTTCATAGATGTATTCTTGTCAGAATCACCAGGTGAGTAACCTCCTTTCCCAACCTCCTCCTCACCTGAACCTTCGGAGATGTTGTCCTTGGTTTCTGTGGTGGGTCTTCTCTTAGCTTTCTTGTCTTCGGCAGGCAACTGCCTTTGGAATGTCTTCTTCTTTTTATCGCGTAAATAAGGCCTGGCTCCCTCAGAGGCCACCTTGACAGGGAAGGAACACCTGCCCAAGGGGAACCCCGAGGAGCCAAACCTCCAATGGCAGGGAAAAAGCCGAAAAGGCACAAAAAACCCCGGTAGGATGTATTTCTTCCTTGGGATGGATAGTCAAAGACTGTAGATGAATTGGAGTCTTTTCTTAGCAACTTCCGGTGTTGATGCGGAAAACGGTATAAGGAAGCTTGGACTTCGATAGGAGTCTGAAGAAGGGAATATATACAGAAACAGTTCCCACTTACCGAGAGCTCTGGCAGACCCCAGAGAGTGAAGGTACCCAAGTCGTGATCGCGGAAGCCTAAAATAAACAGCTCCGTGACCGCGAACAAGACAGGAGTGCCGCGGCGCTGTGAAATAAAAAGGGAAACAGTGCCGCGGTCAGGGAAAGAAAATAGAAACAATACCGCTGCAACAATACCGAGTAAGTGCGAAATACAGAACGAGCGGACAGGAAAGAAAGAAAGAAACGAAGGAAGGCAGAAACCGGAACACAGGCGAGAAGGGAGAGAATACAAGATATGGGCAGAATGAACGGAGGGAAGAAAAGCCAAAGGCTAAGCGGGAACTCTGTGGAAGGACGATCCATAGCTCGCAGCGTTGAAGAGTCTGAAGGAAACACAGATACAACGTGCCGGAAAGGGGGCGTGGTTGTGTCTTATAGTCCAGCGACGTCATGTTGGGTGAGGACTAGACCGAAGTATACTATATTTAGAGACGCCATGAGCTCCACAGCTTCCATGGACGGATCCTGACAATTCTGCCCTCCCACGGAAACGCATTGATCTGGGAGTACAATAGACGGGTTCACCCCTTCCAGTCTAAATGCTAGAGTCTCTGTCTCTCTTGATACCATGCCTGCCTCACACAGCATAACAATATTTTCACGGTGTCTGTGCCCATACATGTCCATGATGGCTGCACTATTATATGCCAGGATTCCCTTATAGGAACATACTCAAGTTTTCTTTGTGCATAATGCCAGTAATGGTGCTATAAGAAAACATGTCCAATCTTGCTCTGCCAATATATGACCGTATCCCCTCATAAGGACGTACTCCAGTAGGCTTGGCTATGAAAAATTCCATACCACAATATGAAACATTTTCAAACTGGGTGAATCAACACGCCAGTGTACCCATGTTATAACTTTTATCAGTCTTACTTTACTTTATAGATGCATAGAAAAATATGTCATGTCACAGTAAGAAATGGCTAACCTGGCTGCACCAAAATGCCAGTCTAGCCACGTACTAACACATATCATGCTTGCTTTTTCATGGATGGATGGATGCTCAGTAAAAATGCCATAGTAATTATCATCCCACCAGGCCCTCACCACCCAACCGCAATATAACCTACTTGCACACTATGTGAGGAATCTGAGGGTGTCCTCACTTCTTTCCCCAAAATATCCTCCCCCCAGGTAGCCAGGGAAAGGCTGTTCCTTTTGGATCCTGGCCGTGGGGGTGGATATGCGAGGGAGGATCACCTGGGAAGTGGAGACTTGGGGAGTGGGGATGAGCCACCCTCGGGTGAGACACGCTATCCCCATTTCCCTTTCATAAGAAATCAACTATTCCCCAAGCTTCGATGGGATATTACCAATCCCTTCTTTATTGTATTAGAAAACCATCTCCCAATGCATACCACAATGCTACTGAGACAAGGAAGAGACCACATAGAAACATAGATACATTCTTTATTAACTCAGACATACAAAAACACCACTCTGGTACTGGGACGAGGAAGAGGGATGCCGAGTACCAAGGCCGTTGTGAAATCAACGTGAATGGCCTGCACCTGAAACCAAAGGGGCAGTATAATGGCCCGCACAGGTGAGATTGCTGTTGGAGTGCTTGCACACAGAGAAGCCAGAGGTGAAGGCAGGGAGACGCATGTCCAAAGCGTTGAGGTGCAGCAGAGGTGTTGCAGCAGAAGCAGATTGTGGCAGCATTGTCGGAAGGTCTCCGGTGGCAGGGTCCGGCTGCCGACCTACCGAAGTCAAGAGGACCCCCCTCTCTGGTGGACCGAGGTGTTCCGGGACCCAGGAATAGGGGCTTGCTGAGCCGGGAACAGTAGCTGCCCCGAAGACCCAACCGAAGCGGTGAAGGGCACACAAAGACAGCTACCCAGTGAGTCAAGTAAGGCTGAATGACTCCGGGATGCTGTGGTACAAGCCGTGTTGTGAATGCAGGTTGGGGCGCTTGTGAGCGAAGGACAGCGGAAGCAATGGAGTGGAAACGCAGATGTTCGATGACTATGATAATGTGAAGGTTGATGAACAGAGCGGTTTATGAATACCAGACTGTATTGAAATTGGGAAGACTGCGGAAGGGCCAGAAAAGCAGTGAACCTTAAATTGCATGAGAAGCCCGTGAGCAGGGTGCAAAGTCCCAGCAGGAGAGTGAACTGGGAATTTACAATTGTTTTGATATGAATGAACTGAAGTATTGAATACTGAACCAAAGGAAATCAATTATGAGTGAATGCCACATGAATGAAAAGCGCAGAAGAGCGTACCCTGATTGGAAGGAACTGTGAAGCATGCAAACTAAAGAAAGTAAGCATTGGTAATGAATATAAAGAACTGTGAATTGTAGAAGCTGAGAAAAAGCAAGTATTGGCAAGATCCATAAGGAAACGAGCAACTGTACAAGTTGGAAGCTGAAATTGTGGCAAAACTATGAGAAGGTTTCATAATGCAGCAAGTGAATGATGGCAAAACAAGTGTTCACAAGGACTGCAAGAATATAGGTCCAATATCACTGCTGAGCTGAAGCAGTGGTGGTGTAACTGTGGAGAAGAAGCCAATCAGGTGTGTTGGTTGCATGACCTGTAATGGGTGGACCGTGTGGTCCAACAACTGCACCTATATTGAATACATACCATTACAGAGAAGCCTCTTGAAAGTATAGCCTTCCTATCGGCCCTTGTTAGCACAAAAGGGAAAGCAGTTGAATCTCTTAACTGTGTCTGTTTTACTTTTATGATTGGGATCGCTGTTGGTTTGTATAAGTGTGAGTGGCTTAGTCACTGCTCACCCCATAACTCCTGCACGCACAAGTAATTTTGTCACACTTGGTATCAACAGTCTCACTTGCAGAACATCAAGCCCACCCTTCCACACAATAACCTCTGAACCAGGGTACAGGCCCTCATCCTTTCTCACCTTGACGGATAAAATTGCGTTGCTCACGGCTTATTCACCTTCACTCTGGTGCCAATGAGAAGCATCTTTCTCGTGCAGCCTCCGCAAATTAGACCATATTACACCCACACTCCTTGAACTACATTGGTTGCCTCTACAAGCATGCATCGCCTTCAAGACAAAATGCATCATTAACAAAGCTGTCACTTTGCATGCTCCCTCTGACCTGGCTGACGAGGTCACCATTTCTAACAGTCAATGCTTCACAAGGAGCCAGAACCTGGTTAGATTATAGCTGAAGAAAATGCAAAAAGAAGAACACAAACAGGAAGTTGACTTTCTCCCAGCTGAGGAAACTCTTACCTGTCAACATTGGACTCACGCCCACCCTCGTGTGATTCAGAAAGGAACTCTTCACTCACCCCCAGGCAAGCACACCTCACCTCTAATTACTGCTCCTTTTGCTTACATGTTTTGTAACAAAGCCCTATTGCAACTTCGCCCTCCAACGCATAACTCTATTGGCATCTGGTGTGCAGAGCTCCACTGCTTCTCGGAGCGAGGTCTGTGCTCAACCACATTAAAATGAATTAATTGAAATTACGTGGGTATATTGCTCTAATAGGATTGACCCACGATCTTGACAGGCTGGGCCCAGAGAGCAGTTTGCCTGTTGAGTAATGCCAACTGTGCAATAACGTCAGAGAGACGTAGATCAATTCTTGTAAAAACCGACCTCTAAGCTAAGCGAGTTGGCCACGTCTGAGACAGCGGCGGCGGCTGCCATAGACAAAGCCCAGGCGTCCCTGAAGAGGGTGTTTGGCAAACACATTTTTGGATGGGCTGGCAGAGGAAGGGGCCACTCAGCAAGGCGCTATTCATACAACAGGTCCTTTAATGATAGGAACTAGTGGAGACAGGACGATCGGAAACCCAACCCGTTTTTCCCATCTAGAGGAACAGGAAGGGGTTGTGGACAGGCAGATCATCAACATCAGCAAAACACAGGTGAGAGCAGACGCTCATGCGCAAAGATTGAGAGAAATGGCACCCCCATTAAGCAGGAGACTAAAGCAATGCGTGAAGAACTGGTACCTCATATCCTCAGATGATTGGGTTATAGATACAGTACAAGAATTTCATATAGACTTTCATACCAAGCCAGTACAGGGAAAATGTCCAAACGAGTTAGTGCAGAGCGCAGTGGACAGGTCCCTACTAGACACAGAATTAAGAGGTCTAGAACAGAAAGCTTCCATTGTAAGGGTGGTATATTCAGCAGAGAATTTCTTAAGCAATATGTTCTTAGAAAAAGGATAACACAAACTCAAACCAGTTATAAACCTGAGGGAGTTGAACAGCTTGGTTGTATACAGACACTTCAAGATGGACGGTATACACCTTCTGAGAGACATCTTGCAACTAGGGGACTGGCTAGTCAGAATAGACCTCAGGGATGCATACTTGACGGTACCCATTGCTGCAGAGGAGGTTTCTAACATTCTGATCGAAAGAGCAGATGTGGGAATTCACATGCTTGCCGTTCGGGCTGGTGTCAGCCCCTGGTGCTTCACAAAGTTAATGAAACCAGTGGTGACATATCTGAATGAGCAGGGGATACGGCTGATAATTTACCTAGACGACATATGCATAATGTGTCAAGACTAGATTTTTTTCTTTTTAAATGTTATTTCTTTTTATTTGCATTTTTATAAATATCAAAAACATACCCCTCCCCCAGACAGTCTTTCCCACCATCCTGCCCATTACCTCTGTACATGGTAAGTGTGAATATCAAATTTTACCCTAAAGAGTGTCCACAGTCAAACTTTCCATTCAGCAGAGTCCCAGTATACAGAGTTTTCGGGGGAAATATGCAATATTGCAGTCTTGTTGCAAAACATTTAGCACTGAGCTCCCTTCTGCAGTAGATTTAGAATGATACCCCTGTATTGAGTATGTTAAACATTCTAACGCTAAGAAATTACAAACTTTTAGAAACCATTCATTAATATGTGGCGGATCTTCAGATTTCCAATGTTGAGCAATCACTAATAAGGCAGCCAGCTGTAACGAAACAAATGCTTTCATTGTTTGTTTAGACCTATGTCCCAGTTCCTCCTCTATAAATACTAAAATACAAGAACGCAAAGACTTAGGTTCATGCAGGGCAAACATACGAATCATATACATGTTAATCTCTTTCCAGTATTTTTCCAACTTTGGGCAGGCCCACCATACATGTTTCCAATCTCCCAGCACCCCATATCCCCTCCAACACCTATCTGATAGGGATGTTTTAATTTTGTGTAAACATGCCGGTGTAGAATGCCACTGTATCATTGATTTATACCACAATTCTCTGATTTGCAGTGATCTGGTAAGTTTAGGTATTGCGTTCCACAGCCCCACCCGTTCCACCACCGATATCTCCTCTCCCAATGTTAGATGCCAACACTGATTGTATCTAAGTGAGGGGGTTTGATTTGTGTCACGCATTAGTTTGTGCAAATTCGAAATTAGGGCTTTATTCCCCGGATTAGAAGTCACACATTTCTCTTTGCGCACTGAGGGAGCTAAGATCCAGTGTCTAACTTGGAAATATTGAAATCGACTCGATTCTTGGAGAGCAAACTCCAGCTTACACTGTGCAAAAGATTTGGGTCAGGTTCCTGAAACATGTCCCTTAGACTATTGCAACCTGCGTGTTTCCATTCAGCCAATGCCTTAGGCTCTAGACCAGGGATGAACTGTGGATTGAAAAAAATACACTTAAATAGGTGAGGGAAATTTTGTCAAATGGTATTGTCTGACTGCCTTATCCTAAACATTCTCAACAAGACTCGTAATGGCGATTGCATGCAGATTGGGGGCCAGATCCCGTTTTGGCAGCCAAAGATTGTCCCCAAGCCGAGGACAGCCGATCGCCCGCTCCATCTGTAGCCACTGCTTCCCCGTGCCACCCTCACACTAATCCTTGAGTAGTAGACAAATTTGCGATGTCTGATGGTATTTAATTAAATTGGGGAGAGCTAGTCCGCACTTGTCTGGCTGAGTCATTAATGTGCTTAGGGATAGCCTTGGAGCTTTGTTATTCCAAATTAATGTTGAGATTGCTTTGTGCAATTTCCTAAAGAAAGAGATGGGGTCCCGGATTTTCAGGGCTTGAAACATATAGAGCGCTTTGGGCAATATGACCATCTTAACCAAGTTATTCCGGCCAAGCCACGAAACAGACATCGGACCCCTCCTCAACAGTTGACCCTGCGTATAACCCTTCTATAGTTGGGGATATAGTCACGCCTAGGAGCTTGATTACCTCTTGCACCCAGCCGTATTGTGTATGCAAGCGTAATGTTAGGATTTCATTAGGAGATAGGGTGAGAAAAAGAAATGACCACTCGACCCGGTCGAAAGCTTTCTCAGCATCAATGGACAGAAGTAATGCAAGGATATTCTTCTTCCCGACCTTCTCTATGATGTGGCACGCTCTCCTTATATAGTCATGCATCTGTCTCTGTTTAATAAAACCTGTCTGGTCTGTCTGTTTTAATGAGGGGAGCAAGTCCTCCATCCTGTGGGCAAGCACTTTTGTAAAGATTTTTGCATCTAAATTTATTAGAGCAATTGGGCGATAAGACCCGCAACTACTCTGATCTTTGCCGGGCTTAGGAAATATAACAATTTTTGCCTCTTCCATAGTAAGGGAGATACGACAGGTATGTGCAAAGGAATTATATAGTTGGGTTAACTTGGGGGCTAATAGGTTCCGATATGTTTTATAGAATATAGCCGAAAATTCGTCTGGGCCCGGCGATTTATTCAGAGGAAGATCAGTAATAATCCTAAGAATTTCATCACGCGTGATATCCTGTTCCAGTCCTTCCCTATCCATTGGCGCTAAGCAAGGGAGGCTGATCGTTTGTAAATATTCCATCTGCAAGAGGGAGTCTGGGTGTTCTGATCGATATAGGTCAGAATAGAATGTATGAAAGGGTGTAAGTATGTGAGGAGTTTCAGTAATTACATCGCCTGAGGGTAACCAAATCTGTTTTATAGTCTGAGTTATCATTTACTGGCGAAGCAGATTAGCCAGTAGTCTATCCGTTTTATTAGCTTTGATGTAGTACTTTTGCTTAAGATAGTACAAGGATTTTTCAGTTTTCTTAGTTTGGTATAAGTTAAGCCTGCCTGCCGCTGTCCTGTATGCCTTTTGCGTAGTCAGACCCTTGTTTTTTTCCATAGTTTTGATTACCCTTCTAAGGTCCTCCTCCAACTCTTTTTCCAGCGCTCATTTATGCTTATGCCGGTTGGCCTCTTCTGCGATTAAGAAACCCCATAGGGTTGCTTTGAAAGCGTCCCATGTAATATTTATAGTGGTTTGGCCAACTGAATTCAAATGAAAAATCTCCCTTATGTGCAATTTTATACCTAATAACTTGCTCTCTCAGTAGCTCCCCACGGATCTCCGAAACCATAATCTCTGAATCATTCGGAAAATCTTTAACTCTACCACTATCGGGACATGGTCCGACAGAGTAATAGGATGTGTGGTGATTTGAGTAATGCTACCTAATAGCGGGATCGAGGCCCATGTATAATCTATGAGCGAGAAGGAGCAATGTACATGTGAGTAAAATGCGCAGCCTTTGTCCTCTCCCCTAAGAGCCAGCCAGATATCGATCAGGGATAGTTGTGTAAATGTGTGCTTCAGCAACACAGAGGGGGGAGGCTGAGCATATCTCATAAGTATACTACAATCTCTAGCGGGCTCCCATGCCATGTTGAAATCTCCCAGAAACAATATTTCCCCCTCACTGAAAATGTCCAGCTGTCCCAGGGTGGTCTTCAGAAAATCTTCCTGACCAGTGTTTGGGGCATAGACAGTAGCCAAAGTTAACAGAAAAGAGGATAATTCAAGTATCATAAATATAAATCGGCCTTCCTTAAGTATCTTAGTACAAAGTACTTTAATTCTAGTGTGAGAAACCTGAAGCTGTCTCACCTGCTAGCCCCCGGGGATCTGTCAACCAGGTGGCCAGGACATGGCCATCGCTTTTGGATCCAGTTCCTGGGGGTGGACCAGTGAGGGAGGTTCACCTGGCTGAGGAGTCCTCAGGGAGTGCAAGTGGGACACCGGAGGGTGGGAGGCGGTATCCCCTTCTGTGTAACACCTTTTCCCCATCATACCAGGTAGGACGCCTAGGAACTCAACCCCCCCAGCCCCCCTTTACCGACACAAACATTGTTTCATGGACAGCTCACTGTGAGAGAAAACGGACTATCACCCGAGCCGTATACTTGACATGTCCCACACGGATAAAAGGCAGAGCACGAAAGCACACTCTGAGCAAGTCAAAACACACAAGGGTGCAGCGATTCCTAGATGGCAGTTTAAACCGAGGAGAAAGGCAGCAAGACCAGAGAGGGTTGCAAGGAGGGAACTACCCTTGACCTTTTCAGAGAAGAACAGTGACTTTCATGAGGCCTCGAGGAAGAGAAACAGAAGACCAAGAATTACAGCTCAACAATGGTGCAGTGTGTGTCAAAGATACACAGGGCCCTCCCGGATTGATAGTCAAGGCGGCGAGAAGCGATTGCCGCTGTGATACTGTTCTTGGTTCCGACAACAAAGCAGCACCAGTGAACAATCAGAAACTGATAGCAGACCGGACTGTGTTACGATCAAAGTTGCAAGCGGCAACATTGTATGTAGAAAGATGAGGCATATGTGATTGAACTTTGTGAAACCGAAATAGGTACCATATACAGAGTGGTCTGGCGCCACGTGGGTGCTCATTCGAGGGTCTCTGTTTGGTATCCAACTGAGCGTGTTAGAATTAGTGAATTGTAACATGGAAGTGGTCTTGCAACGGGTGAAGCCAAACCCTGTGCACATTCGAAAGTCTTAGATAGCCAATATGAACTGATATTGGTCTGAGTCCGGCTGAGAGAGACTAATTGTATAAAAGGAGATGTGAGCCCGGAAGAGGGGGATCCAAGGTGAACCGTGAGTCACCCGAGAAGATATTGCTGTGGCAAATGTGAATCCGACTGAGGGATGCCTACGAACTAAAAGTAGTCTGAGCCTGGCTGACGGAGGCTAATTGTATAAAAAAGGATCTGAGCCTGGAAGAGAGGGATCCAAACGAAAGATTGTGTGTAAGTGTCAGGATTAGTCAGGCGAGTACAAAGGCAGCGAATATGGCAAGGGAAATGTGCACTAAATCACACAGTGAATAGCTTCGAATTAAACTACGTGCACACAGGAACAACGACTCATGTATGCTAGAACCCAGGAGTGCAAATAGAGTGTGACAACAAAACCAATATATGAAAAGGGATGTGGGGTAAGCACCTGACCGCGAGGAAAGTCGGCAAGCGCCTTACCCCCAATTGCTGTTACAGGTACTGACAGCGCTAAACCCACGTGGAGGGCAAGCAATGACAGGATCTGTGAACTAACACTCTTGATGGTATTAAATAAGGGAACTAAAGAACTGTACTCACGAGGACGAGATAAACCTCTTGAATGTCAGCTAGCCCACGAATCCTGTTGATGAAACTGGGACCCAGAAAGGCTAGAACAGCAATGGGAGGAAAACTAAATACCTAAGTTGGAATAGTGATTACAAATTAGTGAGGAAAACATAAGCATTCACACAGGAGCTAGCTACAACCGCACACCACACCTAATAATCAAATGGGAAATAAATGCAGAAGTGCAATGGAAAACATGGAATGGATCCCAATAGAAAGTAAGGATCAGGAGCAGGGAAAAACGAAATAACCAATGCAAACTTCTCCCTACCCCTCCAAGGAAAAGACAGGAAGCTAATCTAAGAGGAAGGCTAAGGCATACGGGTTTACAGCAGCAAAGGACAGAGTCAAAGAAATATAGAACACAGACAAACTGGGCTGCATCTAAAAGGGGAAAGCACTGAGAAATGCTGCCTGCAAACAGAGGAAGACAAAAAGGGAATCAAGGGAGCAGAAATCAATTAGCGCATGAATCCGAGATTTAGGGCGGAGGAACAAGAAAACAGGAACTAGGAACTAGGAACTAGGTACAAAGGCAAGGAACAAGGGACTAGTCACAACAGGAACACTGCAAACGATGACCAGCGCTGGACTGAAGTAAGACTGAGGCTTTTAAAGCTGCTTAACGAGCACACGCCTCAGGTGTGCTGATTGCTGCACCTGCAGCCACAGGTGTTGCCTATCCTCCACCCAACCTTGTCCTGCAAGGGTGGAGGTGAAGTAGTGGGCCAGGCATTCTGGGAAGCATAGTCATTTGGTTAAAGAAGCATGCTGGCTGCCAAAAACCTGGAATGGATCCGGAAGGGAAGTAGCTTGG
This sequence comes from Ambystoma mexicanum, assembly GCF_040938575.1. NCBI lineage: Eukaryota > Metazoa > Chordata > Amphibia > Caudata > Ambystomatidae > Ambystoma > Ambystoma mexicanum. The sequence continues at coordinate 425,783,072 of NC_090930.1, read as the reverse complement.
AAAATAGGGATTTAGCGCTCCCCATTCATCACAGCACTGTAGCATAAGGTTCGGAGGAAAAGTCCAGTAGGGAATAAACCCCAAATCATGCCCCCAAGTGGTGGGAACGGGAGCGAAGGGAGCGAGTCGTGACAGTAAGACAAGGGATCTGAGCCCGGCAGAAGGGGATCCAGAGTAAAGAGCGAATTGCTCGAATTGAAAACTTGGAAAGGATATTTTTGTTTGTTTGATTCATCAGGCCTTCTGAAGCAAGAGACCTTTGATAACTTGAGAGACTTGGACATAGAAGGTCCTGATGTTTGTAATGAACTGTGTCCTTGTGCCGAAGAAGCCCAAGAGTGTGCTATGCTTGAGTGAACGGCCTTGTCCAGTGGTGAAAACGTGGGGAAGAGAGGTCATCGGCCTGAACATCCTGACTTATCATTTTGTGAACACTTCTTTCTTTTTCTTGAACATTACCCCACACTATTTGTAAACTTAGTGGTAAGGAATGGCAATAGGTTTGTTAGTATAGGCTTTTTGTATTTTGACGAGACTCCACTGGGACTGCATTATTATTATTTGATGGTCGTAGCTTGCTCCTATCTTAGATTTAGGTTTAGATAGGCATTTATCACACCCTTGAGAAAGTTCAAATAAACACCCTTGAACTGTCGTCACTTGTGTCTGTCTTACTTTGATATCATGCCTTCGTTACACTAGCCCCAGCTCTAATTGCAATAAGCATGCCCACCACCTTCCCCTCTGCATACGCCTGCACAATATTCAGGTAGCTACGCAAACAAAACTTGTGCCTATCCGCTCAGCGAATATGGGTTTCTTGGAGCGCCACCAAGTCCGGTTGGTAGCGTCCCAACAAACCCTTCCGGCACTTCAATGGGGTGTTAAGCCCACTAATATTCAATGAAAGGCACTTTAGTTAAATGAGAATTGATAATGTCTCCATGGGGTTAATAAATGTGAACTTGCCTCTGTCAAAAGCCTTAGAACCCCCATAGCGCAGCAGTATACCCCCCATCCAATTCCCCTCCCTACCTTCCTTTCCCTTCCCTCTGCCCCAACCTTTCCCCCTCCCATCCCCAAAGTGTCCCCTGCGGTGAGTCACAGTACCTAGTGTATCGTGGAGTGAAGAACCCCAGCCGTGATCTGCCTTTACTTTGAAGGTGAAGTGCTGGATGTCCTTACACCCCCATCAGATAGCTGAACGGATGCAAACCCGAGATGGTACGCTTCCTCTCTGTTACTTGTACTTTTACATCTACCTTGTCTTAACTGTTCCCTTCAATGTTCCTTTACAGGGCATCTATGTCGATGTTTCAAGGTGAGGCACTCTGAGACAGGTTCTCCAGTTCTCGTTCCATGCACCTCCTCCCCGTCTCCTACGTCGATCTACCGAAGTCCATTCCCAAGGTTTAAGATATTTGTTGTGGGACACCATTGTTTCTCAACCCCTTGCGGAATGTCTTCAGTTGCTTCTTCCTCAATTTGTAGCAGCGTAATTCCTGCTTCCCGGGATGTTATCTTGTGTTGTCTCCCCTCCAAGGAAAAAAGCAATCCAAACAGGAATGTCCATCTATATTTACTTTCACTTGTGCAGAGACCTTTAACCACTATCTGCATATCCTTTCATTTTTGGAGGGTCTGCGGCGAGAGATCTTGATACAATTGAATATCTGCTCCGTTGTATGTTATTAGAGATACAGTTTGGCCTCTCATAAAATCTGGTCGTTTTGTGGGTACAGTGCACATGCCACCAGCACATTTCACGGACGAGCTGCTGGGTCCGTCCCCTTTGGACCAGTCCGGTGAACCCGGTCAAGCCGAATACCCTCTGTCTCCTCTGCAGCTATAAGGTTCGAAAAGATCTGAATTACTGCCTCTTTAAGGTTTGGGTTTGTCACTGATTCCGGCATATTTGTTCTGTCAATTCTTGAATTGCCCGCTCATTTGTATCAACACATTCACCCAGGGATGAGATTTCTTTACTAAAATTTGCAAGTGAGTGCCTTATTTCTGTGGTGAACGAAGTGAATTGCATCAGAAAAGAGGCACAGAATTTGTCCTGGAAATCTTAAAGGCTTTTAGCAAAGTCTACTGTGGATGCCGCCATATGGCATTCTTCCATGTGGAATTACGGCCAGATTCGCTCAGCAAAGGGGTATATGGCCACAGGTGTATCAGTGTCCCTCCCCCAGAGTTTTTCCAGGGGAATGGCCAGTTTTCGAAGAGATTGTGTATGGCTAGCTGGGGCCTGCTCCTTCATATCGCCTGGAATATATCTAGCTCCTCAAATCACATGCAAAATCACAGCTACCAGCAGTGAAGCACTCGACAACAAACTCGAAGTCTAAGGGGAGTATTCCAACAATGCAAACCTTTTATATATTCTCCCGGCTCTCCTATCGTAGTGCAAGTGAGAAGGAAAATGTACGTCTTGGTATATCATTCTCAGTGCGCCACTTGTCTATACATTTACTGCAATGGATAAGCATGTGTGCAATAAAGACCTCCAAAAGCAGGCAATTTCCACAATCTGAGCCCCAAATACTGCTTTACTGGGAATAGACTCCCGACATGTCCGGTTCTGCAGCACCTCATGTGCGTCGAGTCTGGGCTCCACTCCCTCGGCTCACTGTTCCAGGTCAGGTATTTTCAGACACCAACCGACCTTCATCTGTGGGTCTCCACGTCTCTCTAGGTCTTTAAAGTCTGTCGCAGGAGAGTGCTGGCTCCTTCCTGCATTGCGTGCAACCCGCGTCACCGCTGAATGTGTTCCACCCGGGGGATGGGGGGCCTCTGTTACCATCCAACAGATTCCGATTTGGAGAGCCTACTTTCCAGCTTGACTATGATGCGCCACGCCCAGTACAAGAGAGCCGAAGTCACACCCCGAATCGAGGGTCAATCCACTCTGTGCCCTGGCGCAGGGTTGCTGGGGGCCATAACACAGTGTTTGCTGGAGACAAGAACTGCCCCGGGGTGATCTACGACAGAAATGTAGCTAAATAGGTGAGGGAGCGCCCGCACACATGTCTTCACAGTGCGGCAGCCATCTTGGACTCCCCTCAAGACAAGATTTTGATTGAAAAACAGACAGACTACACAATAGACCTACTCCTACGATTAGGTTTTTTGGTGAATTGGGAGAAATCTCTCTTTCAACCGGAACAGACCATGACATTTTTAGAGTTCATGGTGGACACGTCTCGAGGAATGTTGAGCCACTCCCTCTGAACAAGGTGAACAACATTAAAAACGATATAAGGAGCACTCTAACGAAAGAGGTGATGTCAGTTCGAGAGATAGCCAGACTGGCGGGTCGCTTGGCGTCATCAATCCAAGCAATTTCTCCAGGTCCACTCCACTACATAACCCTCCAAGGATGAAAGATTCAACATCTCAGGAGGGGCGTATCTTACAAACAAAAAGTGCCCCTATCGCAGGATGCAAGGGAGGAACTGGAGTGGTGGCTACAGCACATGGATGCCTTGACCGTTAGACCAATATTTGTCTTTTCTCTGGACCTAATAATAGAGTCTGATGCAGGTGGGGCTGGGGTGCCCGATGTGGAGATCTGTTGACAGGGGACAGGTGGTCAGAGAAGGAGTTGAATTTACACATCAACCTTCTAGAGCTGCTTGCGGGCTCGTATGGACACAGGAGAGGGCACAATGTTGTGTACTCCTCAAAATGGACGTGTCCGCAGTCAGGTACATAAACAGACTAGGCGACACGAGACCCAGAATGTTGGCGGAGCTGTTGAAAGAGTTTGGGTGCCTTTGCCTCCAGAGGAAGGTGTCAGTGACAGTGGAATATCTACCGGGCCGCCAGAACGAAGTAGCCAAGGGGAACACCAGGTTCCTCAGAGATGCCAGCAATTGGAAGCTGGACGAGAAGGAATTTCAGAAATTGACGGCAAAATGGGGTCAATGTCAGAGACTCCTGTTTGCGTCAAGATAAGGGAATGAATCATATGATACTGTTCTGAAATTCGTTTTTGTACTTTTCGCGATATAAAATGTGACCCCAGAGGGTGACAATGATTTTTTGTTAACTTCCAACGCACTCACATCAGAGACCCTCTTTGCATGACAAAAGACATAGTAGCATCATGAACATTCTTGAAACCCTGTCTACATCCCACAGCTGGTCGTATTTCTGTTTCAGCGGTCTGAGCAGTCTGACATCCCTGAGTAATCTACATCTAATTTGTGTATTAATGTTCCTGTAGGCCTTGCCTTGTGCTGCCAACTATGCTAAGAAATTAGCTATTGGCACCACATCTGTTCTAGAGGGATGGATGTTCCACTCTATGCACCAACTATGCCAGTTTGCCCATGCTGATCTGTAAGCCTTCCTGGTCCCTGGAGCCCAGGATTCCTTGATAATATGTTGAGCCTCGATCGATAACCCTGTCCTAGACCAGGATCCCCTGAAATTGCCCATAAAATGAGGTTGAGGCTGCCTGATTTCACCAGACAGTGGCTGTCCCCCATGATTGTTTCGTACCTCGGGAGAGCTATCGGATTGTAGTGTGACAACTCCAGAAGGCCTGGGAACCATGCTTGACCCCTCCAATCCAGAGTTATCAGAATCAGCGACACCCCTTGCCTTCTCACCTGAGCCACTGTCCTCGCTATCATTGTAAATGGCGGGAATGCATATTCCGTGCTCGGGACCCAGTTTTTGATCAGCCTACATTATGGCCGGTGCAATGTCTACAGACTTATGAAAAAACAACAAAAGATTTGTGACCTGCTAGTGTGTCGCAGCTGCTCATTGCACTGAGAAGACCCTTTGGGCGGTGCCTCCGGCAACCCTGGCAAAATGGGTAAGATGCGTGATGAGCCAAGCAGACATTGATAAAAAATGGTATGGCGCCCATTCGGTGAGAGGAGCAATCGCTACAAAAGCTTTTTTTGTGGAGCCAGACTGGAAGACATTGTGGAGGCAGCAGACTGGGCGAATTAATCGATATTCAAGACATTTTATTTCAAGCCAGTCGAAAAAGTGACAACGTTGGTGGTAAATAAGCTTTGAAAAAGCATAATCCGAGTCTCCGAGTCTTGACATAGAATTCAGGATTTCAGCACTAACATTACAGAAAATCATAATTCTATTAAAGACACAGAGGCAAATGATTACCTCATCTTAATAATCGTCGACAACAATCCGACAGGATCGTGAATATTGATTTGGAGATTGAATTCAGTTAGCGTTTACTGGTTGGGGGCTAAAAATGATGAAGACCAGCGAAAGAAAGAGGAAGATTTAAGATGGTGGACTGTGTTTATATAGCTGGTGGTGGGCTATTGGTTTAAGAAGGTCACATGTTTTTTAAAGCCCAATGAGAATATGGACTACCAAACTCTCAAACTAGTTGGCATAGCTCCCAACTCACCCGCTTTTAGTGGGTGTCATCTGCCTTACAAGCAGCTGAATCACCCGCCAAGTCCCTCATATGCCCTTTCACTTCTATGGGCTCTCACCCGCCAAAAACAAATCGTGTGTTTTCACCTGGCTTGGTGACACAAAAGGTTGGGAGCTATGAGTTGGGGATTATAGTTGTATGCTTTGTTGAGATGTATTGATTCTATGACAAGACAGGAGGCTCATATTATGCATTCAATCTTTACTATGAAACAACAGGAGCAAAGAAAAGACTTTTACAAACAAAAATGTTGTAAAGAACAGAACTAAATAGAGTTCAATGTCAATGTAAGGGAGCTCCCCAATCCATCATGGAGGACAGGTCATGCCCTGCAGGAGACCAATGAGCAGGGACCCTTCCTTATATAAGTCCATTACTCCAGTCACAATTCCTCTTTCTTTGCTGCTAACTCCACAGCTAAGTCACTCCTTTTTTCAGTTGTGCCTTGCATGTTAGTCAGTAGTAGGTAGTACCCTTAAGTGGTGTAAAGGTTTTGATATATATATTTTGGTACCTTTATTTTATTTTAAGGAAAAGGTATTCCTTCTTTGGTATCATGGTCCATGGGCCGCGTGTGGCCAGTAGTTTTTCTTAATGGGTTGTTTAAAATGTTAAACTTTTAAATGTCTATAAAATGTCTTTATGTGAATGTGTCTACAGCGCGCAGGTCGCTGTAATCATTATTTTCACTTCGTTCCGCCCGACGCGCGCCGTCTGACAGAAACTTCTGTTCAGAGCCGGTGTGCGTGGGTGCTGTAAGGCTCACAAGCGCTGTAATATTTTCTTTTCTTTTACCTTGCCGCCATGTTCTGTTGTGCGCCGGGCTGTCAGAATCCTCTGATCAGACCCGGCCCGGGCAAGCGCTCTAACCTTGTCTGGCGAGCGCATAATGCTTTCTTTTGTTTTCTTTTGTGTTTCTTTATGGGCGTTTCGCCCTCCGTGTTCCGTTGCGCGCCGGTCAAATGGAAGCTTAGGCTTCAGACCCGGCGCGCAAGGGAATCTATGATTGGAATCCTTGATTGAAATTATTAAGCACAGTCAGTAAGTCTTGTGGCTTGGGCCGTAAAGGCTGCGGATTCGAACCTATCCTCCAATTTTATTATGAAAGTGTGAAAATTAAGTAGACATCTTTTTTCCCAACTGTGTTTCCTGTTATACTTGTTTACATTATGATGGGTGTGTATGTTTGTATATATATATATATATATATATATATATATATATATGTTTTGACTTTAACCCGACGCCCCTGGGTCTCAATTGTTCTGAAGCATTTTTTAAGCTTCTGCTTCAGCCCGAACTGGGTAGGTCAATAGTAAGCCTGCAGGTTTACCTTGCAAGAGGATCTGGGCTCGCTTCCCGCCATAGCCAGTGTGCACATATGGGTTTGTGTATATATTTATCTATATTTATAGATATATTTATATATTTTGTTAAAAGTATGTTTTTTAAATTAGCTGTTTTAAATTGATATTTCAGTTATATTTGGGGACCCGCCTATTCAAGGGTCTGATGCGCTGCCAGTTATCAGGGCTCCAGGAGTCCAGGCGCAGGAGTGGCACGAACCAACCACCCCCTCTAGGGTTTTGGCGCCTGCAAGCGAAGGCTTACGCAGACATCCGCAACCCCAGCGGGGAAAGAGGGTTAGGGAACGCTGATTGGATGGGTACGGGGAAGTAGGAATACCGGATTGAGGTTGCAGGGTACAGTATTGGATAGGACACGGGAAAAAACAGGGAAAAAGTCATTCAAAACCAAGTTATGACATTACATTCACTCATGCATTGCCACACCCATTTGGGGAGTGATTCCAAACAAACAAAACAATAGGGCACTTAGCTCTGGGTTGAGTGCTGGCCACCTGCCTGCGCACTCCAGGTCCGGTCGGTATCAGAAGCGATCGATCGCTGTAAAAGAGCAAGAATTAGGCAATTCTCCCTATAGCTCTGAATTACAGCGACACAGCAACTATTCACTCATGCATGCACATTGTCCCATTCTTCAGAACACGGAGATTAGTGTGTAAGCCACGCGGGGCCCCTGCCGTGTCTTTGTTCCCCCCCAACTCTCACACCAGAATAGGGGCTCATAAGGCTGAAGCGACCTCACGCCTCAACTAGTACTGTTTTGAGCCGGCTGTGTCTCCTGGTCGTAAATCCGTGCGTTTAAAAAGAACCGCACAAGGTTAAAGACGCTCCGGCATTGTTTTGGGGTTCTGGGCATGACATCCGGGAGCCGCACGTGGCCTACGATCAACCGCAAGCGCTGTTAGTTCACACTCGCATGGGTTAATGTGAAATTCAAAAGTAACGTTGCCTCCTGGATTAAATGTCATCCAGTGCAACTGTGCACAGAACTTAACTTAGCCGTGCGCAGGGGGGCTTAAGAGTGTGGGCGTTAACCCCCTGCGCGTGATTCCCCATTAACTCTCTCTCCCGCAGCTGGGCATGCATGCGTCACTTATCTGAGAGCCTCGAGGGGCCGGGTTGAAAGATCCGTGGGGCGTGGCCCCTCGCGTAGTCCCCTCAGGTTGGAGCTCAGGAAGATGCGACTGCTCACGATGAAGTTCTGAGCACAAGCCCCGTGCTCGGAGCTTCGCGCATGCGCGCCGGCTCGCCACACCCCATGTGGCCTGAGAAGTGTAGTTCCTGCCGCCGGGTGTGCTGGGAAATGTGGTCCTGGAAGGGTTCTTCCTATGGAAAGGATGAAGAAGCCTTCTGTAGGGCAAATCACTATTCCCTCGCACGCTGGGCAGTCTGTACTTCTGCCTAGCACTTCTGGTACCCTGACACCAGTCTGCAGCTTTATGTTAGACGATGCGCATGGCATAGGTGATTTGCCTTCACTTAGGTATACCCAAACCTGCTCGGTTCAGGTTCTGCTAAGTTCTAATGCGAGGTTACCCCTCGCCTTCTGCTGGTTACCACACCCGGCTGGGGTGAGCAGTTTGAGATGCACTTGCTCAGTGTATTCCTCACTTAAACTTGGCAGTTTTGTTTAGGTGCTGCTTGTGGCAGATGTTATTATCTTCCCTGTAAGGGTGCCATCACCTGCTCGGTGGCAAGCTTTGCCTGGGTTCTTCTGTGAGGTGACCCCTCGTATACTGCTGGTTCCACACCCTGCTAGGGTGAGCAGTTTCAAGTACACTTGCTCAGTGTATTCCTCGCTTAAAGTTGGCAACTTTGTTTGGGTGCTGCATATGCCATGGGTGGTTTCTGTGCCATAACCTGCTCGGTTTCAGGTTTTGCCTGAGTTCTAATGCGAGGTTATCCCCTCGCGTACTGCTGGTTATCATGCCCTGCTCGGGCGAGCAGTTGGAGGTACACTTGCTCAGTGTATTCCTCCCTTAAAGGTCAACAGCTCTGTTTTGTTTTGTTTTCTTTAAGGTGCTGCATGAGGTAGTTGCCATTATCTTCCCTGTAGATGTGCTGTCACCTGCTCGGTAGCGGGCTTTGCCTGTGTTCTTCTGCAAGGTGAACCCCCTCGTATACTGCTGGTTCCACACCCGGCTAGGGTGAGCAGTTGAGGTGCACTTGCTCAGTGTACTCTTGTGCTAAACAATATGTTTAAGTGACGCCTGGAACTCAGTTGCGTTTTTTCAGAATGGTCAGTAGCCCGGAGAGCTCAGTGGGTATCAGCTTCTGTAAGGCCGGGGTTCGGACCCCTGTGAGGGCGTAACCCCTCTTCCTTGGATATTTTATATTATTTTATTTATTTATTAGGTACTTTAAAGAAAAGAGTGTGGAGGTGGTTGTAAGCGAGACCCATGTGGGGGGTTATCCCTTCCTCTCTAGCCATCACTCTGGTGTTAACCTTTGTCTTTTAGTTACTTTAGTTAGTTTTAGGACAACTCAGTCCTTTCCTTAGGTTTTGCTTTCCCGATATCAATTGCTCCACCCAATACCCGTGTTGATTAAGCTGCAGTATTTTTCTCTCAACATGAGGAAGAAAAAGATGATGCGTTATGCCTCTATTGAGGTCTGCAGGGCTTGAGGCTCTCTTTAGTGGGGACGTGTTTTCCCTTACTATTTGTCTCATTTTGACATTCATTATACTATTGGACTATTGGTGGAGACAAGGTCAGCTCGAGGTAACTGTTCAGTTTTGTTGCATGGCAAGCTGAGCAACCATGTTCTACTTGGATGGAGTGTTTGGAAACACTTAAGGGTATCAGATGGACGAGTTGCCTAATAATAACTTTCTGGCGCCTGCCCTATGGCTTTCCTCCCAAAGCTTGGCCTGTTGTTCAGCTAACCGTCTAACAGTGTGTTACAATTTCTCCTCTGCTCAAGGAGTACAAGCAGGCTTCTGTACCCTCAAGAGCGTTGTTTAACCTCTTTCGTTATATATTTATATATACACATATATATTTTTCTACAGTGCAGCGAAAAGAGTGCTGGTTTTCACATCCGTGCTGACCCTACTGATACAGGTTCCTAATTTGGAAAGGTCTAAATCAGTCTTTCATCCTGCTGAGATCGATAAGCGAACACCTCACACCACACACCGTTTGCAGTAGTGATGAGCACCACTCGTATACCTGAGGGTTCGTAGTTCTATATAAGTGCTATTTTGCTATGGACAATGTGCTTAATTTTTCCTTCCCCTGATTCCCTTAGTGGCCAGTCAGCCTCACACGAATACAGAGACTCAGACCTCAGGGTTTGAGGGGACAGTGGTCCCAGATTTCTTTCACAACCTTTCATTTACGAGGCATTGATCATTATCCTTCCCCCCTCATTCCCCTTCCCGCCATCCTTGGTGGAGATTCCATCATGATATACACCTCTTGGAGTAACTCCCGATGGTTTCTGTTTTCCTTTTACAGCAGTTCTGGCTCGTGACCAGTGCAGACTCGCACTGAGCATTTCCCTCCCGTCAGTTACTTTCCTTTGCGTTACTTTGCAGGGCTTTAATGTGGTCCTCAGGGTAGCCTTCTTCTGGGTTGCAAGGTTTTTTTCCTTAGATAAGTGGGGGAGGGTTCTCCTCCTTTGCAAAGGCTCAATATCCCTTGGTGGGATAGAGGGGTCGGGGAGTGATACTAATCTCCCATCCAAGTTATTACGACCCTCTATCACAATGCGTTCCAGCGTCTCTACATTAACTATCAGAAGGTGCCTGTCAGTGCGATTCCCAGAGGGCTGAGATATGTTTAGTAAATGACTTGATTCTCCTAGTCATCTGCATGGCAGGGGGACCTTTGGGTTTTTACAAGAGTTTGTTTTTGCCATAAGGTGCCACCTCAGGGTGCTGTGAACTTCAAGGTTCTTTAAATTGGCTGAAATAGAGGTTAGACCTCTTCTGGTGGGCAACTTTGGTTTAACTGTTTAGTGATCAGTTCTTTGCAGTTTAGAGTTTTGCTAAAACTTTGGAATTTAGGCATCATCCTTCGGTTAGTTTTGATCCTCTAGGAGATTCATCAACCACGGAGGAGGGAACAAGGTTCAAGCACTGGGCATATCTACAAGGGGGTTTAGATATCAATATAATGGTAACGATTGGATGTAAGATACATTTTTTCTTCTTGCCAAGTTTGGCCTCTTAAGGGTCAGTTTGTAAATATCTGCCTTTTGTCATGGTAGCAGAGTCCTTCTTCAAGAGCTCGGGAGATCTGAAAGTCTCTGTGTTGCCGGTTTGACAGGTTTAGCTTTTCAGGTAGGGCCCCTCTCTTCCATTCTGCTTCTGCCTCCAGAAGAAATCCTTCCTTAATATACACATGTCTGAAGACAATTGTGCGTTAAGTCTATTGCTTTTCAGTTCCGCCCAGGATGGGTCGTCCTATTACAGATTAATAAAATGACCTTTTACCCCCATTTTACCTTTTATGAAGATTTGTCGTTCCCACTTGGTTCCCCAGTGTGGTTATGTGACATGCCATGTTGCTAATGCGATATCTTCCTTTAACGCATGGGAGGGAACCTACAAAACTTTCACCCCTATGGGGTATTTTTCTTTTATCTCCAGGAGAGATAGGTGCTCATTTTTCTTTGGTTTGCTATCTAGGTTCCCAAAGATGGTATGAATTTGAGTGTTTTAAATGTTTGATTGGACAACGGAGGCGTTTATGGTTCCGATGGGCTTTCCTAACCTATTAGTATAGGAAAACTTTGTTCAATGTTTTCCCCCCCTCTTTCAACCAGTTGGTTTTGGTGGCCTGTAAGGAACGCTGGAATTGGCACATGTTCCTGGTGTGTTTTCTTGCAGTGGATTTGGCTATGCCTTATAAGACAGTTATTTGGGCAGCCTAGTCTTGGGCAATTCTTTTTCGGTCAGCTGATTGATTTAATGAAAGCATTTAAAACAGTTTCTTTTCCTATTATTTTATTATATGGTCTCTATTGTATTGATCATGTTGTACTAATGGGATGCATAATATGAGCCTCCTGTCTTGTCATAGAATGGCTAATCCCCCACACTAACGTGAGATGGGGGTTTAGATTCTATTAAAGACAAGGAGGCGATTATTATCCCACCCACCTACCCTTGATATGACAGTTATGACACGCATGTACACAGGTGTTTCAAGAAAGAACATTCTTTGGTTTGTTGTTCTTCCCATCCACCCACCCTTCTTGTTTGTTGCTCTTACAGCTACGAGTTGAGGTTCTGATCAGGAGTGTGGCTCGCAGTTACAAGTTATGGAGTGCGTAGTACGAGAGTTTCGCTGGATTTGCCTTCATCGTTTATCATCTGATAGGTGCAGTGGACTTCTGGTTCAAGACAGCTACAGAAAGAGGAATTATGACTGGAGTAATTGACTTATATAAGGAAGGGTCCCTGCTCATTGGTCTCCTGCAGGGCATGACCTGTCCTCCATGATGGATTGGGGAGCTCCCTTACATTGACATTGAACTCTATTTAGTTCTGTTCTTTACAACTTTTTTGTTTGTAAAAGCTTTTTCTTTGCTGTTGTGGTTTCAGAGTAAAGATTGAATGCATAACAATCGCCTCCTTATCTTTAATAGAATCTAAACCCCCATCTCATGTTAGTGTGGAGGATTAGCCATTGTACATTGTTAAATGTTGCTGCTCGAGAAAAGTAAAGAAGAAAACACAAGAAAGCATAATCGTTTGCCTGCATGCCTTTAATATAATTATGACTTTCAGTAAAGTTAGTGTTGAAAATGTTAATGTAACTACACATCTGTGGTGAAATACATGTGTTCTCTGGTTAACTGACACAGTGAATAAAACCGTAACAGTTTATTTTTATTCTCGCAGTAAACTTTAGTTTCGGTCTGACAATGTTCGTGCTGTTCCCTTGATCAGACATCTAACTGTGCGCGGCTAATACAAACAGTGTGCGCGCCATCCTGCTTGTTGTCCCTTTAATTGTAGCCATTGTGCAGAGCTGAATGAGGTTGCCATAGTGACACCAACAGCTCCAGGCCTCCCACTTCCTGGCCTGCTCAGAGCTCCTGCTCTCCTGTGCTCGCTTCACTTTACGTTTCAGCAGGGAGAGGCTGGCCCGATGAACATCAACTTTTCAGCCTTTGGATTGATGGATTTCCTTCCCGAATAAACGGATTCGGACGAGAATGGAACGTAGAATATGCATGAGTGATCTCACAACGAAAGGAACATATTTCCACGCCACAGGAAACCTCCCCATGCTTCTGATTGGTATGTGATTTGTGCCTTTGTTGCAGTGTAACAAAACGTGCTTTTTAATGTAGCATGACGAACACGGTGGGAGGTTGCCAGGGAGTGGCCAAAGGGTTTATGGTTCATGCAGCTGACGGGCTGCCTGAGCGAAATTGACGTTTTATGTATATTGTTTTTTTTTCAATATTTAGATCTCGCCTCATGCTTACCGACGACAGTACAGAAACGGTTGCCTTAATCCCTTCTACATGAGTAAAGGTTTATGTGGGGGAACTGCAAAGGACTCGTGCTATGTCACGTGTAGAGTCACATGGTTGACCATGTGACAGTGTTAATAAAAGTCCGACCATCTGTTCCTCCTGTGTGCATGCGGGTGGGGGTCGGGCCATAGCAGGCCGTGTAACAGTAATGTTTGCTTTGCCTTTTCTACAGCTAGTCTTGCACTTTAACATGTTTCTGCACCTTTTTGAGGCGTACAGTCTTGTTCAGGAACAGCATTACGATGCTAATGTAGACCCACATAAAAAAAGTAGGGGGTCACTGGGCTACTTGTGCACCTTGTGTAAAAAACGTAAGCAGTGGGCTTCATGTACGTATGCAAATGAAGACACAGACACCATTGAAACATAAACCCACGTTATCATTGTACATTGCAAATGTACTGCACAGTGGGTACGCTGAATTACATTTTTGTAATGTTTTACAGTGTACTACTGTATCCTCACCGTGTACTATTTGAGACTCATCATTACCTGCTTTATAATGTAAGCCTTTGTGTCTGTAAACAAAATCCAGTAAGCAAAAGTCACCAGACCTACCTAATTGGCCACTTAACCAACTAGTCACTGTAGAGCTAGGCAGTCTCAATGTAGGTCCAAAAAAACTCAAGGAGTGCACCACATACAGGAAAACCACAAAATGTATTGGTACGCTGCAGCCCGGAAGATGCACAAAACAAGCCAACTCGGACACGCCCCTTGAGGGACCAACATTTTATAGCCACAATGACAACATTGGCATACGTTAATAAAGTGTAACAAAAATAACCTAGCAAGGTGATTGGCTGGTTGTCACCATCCACCTAAATAGCTCGATACATTGTTGAAAAACTACTGGCCCTTTCCATCTCATCATGAGAAAAGATGACCACCAACCCCACCTAGTCTCACCCCCCTTGATGAGCCCAAAAAATGCACCAATGCAATTTCAGCAAAAAACTGATGAAGTTTAGTTTTATTTATTTGTAGAGCGCAGCCAAGCTCGGGCATCTGGGCGCTATTCTTACAGGTTACACAAGGAAAAAATACAGAATTAGAATACAGTAATGATACACAAGGTTGCATACATAAATTTACAAATAAAGGGTGTCATTTCAATTGGACGATATTACCTGAGACAATTAGGGCTACAGCGTCCCACCGAAATGGGCTAATAGGCAACAAAGCAACATAGCACACATCTCCTCTATTCATTATCTGTTCCCACGGCCTGCTTCTGCACACCATGTAGCCCCCTATCTTGTTACATGTTGCTATCCCTGGTACACTGCCTTCTAGCACCATTCCTGCGATGAAGGGCCTTCGGGAAAACCCATGACTGGTCCACTGCTGATCATCGTTCCTGGCCCATCATTTCTGATAATGTCCCCATATTATTCAGAATATTTCTTGATATGTCATTTATAACGTGCCTCTACACAAGTGTTTCTAGGCACGACAAGACAAGCGAAGGAGACAGAGGGAGGACAAGACAAACGATCTTAATAGGCCTTGTGTCATTCAGATTGTGCAAGTGTGACAATGCAAAGTACAGGGGGAAGGGAGAGGTGGAGTGTCAGGGAGAGGGAGGGGAAATGCAAACAGGGCATCATTGCTCTGAGTAAGTGCAGCCAGGGCAGCACAGCTCTGGGTTAGTACAAGGAGGCAGGGGACTGTAGAGGTTACAGTTACAGCCCCTACGTGTGCAGTAGGCCCAGAGGCAGTGCAGGGGAGACTGATCATGGAAGAGCCTGGTACCCAGCGAGACTCTGAGGTTACCACGCAACCAGTCGGTGCAGCAGACAGGTAGGTCAGCAGGGGAGGGAGAGGGAGAAAGCAGAGGAGAAAAGTAAGGTTTTATGCTGCTTCTGGAACTTCGGGTGGTCTGGCTCAAGTTTGAGAGTAGCAGGTACACCATTCCAGAGGGAAGCACCTGCATAGGAGAGAGATCTACACCTCAATCTCTACGTGGAGAAGCATCTGACCCTCAGAGAGTTTGAGGTAGCTGAGCGAAGGGCTCGAGAAGGAAGGTATTTTGGAAGAGAGAGTTGGATGTAGTGTGGGACCCAGACACAGAAAGCCTTGTGGACGACGCAGAGGGTCTTGAACTTGATCCTTGCAGCCACCGGGAGCCATTGGAGAGATTTCTGGGCTGGAGAGATATGGTCCCTGGGCTTGAACATAAGGATACGTCTTGCAGTCCTGTTCTGGATTAGTTGCAGAGGGCGGAGAGTAGAGGACGGTAGATTGAGAAAGAGGCTGTTGTAGTAGACCAGCCTAGAGAGAACCAGGGCTCTGAGGAGGTGCAGCTGGTAGTGGACCTTCTTGGCAAGACCTGTAATGTGAGGAGAGTCGAAGATACACCAAGGTTTTTTGCCTCACAGGAAGGCAAAGTAAGAAAGCCCAAGAAGGGCAGCCAGAGTGAGATAGGGAAGGCAGGATCAGGGGTCCCAATGAGAAGGATTTCTGTCTTACTGGCATTAACGCAGAGATTAAGGTGCACCAATCCTGAATAGCAGCAAGTAAGTCAGGAATGAGCTGGAGAGGAGGCTGAGAGGAGCCTGAAAGAGAGCTGAGTGTCATCCGCAAAACACTGAAAGTTAGAGGAGAAGGTGGAGATTAGGTGGGCCTAACGGGCCAAGTAGCTATTGAAAAGCCACAGAGAGAGGATAGAGCCCTGAGGAACACCATATGTGGAGACAGAGGTGGTGGAGAGAAAGGACTCTAGTTGGACCTGGGAGGATCGGTCCAGTAGGAAGGAGGTCCACCACTCGGGCCTGATCATTGATGCCCAGGTTCTCACAGAGTCGATTGATCATGATGACATGATTGACCATGTGAAAAGCACAGGGAAGGTCAAGGAGGATGAGGACAGAAGGAACGCTGGAGTCCAGATTAGAGAGAAGATCTTTGTGGGTGTTCAGGAGAGCAGTTTCCGTGCCTCTGGCTACTCTGAAGCCAGACTGATGGTCATGTAGAGAACCAACAGGTTCAGTGTGGCGAGTAAGCTGCGAGATTGCCAGCTTTTCCAGGGGTTTGCCCAGGAAAGAAGTGATAGAGATCAAGAGATAGTTTGCCAGAACGGTAGGATCAGCAGAAGGCTTTTTAAGGAGGGGGTGCACAAAGGGAATCCTTAAAGGGAAAGATCCAGTGGCAAAAGAGTGATTGCAGAAATTGGCTAAGGCTGGTGCAAGGGTGTCCATGTGGTCCTTGATGGTACTGGAGGAGCAGGGAAACACCTGTTTGGGCAACACTTTCATAGATCGGATTAGTCTAGAAACGTTAGAAAAAAAAAGGCAAGAGGAGAGGGAGAGGCGGGCAGAGGGGGGACGAGGGAGGAAGAGGAGAGCGAGGATAGGATGTCTTGAGTTTTAGTGGTGAAGTGAGAAACCAGAGCTGTACAGAGGACTTGGGAGGGCACAGAAGAGGTGGAGACTGCAGAAGGATTAGCCAGCTCCTTGCCGATTTTAAAGAGTTTGGCTGTGCTGTTAGAGGCAGCAGAGATGCAGGCTTGGATGTGGACTCTATTCTTGGACACAACACAGTCTGTGTTGCCTTAGGAGCAGGCGGCAGGCCAGTTTGTCAGAGGATTCGTCCAAAGCCTTCCACTTCCTCTCAGCCACCCTGCACCTGTGTTTCAGGGTGGCGAGATCAGAGTCATACCAAGAGTTGCACTTGGAGGTAGGCTTCAGATGGATTCTCATGACTGAGGCAAGGATGTCCAGAGTGTTGGAGATAAAGTGATGCAGGTTAGAGAGGGCTGTGTCATAGTGCGAGTTTGAGTCTGCCGGAGGAGTAGGAGAAGCAGAGAAAGTAGAGGCAAAGACATCCACTGGCATGCGCTTCATTGGCCGAATGACCGAGAAGGTAGGTGGCAGTGCTGGGGTGGGCTTTGCCTGAGGGACAGAAAGTTTCAGGTGAGAGGAAAGCAGAAAGTTGTCAGTCCAAAAGACAGGAGTGATTAGAGGGGGATGTCTGAGGAGATGAGAACATCCAAGGTGAGTCTGGCAGAATGTGTCGGACCAGAGGGGAGAATGGAGAGAGAGTCGCAGAGGTTACAGAGCAGCCCAGAGGAGGATATTAGAAGCATCCAGGTGAATGTTGAGGTCTCAGAGGAGGAGAAGTTGAGAGGTAGAGGCAAGAAGAGGAGCGGTCAGCCCATTCTTAGAGGAAGAGGGCAACCTGGCTAGGTGGCTTGTAGATGGGGGGGGGGGCACAGTCAGAGCAAGGTCAGGAGAGATAGAAAGCCTGCAGACCAGGCATTCAAATGAGGAGTAGGCCTGCATAGGAATAACAGAAGCAGGGACCCACTCCAGAAAGATCAGAGCTACTCCACTGGGTCGGTGGGATCTGGGCTCGGAGAGAATCTTGAGTGTCAAAACTCCTGACAGAGCTGGCTGTGAACCATGTCTCGGTGAGAGCAAGGGCATCCAGGTCAAGTTCTTCGAGGAGGTGACCGATGTCAGAGGGGTGTTTGACAGCAGAGCTAGAGTTGAGAGTAGCGACGTGGGGCAGATTGCCACATTTGAAAGACTTCTGGGGTGGGGTACAGGCATGATGTACGCCCGGCGGTGGTGAGAGAGTGGCCAGAGGTGGTAGCGGGAGGTGGCATAGTAGCCAGAGAGGAGGAGGAAGGTGCTAAAGAGGCAGCTGAAGAAGGAGGTGGCAAAGGAGCCAGAGAGGTGCTAGCGGGAGAAGGAAGGAAGGAAGTTGATAAGATGCAGGAGACGCCTATCGAAAAGGAGGAGATTGGGCTGAGGGCCCTGGACCAAGACAGTGCCATTCAGATAAACATTAATGATGGTCTAGGAGGAGTGGAAGGAGGCCAAGAGGACCCCTACTGAGTGCCACCATCAATGGGCGGGGAAGAGATGGGAGAGAGAGCTGAGACCATACAAGGGGTCCATAGGTCTGGAGAGGGAACGACAAAGAGGATGTCGGATGAGAGTCTGTCTGGAAAAAGCACTGGTGTAGGTGTCAGCGAAAGGGAGGCCTGGGTTGGAGACCAGGAAATCCCTCTTGAACGTTTTCTTTTTCTTTACAGATTTATTGAGCGGGATATGATACGAGATAGAGTAGATAGAGAGCACCATATAGGGTGCAAGGAGGAAAGCTGGAAGAAGAGAGAGGAGCACAGCCAGCGCTGCGCAGCGCAGGAACAAGAGCACCAGCATGGAGGCTGGGTGGGGGGGCTGCTGTGGGAGGGAGTCACACAAGGGAACACAACAAGAAGCAAGCTGGTGACACACCACAAGGGCTAACAAGACACAGCAGGTCCACAGAGAATGACAAGAGGGAGGGACACATTGCACACAACAGTAGACAAGAGGAAACGGCAGAGCACAGTAAACCAACAGCAGAGTAGGGACCTAGCGGGGCGGGGGGGAGAAACAGACCAGGAATCACAGCAGTTAACTGTGAGGAGATGGAGAAGTCTCAGTTCACAGCACTGTGGCTGCCCGAGAACACTCGCTGCGGCCTTCACAGATATTATGTATCTCTTCCCAATGTGATGAGGCAGTACTTGTTGCCTTGGACCAGGAATTCATCCCATGAGAAATGATTCCTTTGCACTAAACAGTGGGTATTTACCTCACGTCCCTCCCTGCCTGCCCTTGGACTCTGTATGTTTCCAGGGCGAGACAAAATTGAATCCTGTGCTTCCTTCTGACAACTGTGGCATAGTGTACTACAATGGCATTTTATGGCCTCTACTTAAGGCTTACTCAAAAAATGGCAGAGCTTTTGCTCGTAAGATTTATCATCCTTACAAACACGAGACCATGTAATATCTTGTCATATGCTTCACACTATGGGGTTCATTACGACCCTGGCGGTAGGGGGTTAACGGGGCCGGTAGAGCTGCCGGACCCGTTAACCCTCTACCGCCTCATACGAGGTCTCCTCGCGGGACCTCCTTAGCGGGTCCCGCGAGCAGACCAAGATGCAAACAGGCCCGTCATTAACAGGCCCGTTGTTTGCATCCTCCCCATTCCCATTGAGCCCTATGGGGGCTTGAATGGGAATGGGGATGTACAGGGTCTGGGTTTCTGGAATAGGGAAATACTGGGCCCTCCAAGGTCGGAATGGCCCGGTATTTCCCGATTCCAGGAACCCGGTACCCGGAATGGGGGTAGCCATGCCGCAAATAGCGCCATGGCTACCTCCAGGGTCGTAATGACCCCCTATGTGTTCTAAACCTATAACAAATGTACATGCTCATCATGTGGAAAAAATAAAGACAGCTGTGGTGTTATGCAAATAAGAATAAGTGTTAAGTTGTGTGTATGTGCTGTGCCAGATAATGAGAAGGTACTTGTTTCCCTGTGCAGCTTTTTATCTAGCTGCCATGCACAAAATAGTCTGGTGCCATGCACTGGACTGAGGGTAAGGGTGACACTCAAGGTTTCTTATGAAGTGTGAGGCATGTGGTGTCATGCTCTAGGTCATCTCTGCTGTCTTGTCGTGCAAGCGGGTGTATGAGGCCCCGGGTTCAATCCCCGGCATCTCCACCAGGGGGCGGTGGCAGCTGTTGTGTTATAAGTTGCGGTGATTGTGGTAGTGGTGCTATTTGTAGTTGTAAGGGATCCTGTGCGGCCACTACTTGCGTGGGGTTTGGTGTCATTGTTGGTGTAGTTATTAGTGCTCCTTCCATTGTGTATTTAGTCAGCTTTTTCTGCACTAATTTAGCCTCTTCCGCTTTTCTATCTTCTTCCTTTTGTTTCATCTTTTCTTGCCACATCCTACAATGGTGTACTATTGTCAATTGTATTTCCGGCCAGGCCTTGGCTTCCATCCCCACTATTTTCTTCAATTGTTTTTGTACTGTCTCTGGAAGCCCTTGCATTAGTATGTGGTAAAATATTGCCGGTGTCTTGTCCCATTGCTCTCTAGTTTCCATACGCCACTTCTCCTGAATCTCCTGGATATAATAACAGGATCTTCGTTCTCACGCATCTTGCGTGACGTAATTGCTCCTATATCTCAGGTGTCTGGGTATTGTACCCTCAGAGCTTGCCATAATGCATGCCTGCAATTCGCGAATGGCGCCCCGTCATGTGACGTGTTCGTTATTGTGACCCCGGGGAAACCCGCTCTCTTCCAGATGTCATCTGCCGCATCCCCTAATATTGATATTAATAGGCCCTTCACGTCTCCTACTGCTAGTTTCTGTCCTGCAGTGTGCTTTTCCATCTCGTATATCCATTTTCCCGCTCCTCCACTTAGTGATGGGAGCCTACACTTTATATTTTCCTTATCGGCGTGCTTCCAAGGGACGTATTGTGGTCTAACCCCCCCCCCTTTCCAATAGCGGCATTAGATTGTGTCCCATTTGTCCCCCCAGTTGTCGCGGTGTGGAGTCTGTATACCCCTCTTCTTACCCCTATTCTTCTTCTGTGTCAACTATATCATCTGTCATGTCCATATTACCGCTGCTCGTTGTAACTTCCCCTTCATTGCTCCCCCTTCTCTTATTATTTTCTTTATTTAATGCGGGTGTGTGTGTCCGTTCTTCCTGCCTACGTCCGGGGAGATCTCTAAGCCTGCCGGCATAGGGGGTGTGTTCAGGAGCGGGTGTGGGCGAATATGTTGGGCAGAATGATGCGGGTGTCACTGCACGTGTTTGCCCTCCCGCCACTTCTCGTTCTTTCTCCTCACTTCCCCCCACTTCTTCCTTCTTTCTGCATGCCCATGGTGATTCCCGGTTGGTGCGGGTGATGTACAATTTGTCTAAGCTTTCCCTATCGCCGCTTCTTCCTTCTCCCCCCCCCATTCCTTCTTCTTCGCTGCACAATTCATCCAGGAGCAACAACCCCCAATCTGTCCTTTTCCCCCTAATCGTCACTGTTTTTAAGTCTATTAAATCCGTTCCTTCCTCTTCTCTTTTACCAATTGCTCCCCTTTGCGATGATGTTGTGGCTACTTCTGCATCCTGACGTACATATGTCCTTACCCTACTCTCCCCTTTCCTCCCTCTTCTTTCCCCTTCCCTCTTCTCCACTATTTCACCACCTATTTCCTCTCTTTTCTTTTTCAATTCCTCCATCACCTCACTACTCACCTTCTCTAATATCCTTTCTTCCTGTCTCCTCCTTTCCCATCTCTCTCTCTCCCTTTCTAATATGCTTTCTATTACTTTACCTTCCTCGTATTTCCTGGTGCTCTCGGATAGTATTTTCTTCTTCCATATTTCCATTTCCTTTTCTTTCTCTTCTTCCTCTCTTTTCCTGTCACGCTATGCTGCTCGAGATACCCTTTCTGCTATCGCCTTCATCCTTTCAGCTTCCCTCTTCCAGGCCTCCAGATAAGGTGCGTACCAGGCGTTTTTACGCATGAAAATCTTGTAAATACGACAGCTTTATTATTTTCCTGCGTACATTTACACACAAGTTGAGAGCAGAAGGCAGTGCAAAGGTCAGGTTATTTGACAGAAGCCAGAACGCTTTCAACATTTAAATATATACAGGAGAGATCAAATGGCCAAACATTAGAGAAATAAGGAAAGGTGTATTCTGTCACAATGCAGAAGGCTGCCGCATAGCAATGATTTCCATACGTCGGCTGGATGTCACATACATTTTACTCTCTTGCAAAGGAGAAAAGTCATTTTTACTCTCTTGAAATCACATTTACGCTCAAAGTTTAAAAATAGGGAGTAAAATACTCCCACCTCAAAATCTTATCTGGAGCACTGCCCTCTTCTGTTCTTCATTTCGTTCCCTCATTCTTTCTAACTCATCCTTACTTTCCTTCCTTTCCCTCCTTCTCCCTCGTTCCTCTTTCTCAAGCTGTTTGATCAGGGCATTTTGCTCATTCCTTAATTCTGCCAATCACTCCTCTAACATCTCCTCCTCTGCTCGTAACAGCTCCCCTTCTCTCCTTTTATCTTCCTCCCCTCTTATTTCACCGCTACCCTCATTGTCCTGGTTCAGTCTCCGTACTACCTCCTTTTCTTCTCTCGTTAGGGTCCCTCGCAATTTTAACAGCACATGCGCTGCTACCCACTCGTCGTGTCCTATGGTTGGGATTGGTTCTTCACTATTCTTCCCTTCCTTTGCGTGCATCTTCGTACAAGTTGGGCCTACCGTACTTGTCACCTCCTCCCCCCCTGTGTATCTACCTGTAGCTGTATATGGTGGTGGGCTGTACGCGGGGTTCGAAAATCCCTCAGCCGCCGTTAGTTGTTGCCTTACTGCTTCTCGTAGTTCCGTCACAGGATATAACCCCCCTTCTTCCTTCTTCACTACTTTCGCTAAGGGCATGTCGTCGGTCCTTTCCTTCTTTACTTCTATTTCATTTGCGATGCTAAGCTTTTCGTCCCCCTCTCGGTCTCTTCCCGCGCACTGTGCGCTGTCAGCCTCCTTTTCCCCATTTCCCTCTTCCTCCTTAATCTTCTTCCCCTCCTTTGTTTCCTCCACAGTGAACATCCCGGTTGGTCCTGGTCGGGATCCCTGGAACATCCTCCATAAGTTAAACACCTCCACGTGATGCGCCAACTTCTTCCCCTTGTATGTGTTATGTATGTGTGTCAGTAGTGAGTGTTGGACGTACGGGTCGAAACTGCCGTTAGGTGGCCAGGGTGTCGTCATTTTGTTGTCTGTCCCTTGTGTCCATTCTATGCTGTATTTGATCAATTTTTCCCTATGGGGCGATAAGTGTTTTACACATATGCTGGAGTGGGGTAGTGAGGGTATTCCCCCACCCTCCCGATCCTAACCCGTATGACATGGTTACACTGTGTTTTTAGCTCCCTTCAGTATAGTTGGTGTTACCTGGCCCCGTAGTTTGGGGACTTGCGATCGTCGGCTAAAAGAAAAACAGTTCAAATATAACAATTGCAAATATGCTGTCTTTTGCTGTATTTGTTTTTCTTCCTTAATACCGTTACGGCCCCCTGCGGCCACGGCGCACAAAGCCCCCTGCGGCTGCGTGCCCTGTGTGACATGCTTATACAGCCGTCCCACTTTTCTCTTCCCCTCCTCCTCCTACCTCACTCGGTGTGGCCGGCGTTCTCCGTGCACGGTCACTTCCCCCTCTCCACCTGTCCCGTATTTTGGATTGGCCGACAAACTTCGTGCGCACCCTGTGCCCTCTATTCACTTCCCCACCACCCTTCAACAACGCTGTGTGGTCAAGGTATCCTATGAAAGCCCTACGGGTGACGTCACCGACCTCTTCCAAACCACCGGTAAGATCTTTTACACTTCAGAAAGCTCGCAATAAGTTTTTACTGTTTGTCCCCGTTAACCCCACAGCTGTCCTCTTGTCACACCTGGAACAAGGTAACCAACAATATACTCGTATAATCGGACTGCGCACGCTGCGTCGCCTCGCGTGTGATACGCCCCTCAACGGGAGGGCTTAACCAGCCAATTATCTTCCGTACTAGGCAACAAGTTAGCTACCACCTACAGGAAAGCGTCATCTATCTATCTATCTATCGAGTTTCACTGCTCGATCAATAGGGATCCTCGTCTACTCATTGATCAATAACCGCCAATTCGTAGGAAAGCCACACACACACACCCCCTACAGGTGGTCACGACCTAGGCCAATCGGTGTCTACGAGCAACCGCACGTGGTGTTTTCTTGCTCCACCCACCCTTTTCTGTGACGTGGTAGGCGGACGGCTCTCGCGCCTGTCCTGCTACCATTCACTTCACCTTCAACACTAATTTATCAAATCTTCACCGCACACCTTACGAACACCTCCCACCTCCCTTATTTCACTCCTCCCCCCCTCCCTCACAATCTCACATTGCTTGTTGGGTGTGACATACTCACCAAGTTCTCTTGATGCGGGGCCGCTCGACTGCGTGCACCCCTCCAAGCGGCTCGCCACCTCCCCTCGTCTGGACCACGTCTGGACACTCGCCAACCGCGGGCGGGATACTTCTCAACCGGCTCCTGAGGGCCAATATCCGGATTGCGCTGTCCGGTCTTCTCGCAGTTCCGCGATGGTCCTGTAGTCCTCAAAAAGGGGGCAGCGGCAGAGGGGGCCCACGCCGCCGGCCTCCTCGCAATGAGAGGCCTTGGAAAAATGAAAAGGTAGAACGTAAACAGATCTCAGCAGGGCCTCCAACTTGTCGGGGTGATTATCCCGGGGTCAGCTGAGCCGTCCGCGGACCTCCGGGCTGGGAGGCCCCAACTCCTCCCGTGTTCCCAAAAAATGAGTATAAGACACACACAAGAAGCAAGGCGGTTCTGCTGTTTATTAAACAACGGCAGGGATGGGTCTAGGATCGTACGCGTCCGTCCAAACTCTCAAAATTTGTGGGGCTCGCAGGCCCTTTTTGCCGCAGTAGGACGCGCTACTTGCGTCACCTGGGAAAGTTAGCGAAAAACCTATTGCCACTCCGGATTGGTTCCTCGAGTGGTAGGGTTAGTATAGTATACATATAGAGAGCGATATTAGTGGATGAGGATGAGTCAGGTGGTATACTTGGGTTGTCCCTTCTATTAGATAGTTGAAAATTGTTACACGAAGACCCCTGATTGGCTAATGTTAGTGGCGTCAGTGATGAGTGCCCCCATGTTCTGATTGGTCCTCCCGCGAGCCCCCCAGTCTGGGACCATCGTTGTTCCCAGCTCGCGGTGTACCTGTCTCTAGCAACAATGTGTAACTATGTGTTCGTGCAGACAATGTGCGGGTTTGCTCATAGGCTTGAGAGCAGACCATTCCCATCTCTGTAGGTGTCCATCTGGTCATTTCATTGTTGTAACCTGTATCCCAGGCGTGGGACCCAGGCGACTTCTTCCCCATGGGTCTGGCACCTTGTCAGGTTGGCTTGGTCACGTGTGGAGAGACCGTAGCTGAGGCGGAATTCTGCACATTTAAGTTTTATTTTGCTTCTGTGTGCTTGGCTCTGCCTACAGGTGTGACCTTGGCTCTGGCTGGTAGCATACGAGTTGCAACATCGCTCCCTTGGCTGTGAGCTCTCACTGGGCTCGTTCTGCGTGATCAGCACTTGTACTCTCGCTCATTCAGTGTTCATGGCGGTTCTTGCTTGCGGCCTACTTGGGCCTGATTCATAGGTGGGGATGTGTAATGCACGGCACCTGTATTGCGGTTTGACATGCCTTCATAGGCAGTATTACGTTGTTATATTCTCATCACGATGCGAGGGGTGGGAGAAGCGTCAGCAAGCGTATACGCGAGTGCTTTATGCGTCTTGCGTTTCTGCATTACTAGAAAACCCTATGTGAAAAATAATAAAGATGCTCGTCAGTGGGTGTATCCTTCACCTATGTCATAGCACTGCATATATTCTTTGTGTGGGTTGGTGCGTGAGTGACCAGTGTGCATGGTGGCACGTGTGTTCTTGGCAGTTAGCTAGGTCGTTATGGCATCTCTGACGATGTGGGTGCTTGTTGTTGAGGTCTTAGTCGAGTTCATCCATGCCGCAGTTGTCGGCTTGAGTAGGGCAGGCTGGTCGGCATATCCTTATGTTCTTGAACCAGGGTATTTGGTCGTCTGGTAGATAGACAAATTCATCTTGTGGTGGCTGTCTGGGCATCGATCCTCTAGGCCATGGTCGCGAGGAGATTGGGGGGAGCTTTTTCTCCCATTCTCCCACTTCAGTGTCATGCAATATGTTGTGGGTCGTGTTCGAGCGTGAAGCAATGTGTTGCATAAAAAATAATGTGATGCACCCTCCCTATGGAGTACATGTGATCAGCACTATGTTAGGTGCCCCATGGCTTGACAAAAGCAAAATGTTATCCATGCGTATGTTATATAAAAAAAAAAAAGAAAGCAAAACCTACACTCATGAGCCATGCTACGGTTCCAGTGACACTTAGCCTTTACGTCACTGCCGGGGCCTCTCATGCCGCTAGATGAGCTTCCTCAGGCGGTACCTCCGCTCCCGTGGGGGAGGGCGGTGCACCTGCATCTGAACACCACTTTTGGTGTGTACCCTCAGGGAAACAGCTGTCCTTAACTAAGGTAAATTGAAGAAGCTGGGCTGTCAAATCTACTGGGGACAGGAAAGAATGATTCAGCAGCCAGGTTCACTTAAAAGCTTTTTGTCTGCCAAAACGTGGAGGAGAAAAAAGGGGTTGGTGTGGGGTGCTTTTGTGCAGGAAGGAACTATGCCTCCAGCAATTCCATTCAAGCAACAACCCACCTTAAGGTCATCTGTGTGCCTGCCCCGCAAGGAGAGAAGGTTAGTTTCGTGTCCCACCAGGGCACACTTATATGCAAGTAAGCAAATAACACAAACGTACACCGAGAGCGCCTCTATAAAAGTAAACGCCTTTAATACATTTTCCCCAGGCATCGCACCTGGCACTTTCTGTCAGCTTTAGCCCCTTCCTTTCATATAAGGAAGTTTCTAGGCTTTCTAACAGGATGTTACATTCTCCCCCTCAATTAACTGTCAACTAATGCTGTTAACCTATCCCTTCAATCCACCGTGTTGCTCTTCGAGGCCGGGAGTTGTCCTGTATTGGGGTCCATTTGGGTCATCCTGACGTTTTGCTTTCTCCTCATCGTCTGACCATTCCTCATCTCCACTGTAACCAGACTCCTCCTGCTTGTCAGTATATGTAATTCCTTCATCCTCTTCGTTGAGTTCTAAAGGTTGTGGCGCCCTTTTGAAGAAAGATATATTGCATGTGATTTGTCAAACACATCGTTCCGCTGCAACCATTGGCCCTTTCTCTGTTACTGTTGCTGGCTTTTGGTCAAAAGGCAGCATTCCTTTATTCTGCATATGTTGGTGTATGTTATGTTATCAAGACTTGTAAAGCGCATCGGTCGCCCAAAGTCATCATGGCGCTATACCCTAAGCAATGTATACACTGGCTGAGTACCCACAAGAACTACAAAAGATACGTTTTCAAGGACCGCCGGAAGAAAAATAGGCCTCAGCACGCAGGAGAAGAGGAAGAGAATTCCAAGCCTGTACCGCAGCCACTGAGAAAAGACTTTGGGTACCAAGCACAGACACCTAAACCTCACACGTTGCTCAAGTGGGAGCCACTGGAGCTGCCGCAGAATGGGAGTCATATGGATACCATGCGGGGGGTGGAGAACCGTTCTAGCAGCCATGTTTTGCAGCAGCTGGAGACGGTGGAGCAAATAGTATGGTGCAGCCAAATAAAGCGCATTCCAATAATCAATTCCACTGATTACCAGAGAGGAGGCTACAGGGGCATGAAATTTAACAGGAATAAAAGGCAAAGTCTTGCGTAGTGTCAGCAGCTTGAAATGACCCCTTTGACAAGTGACCGTCACCTGATCCGCCATGGATAAAGAAGACCTAATCTTGATGCTGAGGTCTTTGACCGATGAAACAGGTGTGGGAAAAGGTCCCAAACAAGCGGGCCAGAACTCCAGGGTCCAGAACAGAGAAGGATTAGCGGTACCAACCACAAGCACCTCTGTCTTCTCCCCGTTCAACGTAAGCCAGTTCCTGGTCAGCCATCCACACACACCTCCAGGTAACTCCTCAGCCAAACAGCTGTATCAGGCTGAGACAGATCGAGCTGCAGAATAATCTCTGTGTGTCGTTGGCGTAGGAGTAGCACAGGAAGCCATGTGCGTGGAGGATGCCAAGAAGCAGTTGGATTTAAACATTGAACTAGTACTCTCTCCTATATGAATATCTGATGGGCAAGCCTTCCGTCTTCTGTCTGCATAAGTGTTCATCTTTTCTTTTGATTCTGTAGCCCGTCTCCTTAGTGTCCGTTCTTCATGTGTCATTTCTTTATATCGATCGTCATGCAGGAGCCTTTTGTGTACCTGTCGGACAAACTTTAGTTCTGCCAGGCATTTCTCTATGGTGTTATGAGGTGCATTCCTCTAGTCCCGCAGTAGCTGGTAGATGGTCTGTTCTAATGGTTTATGTGAAACATTTGATATTTGTACTGTTCTCTTAAAATTGGACATAAAACGTTTGACTGCACCATTGGCTTGAGGCCATAATTGTTTTATCCTCCTGTGGTGGAATCCCATATATTCAGCCAATGCTTTAAACTTACTGCCGGTGAACGGAGGGCCATTATCTGACTTAACAATTTAGTATCAATCAGTATCCATATATAGAGAATATCCTGTCTAGTGCTGGAATGACCACATAGGCTGCTGTGAACTGTAGTATTTGGATGTTGGGGTAACGTGAGTGTACATCTAGGGCCACCAGTATGTAGATTCCTGACTGTAGCGGCCAAAAGACATCTACTTCTATCTCCTCCCATACATTGTCAGGCAACAGTGTCATGTGCAGCAGTTCCGGTTGCACTTGCGGTTGTAGACTTTAACATATTGTTCATTCTTTCAATGTGGATTCCAATATATAGTCCATTCCGGGGAACCATACCTTCTGGCGCAGTAGGCGTTTGTTGATAGAATGCATAGAATGCCTCTGTATCGGGGGTCGCCTCTTAGAACTCACCCAAAAATTACAAAAGTAGACAAAAACGAGTGTACGCCGGTACAATAACTAATACAGTTTTATTCATTGCCTCCTATGCAGCTGGGACAGCACATTCAAACAAATTGCATGAAAAGGCGCTGTCAAAGAAACGCCCCTAAAGTTAGAACTTTTATAGTAATTAGTTATTCATAATCGTGCTACATGAATAAATCTCCCTACACAAATCTGATTGGACTCTGTACTTAGAACCCTTATAGAAAAAAATAGATTGTGATCAATCATTGGATCCACTGACCTTCGCACACTGCCCTCATTTACACCCTGTGACGTCACAGTCCACTCTCAATTCCCCCAACACAAAGTTAAGTCATTGAAACATTGAGACAACCAGCTGAACTTTATTCAATGGCCTTGGTCGCCTCATTTTGACTCCCATGAGAATGGACCCTACCATGACACCATCAGAGCCTTGAACCACGGACATACTACCATACAATTGTTGCATATCGGGAACTCTCTAACCCATTTCCCAGCCACAATGTGCTCTGGGGCAATTTAAAACCGCTGTAGTTCTTTTCGCCTCCATCAGAAAATGCATAAATGATTTTGAATTCTAAAATATTCATGTATTAATTATTTGTTGGCAAAATCTGTGAGCTCTAATCTGTGACCTTAAAAAATAACAACCACTCGGTTCTTCTCACAGCGCTGGCCTGGGATTGCAGACTCTGCACTAAATCACCAGCCACAGCGACCTGTGCTGTGCATAAAATGCTAGCGCACGTTTAAAATAAAATCAAGCTTTTAAGGCCCATTTATGGCATTTCGTTCTACCACTAAGTTTTGTTATACTTACCTGTGCTCCTGTATTTTTGGATTTGTTTTTATTAAGGATTTTATTTCACAGATATGAGAAAGAGCACCTTCCCCTTTTACAGTGATACTCTTGCAGCTGATAAGTGCGTTCCATTATACTGCGTTGAACTTGCATCTTTATCACATTATTCCCCCTCTTTTATTAATAACTAAATCTTTTTGGGCCTCCTGCTCCTTTTTAGCTACTTCATCGTTATGTATCAACATTTTTTCCAACTGTATCATGTCTCTTCCCAACCGTTTAAATCGTCTCCCACCCATACATATGCGATAGCCGCCAGCTTCTCTGGGCTTTTCCTTGAGAAATAATTGTTTGCCTGTTCTCTCCTCCTCATTATTTTGTGCTGCTTATTTTGTTGCACCATTTTACCCTGCAATGCAATCTTCATGGCAGTGCTATTTTGGGGCACCACAAGTGCAGAGCTGTACAAAGTCACCAGAGTGCAGACATCACTCTAGTCAGGCGGAAGCTGGGCATGTGTTTTGGATCCGCAGGCCCACCAATAATCCATTATCGCTGCTGTTCCAGAATTAGTCCCCAGAAAAATTGACCCTCTTCAGCTAAAACGCAAAGGGAATTGTTTAAAGCTCCTGGTTGAGTTTTTCATGTAATCACGTTATCTCGGGAGAATAGCTCAGCAGCAACGTGCTCGCCTTGGAAGCAAGACGACACAGAGCACCACAGGTTCGATCCCCGGGTCCGCGCTTGGAAACCTCTGGGTATTAAGCACGTTATAAATAACCTATCATATCAAAACATGTACATACTTTCTCCAAGTTGCTCGGCAGTTGTCATTAACCTTGGCCACCACGTTTTGCTCAAAGCCCACCAATCCTTCAGCACGACACTGCATTATTCACCCCTCTGATTTGTCCCCATGCTCCTTCTATTCTTATCAGTGGCCTTGTGTGACACCAGTGGACACTTTGCCCTTCTTTAGTTGTGCATCTTTTATGGTCTCTTTTTTTTGTAATTCCCCTTCTTCAGGATCTTCAGTGACATACTCCATTACCTTATACCTGGTTTCCTGATTTTGAAGCATTCATGTTAATCTTACATTGTTGGCTTCATATACATTTTCCCCTTCATCCACCCAGTGAACTGCTACTTTTTTCCCTTGGGATGAACTTTGAGTTCTACAGAGAGACAGGTAGCATTGTGAGAAACCAAAGGGTGTCTCACCGACCAGTCCCTTGGGATCTGTCATTCAGGTGGCCGGGGCACGGCCACCGCTATTGTATCCAGACCCCGGGGGTGGACCAGTGCGGCAGCATCACCTGGGTGAGGGGTCCCTGTGGAGTGGGAGTGGGGTACCCGGAGGAGAGACGCAGTATCCCCTTTCCCATTTCCCTATAAACCCTCCATGTTCATGTAATATCTAGGAACTTTAGCCCCCCCTTTCCTACGCGTACTGCTGCACGGACAAAGCGCTTCAAGGAAAGACAGACTTGCACACAGTCAGTCTGTTTGACATGTCCCAACATCAGGGTCAGGCTGAGTCAAGCATTTAACCTTAATGACTCGCACCCAAATCCTGTTACCTTTTTCCACTGAGTTAAAAGACAGAGCATGAGAGCACCCGGAGAGCGAGGCAAAGCACACGAGCAAGGCGAGAAGGGCAACCGAAGCAAGCAAGACCAGCAGAATGGAAGGGCAGGAAATCCCGGGAAGGCGACGCGACCATGGAAGCAGAGCAGGCGGGACCAGGAGGTGAATGAAAGGCTGTGGTTCTACCAGCTGCGGGGTGAAGGTCGCTGCAGAATCCCAATGGGGCAACTCCCTGCTACTGCAGAAGGTCACAGCGGTATCTCCTTCATGTGCGGTGTGAGGACTTGAAAGGAGGCGAGCCGTGCTGGGCCAAAAGCCTTGACTAGACGGAAGGTCTTCCTAAACTGTATCAGCCGCTGCTGGTAAGTGAAATGGGAGACCGGCTTGTGTTGATAAATGAAAATGACATTAATGTTTGAAGTGCTCGTTGGGTCATCGAGAAACCGCGAGCAAAAGCACATTGTAGCAAGAATGCAGAATGGCGAGATTGTATTTGTTAGAGAAGCGGCAAAAGAAATCTGAAGCACTTGAGAATGCAACCGAGAGAGGAGGCGAATAGTCAAAGTGGTCATACGAGGGTAAAGTCAACGGTGCAAGCCCCCCTCGTACAGTCAAAAGTCTTTGACAAAAGGTAAAATGAAGTATAAATCTAATCTAAGGATTTATTTGCCCTGGGATGTTAACTAAGAACTGCAGATACCAGAAGGCCTTGGGAGAGGAGGCCGGTATTAACCTTTCAACTGTATCCAGTATTGTGGGTTGCGTGTAGGACGGCAGCCTTGAGAAAGAGAAGCCTGATTGTTGAAAATAAACGCACTGGCTACAATATAATAGAGTGAGGATGCGAGGCATGATCGCCTATCAGAAGTCTCTGTATTCAACAGGCAAGTACTTTGAAATCAAAGCGTGAAAGATTGCAAAGTAACAAGTGTGATGTTAGTGGTTTGACCGCACTGATCGCGGGAAGCCAGAACTGCCTACAGAGGAATGTCTGAGTCCAGAGGAGGGGGACCTGAGTGAATCAGTGAAAGGGCACCACATATTTGTTTAAAAAGACATTAAGAGCTCCTGAGTGTTATAAGCTAGTAGAATTGGTAAAGTTAACTGAACTGTGATTTAAAGGCTGCAGTGAACCCGACAAAGGGATGCCAAGTGAAAGCAAGGGAAAGTGAATTCCGTATTTTGATAAAGTGACTGAACAATGGTGTAAAGACAAAGGTGAACCCAACAAAGGGGTATCACGAGAAAGCCAGGAAAGAGGGGAATCCTGCATGGCGAGAGCTTGGGAAAAGCTTGTGATGCTAAGCAAAAGACAATGATTCGAGGGCTCCTGCCTTTTCTGGAGAAACTGCTTCCTGATGCCTATAGACTCATGGGGTGCTCACAGTCATGCCACTGTTCTGCGTTGTTCCATGATGTAATGTGGGGAAGGGAGTGCACTAGTCCAGCAGACCTGAACTACCAAAACCCTTTTGGACATTTCAGTTTGCACTACACTTTTTTTTTTTTTTAAACTTTATTTTTCGGTTGCAATTCACAATACACACGCATGAACCACTCTGTGGTAATGGATATACATGTTATACACTTTGTTTTCTCCCATACATATACCTATATAAAACATCACAGTTTATGATATTAAACGTTTGTTGTCGGAGTTAAGGCACACATTTCAGTCGGTATCATCCTCTTCCAAGTTAGGTGGGGTGGTGCGAAGGTAAGTCCTGAACGCTGACCAAATGTCTTTAGGTCTGCACGGAGAGGGGACGAGACCTATGTACGTTTCTTCACATTCGTGCACATATGCCAGTGATTTTAAGAATTATTCTGCACGTGGGGACTCTTCCATTTTAGCAAAATAATTTTTTTAGCCACCACACATGCAACGTTGAATAGCCTCCTAGTTTTTTCTGGGAAATTTCTGATGTCGCCAAACAGATATTTTTTGGGGTAAATTGTGCGGGAATTTGCGTAATGTCTTCCAGTATATTTGCTACTGTCTTCCAGAATCCCATTATTTCAGGGCAGGCCCAGTACATATGGTATGAGTCAGCTTGAGGGTTATTGCATTTGGGACAGTTCGTGTTTGTGAACACCTTGATTTTAGCCATCTTAACAGGGGTATAGTCAAGTTTATTGAGCATTTTGAATTGTATGAGTCTAAGCCCCGCATTGAGGGAGACCTTCTTTGTAAGGAGGCAGTACCTGGACCATGTTCCTTCCTCTATTGTTGTGCCCATGTCCTCTTCCCAGGTGGACTTTATATTATTGGAGGACTTCGTATGTGTTTGGACTATGTTGTACAGTATGGAGATGCCTATATGAGGCTGTAAGTGAAGTGCCTGGTAACAAGGGTGCTCGGGTGGCTCAGCTGGGAATGGTGGCCAGCGTTTCTTGCACGCCGCTTTCATACGATGATATTGTAACGTGACAAGTTTGCCCCTCCCCACTGTGTAAGCAAAGTCTTTGGGGGTGACAAAGCTTCCATTGGGGAACATAGCCTTCATTGTAATGTCATAGTTCGGGATCCAGGCTTTCTGTATACCAGGGTCATAAGAGGGGGCAATGCCCGGAAAGTTCCACAATGGAGCTTGGGAGTCATAGGGAATATCGATGTGGAGGCGCTTGCCAATTGCAGCCCAGGCTGCGATCGTGCAAGCTACTGGATCAGATTTACAGTCGTCTTTATAAGATGTCACAAAAATAATAGATTGCAAGTCCGTTGGGCGGACCGAGTGCCGTTCAATGGGGACATGAGGTGCTTCTGTTGTAGGGTTCTGCCAGTATTTGGCATAATGAGCCTGAGACACAAGATAGTACAGCTCATAATCGGGCGCAGCGAAGCCACCCGTGTCGTAGGGTTCCACCAGTTTTTCCCATTTGAGCCTGTTAGCCCCACCGTTCCAAATGAAGGTGGTTGACAGGGACCGCAGGTTTTCAAAAAAGGGTCTGCCTGGCCATATCGGGACGTTATTAAAGATATATTGGAGTTTGGGGAGGATCACCATTTTGAGCACTGCTATCCGACCAGCCAGTGATATGGGCAACTTGGTCCAGGTCTGGAGTTTGGTGTGGCTCGTCTGTAAGGTGGATTCGTAATTATCTATATATAGTGACTGTTTGTCTATAGATACAAGGATCCCCAGATATCTGATATAATCCGGGGACCATCGCAGACCGTGTGTGCGTGAAGGGCAGGGGTGGACTGTGTCAATGGGAAGATTTCATATTTGGCTGTGTTGATTTTGTACCCTGAATGAAGAGTGAAGTCCTGTATTACTGCCAATATGGGTTCTAAGTTGTTTTCCGGTTTACGTATATACAACAGAGCATCGTCTGCATATAATGAGATAGATTGGTAGCTGCCGGCCAACTTGATGCCCCTCAATTCTTGTTCTCTTCTGCTTGCAGCCGCCATTGGTTCGATAGTGAGTGCGAACAGGATGGGGGACAAGGGGCAACCCTGTCTGGTGCCCCGATGCAAGGTAAAGTGGGTAGAGAGGGTGCGGTTTGTTAGGACCCTAGCCTTGGGAGAGGTGTAGAGCAACCTGACGCAGTGTGTGAAGTACGGGCCAAAGCTGAATTTTTTTTGAGGACCTCGAACATTTATGCCCATGAGACGGAGTCAAATGCCTTCTCGGCGTCCAACGAGACGGCCACTGCCTGCACATCAGGCTTGATCTGGGCCATAATTCCAAACAGTCTGCGCAGGTACAGGGCAGTGGATCTCGTTGGGATGAAGCCACATTGATCCGGGTGTATTAGGGAGGTCATTTTAGGGAGAAGTCTATTTGCGAGCACTTTCGCATATATCTTGGCGTCAGTATTTATTAGGGAGAGTGGACGATAGGACGATCGGTCATGGGCCGGACGTCTAGGCTTCAATAGGACCGTTATGACTGCGTCGGTTATGGAATCTGGGAGGGAGCTGGAGCTCAAGGCCTCCTCCCATACATGAGTTAGAATAGGGATAGTATTGTTGTGTATGTTTTATAGAGGTCCGAGCTTAGGCCATCGGGGCCTGGGGTTTTTCCAGCTGCCAGTGCTTTAATTGCCTCAGCGATTTCCTCCTTGGTTATTTCTTGTTCAAGGACAACATTGTCCTCAGGTGAGAGGGTAGGGAGATCTATCTCGTTCAAGTATGTTGCAATGTCTACAGGACTCCGTGTATCATGATTTGCGTATAGGTTGGTGTAATATTTAGCAAATTCGGCATTGATTTCTTCCTCTGTGTGCACGGGATCGCCACTGTCTGTCATTATACTTGCGATGGGGGCATGATTGTGTTTGTTTCGTAATATGCGTGCCAAGTGGTGTCCTGCTCTATTTCCTTCACCGTATCTGCGGGCCCTGGTTGGAGTGGACATGTATTGTAGTTCTTGGATTGCTAGCTCATTAAATCTAAGGAGGTGTGCATTAATATCAGCCAATATGTTCTTGTCATGTGTTACACTATAGTTGTTTTCAAGAGTTTTCAGGTGTGTTTCGGTCTTACTAAGGTTGGATCTGACACTTTTTAGGAGACCAGTGGTTTTTGCCATAAGATTACCCCTCACCCAGACCTTAAACGTTTCCCACACCGTAGCCCAATCCCCCACCGACCCCGTGTTCAGCTGAAAGAACTCGTCCATCTCAGTTTGCAATGATTCAACCACGTTGGGGTCCTTCAGGATGTTTGGAGGCATTCTGCAGCGCGGGGACGGACGTTTAATATTCTGGAGCGATATCTCAAGCGTAACTGGGTAATGATCAGAAAACGCGCGGGGGAGTATTTTACAGCCCACCACGGAGCTCAGCAGGAGAACGGATATGAACCAGTAGTCAATCCTGGATTCAGAGTCATGGGCTGACGAATAGAAAGTGTATTAACGGTCTGTGGGGTGTACCCCTCTCCAGGCATCGGTCAGCGCCCTGTCCTGTAGGGCCTGATGGATAGTATTAGCGGATCTGGTGAGTGACCTTTGTCGACTGGAGAACCTGTCCAATAGCACATCTAGGATAGTATTAAAGTCTCTGCCCCACAGCACCCATGTGTCAGTTGTTGTGTCGATTTCGGTGAGGAGATGGGCATAAAATTCGGGGTCGTCCGTGTTTGACCATAGGAGTTGACCAACACCCATCTTTCCCCAGCCACTGTGCCCCATACCACCACATATCTACCCAACGGGTCGGATTTACTTTTTTCGGGGACGAACCCCAGCGATGGATGTATTAGTGTGAGGACACCCCTGCTCTGTGACGAGTATTCAGTGTAATACCTGTTGTTACCCCATTGTTTCAAGATCTTCTCGTTAGTCTCTTGGAGAGCATGGGTCTCCTGGAGCATTAGCACATGCGGACGGTGCCTGTTGATGTATGCCCCCACCTTACTGGATTTTGCTCTATTGTTCAGACCCTGGATGTTCCAAGTTAGCAGCTTAAGCGACAATCCGCTGGAAGTTTGGGGTTTATGTGCCATGTCAATAGGTGTAAAGACAATCTTGGGAGAGCAGGATGACGATTTGGGGGAATCAGCGCATGACTTGTGACTGCATTTTTAACATTAAACACAACAATAAACTGTTTCGCAACTTGCCCAACTGGGGCTTTCGACCATACCTCTGGCCGGTTAAACAGACCCAAATTCCCGGTTCCCACCCCCACCCACACCATCTGGCCCAACTTGATGATGAACCTCATTTAAAACCCTGTGGTTTCACTCGTGGAGGGGGGCGAGTGCTGCAACACCGCCTTCGTAGCCGAGCGCGTCTCATCCGACTGTCCTTGAATGTTGAAGAGTAATAAGAAGCACGAGTAAAAGAACAATCCTGCCTGTCCTTGGTGAAACGAGGGTAGACGATTCGTTGTAGGTGGAAGGTGGTTCATAGCTGCGGTCGGACAATATGCCGTGTAGATTACTATACCGGCTGCTGAAGGAGATTTTGATCAGGTTTGTTCCTACCAGGGGGTAGGGGAATAGCAGATTCCACATAGGCCAACGCAGCTGCCGGAGAGTCAAAGAAGTGCGCACGTCTGCCATGTTGTATCCGTAACTTTGCTGGAAACAACAGCGCATATGGAACCTGTCTCACCCGCAGCTGTCGTTGGGTTTGGACTCCCGCAGAGAAATCCGGATATATGTGTATGTTGTCGTTGCCGTGTCTCAAAGGGCCCTTCTCCCTTGCCAGCCTCAGAACCGCGCCTCTGTCTCTGTAATTTAGAAGCTTTGCCACTATCGTGCGGGGGTGGGGGGGCCCCCGGTTTGGGCGGTGGAGCCAGGGTGCGATGTGCTCGTTCGACCAAAAATTGTGAAGAGAAGGAGTCAGCACCTAGGAGGGACCTCCAAAAGGGCTTCGATTTGGGTCTCCATCGGGCCTTTGCAAAAGGATTCTGCTAAGCCGACAATGCGTATATTGTTCCTTCTCGACCTCGACTCCAAATCATCACACTTATCACGGAGTTTATTCATTTCGCTTTTCAAGCCAGCTATGTCTTGAGTGTTTTGATGGGTCGAGTCTTCGTTTGCACTTATTCTGCATCAGTGATTCTGGCACTTTCCTTATCTACTCTGGCTTTAAGGGAGCCTATCGTGGAGACAATATCGTCCAGCTTGACATTTATCGCCAGGAATCCGTTCTGAACCGTTGTCAAAAGATGGTCGAACTTGGAGTCTTCCGTGGCGGGGGGGGGGGGGGTCAGATGTTGTCGAAGGGCCTGAGGCCTCTGCGGTCTGCGGTTGCTTGTGAGTTTGTGAAAGAATCCATCGGCCCGGTCTTCCTGCCCTTGAGTGCGTTTTTTCCAGGCATCACACGGGTGTCCCAATATTAATATCCGTTGAAGTGAGGATCGTAGATGGCCACTGGGGGATGGTACGCCTCGGGCTGTGAGTGGGCCTGCTGCGGCAGTTGGTCTCGGAGCCGTGATATGATACTAGGGCGCTGTCGGCCTCGGGGCCACAGGCCCGAGGAAGGCACCGTACGAGGGACGATCGCCGTAGGACGGACTGCTTCTGATACAACAGGAGCTTGCCTTTGGGGGCCCACACGCAGATACCAAGCAGGGTTGTTCACAGCGTCCCTCTCTGCTTCCCACGTTTGCCCGCGGGTCCAGTCCGCAGCAGGCCCGTACCACCTGCCCCGCTCACAGGCCGGCCACTGGGTTAGCCTCTGTGAGGGCTCGTATACTTTCCGTTTCGTTCCCCCCCTTCTTTATGGCGGTGTTCGAGATCAGTGGGGGTTCCGCCCGACCAGGGCCGTGTAGGAGAATACGGGTGATTCAAGCGAGAGGACGGGGCAGGGCGCATGCAGCTCAGGTCTCAAGGCACTTCTCCTACCAGACAGGACACCGTCCTTGATGAGCGAATGTTGTTTCCTATCGGGTGGCATTCGAGGCAGTCCCAGTACAGGGAGTCCGTTCCACCCGTGGGGCCGGACCCGCCCACTGCAGGGCCCACGCTCCACCCAAAGCCGCGGCCCTCGCGTAGGTTACTCCGGAGCTGAGGAGCGGCCCAAGGACCCCTGCCTGCCACCCCGTCCGTATCTGGGCACGCCGGGTCCGATTTCGCCCGTTGTTTCTTCCGGTGGGTGCAGGATAGGTACAATGGTCGAATCCGCTGGTCCAGTAGCGTGGATGAAGGCAGATACAGGATATAATTTTAGAAGGATAATACGCCGGAGAGGAGCTCCACTCTTAGGTGGCCATCTTGTTGCGCAAAAGCGCCTCCTCCTTGCACTACACTCTTTTGTTATACATATAACTGTCTCACACACTTTTGTTATATTAAGTAAGGATTTGGCAATAGGTTTATTTGTAAAGGCCATTTTGTTTTGACACAACACCACTAGGACAGCGTTGTCTTTATTTTGATGGTCGTAGCTTGCTCACATCTTAGATTTATGTCTAGATTAGGCGTTATTCTTACCCATATACTTTTCAATTAACACCCTTGGATTGTACTCCTTGTGTGTGTTGTACTTCTGAAAACCATGCCTTCCTTACAGCATCCTGCCTTCTCTTAGGACACAGCTTGGGGCATGAAACGCTTTGACACTCACACTACATGTGGAATGAGAGAGCACATGTAGCATGTGCCATTTAATCTCTCATCCCACACACATCATTTCATCATACCACATATTCCTGTTAATTAATTATACTCTTATTCAGTGCCATGGTGGAAGCCTTCCCCATCACCACATTTCTCTTTCCTATTTTTTCTTTTTACATTCAATTGTGTTTCACTTTTTCCTTTTTAAAAAACAAATAAACCAAAAGCATTAAAACTACACTAAAACATATTGACTTCATAAAACTCCAAAAACCTGAAAATGTCTTTTTCTTTCTCACACATTTTGCATTATAACCTTCTTCAACACACTCTTTCGCTGGCTTTCTATAAAGTCTAAGGGCTGTTAGAAAAGTAAAAGAAAGTCCGCTGATACTCCCCATTATTTTGTGCTTTGGGAGACGGTGCTCCTGTCTTTGCGAACATCGGCTATGTGGACTATAATGAACTCCTGGTGACAACAGTAAAGACAGACATGAGTGATCACAGTTCAAGGGTGTTTATTGAACTATAAATGCAGGATGGAAAACCATCTAACCTAAACCTGAAACTAAGATGGGAGCAAGCATCGACCATCAAATGAAAAATAATGCAGTCCTAGTGGCGTGTCAAAATAAAAGGGCCTGTACTAAGAAACCTATTGCCAAGCCTCACAACAAATGCAAAAAGGGGTGTGGGATAGTTCAAGAAAAAAAAGGAATGATCTCAAATAATATGTCAGGATGTGGTAGCCTGGGCCTTCCTTCCCCGTGTTTTGAGCATGGGGTAAGGTGGGATCTTGGAGCACAGTACAGTTTCTGGCTTCCCCAGCATGAGACAACAGTTTCTAATGGCAGCTCTCAGGATACACTCTGAAGCTTTTCTAGCATGAGATGACAGTTCATCTTTGAACTCTCGAGCTTTCAGCTATCGAGCATGTCGATGGCCAAGTCTCGTTCCACTTGAAAGTCTTTTGCCTTTGAGGACCTGATGTGTTCAAATAATAAAACAAAAGTTCCTTTAACAAATGAAAAGTTTGTTTCCAATGTGCACTGGATGATGGGTTCTCCCCTTTGGTCCCCCACTTCTGGGCGCTCACCCTTTTCACTTGTTTCCCACAATTTCATGTAGGGTAATGGCTTCACCCCTGGGTCCCCCTCTTCTGGGCGCTGACCTCTCATGTATCATGCTTCTCGATATGATATGATATGATATGGCATTTGTAACGCGCCTATACACAAGTGTATCTGTCAGTTCTTTTGTTACTTGCGGTTTTGGATGATAGCTTCCCCCCTGGCCATCCCTCTGCCGGGCTCGGAACCCTCTTGAGTGGCGGCACTCGGGTGATGGCTTCGCCCCTGGATCTCCCTCTACCGGCCTCTGACCCCTCTTGACTGCCAATACTTGAGTGAGGACTTTATCTCTCTTACATCTCAGCCAGATCTCCCTCAGTCGGGCTCGGCCCCTTTTCTTCTCTTTAGCAGGATTCACTTCCCTTGTTTTCTCAATGCCTTTTCAAACAGTTCATAGTGGACATCCGCACAGAGTCAAGGTGCAGAGTCCCAGTCTGCCCCAGTCTCCCTGTTCTGTTGTTGTGAGAGGAGCTGCACAACTAGCAAGTCCTGTTTCTGTTTCCATTGACAAGGAGTTTAAAAACTCAATTTTCGCGCGGAGCGCGTCGCAGAGTCAAGGTGCAGAGTCCCAGTCTGCCCCGGTCTGCAATGACTGCAAACACTGGCCATGAGGGTTCTGCAACACAGAGAAAAACGCTCCAACAACGCCGAATGCAGAATCCATGGACTGCCATGAAATCCGACACAGTCACCAAAATATCGAAGTTAAGCGTCTCAAAGCAAAAAACTCTTGACATTCCTGCCTCTTTGCCTGCCCCTTTGCTTGAGCTTACCTCTGTCATTCCCACTGACACCTCCGAGCCGGCGGAAGACGACGTTGTAACCGATCCTGCGGCAAAGACAGGACCTTGTGGAGAGTAGTTCCTGGCTTTCCAACAGCCGTGCTACCCGGCGGACAATTCAGGGAACGAAACCGAGTTGTCCAGAGCCGCTGCCGTCATGCATTCGAGTGAGGTGATTCCCACCAGTATCACCTCAATTACCTCAACTACCTCAATTGAGGTTATTCAGAAAGAGGGATCGGTGAACATGCAGCAAATCTTTAAACTCCTCACATTAAACGATTCATCAGTTGTTCCACCTAGATCTCCCCTTCCTCTTCCCACGTTACTCACGTCAAGCGAGAGAGAGAAGCCAATTCCTACCCCTGGAACGGCTGACATGTTTTTCTCCCCTTTTGAATGTACTGATGCAGAGCTAATGGAGGCTTCTCAAGACGAGGATGCGACTACTCTCTACCCCAACAAAAACATTCTTACCAAACAAACAACCATTGTTTCGATGGATTTCCCTCCAAAAACAGCTCTTACCATTGACATTGAGTCTAGACTCAAGAAAAAAATCGAAACTTAATAGCCATTACCTATGTCCAAGCATTGCAATCACAGTGCATAAAAAGTCTAATGTAAATGCAAACAAAACGATGATAATAGATGAGATACCGCCAAACCTCTTTTTCCACACGACCGATGGGGACGGTCAGGGGAGGTAGTCGAGCAAAAACACGTCTCGATTACCCAAACACGCCTTGACTATTAACACGCACCACGGCCATCAGGGTCCCGAAATACGGCTCAATGGCCATCAGGGTCCCGAAACACGGCCCAGTGGCGCTTCGAAATCAAATGCAGTGCATGAGTTCTCACTTGAACCGACCATTATTAACTCTGAGGTATCGGGTAAATGTACATTCGACGATGCCTCTCAGCCGGACACACGTCGGAAATCTAAAACTCTGAGAAATAGCAAGGTGTGTTCAAGTACCCCGCGACCAGCAGGATTACGACCCCATGCCTTTAAATCCAACAAGTGCCTCTTGTCCCATGCCATCTATAA
The DNA here is from genome assembly GCF_040938575.1 of Ambystoma mexicanum. Lineage (NCBI taxonomy): Eukaryota > Metazoa > Chordata > Amphibia > Caudata > Ambystomatidae > Ambystoma > Ambystoma mexicanum. Next base: position 425,740,979 of record NC_090930.1, on the reverse strand, counting down.
ACACATCAGTAACAGGTGATTCTCACTCTGACCCAGGTACCAGCCTGCATTCGTCCTCTAATGAGAACTCTGGTTCTAGTGCCAAACCTAGCTTCTCCTCGGCAGCTGCCATGCAGATATATAATAACGTCCTTGCAGCATCATCATCCGCGCTGTTACCTTTTCTGAAGATGTACGAATCACTCCTTGACGCTGTAAAAGATCAGACTTCACTAATCTCTCATCTAAAAGAAAAAATGGAAACATTTGAAGCTGTGAACCAGTTTCTGCAGAGCCAACCTCTATGTGAAGCAGACCAAACCATCCGCTGGCAAGAAAGGCTGAGTGATTTAGCAGCACGTCATCACTGCCAGAATGACACCCTGACAGACGGCCTGCATGAGGCTGTCAAATTGATGCGACACTCTTCAACCGGGACGATTCAAAAAAGTGCCAATGCCATCGGCTCATGATCCAACATCTGCTGATTCCAGAGGAATGAAGAAATCTAATCACCAACCACACGTCCCCGGACCGAGCACAAAAAACATGAAGTCAAAAGCCTCATCAAACACTGGAAACCAATCAACTCACTTAAATGATGTGGCCAAAGGAAGACTTTCAAAGGCTGTTGAAAACCAGGCTAATTCTCAAATAATTCCTGAGTCTCAGCAAAGCAATTCTGACAATTTTACCATGAATGAGAATGATCCAATAGTTGAATCTTTAGCTCTGCCTAGTCAGGCTAAACAACAGAACTCGTGCAAAAACACGTCTAACACCATGGACATTCAACCGGTTCTTTTGGGATTTTCAAAGGCATTGCAAAATCAATCATGTCATTCACGCCTCAGGACCCAAAAACAACTGTAAAGAAAAAAAACCCTCTGAAGCAACCACCAATTAAAGGAATCTCGGTCTCAAAAAGAGCACAAAGACCAACGAAACAAAGAAAATTTATCAGAAATATTGACCCTCTTACTAAAACTGGGTTGTTCAGTAGGAAGGGAACGTCGACCTCCCTGGCCCCTGTAGCTATGGACTCTGAAGTTCTCAGTCCGCCTGAAGGACGTCGACCAACCGTACCCTCAAACAAACAACGAAGAATTGACTCCGAAGTCGATGGGTCTATAGAAGGGTCAACTGGATCTGTCACTGATCTCTGTAACTTATCAACGTACTCTGATGACCAACCTGAGTCTTCCACAGGTTGCAAACAAGCGACTGTGTTGCAAAAGAAACTCAAAACCAACCAAAAATCACGAAACGGGTTGAACAGGCAAACAAGCAAGCGGCAAGACCGAGAGAATCGGTGACGCATAATTTGCGAGTGATCTCAAGCCTGAACCCAAAATAAACTAGTGTTCAGAAAAACAACTTAATTCACCACATTTCCCGCACTCATCAAGCTGAAAGGACCATTCCAACAAATTGTAAACTGCGGCTACAGAATCTCCAGTCAGAGGATGAAGATCTAAACCTGAACCGCAGAAACATAATGAAACTCTTCAGCTGTATTCCTTCTCTTCGCACCATCACGTCAGACGACATCAAAATAGTCGAATATGCGACGGAGAAATGTTGTGATCAAGTTTTACTCCACATTGAATCTGCATCCGTGCGCAAAACAATCCTGAAGGCCGCGGAAGAACTGCTTGTATTTGGATTTGATCTCACTCTTGAACCGTCTAACACTTGTTCAAGCTTGAGAAATTCGAGGTTGAATCCTGAGTTGAATGACACTTCATTTGACAGACGTTGTGAGATACGCAAAGCCATGAAAGTTCCTGCCGACTTCGGCCAGACTAACATCAACTCTCAAAGGATCCTCTCCCACACTTTTGACACCCGGAGGAACATGATGAATTCTAAGTAGCCATCACAAGTAGTATGTGATCGAACATGCAAATTCCTATCGTGGAACACAAGAGGATTCACTCATTTATTCAATAGGTTCAATGTTTGGTTGGAAAACTTTTTTGCCATATGTCTCTTGGTTAATCGAAGCACCATCAAGGGATGGCTACATCACTTTAACGAATCCAGCCATAAAAAGTGTACAAGGGCGACTGTCATCTGGCCTGTTGAGACTAATACAAATCAATCCCTGGTGGTCAATTGTGATCTCTCGCTGCCCAAATCCCTTTGTTCAAGTCACCCTGATGAGGGCTGGCGACGATAATATATCCGTAAGGAAACATCTGTTAATTATAAATGGATATTGGAATCCCGAAAAAAAATTGTACCAAGGCCTTCCTAAACTCCATCACATGTTGTATGGCTGAGATTATAACATCGTACTTGAACATCTCAATCATATGCTATAGCGACCTAAACTGCACTTGGTTTAAAATCAATCGCGCATTACAGCTCCTTTCCCCACTATTGATCGAAGAGGTAAGCGTCAGAGGTCAGATGACGAGTCTGGCATTGCAAAACCGAAACTGCCAAATGGTCAATGGTAATGTGAAAGGCGACCAACCACCGCGCGCAACTTGGTCGAAGTCAAAATCGAGTTCAGTCATTGACTATTTTTGGGTATCTCAAACCTTTTTTGTCCAAGATTTGAAGCTAGAGGTACATGAGATGACAAACAGCGATCACGACCTGCTGTGCTTCTCCTGCTTGTTGGAATGGCAACAAACCACGAAGAAATATGCCTTCCCGTTATCAGTGAATGCAAGAGGTAACCGACTTCGGATGAATCACTCCCGAATTCACCGTCTGAGCCAGCAACACTTCAAAAAAAATGAGGTATTGTCGGTAGACTACGCACCACTCCTGGCTAAATTTATCACTGTTAAAATATCTGACAGGGTTATGGGCATTTCCCACAGGCACCTTTCATCCTCATTAATAACAACTGAAAAAAGGGTGATGCATCGAGACATAAGAGCGTTGAAAAAGTCATCTTTTACAAGATCAGGTGACATCATTCTTGAAAGTGCAATCCGAGCTCGACGCCAAACATATAGGAACTGGGTAAAATCTGAAAATATGATTATCGAAAAAGACAAAGCTGAACAAATGATGAAACAGCTACTCTCAAAGAACTCTCGCGAAAATTGGGCAATTTTGAATGCATGAAACTCACGCCACTTATCCTCCTTGTCAAATGAAATCGAAGCAACCACATGGGAGATCCACTTTGTGAACATACTTGGTACTTCTTCGAGGGAACCTTCGATTGACTCGCTCGATAATGCGACCTCATGGGACCTGCAAATCTCTCAAGACGACATTAAAACTGCAATACGTGCCCTGAAAAACTTGCACGGTGCCGGTCCGGACATGATATCCAACATGATGCTAAAACAAAATAAAGCGCAATGGTCAGCTTTTATAGAAGCCTTGTTCTGTTCACTGTCTTCCTCAAGGACTGTTCCGGAGTCTTGGCGTGAAGCCATCATCGTGCCCATACACAAGAAAGGCAATCGGGCAGACCCTAACAACTATCACCCGATTGCCTTGTTAGACACGATAGGAAAGTTGTTCGCCTCTTTTCTACGACAACGACTTGTACAGTGGTCTATGAGCGAAGAAATCTACGACGTCCGTCAAACTGGCGTTAATCTACTGATCCTAAACATACTGAAATCAGAAACCCTAACGGCAAAAACAAAATTACACCTGGCATTCATTGACCTTCGGGTGCTTTTGACAGTGTCAATCGCGTTAAGCTTTGGCAGAAAATGTCAAATTGGAATTGCCCGCAAAATCTGCTGCAACCAATCAAGGCGCTACATTCTAGTACCTCCCATTTGGATTTGTTTAAATAACCAGGGAGACTTATCGAGGAAAATATCAACCAATAAGGGGGTGAAACAGGGTTGTCTCCTAGCAGCTGAACTCTTCAAACTGTTTATCTCTGATCTCCCGACACATTTGGAATCCGTCCGATGCTTCCCGCCAAAGATAAACAACACTGAAATTCATTGCATATCCTATGCCGACGATCTCGTCCTATTAGATCTCACGCTGATTGGTCTTCAACGGCTCCTAACAAGCCTGCATGCGTATCTTAACAAGAACGATCTTGTATTAAACACCGGAAAAACTAAGATTCTGACCATCGGAGCATGTACATCCAGTAATTGGATGTTTGATGGATTCAATTTGCAAGTTGCAAAAGTGACAGAGGTTGCCGTTTGCTTCATTAATATGTCGTAGAAGTTGCATTTCCCTGGTGTTCAATGAATTCAAACGCAGCCTCAAAAATTGATCACAATGATGTGATGGACAGGTTACCAGATGTCGACATTGGACATTGAGTTTGTGTTCTCCGATTCCTGATCTCAAGAACGTAGGCATTGTTGGCAACTGGTCGTAATTCTGGATCCAGCACCACAAGTCAAATTTCTTTTTGACACATTGCGGTTGGCTAAGCAGGTCGGCTAGGTTTAGATCAGCGTTGATTAAGGCTGCTTCTAGTAGCTGCCGCCAGGCTTCAAGGAGGCCCGGTCGCCCACAGCCCGGGAGATGTTCAAATATTTGATATGATGGAGTCAGTGGATTCAGCTTAATCTTGCGTAGCACCATCAGAGATTTCCACATGACGCAGCTGTGCAGTGAGTTTAATGAAAGTTCGTAGCGAAGAGACACCATTGAGATATAAGAGGGTAAGTGCAGTACCCGACGCCAAAATAATCCTTCAAGCTTCTGCCAAAACTGGACATCGATGTCCCAGCCCGATTCAGAGCCAAAGGTGATGGCGGGTAGGACTTTTTGTGCATAGAACATTAACACTGGTTCAAGCGAGAATTTTCTGTATTGCTTGTTTATTTTTGAAGCTTCAATACTGAATTGGATCATTCGGTTTACAAGGTCCAACTTCCAATGATGTTCGTTGATAGAAGTGTTGAATGTTATTCCAAGATATCGAATGGAATTCACCAAACTCAAAGAGATGCCATTAATCTTCCACAAAAAGGCAATTCAATTTTTTTTATGAATTTCATTATTAAGTTGACCAATATAACTGATACTTACTTTGACCATTATTCTAGCAAACGGAATCACACTTACTACGAAAGATAAAGTACCCATAACCTTTCTTAACTTTTGATTGATTCTTATCAGTACGAAGGGTGTGCAGGGGACGGGAGTGTCCGTCCATTGAGGACACTTAAGTTCTTTTTGCTATTGATCCAACAAGTTATGGTGTTGGTCGTTTCTTTTCCCCTGCACCCTGAAATGGAACTATTTTACCTCTAAAACTTGTATGAAACCAATAATTTGTTCACAAATTAAGGTGGGCAGCAACCCATTATATTTGCTTTTTTACACGCTAACCTTACACACACACACACATTTCACTCACTCCCTGCACCTCGCAGTGTATATGAGTGTAGCTCAAAGACTTGCAATGTTCGTTCTCTTTGAACCTTTTGGACTTGTTACTTTAGGGCTAGTGGTCATAGGTCCCCTGATGCCATGGAATTCATGGATCTTAGGGATTCATCATTTTGTATGGGCTATAACCCGTGGTTGCCTGGGGGTGGGCCGGGTCAGTCTTTGGCCAGTGTGAGATCACACGCACACCAGGCGCCGGTCTGTGATCGCGGCATTGTAGGACACATTCCTTTCGGGTACAAAAATATCTTTACACTACTGTTAGAACAATGAATGAGCTTTATGGTGCTTAGGGGTGTGGGTTGTCCTCGTGGGAGCTTGGGCATGGCTGGAGATTTCCCTTGACTCGGAATTTGTGTCTAGTGCATCAATTGCTGCATTCGCCGCACAGGCCTTGTCTTCTAACTATGCTTCCTAACATCTACGCAAAATGCACTAACATCTACACAAAATGGCAGTCTCGCTCGTGCCTTGGTTTACCCTTTGTGGGTTGATTTATATTGGGTTCGGGTCCTACCACCGTCCCCACTCCCCCGGCCCATCGTAGTGCTTTAAATGCTGCTTGCCTTACTCTAAAGCGCTTAGGGGGGTGGGACGGGGTCGCCCCTTCCCAACATTCCCCCCTTTTGTTTCTTCTACAGTAACAAACTCCTTAATACCCCTTTGCTCCCACTGTCTCCTTTCTGCCTCCATGTACGGCTCTGTTCCCTTTGTACCCAAGCCCTGCAAATGCATGCCCCATCCCCCGCCAGGTCCACCCAAACCTCTGTGTAGTTCTCTAGATCCGGGGGTGGAGTAAAGATAGTGTGGTATAGGTGGTCAACTTCATTTCTATACGGGACGGGGAGCATTTCATACTTAGGGCCATTCCGTGGGATATCAGTCTGTACTTCACTATCTTTTGTCTCGCAAGGTGCTTTTGAAACCCCAATTGATACCATCATTCTTGCGCTATTGGGTTCCGCATTGGCACAACATTGGAGGCCCAGTTGGCAGGTGCAGAAGATAACCAGGCTGAATACGATTATGGGCATCAACATCTTCATGATCGCTCCGAGCCACGACGGGGTCCAGTTGAATGCCAGGGTGAACCGGTCACTCTCCTGTACTCCTTTTTCATTCTTCATGCAGGAGCAGGAGGAGTAACTATGGAGCCATTACACCTCACACCTCGGAAGAGAAAGTGACCAGCATCATAGACATGGCTGGCATCGAGGATGTTGGCACAGCAGAGGCTGGAGTCTGCAGTCAACTTGACCCAGGTGCGCACACATGAGGATGTAGGGCACACATGAGAACAAAATGCACGAATGTCTGCAGGCCACACATCAGATAAAACAATGTTTTCTTCCAATATGCTTGGATGGGAGGAAATGGCATTGCGGTCGGCACCACCATGAATGTGCCCACAATAATTGCATGATGAAAGCGCACCACAGACGTCTCTGGTATACCCTCCACTACAATGTAGAAATCCTTCTGCAACACGCGGGCCCTGACTGCCTCACACAGAAACACTTTCCAAACACCTATGTAGTGCCATGAGCCCTGAAATGGGGAGAAACACTAACAAGCCATCATCCTAATGTTGTAGAATATATGGCCCATTTTGAATGCCAATCATGTCATGAAGTTTGTCAGCCTTACTACAGTAAAACAACAGTATTACTGGCAAACATGGCAAGATGCCCTATAGATGGAAGGGAGATTAGTGCAGAATTTCTATGGGAATTGTCAAGTGAACACATTGCACACACAACTGGTCAACATGACAGTGAAGAATGGAGTGCCACCCTTATGTAATCATGTGAATCGGGGTACCTCCAAGGCCATCACCTACCACCTTAATGTAATTGGTCTCATCCACAAATATGCCATCACATGATATATGACCCAAAAGCATGTTTGATCCATATTTATGGCAGCAACTCTTCATTATTGCAGCATTATGGAACAGACCCCAGAGGGTCATACTAGTTCAAATATACATGATGGCAATGTGAAAGCCAAGCTGCCAGCTGAATTCTACCATCATGAAGGACCTTATATGTCCCTTTACCTTCTTTTCACAGTACATCCTGTATCCATGAATTTGACTGACCACACACTACTAAGCAAAAAAAAAAACGGTAACCCCAACTAAAGCAAGTGTTGGGCAATGTGAACTATAGCACCAAAACATACTGCACGTTCACCCAAAAAAGCCCCCAAGGGACTTTGATGATGTCGATCGTGCTAACACCTCATCTCAATTCCAACAATAGGCCTATATATTAGGCCGTGATATTGAGTATGTTACATTGACATCATCAAAGTGCCTTTGAGGCAACGAAACACCTTTTCTGTGGCCATCTCCAGGGGTTCAGCATCTCTGTCCAAATGAAGTAGGGAATATCTCCTTCCAGTGACAAAGCACAATTGAGTCATCATGTGCATTAATTTCTAGAGATATGCCACTCCCTGCCCATACCAGATGCATGTGGAAGAGCCACTAGATTAAATGGTTGAAGTTGGTGTTAACCAATACCTTGCATATCAATGAGCAATGCTCATTTTCCCCACAACAGGCTCCTAAAGCAGCCAGGTAGATGACACCAGCAGCAGTGCAGCTGGGCCTTTACAGGCTGAGGCCATGACTGACGCTCAGCAAACAACTGCCAGGAAAAGTGTTTCCTCACCCCCATGCAGCACAAAGTCTGCCAACTCGTATAAAGAAACGGCCAAGAAACCTGCATCCACCATGACACCTGTTCCCAGGACATCTGCCGCCACTCACACTGCTGCATCCAACATACACACTGCCAGTCCGGCCCTCATGAGACTACTCCGGTCATTAACGTCATTGCCAGCACGCTGGTGGTGCATCATCGGAAGGTGACTTGCCTGCACATGAACCCCTTCATAGCACTGAACCCCCTGCATCTGCTTCCCCATGTTCCTCAGTTGCTCGGGGTCCACTGTGCCAGCCCCATATAGACACAGATATTGGCACAGAAGATGAAGAGTCTGCAGCTGATGGGAATGGCAGAAGTGGAATATACTCCGTAGGTGACACCCTCTACCCCATCCACCCGCCAGGTCAGCTGCCACAAGATACCCTGACAGTCCTATGGGAAAGGCTCACAAGGATGGAGCAGCGCCAGCAAAGAATGGAGAAGCTCACAGACCTGCAAGCAGCATGCCCAAGCAATGCGGGATGTAGTGCAGTGTGCATCTTGCCGGGTAGCAGGGGAACTTGGGTGCCAGTGCAGACACCTCACTGAAGCCACTGCTTCAAATACTGTGTTTGACAGAGAGTTCGATAACTGAGTCCATATCTGCAACAATTAATCTATGCAACATGCTTTGCTGCTGACACTGCAGCATATCTGTGGACTTGATTTCACTAGCTCAACCTCTGCCAACCCAACAGAGAGATTCCTTGCTGGGAGTCCAAGACACAGGTCTCAACGCACTGCTATGCATACACCTAAGTCTCCATCTAGAGCAGGGAAGCACAGCAAGAGGTAACACACTTGTCTGTGGACATTGAATTCTGTGTGATGGTGGAGGGAGGACATGGATTTTGGGGAGGGAGTGTGGAGGGAGGACATGGGTGTTGGGGGGTGAGTGTTGATGGAGGACATGGGTGTCACTTAATACATGGAGTTTGCATTACAGATAAAGATCTGTTTGGCTTTTGGGTCATTTCATAGGTTTTACTACAGTGATTTCACTATTTACATTGTGCACTGTGCATATTATGGTTCAGAAAAAAAATTCTATCAGTTCCTGATGCCATAGGAGCCCATCTGTTCCTCCTGTACGTCCATCCTGTGCTGGTCTGCCAGCCCATGTCTGGTTAACCTCCTCCGAGTCTGCCAGTGACACGTCCTCCTCCGCAGGCAATGGAACAACCCCCTTGATGCACATATTATGCAGCATCACGCACCCAAGGATTATCTTTCCAACCTTCTCCGGACTGTAGATACTTGCCCCTCCTTTCCGGTGGAGACACTGGAACCTTCCTTTCAGGAGTCCAAATGTGTGCTCTATGCGCACGCCCTGCTACTTGTATGTGCCTCGTTATAGGCAATCTCTTGTGGCGTCCCAGGGTTCCTTATTGGGGTCATGACCCATGGTAGTTGTGGGTAGCCAGAATCACCTGCAAAGAGAAGGAGACGGGGTCACTTGCATGTGATGGTTGTACTTTCCACCCTGACTAAGTGATGCATGCTTTTCACTTCCAAGCAGTCATTTCATTACACTCTAGTGCCTTTGGGGTGTGCTTGCCTTGTATTTGACAATGCACAATGACTTGTGCCCATCCTGCTCTGAAGCATATGTATGTTCCCCATAGTCTGCATTCCCCAATCGTCCCTGCACATCACAGTGGGTAGTTGGCATATTGCAGCATTTGCTGCGATTTTCTTGGTCATTGGTGTATTTGATGTGCGCCTATGGTAGTGTGTTTCATTGGTGTATTGTATGTCTTTGGACAGTTATGTGCTGCTGGAAATGGTGGGAGGATATCCTTTCCACTACCATTGGTGGCCGCCTGGGCTCTTCATCAAATCTGAGGGGTAGGTGAGAGGCGTTCTACCACTAAGATCAGTTATGGTTTCCTATGCATTCTGGGACTTGTGGTTCCTTCATCCTGACAGCTTTAGTGTGGAGGGGGCATGGCATAGAATGTTTGTGAGGCCATGTGGACCATGTCTGAGGATTATTTGTGCAACATGTGCATGGTGTTTCTTAGGCACCCCCGCTACAATTCACTTCAGCATTCCCCTTTGTGGATACATACCCAGGATCCAAGTGTGCTGTCCTCTGTGTGTCTCCATGTACGCAAGCAGGATGCTGCTCCGTAAAAGCATGGCGTCATGACTTGAACCTGGGAAACGGGCGCAGCAGTGGGTCACAGTGAGGTCTGCGTTGCATGTAAATTGCACATTCAGGGAATGGTACTGTTTCCTGTTTCAAAACACATGCTCTGATACCTGGGGTGCAATAATGCCACATGCGTGCAGTCCAGAGCTGCTATTATATTAGAAAAGTGGGCAGTGGTGTAAAATCTGGCCTTCGTGGCATGTACCTCTGCAAGAGTGCTGGGCAAAGAGATGTGCTGGTACACGTGTTTCAGTAGTGCATCTATGACTTGTCCCAGCACTTAAGAAAATATTGCTTATGACATGATGGGCAGCATGCCGACGGTGTGCTGATATGTGCCTGTGGCACAAAAGTGCATGACTGATATTAGCTGTGGAATGGCTATTTGTATATTGATGGCACTCTCAAAGTCAAGCTGAATAAGGGTGAAGAGGTCTGCAATGTTTACGGGTTGAGGTGGTACAGTGTTAGCAACTGCATCTGTCAGTCCCCAGGGCAATGGTTTGGAAATGGGTGCCCTCCTTGCCATGCGCCTGCTCCACCTAGATCCTGGTGGGTTCCATTGTTGCTGTGCTATCCTCTGTAGGTGAATGTAGAGTAGGCGTCCCTGGATGTCAACGTTAGAAGCTGCCATGTGCTGCATGGTGCTTGGAAGTGAGTTTGGGGAAGGTGTGTCCCTTACATACCCTGTTGAGTCTCCCTTTGAGTCCCTTGGGTCCTCCTGTGGGTTCATTTTCTTCACCTGGATGCATTTACCTCCACTTGTTGGGAGGAGGTAACAATGCCAATTTTTTGGCTGAAGTACCACCATTTTCTAGTGGCATTTCAACTGTATTTCAAAATCTGTTTATTGGCATTTATTAAGTGCATAAAAGCAGGATCAATAACCCATCAAAGACCAACACCAGATCAAACAACATTAAACTGGGCAATGGTTGTACAATCACATAAAAACATCAATTTATATGAGATAGTACAGATCCATTAAGACATTCGTCATCATCAGGGAACGATGAGGTTTATCGGCTCTCATCCCCGGGGGTACATCACAAAAATGTGGGTATCGATACAGTCAGCCATACCTATGTATCCACAATCCAAAAATACATAGTGAACCAAGGTGAACGTACAGTGATCCTGGGGGTTTTTCATCCAAGGAGCAGAACATTGCCAAAAGGACAGTCCATGCCTCAATGTTCCTCGTGGTCACACAAATACCTCTCCTCATGGACCTATGCCAAGCTACCGTTTCAGCCATACTCCATTGTTTCAAGTCATGTCTCTATAATGAATAACTAGGGCCACTCTTCCTCATCCACCCCATTGCAATTCTCCTCTTTGCAATGGCACACGCCACATCCATGAGTTTGACAATATGTCTAATTTTGTGTGGTCTGGGGTACATTCCCAACAAACACTCCATCGGGGACCAGTTAAAACTACGTATTCCGGCACTATCAAACATGAATATAATCTTCCCCCAGAACGCCTGCACTTCGGACAGTTCCAAAACAAATGAATGAAATTTGCTGTTAGGACCTGAGTGCCTGTGGTGTGGGAATCTATCTGTCTGTTAAATCATGCAAGTCTGGGGGGCGTGGCTAGCCGAGGACACCGAAGGATGTCTCCTTGGTGAGCTCTGGGACTCCTTCCCCGTCCTAATGCCCTAAAGCCCCCTAAAATGCACCAAATACCCAGGAATGCAGCTCGGTGGGTCCCTGTGATAGCGGGGAGTGTCCGGTGCGGCTGACGGCTTCGGGGGCCATTCCGTCGGGGGGAAGGCAGCAGACGTTTCGGAGGCCCGGCTGTGGCCAAGATGGCGGGCGCAATGTGTGATGAGGCCCGGAGACTCGCCGACTTGCCCCCGAGGCGCTCCTAAGGCGCATTGGGTGGAGCGCTGCGGGCGGGAGAGGGGGAACACTGCTGGCGTGTAGGTGGCATCTGTGTGTCCCCCTCGACTGGCTGGAGCCCGCCGTGACGGAGGAGGCAGGTCAGCGTGGGAGCCCGCCGGGATCGGCCGAACACCCTTTGGAGGAGGAGGCTGGAGGGTCGCCAGAGCCGCGGAAGGCTTGAGGGCTGGAAGTGTGGGGCCGGGGCTTCCAATCTGCTGGCCCCCCACCCTGGTGGAGGCAGACGCGCGGGGCAAGCTCGTCCTTCCCCCTGACCTACCTGGTCCCAAGCGATGGAGGAGATGTGGCGACGCGGCGACCCGCCGGCCGGAGTGCCTTGAGGAGGCGGGTGGTACGTCCCGCTGCGCACCTGCCGGAGGAGGAGGCGAGGTGCGTGGCACCCGGGAGTTGTCGAGGTCTGCCCTCAGAGATGGGAGAAGAGGTGAGCCGCCGTGGAGAGGGTCCTGGGACTATGCAGGAGCGCATGCAGAAAATTATATAGTGAAAGCATTGGGGCTGGATGTACGAGGACAGACTTGGAGGGAGAAGGGCCCTGAGACTCACTGGAGAATCCCCCCCCCCCTTACGGGCAAAGGCTGATATGGTGAAAGGGTCAAGGTGGAGATAACCTTTAGAGAGGTGCTGATTTGCCCTGGACTCTTTGAAGGGAACGTCTTTTGTGGCGCTGCTGATGCGAACGGGCCCCCCAATGGACTTATCACTTGGAGCTTCTTTTGGCTAGCCGCTGCTCAGCGGCCCTATAGGATGCACAGGGGCTGTGGGCCCCGAAGAGAGAGGAGGGGGGGCTTGACACTGGGGTGGAGCACCAAATTACAGGGGAGGGGGAGAAGCCTTAAAAAGCACCCCAGTGCACGGAATAGAAACTCACGTAGCTGCCACAATAAAGGCTGATGAAATAAAGGCCAGTACTCTAACAGCGGATTGCTCCACTTCCACAAGGTCATTGCGAGCCCTGTGGGACCTTGTTCATCGCCGCTGGAGGGATACTGAAATACTTGATCCGGGAAGTGGTACTGAGTACAGTGGCAGTATGTCTAAGCAAGTGGGGAAACCCAAAGGTTCCGGGTCGGGAGACATCAAGTCCATGATGCAGTCCGCTGAGACCCAGAAGCGCAGCCAACTGCAGGCGCAGGCCCAGATCCACTCTCCCCCTTCTGGGGTCTTGAAGGATTGTGACGACCCGCCAATTCGCAGGTCAGATTCACTAGCAATGCTACAGGAATTGTAGAAGGATATTAAGGACAGTGCCACTGACCTCGCCAAGTCCATTGCTGGCCTCAACAAAGGCATAGTGGCAGTCGAAAAAAGGGTCGATGAGATGGAGACAACAGTAGTCGAGCACAGCCATGAACACGAGGTGCTAGCACAAAGGGTCCGGATCCTTGAACAACAAATGGAGCGGGTCCAGGACAGACAGGAGGATGCAGAAAATAGATCTCGGGGGAATAACATACGTATCCGGGGGATTCGGAAATCTGTCACCGATGGAGACCTGCATCAATATGTGACGGAGCTATTCCGTCACATCCTAGGCCCGGATACCGAGAGGGACAATGTTCAGGACCGGACCCACAGAGTCTACTCATCGTTCCAGCTAAAGAAAAACTTGATTCTGGACATGCTAACTCGAGTACATATATTTCAGCTGAAAGAGCTCATCATGCGAGCTGCACGCGATATAGAACCCATAAGTTTTCGCTCTACACCCATTCTTCTGTTTCAAGATCTTTCCCAAGCCACCTTGAATAAGAGGAAACGGCTGCGGGTCGTCATGGACTGGCTGCGAACAAGGAAGGTTCACTATCATTGGGTGTTCCCGACTGGCCTGCGCTTCGAGTGGAAAGGCCAAAGGTACACGATCACAAAAGAAGAGGAGATGGACGAGCTCATGGGAGAGACAGAAGGCAGCGAGGGCAAGGACCAAGCGAGTTCCCCGCAGAGGAGTGAGGGAAGAGAAGATGCAATGGAAATCAGTGTGCTCCCGCCAAAGAGGTCACAGGAGGGATCCTAGGGCCGGGGACCCGGTCTGAGCAGGGGGGGGGGGCATGTGGCCCCGCGAGCTGTCTGAAAATCGAACTTTGGAAGGGCTATATCTTGACTCTATATGCCTTGAGGGTGTTGGAGACTCGAGCAGTAGTTATACAAGCTTGAAAAGGGGAGCGAGGGATGGGACGGGGGAGGAGACTAGACCCTATATTTCCCGGGGGGCTTAACACACCCGGTGACATTCCGTTGTACAGTTATGGGGACTGGGTCTGTTGAAGTTCAAGGGGTTAAATCATGTTGGGGTGTTGAGGGGGAGATGGTTGAATGTCCTTTTGTGGTGGAATCTATATATGGGAGGATTAAGATGCCCAGGAGAATGACCCAGTTGGAGAATATTGTATTGGGCATGTTGTTATGGTATTTTAATGGCTGAGCTAACTTTCGTCACATTAAATGTCCAGGGGCTTAATTCCCCAGTTAAAAGAAAATCGATTTTGACCAGACTCGGGGACATGTAGGCGTCGATTGTTTGGCTACAGGAGACACATCTGCTCCCGGAGGACGAACATAGATTGCGGAGCAGGGCCTTTCCTGTGCAATTCTTTGCCTCTAGTGGCACTAAACGAAAGGGTGTGGGCATCCTCTTGGCTAAAGGGATCCAATTTGAGAAACAGTTTGTAAAAAGGGATCCGGAAGGAGGTTACTTGATGCTAGGGGGACTATTGATGGGCCAACAGGTCACGCTGGTGGCAGTTTATGCCCCCAATGAGAGGCAAGATCGCTTTCTGTTAGAGTTGTTACCCAAAATTGCAAAGGCAGGAGTGGGACAGATCATGATTGGGGGCGATCTTAACGGGGTGATGGACGCGACACTGGACAAAACTCTCCCTGTTACCTCCAGTGATTCGACGTTTAGACAGGCCTTGTCTAAATTTCTCAGGGACCTGCATTTAATAGAAACATGGCGGGTCTTTCACCCCCTGGAAAGAGCGTACACCCACTATTCGGCAGTACACAGTGGACATTCTAGAATCAATATGGTCTTGATTTCAGATTCCCTGGTTCCGCAGATCACGGGCCTGGATATTGGGGTGCGGTGCCTTTCAGATCATGCCCCGGTTCTCCTAAGGATGGAGCCTCTCACCCCACGTCCGCAAATTCGTAGGCCTTGGCGCATAAACGAGGTGATCTTAAAAGATCTAGCCCTGAGAGCAGATCTAGAGCGCGTCCTGAGGGATTATTTTCAAGATAATGCAAGTAAAGCAGTGGTACGGGGCAAATTTATAGCGCACACAGTGGGCTATGTTAAAAGAAAGGAGGGTATGAGGCGGGAGTTGGAAGCCAAGATCAGGGAAGCAGAGGCGGAGTATAAGAACAAAGGCTCACAAAGAACCTGGAGGGACTTGAAAAAAGCCATGGCAGCCCTAGAAACGTTACTGGCTGATGAATCTGCTCAACTCTTATTATATACATGGGGATAAAGCCAATCGTTTTTTGGTGGCTAAACTGAGGCGGCAGAAAGCCCGGAATCATATTGTACAGCTCAGAGACCAAGATGGGAACCTGGTGAGGGGAGAGAAGGAATTAGAAGGGGTTATGCATTCCTACTATACCGACATCCTAAAGGGGGAGAACTTAGAAAAAGAAGCACAGGTGGCCTTTTTGGACCAGGTAACCTTGCCACAACTTAGTGAGGCGGACAGGTTAATGCTGGAAGAACCCATATCCGAGGAAGAATTGGGGGAGGCAATAGGGGCATTAAAGGGTCATAAATCTCCAGGCCCGGACGGATTAAGCAATGCGTATTATAAAACGTTCAGACCGATCTTGGTAGGCCCTCTACCGAACCTATTCAATTTTATCAGGGACTCGGGCGTATCTCGGGAGATATGGGTCCAGCCACCACGGTCCACCTGCTAAAGCCGGATAGGGAACCCTTAGATTGCGCCAGTTATCGCCCCATCTCACTATTGAACGGGGATGCAAAAATGTACTCCACCGTATTGGCCAGCATACTAGCAAGAATCCTCCCCAAAATAATACACCCGGACCAGGCAGGCTTTACAAAAGGGCGGCATACATATGACAATATACGCAGGGCCATAGATACGATAGAATGGGAGCGGAGGACTAGGCAGAGGTTCTCGGTGCTTGCATTAGATGCCTCCAAGGCTTTTGACAGCCTGCACTGGGGATATCTGCAATTTACCCTGGAGAGGTTTGGGTGCGGGCCAGCATTTATACGCATGGTGATGGCCAATTTCGTGAACCCCTCAACACGGCTGATGATCAACGGCCGGTTCACAGCATTCTTATCCGGAAGGGCACGAGGCAGGGCTGCCCATTGTCCCCGTTGATCTTTGCCATGGCCATGGAGCCGCTGGCGCAACGTATCCGGGCTGATCAGGGTATCCGAGGGGTGGAGATTGGGACAGATGGCTCTCAAAAGGTGGCCCTCTATGCAGACGATATCCTTCTGTTCATGAAAGACACGACAAATTCCCTCCCTAGCACTATAGAGCTGCTGGATAAATTCGCTAAAGTCTTGTGTTTTCACATTAATTGCCCTAAATCTAAGGCGCTCAATATTACAGAGGTCACTGAACAGGTGTCCGAGTGGGAAAGCCGATGTCCTCTGAAATGGGAACGGAAAGCTATAAAATACCTAGGTGTCCACTTGACCCCCACATACAATAGGTTATATGGGGCTAATATCTCGGGCCTTCTGAATTCGCTGTCACAAGGTCTCAAACGATGGGATCTGCAGGAATTGTCATGGCTGGCACGCATAGCGGCGGTCAAGATGAACCTGCTTCCCAGGTTTCTATATGTGACTGGTGCCCTGCCGATACGCATACCAAACACAGCAATTAAAAAATTACAGGCAGAGGTGATGTCCTTCATCTGGAATGGGAAGAAACCAAGGGTTCCCAAGAAAGTCCTATTTAGACTGCAAGTCTGCAGGGGATTGGGGGGTTCCGGAATTCCGCAGGTATTTATGGCCAGTACAGGTGGCCCCTATGCTGCAATGGTCACCTAGGGACAATCAAAATAGGTGGGTGATCCTGGAGAAAGCAGCATCAAAGATGCCCCTAGAACATTTGAGTTTCCTCACAAGTCGGCATAGAGATATAGGGGGCACACTACTGGAGACTTCCAGGGCCACCCTGTGGTATTGGGACAAGGCACTTGGGGGGAATAAGATGAAGGTGGGGGGAGGCCCGCTTGCCCCGGTAGCTTATAATCCAGACTTTACGCCAGGTTTACAGAAATGTTTTTGGAAGCATTGGGGGGGGGGCGGGCTCTGGTACTGGGGGATCTCTACTCGGAGGGTGTGCCGTTAACTTTCGAATGTTGCAAAGCTAAATTCCAGATACCGGAGACGGAACGCTTCCATTACATCCAACTCAGACATTGGATTACCAATGGGAGGGTACGAGAGAGAGCTGTAAGAGCCCCTACAGGGCTGGAGCTTACGGTACAAGAGGGAAAGGATGAGAAAGGGGTGTCAAGACTGTATCGGCTGATGGGGGAGGCGGACCCGGAGGAGATCCTTCCATATATGCAAAAATGGGCTGCAGATGTGGGTGGTCCTATTTCAGGGGAGTCATGGGGCCGCATATGGCATCGCACCGCCAAAGGTTCTAAATGTACATCAATTAAAGAGGGGGCGTATAAGCTTTGCCTCCGCTGGTACATGACACCACAACGGTTGCATTCTATCAACTCGGACTATTCCATCCTTTGTTGGAGGGGCTGTGGACAACCCGGGGATCTAATTCATATGTGGTGGAGGTGCCCGGTGGTGGAGACCTACTGGAAGGAGGTTCTAAGTCATATAAAAGATATAACTGGGACTCAATTGCCATTTGATCCGGTGGTTGTCTTGTTGGGCGATGCAGTGCAGGGGAGCTACGCCAATTCTGGGTGCAGGGCTGGCCTCATTACTCACATGCTGAGCGCAGCAAGAATTACCATAGCGCAGGCATGGAAGAACAAACAAGGGCCTGTGATGGCCGCATGGTGGGTAAGACTCTGGGGTGTGATGGCTATAGAGAAAGTGACAGCAATTGCCGATGGCTCCTACTCGAAATATATCAATACCTGGTCACCACTACATGAATTCATGGACGATAGGGATCAAATGTCCTTTAAACCCAGGTTGCTTCGCAATGTCTCTGTACTATAACTGGGGAAATCTGAGTGGCGAGAAGATTTGCGTTGGGGGGCCTCCTAGGTGGTAGATTGTAGATGCTATATTCCACACAAATGTTAAGTTGTTATTGAAGCGGGGGGAAAGGTTGGGGGAGGGGGTGAGGGAATTGTATAAGTTAAATTTCAGCAGCAAATGGCACCCCAGATGGGGGTAGTTGGCGGGAAGAATTCTGGCGATATTATTGTTTGATATTCCTTGATATATGATCATTTGTACTTCATACTACTGAAAATAAATCCAGTTGATAACAAAAAAAAAAATCTTGCAAGTCTACTGGGGCTTGTGTACGTCCTATATAGTAAATTTAGTTGCAACCGCTGCAACCTAGCATTCCTAGAGATACGTTTAACAAAAATCAACGCATTCTCCCACTGTGAGACCCAGATCCTTATCTCATACCATTCTGACCCTAGCATCTTTAGTCTATACGAGAGATAACATACACTCGTAGAGACACGCCACTGGCCACAGCCATCCTCAAGGTCATACATCAGTGTTACTGTTTTATTCGATTTCGGTTCATCAGACCAATCAGGCCTTTTTTTTGGGCAATTTTGGCAATTCTCAGGTATCTCAGCAATTGACCTTGTGTAACCCTTCCACATCCACCAAATCTTTAAATCCCCTGAACACTCCATTTTGTACATATTCCCCCACCCCACAATGAGAGACCCACATGTTCCCATTGCCTATTAGTCATAAGCTTATCTAGGCCAAGTCACACATCGACCACCAAGGAATAGGTGTTTTTAATGTTAAGGGTCCTTCGGGTTCAAGCCTGGATTTGTCTACCCAGCCGCAGTGGCAATTCCCCCAGCCAATTTTGTCTGATCCAGAGGACCTCTGTGGTTGTTTCCGGTCTTACAGCCTCTGTTAACAACTTGGTGTCTAGCGACAGATCATCCGACAAGCAACCCACCAAGAATCTTAGATGAGCAGCCAGATAGTATAGTTCCTGTGTGCCCCTATCTTCATCTCTCTGACACAGTGTGCATATTGCAATTTTAAATCTTCCGTTTCCCTAGATAAAGCTCCCAATAGTGGAGTCTAACGTATAGAACTGTACATTAACAAAGAAGTAAAGACAGCGGGGCAGAACAGCCATCTTTACCAGTGCAATACATCTCATTGGACAGCAGCAGCCTTTTCCAGAAGTCAGTGGACCGAATTATACTGTCCACAGCTCTGACTGTATTACAAGTATGCATATCTCCAGCCGCTTGTGAAATATTCACCCCTAAGTATCAAAATGTATGTATCTCCCATTTAGGTTGTAAGTTGGTGGTAAGTGTACCCATTTCTTCTGAATCCTATCAAACTCCTCAACAGTAAAATCATTCCACACCATCAGTTTAGTATTTGATGTATCATAATGCCATAACAATTTCTTTTTCTTCAAGAGTATCGGGTCAGTAACTAATCTTTCCATCTCTTCCATAGCTCTAATAATACTACCCTAGTTCTGATAATACTGCATCACGTTGGCAGTATATTAGGGGAGCAGTCATGAATTTTGCATAGACCATTTCTTCCACAGGATTTACATTTGATAAGACATTAAACCAAGCTCATGTTGCATCATAACCGTCAGATTACGCCCCTACTACTCCCATTTCTTTATCTCTAGTAGCTCAATCCATAAATTAAGATAGGGACTATCTTGTATTAACTGACAGTTGGACTAAAGAATAATGGCCTTGTCGTAAAGTAATTTCCTTAATTTCTGTAAATTGGTGGCAACTGTGGCATAAGATATTTTGGACTCGGTGAATGCTTACTGGGGAGATCAAATAGTTCTTATTACACTAAATTGTACGCTTTAAAATAATTTTAGGCCTGTAAAAACTACTGTACCTACTACAAAGCGTAGAAACATTCACTCTTGAGTCTCTCTCTCAGCACAAAGTAGATTACCTGAAAAGGTTGTACTTAACCCAGAAAGGTTTTACTTTGAGAAGCTGATACCTATTTGTGGTACTAAGGAAGTGCTTGTGCAGAAGTTTATGGATTGCCAGATGTCAAGCAGTGTTACCCTCCCTACTAATGAGGTAAATGATCCTGGGGAAAGCCCTTGCAATTGTAGGCTGTCAATTCCGACTTGAAAGAGAAGAAACTATCTGCTCCTCCATCTGTGACAACCGCTGATGCAGTTGCCTACTTGCAAAAAGAGAAGTTTAGGCTCAAGAACGGAATTCAAGTAAAGGTTTGCTCAGTTGGAGGATGATTTGGTGGAGAAGGACACACACACATTCACAAGAGAGGGACAGCTTTTTTCAGCTTGAGAAAATCTGTTTGGAGACTGAGTTGGCCAGAGTTTCTGGTGGGTGAAGCGCTAATGGGGGTTCTAGGAATGGCTTAGGTCCTTTATCTCATCCTAGATTCCATAAAGATCCGCTAAGTATATATAATTAAAATAATGATTTAATTGAGTTTGGGAACAATAAAACCCCAAACTTAAAGAGCTTTAGAGACCACAAGAAAAAGGAAAATGTCACTTGGGTACCTATGTGAAAGATCCCTTTAAGAATTTGAGTGGGTGGGTTGAGGCAATAAAGGGACAACTTTTGAGGGCATCGTGAATTTACATCATGCTTGAACATATTTTTACCTCTTGTCCCCCTGAGCTAAAGCCGCATATAGCTGAATCCAAAGAACCACATCCAAAAATGTTAGCTATTGCTGCAGACGTGTGGACAAAGGGGCTTCTCGTAAGCCTTTGGAGGGTAAGAATCAAATGCAGAGAGTGTTGGTCTACTGATAAAAGTGGATCCTGTCAGGCAAGTAAAAAGGACAAGGGGATACACCAAATGGGGGTCATGTAAAGAGTAGTGGAATGCACCATTGCAAACTACAGTTAGGCTTCAGTAAGCCTCCCTACACACACAGGTCCTCCAAGTCTGTTGTTGTCTGTGGAGCAAGTGACCCATGTCAGTTGCTAAGGCCCTGCTCAGGATTTCTACCAGTTTGTTTTTCTAAAGAAGTGATGTTAGACAGAGGCACAGACCTTCTGTCCAACTACATGCAGCTTGTGTGGAAGGAATGTGGGGTTTCCCGGTTTTCCTCAGCTTATCATCCACAGACCAATGACCTTATTGAGAGAGTTAGCTGGACATTAAAAGGCATGAATGGAGCTTGTGCAGATCCCTGGAGGAGGAAGTGGGACCTCCCACTTTCATGTCTCGTGTTTCGCTAAAGCGAGGTGCCGCAGTAGGAGGTTGGTTACAGCCCCTTCAAGCCTTTCTTTGGGCCCCCACTCAGAAGGCCCTTGGCTGTGGTGATGGAAAGGCAGGGAACCACCTTTGACTCATCCACCTTAAATTGGTGGTCTGTTTTTTAAATCTAAGGAAAGAGATGGCTTTCTTGAAGCAGAGGACAATGACAAGCTATGAGCTTGCCAAACACTAGTTTAGAATTGGCAGGGGCACACAGCATCACTTGTTCATTTTTTGCCCGTGAGCCAGGAGGCTTTCATCATGATTCCTATCAGGCCTTGCAGAATGAATGGTCAGGTCCGTACAAAGTTATTGATCTTCTCGGTGATGTGATTTATTTAGTGGTCCTGGGAGGCCCCATAGATGCTCCTAAAGTGCTCTATATAATTGGGTGGAGGTTGACGACTTTCATCCATAGGGTTGAAATGGGAGTCCTACTTCTAGTCTCAGATTAGGAAGAAGAGGAGTCGGAGGCTCTCCCTGATCCATTCCGAAGCAGCCCTTCTGATGGCCTCATTGAGAGTGTCCGGTTATACCCTTAAATAACTCTGGAGCAACAAGAAAAGGACCAAACTTTGCTTAGTCAGTTTGCTGCCTTGGTTTCACTTACTCCAGGTTTGACACCTTTTAGTATTATTATTATTATTTTGTTTTTTAAATAATTGTATTAATTTTATTCCAACAAACAATACAAACCAAACTTGCAGTGCATATAATAACATCTTAAACATACATTGCTTCATCTTATCCACCGCTTCTCCCTTTCCTCCCCCCCCCCCTTTCGAGCCTACTCCCTACCATGTTCTCTTTCCGCACCTTGTGATTGGGATTCCTCTCCCGTGATTTCCGTTGGGTCTCGCGTTGGCCCAAATAACTCTATTAGTAGTTTCCAGGCCATCAGGGTCTTTGTTGCCTCCTCCCCCCCAACATTGCTTGCTTCTTGCCACACCATGGTTTCCGCTTCGGCCCATTTCTGTAAATCTTTCCACCATGCTTCTAGTCGTGGTCTGTGGCATGCCTTCCACCCCATAGCAATTCTCCTCTTTGCGAGTACATACGCTAAATCTTTTAGTTTGCTCACATGCTTAAGTTTACGCGCTCTTGGAAACCCTCCTATCAAGCAGGCCCACACTGTGTCCACCACAATCCTGATGCCTTTTTCCACTAGCTTGTGTGCCACTTCACCCCAAAAACGCTCAATGACTGGGCATGACCAAAACATATGCACCATTCCGGCATTCTCCTTATCACATTTGGGACATGCTTGTCGTCTTGCATCTTTGAATTTAGCTATTCTCTGGGGTGTCATATACGCCCTATGTGTGATATATAATTGCATCTGTTGTAGTCTAGCGTTTCTTGACACCTTTTCGTGATACCCTTGGGCCCGTTCCCACATCTCATCACTCATTGGGGCTCCCACTTCCTCTTCCCAGTCCTGTCTCAGTTGTGCCATTTCCTTTCCCACTTTGGACATCATCATCTCATATATTCTGGATGTCTCATGTGCCCCTTCTGCTATGTCATATATTGTATCTATGGTGGCGTCTGGTTCTTCTCCTAGTACTACCTCAGACCATGCCTCCTTGATTCTCCGCACCACTCTGATATGTGATATACTGGCCTGTGTGTAACCCGGTTTCCTCCCCCAACATTTCAAAGTCTATTATAGTCCCCTCTTGCCATATGTCACCCATTGTTGCTATCCCTACCGGCTCCCAGTGTTTCCTAATCATCATCCCTGGTTGCTTTTCTCCACCCGCCAGCGCCACTAACGGTACCTGTGGGGAACACAGGAACGAGTTCTCCATCAGCTGGCAGGCCCTGTGCCACATCTTCCACCCAAGTATCATCATCTTTGGGCGCCCTTCCATATCTGCCCTGGGCAGCCACATCATTTCTTTTAAGTAGTATGGAGCACAGTCCTGTCAGAACAGCCTGGACTCAGAAGTCGTCTCTCCAGAGAGCCATTTAGCTACATATTGCAGCTGGCTTGCTATGTAATAAATTTCATAATTTCGCAGTTTTATACCCCCTTTCTCATGTGAGTTTTGTAACTTCCAGAGGGCCGCTCTATTTCTCGTTCTATGCCAAAGGAAGTCCCTGCATATGCAGTCTAACCTTGTAAAGAACCTCCTTGCTTTCAGGTATGGTATGTTCCCAAAGTAATGCAAGAGTCTAGGTAGGACCACCATCTTCAACACTGCCCCGCGCCCCATCATTGCCAAAGGTAGCTTCACCCAGAACTTCATGCTGTTTTCAATTTTCTTGATCGCTACCTCTGTATTATTCGGATGTTCCTCATCCACCGTATGGTATATGTCTATCCCAAGATATCTAAATGTGCTAACCTCCCATGGTATCTGTAGCACTGGTAGCTGTTTTAACGGAATCCCTTTCTACCTACCCAATGGGAATATGCTAGATTTTTGGGGGTTTACAACTATACCAGACAGCCTTGCGTATCTATCCATCACCTCTAGTATTATTATTATTAGGGTATTTATTGACCACAGACCTAGCTTCGGGAAGCAGTGGAGCACTTTACAAACATAGGGGGAAGAACACAGTGAGGGAAGCAGAGAAAATGGTAGCAGGGAGCTAACGGAGGAGGGCGAGGGTTGGCAATTGGTGGCAGCAAAGTATCTACAAGCAACCATGGGAGGAGACAGTCGGGAGCAGATCACCAAGTCTCGGATAGGGTGGGGAGTTCAGGGTGTGATGACCTAGGTGTTAGGGAGGAGCCATTTCTTGAAGAGAAAGGTCTAGAGTTTCCCTGAACTGTAAAAGTGATGGGGCAAGTCTGGTGTTGACGAGGAGGTGGTTCCAGAGTCTTGGAGCGTAGACTTAGAAGGCCCGTCTTCTGGTTCTTTCCTTCCAGTACTGTCGCAGGTCAAGTCTGCACATTTACTTACATCTAGTGGATTGCAGGCCTCCAGACATGCTGAGTTTCTCAGTGAGGTAGCTTGGGGACTTCAGGGTGACTGGATTTTAGATGATGTAACAGGATTTGAAGATGATGCAGGCTTGCAGCAGGAGCAAGTGCAGTTTGGTGAGGGTCAGTGATGTGGTCGAATTTTCAGAGTCCTTTGATGATTCTCAGGTGTGCCAGGGTAGTCACCGGAAGGCCTTCCAAAGGGCATTGCCATCATCCAGGTGGGAGAGGACCAAGGCTTGGACAGCAGATCTGAAGTTGTTTTCTGGGATGAGGGGCTTAATGTTCTGCAGGAGAGAAAGTTGGTACCAAGCCGTTTGTGTCTCCCTTTCTATGTGCCGTTTGAATTTGAGCTGTCTGTCGATGTTGAACCCAAGGGACTTGTTACAGGTTGCCCGTTGGGGTATGAAACCTCTGAGGTTCATAGCACAGAGCCAGGTCTGGATGTTAGGGTGTTCAGTGGTGTGTTCAGCAGTAGGAATTCAGTCTGGGAAGGGTTTAGTTTCAGGTAAGCACTTGACATCCAGGATTGGATCAATGTGAGGCAGGCCTTGAGCCTTTGGATTGTCTTTAATGGAGGATATTGTGAGGTAGATCTGCATGTCATGGGCGTATTGGTGGATGTGGATGTTATGTAGAGCGAGGAGGGTTCAGAGCAGTTCCATGTAAAGATTGAAGATCACAGGGGGACAGCATGGAGACTTGCAGCACTCTCCAGGTGATGGGTAGAGTTGGTTATCAGGAAGAATCAATTTGTATGAAGTGTTGGTGATTATAAAGGTTGGATTCGGACCAGCTGAGGATGATCTCACCGATTTCCCCCATGCAGCTATGTCGATTGTTGGTGAGTGTCTGGTGGTCTACTGTGTCAAATGCTGCTGCGAGTTCAAGGAGAATTAAGGGGTAAGGATGGCCACCATCGGATTTTAAGGGCATCGTCAATCACCTTGATGGTTGCCGTTTCTGTGCTGTGTCTGGGTCTGAAGCCACATTGGTAGGACTGAAGGAGGTTATTGGCTTCAGTGTGTTTGGGGAGTTGCGTGGCCACTACTTTCTCAAGGATCTTACCTCGAAAGGGAAGATGGGTGATGGGGAGGTAGTTGCTGAGGTCGTCAGTGTCTACTGTTGGTTTCTTAAGTAGCAGGAGGATTTGTCTGGTTGTGAGGATCGAGGGGAAGGTGCCTTGAGTTAGGTAGCCGTTGATGGTTGTCAGGTAATGGAGGAGTGCTACAGGCAGAAGGGTCTTGAGTACGGAGGCAGGAAGTATGTTGTCTGCCTACAGTGTGCCCTTGAAGGATGCTAAGGTGGCAGTGAGGTCTTCCATAGACAGTGGGCCTCATTCCGACCCTGGCGGTAAGTGGTTAACGGCGCCGGTAAGGGTGCCAGTGCCGTTAACCCCTTACCGCCGCATTACGAGGTCCTTTAGCGGGTCCCGCTAAGGGCGGCTGGTTTTACCAGGCACCCATAGTGGGATCCGCTAAAGAACCAGGGAGCTAATAACGGGCCTGTTATTAGCTCCCTCCCCATTCCCATTGAGCCCTATGGGGGCTCGAATGGGGATGGGTATTTTGAATGAGAAATTACCGGGTCCTCCAAGGTTGGAATGGCCCAGTAATTTCTCATTCAAGGAACCCAGACCCGGTATGCGGTATGGGGGTAGCCATGGTGCTAATAGCACCATGGCTACCTCCATACTCGTAATGAGCCCCAGTATCTTGAAAGTGATCCACATAGTTGTGGTTTTGTGGGATGGGATGTGCAGTGTGTTGTCAGTTGTGGCATTGGTGTCTATGTTGGCGGATCATGTTGATCTTGTTGACGAAGAAAGAGTTGATTACGGTGTCAAAATGGCATGGAAACTAGAGTTAGTGTTCCTACCAAGATTAGGAGCTACTGAATGTGAGACAAAATATGGTCTTGCATTAAGTCCAGGTGCCCGAAATGTCGGACTTTAGGATTATTAAGCCATCTATAGTTCACCACAGTGGTCTTGGTACCAAAGGCATGTATTTCTGATTTGAGAGCCTGTGTGTATGTCGCCAAGAACAATGCTCACCCCCTACCAAAAACTGATGATTTGTTAGACAAGCTTGGTGCTGTCAAGTACCTGAGCACGTTTGGTCTCACCTCAGGGTATTGGCAAATATCCATGAAAGAGAGCGCTGTAAGTGATCAAGAGTACGACTCTGAAATTTGGGACTGGGCACAAACAATTGGCAGCCCTGAAAAGGGGCAACATCCATGAACAGATCCAAAGGGGAGCCGAGAGAACTGACCTAGTGCAGAGACCGAGGATGGGGGGAAGAAGAAGCAGATACTTGATAGACTGGGGACGCAGATAATATACGAGGGAGTGGCCATTGGAACACATGAAGAGAAACTGGGCACATATACCGTAGGGTGGTGTTAAAATCAGAACAGTAGCAAACTATCATGGGCACTGTGCTGGGAGAAGGAGTAGAGCGATCAAATTGCACAGCCCACCGACCTAGGACCCGGCTCTTGTTAAAAGGGCCAGGGCATATAGTTACCTGTTGGGGCGACAAATGCTTCAAGTTGGAGTGAAGTATAGGGTGGGAAAAGGGAGAATTTCTAAGGGTAGTTGGGGGTGACGTGGGTGGGGAAAGGGAGTTTGGGTGGGTCCTGAAATGCGGTTAAGTTGAACAAACACAGCTCATGATTAAGACCAATGTATGATTGGTTATTTATTTATTTAGACAACTAATGTAGACAACTAATATAGCACACAGAACCCACCACTCAAGCATATGGATGATCAAAGTGATGAGGGATAGAACGTAGGAGCATTAAATACCTAACATGGAATGTTAATGGCCTCAATGACAAAATCAAACAAAAGTTGGTAATGAGATATTTTAGAGAACCAAAGGTGTGAATTATCCTATTACAAGCAACACACCTGGACAGAGTATGTTCATTTCTGGGCCAGTAGAGGGTAGTGGAACATGCAGGGTACCATTGGAGCTCTAGAGGAGTAGCAATTCTAATACACACATCTCTCCCATTCCGGGCAAACAAAGTGGTACGAGAATGGGAAGGGAGATATGTCGTTGTATAGGGTGAATTATGGGATGAGACAGTAACCAATGTGTACGCACCTCCACCGCTGCAATCTGAGATATTGGGTGAAATACATGGGTTATTGATGAACCATGGTGCTGAGCTGACTATAGTGGGAGGAGATCTTAATTATGTCACGGTCAGAGAAATGGACATATGGTCTCAGGGGGTACGGCCACCCTCCAGGATGAGACCTACAAAGTTGGCAACCTTCATGACGTGACAAGTTTGAGAGACGCGTGACAGGATCGTCACCCGGGCGAACGACAATATTTGTTCCAATCCGGTGCACACAACTTTTCTAGCATTTCTTCCTGACCGATACACTTATATTGAGGCCCTATGTCTCCATTGGACTACTTGTTAGTCCCGGGTACACTGACTGGGAGAGTTGTAGAGGCGAGGTATTTAGCTAGAGGGCTCTCAGATCACTCACCTCTCTACATTGAGATAGTGGGGAAAAGCAGACAGGGTCAAGGAGAGCGGAGACTGAATGCTTATTATTTAGGAATTGAGAGAATACGGAAGGAGTCAACAGATGCAACAGAAGAATATTTCCAGCTCAATGGGGGATCAGTGAAAAGTAACTGTACCCTGTGGAGGTGTATAAAGCAGTGATTAGGGGGAGGGCCGAGGCAGTAATTGGGGCACAATGGAAGAGAGCAAAGGGAAGAAGGCAAAGCAGTGGTAGAAGAAGTGGCAAGGACAGGAAAAAGCCATATGGAACAGCGGATAATTGAAGCTAGGGGGGCCTGGATGAAAGCATTAGAGAAATATAAAGAGTTCATGACAAATGAGGCTAGACAGGCATACTGGGTGAAAAAAGCGTATGTGTACCAGTTAGGGGACAAGGGTGGCCGCATGCTGGCCTGGCTTGAAAAACGGGAGGAAGTTACGCAATGGATTAGAACGATACAGAATAGTAGAGGGGAGATGTGCTCGGAGAAGGAACACATTGCTCAGGTATTTGCAGAATATTACCAGACTATGTACGTAGAAGTCATAGGGTCCACAACAACACAACAAGGAAGACTGAGGGATACCTTGAGGGGCTCATGTTGCCGATATTGGGTGCACAATGCAGTCAGGAATTGGAGGCAGAAATAACGCAAGAAGAAATACAAGAAGCAGTGAACTTCTTGCAATCGAGGAAGACTCCCGGACCAAACAAAATATATGTGGAGTTCTGGAAATATCTGGGGGTCAAGGTCAGTAAACCCATGCTGGAAATGTTCCTAGAGAGTCGGGAACTCCCCAGAGATGTACGGACGCCCACGATTGTGGTCGTTCACCAGCAGAGTAAGCTCCCAGATAAGTGCTCTACATATCAGCCTATCTCCTTGCTGAATATTGTGGTGAAGGTATTGGCCAAGCCGTTGGCCAATAGACTGCAAAAAGTAATTGGGAGATTAATACTCTTGGACCAGTGTGGCTTTGTGCCTAGAAGGGCAACAAGAATGAATTTGAGGAGACTTCATACTGCATTGGCAATGTCAAAGTGGCTGGAGGGCCACTATGCAATTATTGCATTGGACTTGGAGAAGGCCTTCGACCTGGTGGGTTGGGGCTTTCTCTGGGCCTTAATGAGGAGAGCGGGGTTGGGAATGGATTTTCTGGGATGGCAAGAATCAGAGCCAACGAGCATGTGTCTCAGACATATCATTTACAAAGGGGTACTTGATAGGGCTTCCCTATATCCCATCTTTTGTTCTGGCAATCGACCTATTGGCGGTGAAAAGTAGAACAGACCTGTTGATCCAGGGGTTTAGGTAGCCAGGTAACTGGGAAGATGAGATCAAATTATATAGGGATGATGTTCTTAGATATGTTGGAGATCGGGACCGATCCTGACCTAGAATAATTGGAACGTTTATCAAATTTGGATGGTAATGCAGACTTAAAATCAATTGGGACAAATCAGTCCTCATGCCAGTACAGAGGTGGGGGGAATGATACTAGTGGGATTCCCACTCAAAATAGATAGAGAAGGGTTCATATACTTGGGAATTAGGATACATCGGGTGGAGCAGAAGTTCATTGACAATAACTTGGCCCAAATACTCAAGAGGCTACAGGAAGAAAGCAAGCTTTGGGGGCGACCAAACCAATAACATTACTGGTGAGGGTGAGAGTGAACTTGCTATAAATGATGGACCTACCCCGGTTGTTATTTATCTTGCAGAATACACCTTTGCCGATACCCAAAAGAGGGTTTGATGCAATCCATGCACTGATACAGGGAATACTATGGGGTAGTCAGAGCCAGAGAATTGCACTTAAAATTCTGGCTAGGCCAGTGTGGGAAGGTGGACTGAGTTTAACAGATATTAAGATGTACTATTGGGTGGCACATTTGATAGTGGAAAACTAATGGCGGTTCGGGGGGACGGGACCATTCGATATTAGACTGGAATTATCATGTGTGTCTGGACGAGATCCGTTACAAGTGTTGTATGAAAGACCTGGGGGGAGTCGCCTTCCCCCGGCGCCCGGCGCCTGAAACAGAGCTGGAAGCGGGCAAATAAAACACAAAGCTACACCCATGATGGGACAACCCCCGACTTAAGGAAGTAAGTAAACTGGGTACTCGGCCACGATGGAAAACAGACTAATGTCCTATAATGATTCACGGGAAAGGCATGTACTGGCTCGGGCAGAGGAATACATATACTTATTACTGGGTCACGCCATGACCGCCCACTTCGAGGGAAGTCTGGATTTACCCGATGACTCACCCCTAGAGATCAATCTGCTTCTGGAGAAGCTGACAAAGAAAGGGATATCTCAGTTGTACCAAACCTTAACACACTTCAAATCTCCCCGCTGACGATGTTGAAGGACAATTGGGAAAGGGATGTAGGAGTCCTAGAGAGTGAGGAATGGACAGAGGCATTGCTAGTGGCTAGGGAGGTTAATATCCTGTCTAGACTGTGCTTGATACTATACAAAATTCTACATAGGATAAACTATGCAAGAGATGGATTGTTTAAAATGGGGAGAACGGACACAGAGAGATGCCTTAAATGCCAAAGAGGAACTGACAGCTTTTTCCACCTGCCAAGAGAACGTCCCAGAATTTCAGAGCTGTGGGACAAGTTTACACAGACACTCACAAGGATATTAGAACATGCCGTGCCCAGATCATATGTTCAATTAAATGCTCCATTTAAATTCCTCCATCGCTCACACGCACTAAATGGGGTGCCCGAGAAAAACCCACTGTGTTGCCCTGGAAGGTGGCCATGGAATATTGCCGGAGTATGGAAAAGATAATGTACAGGAATACGGGACAGAGAAGAAATATCACAAGATATGGGGAAATGGGAAGAGTATGGGGAGTAGGGGGTGGTGGGGAGTCAGCCACATTGGGGATTCCATGGTTTGGTAGAAGAGAGAACTATGGGACAGGGAATGGTGTGGGTGAGTGTTACAGGGGGCATCATGCGAAAGCTGTGTACAGTTTCAATGTTTCGTGACATAATATTGTTGTTGGTACAGTTGTATTGGAAAGCAATAAAAAGTTGAATTAAAAAAATATGAGTAAGATCCGGACACAGTGGCATATTAATTGTTTGTTATAGACTTTTATTTACAGAAAATAATAAAAAGGGTTGGGATGAATCCTATCTGTCCCTAATCCTAAGAGGGATTTCCCTTCCTCAACAAAACTAAGGAACATCTGTGTCAGGATGTTAAACAAGTGTGTCCTCCAACTTGTGCCCAAAAATCCTAAACTGACCCTTAAACTCTAAACTCTGTGTCATGTCCACAAGGGAATTCCGGTACTTGTAGTTGTCTTTCAGAGTTCTCAATGTAAAGTTTTTAAGGTGCAAAAACAGAAAAGAAATAAAGTTCCACCAGGAAAGGGGCTCCCCTTACCCTAAATACCTGCAAGTAGTTTAAATGTCACTTTCTTAAACTTGGTCCTCTTTCTATTCCTGGTATACTCTCCTGCCACAGTATTTGTGACTTTATCGATCCTTAAAAGGGGTATGAATCTTCTCTTTTGTATTCCCAATTTCAGATACACTTCTCGACTCCCTCCTGCTTTACTCTCCTGCCAGGATATAACTTCACTTTTCTTCTCGCTCCTAGTTTATTCTGCTGCCAGGATATCACTTTACTTTCTTTATTTGCTCCTGGTTTACTCTCCTGCCAGGATATCACTTCACTTCCTTTTCTCACTCCTTTCATGGGTGTGAGTCCCATACTCTCTGTCTACCAGGTTCACTAACCTGCCAGGGATTTTCCTTTCTCTATTCACTCTTTCTTTCATCCACATAACAATGTTTTTCTAATATTGGGTTACTGACCCTCTTTTGACAAAGTTTGTCTCTGTTCTAATTTCTTTTTTCATGTGTTCGGTCTCTGACCCTCTCTCAACACTATTCACATGCGTTTGAAATCTTGCTCTCAAGCATTGGTACTCTGACCCACCTTTAACAGTGTTCGCATATGTATTAATCCCTTCTTTGGAATACTGGGTCACCGCCCCTTTCTTAACAATGTTCTCATCTGTGTCAGTTTGTTTAATATGTTCAATTGGCAGTGGTCGAAGTGGCAGGGAGCAGTTGGGAGCGGTGCTCCTATACTTTTATTAATTATGTTTTACCATTCCTATACTTTTATTTTAAAAAGAAACCATTCCGGAATGGCTTTGTTTTAAAATAAAAGTGGAGGAAGAAGTTGAAACGTGCACTAACATAATCAGGAGGGACAGCCTTCGCCTGGTGCTGGTGCTGGAGCGGGATGGAGCGAGAACCACACAATACCCTAAACACAGCTCTGTCCTCATATACATCTCGGTATATCTTACTGTGTGGACTGCCAGAAACCCCACCATTTCCGATCTCAGTTCATTGCGCTCTGCAGTGTTGACACAGCAAACCTCACCGTAATTCGACTGTCGGTGGCTCGTGACTGTCGCAGCTGTAGCTAGCAGTCGAAGCAGGGGAAAAAGCAGATGTTAATCACCCGGCTCCCACCCCGATAACGCCAGGGGTGTCTTCTCAGAAAACGCTGCCTCTAGCTTTCGAAACCGCTTACCAACCGTGGGGAGCCTCTTTGCTGGCTGCCGCCCAAGCCAAAAGCCCTCAACCAAAACAGAGCCAGAACAAACAGAGCCCTGCAGGTCAATGGCAACCGCGGCACCTATGGGCAATGATGTAATTCGATTGCGGCTCAGCACTCGTCCACCAACGTCTCCTCTGCAGCCACGGCCCCAGCTGTAACAAGCTCCTCCACTAACTCCTACTAGGGCAAAGAACCTAACAAAAACTCCAGCCACGCTGAATGAAAACACAGCTTCTTCCCCTGAGAGGTATGGGAGGAGCAGAGGGAATCACATGGGATGGTAAATAGGGTGGTTGATTGGGAAAACTCGAGAAATTAATATCTATGTCACAATGGGCCATAGAGGTATCATGGGTTTCATGTGGACTTATGGCTGCAAGGTTATTTTGGTTCAGTGTTTTCCTACCTCTTTGGAGTTGGTCTTCCCCTACTGGTCCTCCCCCAGATAAAACCCCCAGGGTCAGAGTTGGGTAGCTTCTGTCTTTCCCTGGCCACGTAAAAAAGAGAAGCTTCCCTCCTGAGAGTCAGTGACGATATTGATAGATTTCTCGCAGTGCTGTGATGAATCCAATGGTGTCCTCACTTCTTTCTCGGTGGTGGCCTCCTACCAATGCAGCCAGGGGACGGCAGCTGCTACCTGATCCTGACCCTGGGGGCTGTTATATGAGGGAGGATCACATGGGGGAGACAACCTCTGGGAGAGGGTGGTATAATTATCTGATGAGACCTGGTATCCCCTTTCTCCTTGAAGGATTTATCCCCTATTTGCAACTATTGTGATTCTTCCCCTGCTCCCTCAAACAAAGAATCTCTCTCATTCCAATCTACAGACCAACTTTCAAACACCGACTTGTCCTCAAAATCTATTAGAAACATTCCTCCAATGGTTTTGTGCAAGTTAACTAAAAATGACTACTGTTCTCAGAAACATCTTGACACTGCGACGAAGAATAGGAGTGGAGGAATGCGAATCAGAACAAGCCCCGAGCACAGATAACGTTCTAGTTGTTAGGAGCATGCCCCTGTGCCCGGGACATTTAAAACAGGACTGACAGAAAAAATTGTAGAAGGCTGGTGGGAGCAGGCTGCTCCTCTCTGTGCGACCGATAGGTTGAGAGAAAGACAGTGGCGCCAACTGGCTCAAGTGCTGAGAAGAGGAAAGCTGCATGAAGAAGACTACTCATGGTGGGAATGCAAGAAGCCAGTTCAGGGCTCCTGGGCATTTGGTAGTAGAAGAAAGCAGCGAAACACTTACTGGAGATCTGCATGAAGCCCAGCTGGAACCGCAGGAAAAAGTGACGCGGAAAGCCGAGCTGCGCGAGGAAGAAATCTCACAGACTGTCATCGGGAGGTTGTGAGAGGAACAAGGAATGCCATGAAGAACCAGCGAGTCCACACTGCGACGGAGGGAACACCGGGGCGTATTGGCGAGCATGCCACATGAGAGTAATTGAACAAAATAGAATGCAGAAGGACAAAAACAGTTTATTAAGTCTGAAAGAGAGAAAGTGAAAGCGCATCACCTAAAGAAGGGAACTGTTGGAAGTTTGCCCATATGTGTAGGTATATATATTTATATATATATAACAGTAACAAGTAAGTATATAACAGACAAAGTGAACTAGCCAATAAGGCTAAAGTGGTGAATTACCAAGAGTGGAAATGTGAGCCAGAACACTAACGAGGCAATATGCCATGGACAAAATGAATTAGCCAGAAGGGCTGATGTAGTCAATTGTCAAGAGTGGAACTGCAGACAAAAGCATACGAATATAAGAAGTCCTGGCAGGAGAATATACTAGCCAATTATAAGTGTATGAATAGAAGAAGCCCTGGCAAGAAAACATACCAGGCAATTAGAAGTGGAGGATTGTAAATACAAGAGGCTATGGCAGAAAAGGATACCAGGCAGGCACAAGAAAGGTATCAAAGAAATCCTGAAAAGAAATATCAGGATCAGAATTGTGTTGACCAAAAATAAAGCGGTCCTGATGAGAATTATCAGAACTAGAAAAAGGACTGTATTAAACAGAATATAAGAGAGTAGAGAAACCCTGTCAGGAGAGAACACCAGGTATCCTGACAACTCAAATGACATTATGCAAGATCTTTGGTATTGATCAAGAGGAAAAGACAAGAACTGTTCTGTTTAAGAACACGTGAAGAAGGATCCAGGAGAAGTGAGACACCCTCTGGAGTAAGGAGCAATATCCTTGAGAGACGTTTTGTTGGAGTTACTAATTGCTTTGCCCATTTGAACATTTATTAAACACCGACGGCCTAAAAGTAATTTCTTTAGAATGTGAGGGTCCGAATAGTACTTTGGACACAGAATGGTTTTGTTTTGGACATTCTGACAATGACAGATTCTTAGATTTGAGTTTAGGTAGGGAAACACCTCTAGTACACAGCCAGCAAGCCATTTTCATGACCCCTTTTTATTTATCTATAAAAGTCTTTCGCCAACACCATGTCTAACTTGTGTCCATGTTTCATTCCTGACTCCTCGCAGTGCCAAGGTGAAGACTGCATTCTCCACAACTGAAGATCTTTACCAGTTGAGTGAAATGCCCTTAGGAATAAAGAATGCATGCGATACCTTCCAAAGGATAGTAAATGGTGCCCTAAGTGGGCTTGATGACTTACTTAGATTATATGCTGTTTTCAGCTCTCATGGAAGGAACATATTGAACACCTAGGAAAAGCATTGCAGACCTTTCCTCAGGCCTACTTGACCGTAAAGGCTGCAGAATACAGAATACCAGATTGGTCAGGATTCAGTGGCCTACCTTGGGCACGAGGTTAGTGGGGGCAAGATTTAACCTCCCTTCACCCACCAAAGTACAAGTTACCTACCACCATCACAAACCCCTGTGATAGCCTTTTTAGGCATCGTCGGGTACTACCAGAATTTAATGGCAGACTATGGCACTATAGCTATCCCTTTGACTGCTCTTACCGCTCCCAAAGAAACCTAAAAAGGTAACTTGGACTGAGGAGTGAGAGAAGGCATTTCATGGCTTAAGGGATTCACTGTGCCAGGCATCTTTTCTGAGGGAACCTGACTAATAGAAGCCCATCATAGTGCAAACTGATTCCTCTGACATGGAATAGCAGCAGTCCACTCAGCTGGATGTCAAAGGTATAGAACACCCAATATTATTCATCAGCCGTTGGCTCAAGGATAGGAGTTAAAGTGGGACACTGTTAAAAAATAGAATATTGTCATTGTGTGGGCTCGCCGGAAGCTGAGAACCTACTTGTTTGTAACTCACTTCACTATCAAAACTGACCATAAATCATTAAAGTGGTTGATGTACATGCTGAGTGTGACGATCCTTCAGATAGCATCACTTCTCCCCGGGGGAGAATCCCTTCCCATGAGGCTAGTGTAAGGAAGGCATGGTATCAACAGTAAGACGGACACAAGTGACCACAATTCAAGGGTGTTTATTGAACTTCAAATAAGGGTTTGAAAAACACCTATCTAATCCTAAATATAAAGATAGGAGCAAGCTACGACCATCAAATAATAACGCAGTCCTAATGGTCTCTTGTCAAAATACAAGGGCCTATACTAATAAACCTATTGCCAATCCTTACCTCTAAATACAAATCGTGTGGTAAACCATGTTAGGTAAAAGAAAAATTGTTCAAGAAATTATCTGTCAGGATATTCAAGCCATAGGCTTCCCTTCCCCACGTTTGTAGCAGGGGACAAGGCAGCACACTCGAGCTTAGCACAGTCTCTGGCTTCTCTAGCACAAGGGTGCAGTTCAAAACTTCAACATCACGGCCTTCTGTACCAAAGTCTCTTTGGCATTCAAAGTCTCTTCTTTCAGATGGCCTGATGCAACAAACAAACAATAAAGTTCCTTTCCTTTTATATTTCACATACACACAATCTTCTTAGGATTTTCACGTATCCAATTTCTCGGGTGATTCACTGTTCACCCCGGATCCCCTCTGTCGGGCTTAGATCCTCTTTGAAATCAAATCTTCAATCAGTCTCCCTCCGCCGGGCTTGGAACAATAACGCACACTTGGGCTTGGAACAATAACGCACACTTGCTTTAACCCAAAGCTTTGAATTGATTATCCTCTGCTGGACTCGGACTAATTTTATCTACTTTGCCGTAAGCTTTCCTTATCAACATGGAAGCCCTTCAACTGTGCACAGGATTTTGCTTGACCTGTCGCAGGACCACTTGGATTCACAATCCTTTGCCACTCTTTCACTTTTTCAAGCACTCAACTTTTCAAAGTTCAAGCAATCATCTGCCATTCAACTTCACTTGCGTTGGTTATCAAACGCGTTTCAAACAATGTTCTTTTCAGCGCTCACCATACAATGTTGTTGCTTGCAACCTTGGCTTCAACACAGACCGGTCCTGCACCGGTCTCCCCAACTCAGCGGCTGTGTTGATTTCACTGATGCTACTTTGTTGTTGGAGCCAAGGACCATACCATGGCAGCTTGCGATTCTCCGCACCTTGGTCATTGACGTGGGAGAGCCCCGGGTACCTCCGACACACAATACAGAATTCTTTAGCTGGGTTGCCTGGTCTTATGTTTTTTTTTATTCTCGAGGTTTCATGAAAGTAACGGTTCCTTTTCGAAAAGGTCAAGGGAGCTTCCCTCCTTGCAATCCCCTTCTGTTTCGCCATCTTTCTCCTCTTGTTAAACTCTGATCTTGGAACTGTTTCCTTGTGTGCTTTGGCTCACTCACGAGTGTGCTGTCATGCTCCGCCTTTTATCCATGAGAGAAAGTGTAATGGAAGTCAGGTGTGTGTGATGATCAGTAGTTACCTGACCTCGCCTGACCATTGTATTGGGACACACCAGGTATACTGCTCGGGTGGTAGTCTGTTTTCTCTCATAGCGGGCTGTCCGTGAGAAAGTGTTTGGGTTGTAAAAGGGGGGGGAGGTTGATTTCTTAAATATCCTACTTGCTAGGATTGGGTAAAGGTGTTACAAGGAAGGAGATACCGCGTCTCACAATCCAGTGTCCCACTCCCACTCTCCGAAGACCCCTCACCCAGGTGATGTTCCCACACTGTTCCACCCCCAGGAACTGGATCCAAAAGCGATGGCCGTGTCCTGGCCACCTGGATGACATATCCCTGGGGACTAGTGGGTGAAACACCTTCTGATTTCCCACACTAGGTAGGTGAGGCTGCTAACCAATCGTTCCCCTGGGGATGGGTGGGTAACATGTGGGAGGATCTCTTGGGGAGGGAAACCCTACAATTGAGCTGTATGAAAACAAATGCAGCTGCTGTCAATCGGAAGGATGTTACGCCAGGGCCGTCCCCACTCTTTAAACTGAACTGCAAAGAAGGACTGTGTTCTTCGTTATCCTCTGACCTGTCCGGCAATGGCCTGTGCGGTTCTGGCAAGCTGGAAGTTATGATATGACCAGAGGGAGAACCAGGCAACCGAGGAGGCCGCATTGAAGCCTTCAGAGGTGGTGCAGGGCTTCGGGAGACTGCGGCAAGGCTCATCTCTAAGGCCGAGAGGAGAAATAGTGGGATGCCTGGGAAGAGTTTTGCTATTCGGTTGTGAACCAGCGTGATAGACTTGCAGAGACTCAGAGGTGGTGGTACAGTGGATGGACCGTTCAGTCCGAAAATGTTGCAGAGACCACCTACCATAGCCTACAGCAGAGCCACGTAGGTGACTATTAGGGGAGAATGAGACACCGTGGAGGAGGCATAACGTGTCGCGGCAGGACCAAGGATCCGACAGCTATGCTGAGGCAGTCCACAATAACTACTAAAGGAAGAAGTTGAACTAAGAAGTATGGACCCGCGAAACGCGTGAAGAGTTCCCCTGGAGAAGGTAACAGGAACACATACAAGTCCGGGAGGGGACCGGGAAGTTAAGAGGCTGTAAACCAGAACAAAATAAAAAAATGGTAAATCGTTTTTTGATAAAGTTCCCAGGCTAGTTCCACAAAAGGGTGGTGGTGGAGAGTCGAGAGAGACTCCAGGAACAGCTTTATCATTCCAGTGGGGACGGATCAAGAATTGTATAAAACCTGGGGATTGTGCAAACCTCCCTAAGGGAGCTACAAACCTTATTAAAAACCTCGAAAGACCTTTGGGAACCAACTAAGAGTAGGGAGTCATTCTCCTAGCCCAACAAGAACTTTGTGACCTTTTATTTTCTGTTGGGATATGGAGAATCCAGAGCTTTTGTAGAACCTTTACTTTGAACAACCTGAGAGGCATTTGAACGCTTCATATCCAGGAGAAGAACCATTCTCCTGGATAACAAACAGTAGCTGGACTTTATGGTGTTTTATTGTACTTGGAGGAATAGAATATGAGTGTTGGTGATCGGGACGGTGCCTTTTTTCTTTTGACTCCCACAGATTTCCTGCTGAGCACCTGAGTTTCTTTTGTTTGGGTAGGGAAATCCCCTTCGAGTTAGGGACAGAAAGGTTTGGTTTATCATTTAATAAAAGTCTATAGCAACCACTATGGAACCACTTGGTCAGTCTCTTCATTTCTTGTCGCAACAAGGGTGAGAATTATAAGTTGCTTGGGTGGTCCATAAGCCGTCTAGGCTTTAATTTAGCAATGTTGATGATCTGTACAGGATGTATAACCAACTGGACCAGACAATCCAACTAGGGGTGGATTGAATCTCCCTGTCCCTAGTCAGGGGGTGCGAGTGTTGGGAAAGATTTTCTTTTTGCAACTTTCTCTCCATTGACACCAATGGAATCCACCAACTATTGCAAGTGTTTGATTCCTCTCTTGACATTAGAAGGTAAGCCATTTTGCTTTACTTTCTTTGCTCATATTTTAAGGGGGCATTAGTCAATCCTTAGGGTTACCGGTGTAGGGGGCCTCTTCCTCCATTTGCAAGACTTCTGGTTGTTTTTAAGCTGTGCTCATCACCTTCCAATGAAGTGCGGCAGGGATACTTTGTATGCTTTTTTTTATTTCGGCTTTTTTTAATTTCATTTAGAAACATTTGTATTACTTACGCAATGAGTCCAACGGATGTTTGTGGTAGTTTATATTTTTCTACTGTATTTTTTATTCATGCACTTTGGCATTTTACCGCATAATGCCTTTTTGAGTGCTATACACTCGTATGACTGTACAACAAAAGGGTATCTTACCACAGCACATTTTTACAACATTACATTATTCCTGGTAAGTCATATCAGTCTTTGTCCCGCCCCAAGGGCAGTCCAGCACCGAAATGCCCGGCAAACCTCCTTTGAACAACAGTACCAACAGCAACCCCATACACGTGTTTCAGTCTTGTTGGGCCTCATCAGTGAGGTGGAGCTGTGCCTCTCTGAGCATAGAGAGCAATATATTTTAAGTGCCAGTCTTTGCTTCAATAGTTGAATGTCTTAATCTTGTTGGTAAACTTGCAGACCGTGCAAGTCCCGCAGGGGTGGTGACCCGTGGGTTCTCTGAGTTTTCATATTCCTGTTCTGGGAGCTTTTTTTAGTCTAGCATCGGTGGGATGCTCTTTGAGATTCTTTGCGCGTTTGAGCGCCATCCTGGGGTGTAGTTCGTCCGGGAGGCTCCTCTGTAAAAGTGGCCAGAATTGTTTAATAAGGTGTTTGATCTTCGTGGTGCCCGGGCTAAATGTTGTAACACATGTAATCCTGTCTTGCTCTGTCATCTTGATTTTTGGTGTCAGGAGGGTTTGTCACTCGTATGGCAGCGCAACATGTTTTTCACCCTATCCTTTGTCCATCTGCCTTTTTCCT
This sequence comes from Ambystoma mexicanum, assembly GCF_040938575.1. Lineage (NCBI taxonomy): Eukaryota > Metazoa > Chordata > Amphibia > Caudata > Ambystomatidae > Ambystoma > Ambystoma mexicanum. The sequence continues at coordinate 425,700,625 of NC_090930.1, read as the reverse complement.
GGTCAAGAAATGGCATATATGGGACACCCTTTCCAGGCTAAAGGCTCGACTTTGAGCATCTGACCATACGTGGGGGCTGTGACTGTCTGGTCCCAGTGCACACTTTGGCTAGGGGTATGTCTGTTGCTCAGCAGGTGTGGAGCAAGAGACTGTTAATGATTGTGCATCCCTTGCCAGTTTTAATGGTACAGATGCTTTCTATTGAAGTGAAGGCTCCTGCCACCATTCTTCCGATCATCGTTGGAGCCAAAGCTGCTATGAACAGCTGCAGTCCGCTGAAGGACCGTTAAAGGCTTCTACCATTACTTCCAGCTAAGTCCTGGTGAACCCCTGCCTCTCTGTGGACCGATCCCCTGAAGACCCTCACTGGTGCTTCGATCCTTGGGCTGTTGGGACCAACCATTTGAGACCCCAGCATGATGATCCTGCCCTCTGGAGTCTTTGGACATCTCCTAGGCTCTGCTGTTCACCATTCCGAGTTTTTGCCTTGGAACTCTGTAGGTCTCCAGCGTGTGTCCCAAGAACAGTCCTCCTGCAGCTGTTGCTCTCAATCTTGAAGAGGAGCCCTCTAAGGACAGTTTCACTGTCTTTGCCATGTGAGCCACCTGCCGCTGGTAAGTGCTGTGATCATCGCTGCTCCCCGCTTCCATTGTGTCCTGGGGTCTCCTGTCATCGTGGCACTCGTGGTGGGTTGCATCTCGGGGTGCCAGTGTCATCTAGCTACATAGCATCAGGAACCATCTTGTCAGAGCTTGGAGCCGTCTCTTAGCTGGATCCAATCCTAATGCTGAAAATGACCCCTGCTCCCACGACGCCTTGATCCTTTGCACCAGAACCAACACCAGAAGTAAGTGGGCCCAGCGAAATATAGGAAACCCTCTTGTGTTTTCTAGTGAAATCTGAGTAAGGGGGACAAGCCTACGTAGCATTTTTCACCTCCTTTTCACCTCCCCTGATGCAATAGAGTTCTACAGGTGCAAAGCTCCGATCCAACCTCTCCCTTGTGTTAAGGCATCTTGGAGTAAGACACATGCAACAGATTCTGAATAAACAAAAACATTTTAACTTAAACGTCAGTATGAAAAATGGTCTAGCTTGTCCTAGACTACCGGGGATTTCCCTACTAAAACAAAACAAAGGAAAATCAAATAGTTCAACCTAGGAATCTGTCTATGTCCAAAACCTATTCTTGCCCTCACAACTAATCCCTACAAAGTGTAGTGATGTCGGCAACCAACAAAATAGTGTTCAACATAAAGTTTGGAGCTCTATTCAGCTCACAGCTTTCTTTCAGCTCCCTTCCCCAAGCATAAAACAGTTCCAATAAAAAGTTTCAGTAGTGCCTTAAATTCAGGATGATTTAAAGTTAACCAATATTCGGGGTTCCCTTCCCAAAGTTTAAAAACACAGTGCCAAACGCAAAATATCTTGGGACTTTTCCTTAAGTCAAGAAGCAGGTTAAACTTCAGGGTTCCCTTCCCCAAGGTTCACTTTCAAAGTCTTTTTAGTATTTTGTTTGTTTTCTTGAAGATATGCACCACACACACACACACACGCTCTGTGTATTGTTGGTCTCTGTACAAAAATATATTGACTGTTAGTGGCATTTCATTTAAAGTTACAAGAATGGTTTATTATTTACAATTTCTCCCACTCTGTTATATTTTTCTTTGAATCACTTGGTAAAGTTCAATTCAAAAGTTAAATTCTCCTTGGAGTACCATAAATATTGGATTCACTTGTATTGTTAAGATTCTGTGCACTTTACAGTTGAATGTGCATTAGTTTCGTTAGTTCAAAGTTTGATGGACTTTTAGTTTCAACATATTAGAATTTTACTTACATTCAAACTGCCTTCACTTTTGTGCTTAGCACATATACATTTGAAAGCTTAATTCATTTGTTTTCTTCACAATTAATAGTTCTGATTATTTATTATTAAGTTTGCTTGCAGTTCGGTATTCAATAAGTATGAAAATGCATGTTTTAAGCTTTTCATTTGCTTCGGAATTCAATAAAGGTTAAAGATTTCATTCTGTTTATTTTGTTGACACTTGTTTCTTTGTACATTGCTTTTTATAATGTGCCCAGCACCCTGAGATATTCAAAAACGTGTTTTCATGTACACGTGCCCACTCCGCTACAATGTATTTTCAATAGTTAATGAGGATTTAGATCGGAGACCTTTGAAAATGTGTTGCATCATGCATGCCATCACTCCGATACAACAAAGTAATCCACTGTTTAACTTCAGTCATTCGCGTAACGGATTTCCTTTCTCATAGAAGCTCACCAGTTGCTTCTTTGGAGGTTACCGCAGCTCAGATCTCTCTTCCATCTGTTCACCGTCTCAGGGCTCCACCTCTTGACCCTCAGGCACTCCTGGGTCCGCTTCTGACCCCTGGTGAATGAGCACTTCGAACACCAGAAAAAAGTGTAGCCTCCCTACACAGCTCTTCTTTCAGTGTTTGTTCGGTTCCACAGTGCCCCTGCTCCCGGGCCGCATTCACATGAACCATCAGTGTGCTGCACACATACAGCTCCCCGCTCGCTGCTCCTCTTGGCCTCTCTGCTGCTGCTTTACCATTATGGCCACTTCTTCAATTTGATTGGGCTTTCTATACACCTGTAGTCTTTTAACATGCTGCTGGTGCAAATGTGTAATCAGCCCTGCCTGACCCTCTCAGTAGGTCTCTTCCTCGCCTCAGTACCAAAGTGGTAAAAGCACCTAGTATTTATTACTTCTAGTCACCACTTCTTCGTCCCAGTACTGTTAAAGGTTATATCCAAGGAAGTCCGGAAAGGTGATTCACAATAGCCCATGAAGGCGGGGGAAGGGTTGGGTTGATCGTCAGTAGGAAAAGGGGGATACTATGTCTCTTCCTAAGAGCATCCCAATCCCCAAAGAGACACTCCACCCAGTTGATCCTACCTCGCTTGTCCACCTCCAGGGTCAGGATCCAAAAGTGATGGCCTTTCCCTCGCCACCTACATAGAGCATCCATGGGGAATAGGAGTGAGAATACCCTCAGGTTTCTCACACTTGGCTGGTTGTGATTGGTGGAGTAATGGGCAATGATTCACCTCGTGGGCTTTCCCTCATTTGGAGGGGGACCCCTAATATTTGGTACTTAAATGGTACTTTGGTGCTTAACATTTTGTTCTTTCATCCTTGGAGCATTTTACTCCCCTGTTGGCTTTGCCAAAACTTTCTCCACTTCTAAAAACTCCTGACTCCCTACCCAGGTTTCTCCTTGGGCTTCCTAATGACACTAGGCTTATTTACCTTAGCAGTCAAGGACATTTATTTTTTAAAACTCTTTTTATTAGTGGTTACAAAAGACGCACAGCACTCATCACATTTCACAGTTTACAACAGTTATATGATACATAGATCGCTTAAACATTAAAGATTACGAAGTCTCGTCATCATCAGAAACCATGTTGCATAAATACAGTCTGAAAGGGCCCCATATGTCTTTGGGCCTGCTTGCAGCTGGCCTGGTCAGGACACATTATTCTTCCGATTCGTTTACACATTTTAATTCCCGAAAGAAATGTTTCATGCTCGGTGGACCAGTACTCTTCCAGTTTTGCAAAATACATTTTTTAGCCACTGCACATGCGATATTAAACAGTCGGATCACTTGCCTATGTCACCAAACAGGTACTTCTGTGGGGTCAGTCAAGGGGGGACCTGTGTAATTTCTTCTAGCATCTCCGCCACCTCCCTCCAGAATCCTGCCACTAACGGACAGTCCCAGTACATATGGAATTCACCAGCCTGCGCTGCCCTGCATTTGGGACATTCACCCGGACCATCCAGTGTGAACTTGGCTATCTTGGCCGGCGTATAATGTAACCTATTCAAAATCATAAACTGGATTAAGCGCAGGCCGGCATTTAACGATACCTTTTTAGTAAGTGAACAATACCTTTCCCAGGTTTTATCGTCAATGGGGGCCTGTAGATCTCTCTCCCACTTATCCTTGACCTGGTTTGTTGTAGGGGTATGCTCCTGGACCGACACACATAGTTTAGAAATACCCAGGCTGTCTCCAACCGTTGCCAGTTGTGTACACGGATGTGTAAGGGGCTCATCGGGGAAGAGCGGCCAGTGTTTCTGGAAAGCTGATCTCATGCGGTAGTATTGGAGTGGTTTAAGCGGTCCCCCGCCCAGCGCCCCCAGCACGTCCCCCAAGGTTGCAAATTTACCGTTAATAAACATATCGCCCAGTTTCATTTCTTTATGTGGATCCCAGGATTCCTGTAGGCTGCTACCGTGTGTTGGAGGAATGTCAGGGTAGTTCCAAAGGGACACTTCAGGATTACAAGGGGTTTCCAAGCCCAATCTTTTGCATATAGCTAACTGGGTTGTAATCGCACGTATCTTTATATTTTGTGTCGAAAATTACAGACTGTATATTCATGGGGTGTGTGGTATACTCCTATCCATGCATGGGGCGGGCCATCAGTTTCACCATACCAATATTTGACAAATTGAGCCTTGGCTGAGTAGTAATACAATTCAAAATCGGGCGCCGCTGTACCACCTGAGGAATATGGTTCAGTCATTTTTTCCCACCGTATCCTTGTTGTTTTCCTGTTCCACAGAAATGTTACCACCATGGATCGCAGCCTGGCATTGAAGGGCCGCCCCGGCCATATAGGGATGTTCACAAAAGAGTACAATAATTTGGGCAAGATTATCATTTTGAGAACTGCGACTCTGCCATGTAACGAAATCGGCAGGCGCCCCCACCGCAGCAATTTAGTGTTTAAAGTGTGTAGCGCGCTTTCATAGCTGTCTGTGTATAATGTATGTCTTATCTAATGGATTGTTCAGACCATTTGAGTCCACACCAGGTATCTGGGCACCTGGTTGCCGGAGTAAGTGGGAATAGCTCAGATTTGGCATTATTTACATTATACCCAGAGTAGGCTGACAATTCCTGAATCTCCGCCATAATGGGTGCAATGTTATTTTCTGGTTCACGAACATACAGGAGCGTATCATCTGCGTATAGGGATATTAGTTTGGTAGTGCCCTTCAGATTTATCCCTCTATTTGAGTGCCTAAGTCTAATTGCGATTGCCATTGGCTCTATGGTCAATGCGAACAGTATAGGAGAGAATGGGCACCCCTGCATGGTGCCCCTCCCTAGTAGGAAAGCAGTGAAGGACCTTTTATGTTTTTTGGGCTGCGACGATTCACAAGGTGTTGTCAATTCTCCCCAAGGGGCTGCCCTTTTCCATGAGGCTTGGGATGTGCAGTCACTACTCAATAGTCCCCTTAGCCCATTGAATATTGTCACTCCCTGACATTCCATAACCCTCCCTAAGGCTCAGAGCCACTTCATTGATAGCAAACCTATGTATTGTTGTAGCATAGGAGAAAAAGTCAAAAGTACTAGGATGAGTAAGACCACAGGAGATCAGAAGATCATTGTCTGTGCTAACACTGGTACAAGGTGGCCCTGGTGAGGCATGAGGATTAATACATTAACCGAGATGAAGGACTTTACAATCCACATGGGAGGAACTGGATACAATGTAGAAAAAGGAACAAAGGACTATTAAATGTGTGAAGCCCAGAGGAAGCGGGTGTAGCAGATCTCCAATGCGCAAGGTTCAAATCCTGCTGGCAGACAAGCGGGAGGAAGACGCAGAGAATGCCTGTGAGCAGCTGTGGGAGTTCTCCGTTGGGTCTGCCAGTGCAGACCCGAGCACACGAGCGAGAGAGGGAGGAAAGCTGAGCCATGCAGGGAGAGGCTGCGCTGCAGATCCTGAGAAGGAGAGAAGTCTGAAGAGCCAACAGACTGATCCTGGTCCCAGGAAACCCCAGTGACGTACCAAAGCCCCTGGGAAGATAAGGGGAGCTACAGGAGAACTTGAGGGGACGAGGGAGCAGGCGGAAGAGACACTCAAACAGTTTCCCCGTATGCCCAGGGGGAGTGTACCAACTATTCTGCCTAGCAAGTCTCAGTCGTGCCTCCAGCATCATCTTCCTAGAGCATCATCTTCCTCATGTCAGTAGCAGACAGAAAACCACTAACCACCAAGGAACGGTCTGGGACCCGTAAACAGATGCACTGAAAAGCCCCAAAATAGTCACAGGCAGAGAGATTCTTGCATCAACGGGCATGAAAGCAGTGTGTCCACTCTTCCAGAGAAGCTTTCCTCCTCTGGAGACCCTCATTTTAAATTATCCTGAAATGCAAGATGACATTTTCCAGAACTTTCTGGCTTTCAAAGTCTTTACCTGTTGACAGTTCCCATGGGCCCTCGGCCGGAGGTACTCCTGGTAACCCCAAGAGGCAACACTCTTCCCTTTCTCATGAAAGCGCGAAAACAGCTACATAACTTTTCTTCAGCTTTGCAAGATTCCCTCGCAATGTTAACAAATACTAGCTGGCACCTTCTTCAAAACAGTCCTTGATGGAATGCAGAAGCAAGAAAACATGTTTGCCAGTGGAATAATACAAAGCACTTTATGAGCTTTATGAGTTTGCATCAAAAGCAGCTTTCACGGAGGCCTGAAGAAAAGGTGCAGATTTCACTGAGGCCTGAAGAAAATGTCCATTAGGGCTCTGGGAGCACCCAAAATGCACTGCATACAGACTCCATGTTTTAGTCAAAAGCATTACAATCACGGACCTTGCCAAGAAGTCCAACCTTTAGCTCCATCTCTTGAGGGGCGTTCTACCGTTCCCCACCTTCCCCCAGAAGCTCAATGTCTTCAGATCCCTGGTTCTCTCTAGGCTGGACTACTGCAACAGCCTCTTCCTAAATCTGCCCCTTTCCTCCCTTCGCCCCCTTCAACTAATCCAGAACAGGATTGCCAGACTTATCCTTGGCCTCCAAGCTCAGGGACCGTATCTCTCCAGCCCTTAAAACTCTCCACTGGCTCCCGGTGAGCTCAAGGATCAAATCCAAGACCCTTTGCATCATCCACAAGGCTGTCTGGGGCCTGGGACCTCTGGACACCCAGCTTTTCCTCCCTAAGTACCTCCCTGCCAGAATGATTCAGTCCTCTGCCTCCAATTCACTGCAGGTCAAACGTTTCTCCAAGCAGAGAGTGGGAGGTAGATCCCGTTCCTCAGCTGGTTCCTCCCTCTGGAACGGCCCCCCTCAGACTTGAGCCGGATCTTCTTAAGTTCTGGCAACTTCTCAAGACTTTCCTTTTCTCCTCTTCCTTCCCTCTCCCCTCCTGTGCTAATGTTCCCTCTGCCGCTGCGACTGGGCCCTGGTCCCTTCAGTGTCATACAGGGTCCAGGCGCCCCCACCCCTACCGGTCCCTCCAGCATCCCTAGCCAGCACTTGCCCTCTGTCTCCCTTCCCCGGACTAGCCATAACCTGGTCCACCCTGTCCACTGCACTTACCCACCCTTCCCCGGGCACCTGCCTTCTTACCCCCTACACCCAGCACTTGCTTACCCCCTCCCTTTGAGCACCCCTCTACTGCACTTCTCCCTGTACCCCCCCTGCACTTACCACCTTCTTGCACTTGCACAGTAGGATTGTCACAAGGCCACTATAACCGTTTGTTGTTTTACTTTCTTTCCTATGTTCCCCCACCCCCAACTTGTCTTGTGGCGCCTGGAAATACTTGTGTATAGGCACCATACAAATATCCAATAAATAAAAGAAATAATAATCTGAGGTGAGCCTTTGACTTCCCCCAGGGTAACTGAGAATGGATTACAAGAGAAGCTGTTCTGTCACAGGGGTGTATGTGAGAACATTTGGGGCATTTGCTCGGTTTTTGTTTTCTATTGAAGGCAGTATATTATATGTTTAGACCTCATACGGCTTGCAGTGAGAATTGTCTGAAATAGATCTGAGGGGTATTTGGAACCTGAGCATTAACTCTCTTTCTGCACCCACCGCAGGACTGTAATTGTACCCTAACATAAACCAAGAATCACTGACCATACTTCAGTAAATATCTACATGTTCTTTTCTGTTACCTTTGTAAAGGGTCAACCCTATTCAAAGGGCTCAGATATTCTTTTTGTTATAATATTTACCTTTGTGCCGTTAATAATCACTTATGTGTAGTGTTTGACATGGTACAATCTAATCTAGTCTAGAAAAGATGTATTGTTCAATTGTGTGCTTTTCAGTTTCTCTTTTTATCTTGACTCCATCATTTTTCTAAGAGGGATTCTGTGATAGGCATGAAAATATACAGACATAATTTATCAGCTCAAATGGCCAAGTACAGCAAACTGGCTGACAGGGTAGCCCTCTTAACTCTCCCTGTGCCCTGTGCAAAAATAACATGCCACCAAAGCTCCAGTTCCAGGTTCTTTACCATTGGGTTTCACCCTTTGGTCTTCTTCCTTTGTTTTATGAAACAGGAACTGAAGCTTCATTGCTTTTTATGGAAAAATCAATCATCAGAACTAAAGAACCGGGACAACCTGCTGGAATTCAAACAACATTTTCACTAAATTGTCAGCCAACAATACTGCTTGGGACATGCTATCCTGTCGAGTACTCTCAACGACCCCCTGCAAGGCAGGATAAGACACACGAATGGGAGCATTTGATTAGCAGTGAATACTCTAAAGTGAACCACCCCTTAGCACTGCAGGTTTCACCTCTTCTCTGCTTGCACCTTCAAGCAATTAATTAGCAAGATGTTTTATACAAATCAATATAAATAAATTACCCTTGGTACGAGCTAAACTAAGAATGTGTTTCCTATTGTTTCTTCTTTGTTAAAGTAATACTTTCTTCCCTGTACTTTTAAGAGCACTATGAATGAGGCTTTCTTCCAGGCATCTGTAGCCATTTTGTGCGAGTTAGTGCTAAAACAATCTTTGATCAATAATTTAAGAGTCCTCCTTTATAAAGGATTGGTGTAAAAATAAGCCTTAGTTGCCTATCTCTATGTCATAGAGCAATTACTTGCAAGAAGATCTTGGCACACAATTATGTACTGAAGCTGGTAAAAAAATGTGCCTTCCGGTCAAGACGAGTCAAATTCCATAAGTTCTCATGCTATCAAAGTGAGGAATGTTACTTCAGTTAGAGAATACTTGACTGCTTCCTATGATGAATGTTGCGGATAAAATGTCAAGCTAGAACTCAAGCCACCAGTACACCTCAACCTAGAAAGCAGGACTGCTTTCTGGACTTGAGGTGAGACCTTGGCACTTCCCTTGAAAGTATGATGTGGTAGCTGAAAGAAATATGTTGTGGGCACATTGAACCATATAGCACAGACCTATACTTATATAAGCAACTTGCTGTCTTAAATATAATATACGCTGATCTGACCTATCCCCCACCTTGGCTGTTTCTGCATACAACCATGCTGGCATCTAGTGAATCACACTGCCATCTAGTGGACCACACGATCTTTTAGTGATGAAAGCATGTGCTTTTCACCAATTGCCACAGATATCCTTTGCCTTTTATTTATATGGATTACTATAACTTTGACACAGAAGCAGAATTGATCCCCCGGTAATGACAAAGTAATTGTCTTTCAGCTCACCTTGAGCTCTTATAATTTTCACACTACTTACATCAATTGCGAGACTTCATCTCTGAAGTATGACAACCTTTTCATGGGCCTCTAATGTAAAATTTGAGTGTTTGGTTAATCCTCTGTTTTTGGTGTTGAGGTATTTTCTTTGTTCCCACAAATTTGGGAGTTTGAAACTCCCATCTCTCATGAGTCTCTCAGACTTGACTTACACCTGTATCACTGAATACTTAAGGACAGGGCCATGTAGATCTGATGCCATAGAACGTGCTTAGTTTTTCCAATGATCTAGCCAGGTCTATATTCAGCATTGGCCAATGCATGGTCATTGCTTTTCTGCAAAGATAGTACTGGCTTTTAATGTTATTCGATAGCCATTTCCCCCATCACTTCTGAAATTCATGGATGACATGCAAAATAACTAATAATAATCATTGGTGGAAAATGTTGAATTACTAGATTCAGCAATTCCCCCGCTCATTAAAACATTAAATGTAAGCTGTAGACGTTCATTTCATTATTTGCAATTTAATATTTGACTTATTCTTTTCTTACATTTCTTCAGGTTTAATTAGTTCTGATAAAGCAAGTTCTTCTTTGACAATATGACTAAGTAAGACCTTTCTGGTTGGTACTGCTAATCACCAAGAGCCTGATCATAGCCCTTCTTTAACTTCCATTTCCTTCATCACAGATCGTAACGTAAACCAGCCCTCACTCAGCCTTGTCGCATTAGTTTTGGGAGTCTCTTTAAAAAAAATGCAGGCGTGCATTTTGGATAATTTAAGGGCACTGTTCTTGCTACTAAGTATGACATTCCAAAAAACTCCAGTCAGTGTTTCTACCAATCATTTAGTCTGCACAAAAGTGAAATGATCTCTTACCCAAACCCAGAGATGCTGCCACAACCAAATACTGTAGCAGCATCTCTGGGTTTCCCTTCCGATGCCCAAAACAAAGATTCGAGATCTGGGCATCAAACTGGAAATGCATTTAGGTTTACTAAAGATGAAATACTATCCTTTCGCTCTGTTCCTTTTGCTAGCCATTGACGGATTCTACCAGTGTTCTTTGTCACTTTTGGCGATTCTACACCACAAATAAAGTCCCTGTTTCCCACTTTGTTGTTCCTCCATATCTTTGTTATGAGCACTCAGAATGCACTAATTCTTGGCCTGGTGCCCAATGTGGAAAGACTTACTTTCATGTCCTGTTAGGCAAACCCTTATTTATTGTCAATTTCTTGGTGCTACATACTTCAGATCCTCAGAAGGCCAGAGCCTTGCTTTATGTATACTATGATGCAGTCCCATCCTTTCCTTACAGGATGGGAATTTGAAGGATTCCTGAATTTAAAAGAAGGAACATTTACTTGTCACAGAGGTTATTTTGATCTGTATACTCCTTGAGATCACTCACACTTTTTAGTAACCTCTGATATGAATTGGAAATAAGGCAGAGGCACAAAACAAGTATGTTGGCACTCTGGCATCCTCCAGCTATTTCGGTGCCTTTTGAGCTGATAAAACTGAATTGCAGTGCTTATCTTGAAAATCAAGAATTCCCATGTGGTTGGAATCAGGAGTCTATAGATTATGAAAACCTTTGTTACAAATCAGTAACTTCCTTTTCTTTAATTTACAGGCATTACGATCCGTTAACTAATGATGGACCAAGAAGAACATTGGGTTGAGAGACTGTTGTCTCCACATTTCAGTGTTCAGGAGTATTTCTGTCAGTCCCGTCAGTTTGGATCTTTCACACTTGGAAAAAACAGCAAGGAAAAAGCAAAACGAGTCCATGAAATATACAATATCTCAAAGTTTAAAGAAGAACAAGGGCTTAAAAACAACCAAAGTATTTACATGAGGCCTGTTGAAGAGCACGTGTCAAACTTCCCTAAAGAAATTTCAGCTTGCAAAAAGGAAACCAAGGCAGGTGGAGACACATCCGTCTCCCTCAGAGAGGCATATCTTCTGAGTGGCATAGAAGAACATTATGGAGATTGTATCTCAAAAACGAAAGACAAAGAAGCTTTCCAACCAGATTTGAGTAAACGCTACGAAAGAGAGTCTGACAAGACCCAGCTGTTAATATTGCATGCTGATATTGCTGCTCTCAAAGCTCAACTTCAAAAGCGGGAAGAAGATTTTGAAAATGTTCAAAGACAACTTCTGGAATCCAAGAGAAAAGCCAGCTGCTATGCTATGTATTTGGAACAAATTGGTCAAACCTCGAGAAAAGATTTAACAATTCAGTGTTTGCGGGATGAACTGCAGGACAAAACCTTGACTGTGTGCAGATTAAATAAAGAGCTGTACACAGAGAGAATAGAAATGGAAAACTTGCGTCTACAAAACAAAAATTTGCAACAACAGTTAAATGAATCGAAAAAGCAAAATGAGGTTAAAAGCATGACATTCATAGAAGTAGTGAAAATGCAATACAATTCACAGTTAAAGAAACTGACCAGTAAAGTAGAAGCTGCTCGAGAGGGAGTGAGCACAGACAATATGCAGGATGGGAAGGATCAAAGCACCCATCAACTACATAGGAAACATTTGTCTTAACTGCTGCTGTGTATGGTATTTGACAGATTAAAGTAAATTAACAGCAACTTCAAAGTGAAAACATAACACCTTGGTCTGTACCAATTACAGATATGTCAGTAGAAATAAAATAAACCTCCGGTTTGAAACACGCCAGTATTTGTGATGCCACATACTGAACATACGCAGCCCACTTTTTCAATAAAGGTTTTTCTTAGTTGGAAAGGGTCATTTTCTATATTGCACTCACCAAGCGGGCAGGTAGAGCCAATACCCTTGGTTCTAGCAAAGGAAACTCCTTGGCTTAAAAACATTTTGAACATTTTGGAGACCGACTTTTATGATCTTCATCATTACCCTCAACAAATGAAGGTACATTGATTTGATTACAAGCATGTTTGAGGCACTGGACTCCAAATGTCTTGGTTCTTTTGATATTGTATCTGATTCCATATGAAAGCAAAAGGGGCTTGGAAATACAGAGTTCTGAAAGAACTTTTTTTAGAGTAACCATGCTACATCAGGGCTGATGTTCATCCAAGATTAAGCAAACTAGATTGCATCTGGTGCTCACTGTTGTTGTGTTAACACGATACCAGTCAAACACAACTTTTCCACCACTTTTCCATTATTTTACTTAATGAAAGCTCACAAATGGAAAACTGGTAACCTGTAGTCAGGTGTTCACTCTTGTCACCCTTTTCACTGTATGAGTTCCAACAGTTGTGCTATTTAGAGATATCCCAGATCAGTAAGGAATGTTTTGGCTAACTCTTTCATTGATTGCCTCGGTTGATGGATAGTTTTTTCAAATCCTTTTTTTCCTCTTCCTCTTCCATGGCAGGATCTTTGTTGCACTTGTGATGTGTTTTTATACTCTGTCTGCCATCATTCAGCCTCATCTGAGCCGACGCACCCCAATTGGTGATTACTTTTGTATTGATGCAGCACTAACAAGGGCATTATAAAAAAGAAAGATGTTGTCCAACTCTCCGAACATTTTAAGTCAACAGTGAGATTATTTTCAAGAGTGCTGCTATTTAGAACACACTGACCAAGTGTTGTTTAGAAATCACAAAATGTGCTACACTATCAACTATCTCACAGTTAATGCCTAAAATAAGAGCTCATAATACTCAAATTCCATAACCTTTGAAGATTTCCAATCAAATGTATAATCAATTGAATTAAAGAAAAATATGTTCATCTTCCATAAATTCTTAAGTTATTAGGATCTGTCTAGTAACAACAGTTTCCTTAACAAATGTCCATGATATGGCAGATAATAATGTTGGGATTCTGAACAGTACAGTTCCACAATATTCAAACTATAAGTAATCTAGAGAAATAAAGCTCAACACATTTTGGTAATATACATACTCAAAAAGTGAAAGTCTGAACAAAATGGAGAAATAACCATTGGATGGCTTAAGATACAATCACTCAGTCATGACTAAAATAAAATGAAACATTGTCTAAGTACATATAGGGTTCAACATTACAACATTAAATCAAGAAAGTCGTCTGAAAACCAAGGGAATAACCACCTGATAATAACCGTCTGTAAATATATAAGCACAAGAAAATCAAAATATTGTAAGATCTATACATTGTTTCAATGTCACCTGAAAATATTAGCCTACATGAAATTACATAACGTTCAAATAATTGTTCGACTTTTGTTTTCCAAATCCTTTTTTTCCTCTTCCTCTTCCATGACAGGATCTTTGTTGCACTTGTGATGTGGTTTTTTACTCCTTCTCCCATCATTCAACCTCATCTGAGCAGGTGCACCCCAATTGTTGATTAGTTTTGTATTGATGCAGCAGTAACATGGGTGTTATAAAAAAGAAAGATGTTGTCCAACCCTCCAAACATTTTAAGTGAACAGTGAGATTATTTTCAAGAGTGCTGCTATATAGAACACACTGACCAAGTGTTGTTTAGAAATCACAAAATGTGCTACACTATCAACTATCTCACAGTTAATTCCTAAAATAAAAGCTCATATTCCGCAAATTCCATAACCTTTTAACATTTCCAATAAAATGTGTAATCCATTGAATGAAACTGTATATAAGCACAAGAAAATCAAAATATTGTAAAATACATGAGATTGCATAACGTTCAAATAATTGTTTGACTTGTTTGCTAAAGAAAAAAAACTTAAAACCTAACATGTTTCTTTAACCAAATAAAATGGCGGAAAGAAAAAAAAGAAAAGGAAAAAATAAATGAAAAATCATTTTTCACACTATTAAGGGATGCTAACTGAATTAATGTTGCAATTAATTTCAATTATTGCTAAGGAGTGCAAATATTCCAAAATATGTACTGGGCCCCTCCCTAAGGAGCAAGAGCCTATGCCCAAATACAAGAAAACCTTCAAAAGAGCAATGGAGTAAATCGGGCCACTGTCAATCAACATACATTTTCTTTTAAAGAAGGGGTTTGAACAAGGTCAAAAGTAGAGGGACATATTGAGCATGAATACAAGAACCCATTTAACTACCATTTTGCATATTCACATTGGTTCTCCTCAAAACTCCGTTATATGTCCCACCGCTTTTAGAGGGTTAAGAACCTGTCCATGTTTTCCATGTTGCTAAATTTGCATGGTAGCGACTTTAAAACAAAAAACTTTATTTAGGTAACAGGCGGACAGGTTGCGTTGACTTTCATTCTTTCACAATAGTGTATTTATCAATTTTCTTGCAGGTGTATCTTACATTTATACTTTCAATTACACAGTTGCATTGACTCACACGTTACAGCGTGTCTCTTTTACATAGTCTTGGAAAGGTCCCCAGATATCTTCGGGTCTACTCATTGCCATCACTGTCCCAATATATCCCTCCTCCCTTTCGTGTACATAAGTTAATTATCTTAACCAATTGGGTATTGTTGGGGTTAATTTTGATTTAAATAACAATATGGATTTCTTTGCTATTGCACATCCCATATTGAACAGTTTATGGATTTTGAAGTTGACCTTTCCGATATCTCCCAACAGGTATTTAAGGGGCAGTTGGTCCGGGAGGATAGCTCAGTGGCAACGCGCTCGCCTTGGAAGCAAGACGACGCAGAGCAACACAGGTTCGATCCCCGACTCCGCGCTTACACACCTCTGGGTATTAAGTGTGTTATAAATGACCAATTATAATTACAGTAGGGTTGGGGGGATCTCTGTCATTGTGGGATCTCTGTCAATATATGAATAGTGTCCGCTCCCTCTGCCCTGCATTTCATGCATTTGTCTGATGTGTCTCCATCCGGAAAATCGTGCCAATTTAGCGGGAGTGTAATGTAGCCTATTCAGTACTTTAAATTGTATGAGTCTCAGGTGGGCATTGAGGGAGACATCCTTGGTTAGGCCGCAAAATCTTCGCAATTTAGTTTAGTCTATGGTTGCAGTGTCCCTCTCCCATTTTCCCTTTACTGTCGCTTTGTACCGTAATGTCCTGTATCAGTCTATATAGTTTTGAGATCAGCCCCCTCTGGTCTTCTCCTAGCATTATAGCCTCTATACACTCTGCAGGCTCCGGTTCCTTGGGGAATGAAGGCCATCTCTTTCACACTGCTGCCTGCATTCTAAAATATTGCAATATTTTAAGTGGATTATCTCCCAGTTTTGCCTTGTATTCCTCTTCAGTTATGAATTTGCCCTCTGGGTATAGATCTGCCAACTTATTTTCCTTCCCTGGATCCCATGAGATCTGGACATCTTTATCGAACGTTGGGGGAAGGCCTGGACACTTCCATAGTGGAATTTTATTACTTTATGTAAAGGTATGTCTAAGCACTTAAATATATGGTGCCACGCATCTACTGTTGTACGTACAGGATCAAATGTACATGTATCTACATAATGATTGTTTAGTATGACCGATTTGAGGTCTTTCGGGGCCGCTCTGTAATGCTCTAGGCTAGGGCTTGGTGTTGTGGATTGGCACCCAGTTAGTACCAGTATCCTGCGTAATGTGCTAGTGCCACCAGATAATAGAGTTCAAAGTCCGGGGTGGTTAGTCCTCCATGGTCGTATGGTTCGGTAGTGTTTCCCAGCTCGCCCGAGCCGTACCGCCTTCCCAGACAAATTGTGTTGCCAATGATCAGAGTTTTGCAAAGTATTTACCCCCGGCCATATTGGGATTGTGTTGAAGTAATATAGAAGTTTGGACACAGCTATCAGTTTGAGTAGCAAGACTGTACCATACAGGGATATTGGGAATTTATTCATACATCTAATTTCACAGCTAGTGTGTTGATGTATGCCTCGAGGTTCTTTTCATACAACAGTTTGTGTGTTCGTGATATCGTGACCCCCAGGTATTTTAGGCTAGTTGGGGCCCATTTGAATCCACATGGATCTGCTGGATCGGTAGTTTTGTCTGTTAATGGGAATAATTCTGACTTTGTAGTATTGATTTTATACCCTGAATGGTGTTTGAAGTTGGCAACCTCCTTCATGACTGGTTTAATGTTTGACTCCCGGTTCCGTATAATAAGGCGTTGTCTGCGTACAGGGACATACCCCGTGGGGGTCCCGCTTTGTGTATTCCTCTGTCTGTGTCCATCCCTCACCTTCTGAGTGAGGGGTTCAATTGTTAGCGCGAACAGGAGGGGTGAGAAAGGGCAACCCTGCCGGGTTCCTCTGGCTAGTGTAATTGATTCTGATGTGAGCCCATTGGTATGTACTTTCGCCATCATGTTAGTGTAAAACAGCCTCATGTATTCGCTGAAATTACTCCCCTGCCCAAACAGCTTCACTAGGCCGAATACAAAGTTCCAGGATACAGTTGAAGGCTTTTTCAGCATCGGACGAGGCCACAACTCATATGCATGGGTATCTATCTGAGAGATAATCCCGAACAGTCGCCTCGAATTCCCGTGGATTTGCCAGGGAGGAAGCCTGATTGGTTGGTGTGAACGAGAAGGCACATATATGGAAAGAGCCTGTTTGCCAAAACTTCAGTATTTTCGCATCCAAATTGATTAATGATAATGGGCTACTTCCCTTGGTGGCTTGCCCGGTTTCAGCAGCACTATTATGATCGCCTCAGTCATGGATGGTGGGAGGTTGCCGTTTGTGCAAGGTTATTCCCACACCTTAAGCAGTCGTGGGGTGAGGATGTCTCTGTATGTTTTGTATAATTCTATTGTCCGCCCATCCGGGCCTGGTGCTTTGCCCGAGGTCAGTGAAGAGATAGCCGCTTCTATTTATTGTAGTATAATCGGATTATCAAGTGCCTCGCTGGCTACTTCGTCGATATTAGTGAGCGCTGTCTCTCCTAAATACCGGTCTACCTCTTCCTTAGTACAGGTGTCTATTCTAGCATATAGTTTCTTGTAGTACTTCTGAAATATTTTGTTAATCGCTTCTGTCTTCGTTATAAATTGTCCCCTCTCCCCCTCTATGCTCGTAATGGTCTGTGTGCTCCTCTCACCACGGACCATCCCGGCCAGGTAAGGTACAGGCCTGTCTTCCTCCCCTTATCTGTGGGTTTTGACCGGTTTCACCATAAGGTGTGCCTCTTGATTCGCCAATTCGCTGAACTTTAGCAGATTAATCTCCCTTGATAATTCCCAGGAGGGCCCTGTCTCCAGTATTCCCATATTCATTTTTAAGTTTGCGCAGTTCCTGTTCTAGTTCCCCCAACTCTCTCCTAGTGTTCTTTCGGATCCCTGATGTGACTGATATCAAGGTGCCTCGTAACCATAATGTTTCTCATTTTGTTGTGTAGGGTGGGACCGTAAATTCGTTGTTTTTGAAAAACATCTCTATTTCTTCATGTAAGGATGACACCATTGTGGCGTCAAGCAGCGCAACTGGCAACATCCTCCATTGTGGTCTGGGCATTGGCATCATGCACA
The DNA here is from genome assembly GCF_040938575.1 of Ambystoma mexicanum. Classification (NCBI taxonomy): domain Eukaryota; kingdom Metazoa; phylum Chordata; class Amphibia; order Caudata; family Ambystomatidae; genus Ambystoma; species Ambystoma mexicanum. The sequence continues at coordinate 425,682,706 of NC_090930.1, read as the reverse complement.
GTGAGATGTGCATTACCACTGGGGAGTAGTCCGATAAGATCTTGCTGCTGCGTAGCCTATGCATCAACATCATGGACATCAGCCAATAATCGATACGGGACATTGCAACGTGGACCGGTGAATAGAATGTGTATTCGGTTGCTTCCGGGTGTTCCTCCCTCCATACAGCTACCAACCCGTCTAAGGTCATTATTTGCTTAAGTGTTTGAGCAGTCGCTGTGTCCCCACGATGTCTTGTGGTCGATTTGTCTTTAGCTACATTAAGAATCGTGTTAAAAACACCTCCCCATATCATTCGGAAATCAATGTTTGGGCCATATGTGTTAATCAACATACTTTTTTCCCCTGCTAATCCGCCCCTGATGATAACATACTTCCCTTCGGGGTCCACCTGGACATCATCCACACTGAAGGTGAGTTATTTGTGTATCAATGTGAGTACTCCTCTTGCCTGGGAGGAGTAGGAGGTGTAATATCTTTGTTGCCCCCACTTGGGTGCAAATCCGTTGTGTGTAGAATCCAGTGCGTGTGTTTCCTGAAGCATCACAATTTTAGGGGAATGTATTTGATGTACGCTAAGAGTTTTCTAGCTTTAAAGGGGTTGTTTAGACATTGCACGTTGCACGAGATCAATACTGTTGGATCATCCGTTCATATCCTGTTTCGGTTTAGTTTGTCTATGTAAGTGTGCCCGCAATGTGGTGGCCGTAAAACGGTCCCTTACCTGTCTGTCAACCTGTTTGCCAACTTTCTCGTAACTCTCCCGCCTCCCTTTGTCCTGGCGGGCCATTCTCAACTTCACAATCAGTGTTCCGCCCTCTCCCATATCCCCAACCTTGTGAACTTCCCCCACTGTCCCCCCCTCACCATCTACCCCAACTTGATAATGCACCCTTTGTGTAACCATGGAACTTCCCTGGGGTGCGTTGCTGGCAGCTACCATCAATTGGTCCGCCATACGGGCCCTTCCGAACAGGCTTTAATTAAACTATCTTTCTCGCACCTGTAATTTGCTCTTATGTTAAGGATACGGTAGAGCCTCCCATCAGTCACTGATGTCTTCTAGTCTCTCCTCCAGTCGCAGGCCCTGGGTCTGATCTGCGCCGTGGTCTGGCCTTGTAGGGGGAATGTATGCCTCTCATGACGTCTGTAGGATTTTCAAAAAAGTGTGCTCTCCCTCTGTGCTGTATTCGCATTTTTGCCGGAAACAATATAGGGTATGGAATCTGGCTTGCCCTCAGCAATCACTTTACCAGGTCGGATGTTCTCCTCTGGGCTTGTATCCCGGCTGCGAAGTCTGGATATATGTGTATGTTGTTTGCTACATAGCGCACTGTCCCTTGCTCTCTTGATAATTTCAGGATAAGGTCTCTGTCTCTCTAGTTTTTTTTAATTTAAAAAAAAAAGATTTTATTAATTTTATTCAAACCAAACAACAATACAAACAAATCCAACACACAATACAATTCACAACAGTTCCATTAAACGCCATTTTGTCTTTACATTCTTGCCATTGCTTCCCTAGTCCCACCCTCCATTACGAGCCTATTTGTACTCCGCATTCAGTATCTGCTACGTGCGGCAGGGTCTCACTACCCTCGGGTTCCGTTGGGTCTGATATAGATCCGACCAATTCCGCCATTAATAATTTCCATGCCATCAGGGTACCCACTTCTTCTTCCCCACTCATGCTGCTCGCCTCCTTCCAGACTATCGTTTCAGCCTCCGCCCATTTCTGTAACTCCTTCCATCATACCTCCACTCGTGGCTTGTGACACTTCTTCCATCCCATGGCAATCCTCCGTTTCGCTAGCACGTATGCCAAGTCCTTCAATTTCCCAACATGTTTAAGTTTCCGTGGTCCGGGGAACCCTCCCAACAGACAAGCCCAGACCATGTCTATGACGAGTATAACTCCCTTCTCTGCCAGATTTTGTGCCACTTCGCCCCAAAAACTCTCAATTACTGGGCATGACCAAAACATATGTGTCATGTCAGCATTTTCCATGTCGCACTTAGGACACGCCTGCCGCCCAGCGTTTCCGAACTTGGATATTCTCAGAGGGGTCATATATGCTCTATGCGTTATATACAACTGTATTTGTTTTAGCCTGGCATTTCTTGACACCTTCTTGTGATATCCCAGGGCGCGTTCCCACATACCATCTTCCATTGGGGCCCCCACCTCCGCTTCCCAATCCAGTCTCAAATGTGTCAATTCCTTCCCCACCTTAGTCATCACCATCTCATACAATCTAGAAATCTCATGCCCTCCCTCCGATATATCATATATTGCCCCCATAATAGCGTCTGGTTCCTCTGTCAATACTGTTTTAGGCCACGTTTTCCGAATTTTCTGCACCATTCTATGCTATGTAACATATTGGCCCCTATGTAATCCCACCTCCTCCCCAAGTTCCTCGAAGTCCCTAATGGTCCCCTCTTGCCAGATGTCCCCTAACGTTACCAGCCCCACCGATTCCCAGTAGGTTCTGATGATCACCCGCAACTGCTCATCTCCTCCTGCTAAAGCCACCAGCGGTACCTGCGGGGAGCATGGGAGTGGGTCCTCCATCATCCGACATGCTCGACACCACATTTTCCACCCAAGCATCATCATCCCAGGGCGCCCCTTCATTTCTAACTCGGACAACCATATCATTTCCTCTACGTAAAATGGGGTACAGTCCTGCCCAAACAACCTAAGTTCAGGGGTCGCTTCGTCGGAGAGCCACTTGGCCACATATTGTAGTTGACTTGCTACATAGTAAACCTCAAAATTAGGCAGTTTAATGCCCCCCTTTTCATAGACGTTCTGCAACTTCCATAGCGCCACTCTATTTCGGGTACCATGCCATAGGAAGTCCCTACACATACTATTCAGTTTAGCAAAAAACTTCTTGGGTATCATATGTGGGATGTTACTGAAATAATGTAGAAGCCTAGGCAGGGCCACCATCTTAAGCATTGCCCCCCGTCCCATCATTGCTAGGGGCAACTTCTCCCAAAACTTCATGCATTTCCGGATTTTGTCAATAGCAATCTCGGTGTTGTACTTATGTTCCTCTTCTGCTGTGTGATAAACCTCTATTCCAAGGTAACGGAAGGAACTAATCGCCCATGGTATCTGTAACACCGGTAACCTTTCCACAGGGGTCCCCTTATAGCTACCTAGCGGGAATATACTAGATTTTTGAGGATTCACCACTATGCCGGACAACCCTGCATACCTCTCCATCACTTCCAGAATATATTGAAGATTTTCTTCTGGGTATTTCAAGTATGATAACAAATCATCCGCATATAAGGATATTAGGGGCCGTTCCCCCTCAACCTCAATACCTATCGTATCATATTGTTGCCTGAGGTATATTGCCAGGTGTCACGGCTCGCTCCCTTCGCTCCCGTTCCTGCCACTTGGGGGCATGTTTTGGGGTTTATTCCCTACTGGACATTTCCTCCGAACCTTATGCTACAGTGCTGTGATGAATTGGGAGCGCTAAAACCTTATTTTCCAAGTTACTTCCCTTCCGGATCCATTCCAGGTTTTTGGAAGCCAGCATGCTACTTTAATCTAATGACTATGCTTCCCAGAATGCCTGGCTCACTGCTTCACCTCCTCCCTTGCAGGACAAGGTTGGGTGGAGGATAGGCAACACCTGTGGCTGCAGGTGCAGCAGGCGGCACACCTGAGGGGTGTGCTCATTAAGCAGCTTTAAAAGCCTCAGTTTGCTTCAGTCCAGCGCTGGTCATTGTTGCAGTGTTCCTGTTGTGACTGGTTCCTTGTTCCTTGTTCCTAGCTTTTGTGCCTAGTTCCTAGTTCCTGTTTCTTGTTCCTCTGCCCTGGATTTCGGATTTATGTGCTTAATTGATTTCTGCTTTCTGGATTTCCCTTTCTGTCTTCCTCTGTCTGTAGGCAGCCTTTCTCTGTGCTTTACCCTTTGATGCAGCCCAATTTGCCTGTGTTCTGTTTCTTTGATGCTGTCCTTTGCTACTGAAAAACTTGATAGATTTAGCTTCCTGCCTTTTCTCCTTGGATGGGTGGGAAAGTTTTCCTTTTGTGATATCATTTTTCCTGCTCCTGATCCTTACTTTCTATTGGGATCCATTCCATGTTTTCCATTGCACTTCTGCATTTATTTCCCATTGATTATTAGGTGTGGGGTGCTGTTGTAACTAGTCCCTGTGTGAATGCCTTTTGTTTTCCTCACTATTCTTTAATCACAATTCCTACTTGCCCATTGACTTGGGTCTTATGTATTTAGTTATCCTCCTCCCATTGCTGTTATAGCCTTCTGGGTCCCTGTTTGATCAACTGGGTTTGTCGGTTTACTGACATTCAAGTGGTCTTTCCGGTCCTCGTGAGTACTGTTTCTAAGTTCCTTATTCAGTATCATCCAGAGTGTCAGCTCACAGATCCTGTCCTTGCTTGCCCTCTACGTGGGCTTAGCGCTGTCAGTATCTGTAATAGCATAGTGGGTAAGGAGTTTGCCGACTTTCCTTTCAGTCATAAGGAGGTTTTAAGTGCTTACCCCACATTCCTTTTCATATATTGGTATTATTGTTTCACTCTATTTGCACTCCTGGGTTTTAGTATACACGAGTCTTGGGTATTGTATGCACGTTGTTAGATTCAAAGTTGTTCACTGTGCGATTCTGTGCACATTTCCCTTGCCATATTCATTGCCTTCTTCCTTTCTTAACACCAGGGGCTCCAGGGCCAGAATGTAAAGCATTGGGGACCAGGGGCACCCCTGTCTGGTGCCTCTACTAAGTTTCCATCTCTGATCCCGTTCGAACTCTGGCTAGCGGCTCACTGTATAGCATTTTCGCCCACCTGATATAACCCGGCCCTACTCCGTATCCTCCCAGGGCCGCAAGCAGCCATGGCCACTTAACCGAGTCGAAAGCTTTTACAGCGTCTAAGGATACAATCGCCATTTCGCCTTTGTTCTTACTCGCCCATTCGATCACCCGGTGGAGTCGCCTATGGTTGTGCGTTATGTTCCTATTCGGGACATAGCCCGTTTGGTCTGGGTGGATTAATTTGCTAATTACTCTACGCAATCTGTTTGCCAGGACGGCCGTCAATATCTTGCTGTCCTGGTTCAGCATTGACAGAGGCCGGTAAAAGCTACAGCTATGCCCTGGTTTGTTAGGTTTAGGGAGTGGTATTATGATTGCTTCTCTGAGCGACTCCGGCAGCCTTCCTATCTCAAACGCTTCATTAAGCATGTCTAGCATTGGGGGGAGCACTTCTTCTCTATATACTTTATAATATTCGCTAGGGAACCCATCTGCTCCTGGGGTCTTACTGGTGGGCAACTGCCTCATGACCTCCTCCAACTCCTCCAGGGTGATTGGTGCATCAAGCTTTTCTCTTTCCTCATCACTTATCTTGGGCAATCCTATATCTTCTAGTGTTTCGGTTATCTCCTCTTGGCTGCCCCCCTCCCTGTCCCTGTATAACACCCTGTAATAATCCGCAAATTCCTTGTTGACTCCTTCTTGGGTGTCTACTACATCCCCATCTTCTTTAGTTATCGTCCTAATCGGGGGCCTAGGGGTTTCGCTCTTGTACAGCCATGCTAAGAGCCTACCCGTTTTATCCCCTCACGCATGCTTTCTTTCTATATATTTTTTGTAGTTGAGGTTGCAGAGCCTTTCCCAGTATTCCACACATTCCTGCTGTAGTTTAAGTACTAGCTCTGTATCCACACTGCCATTTTCTAATATTCTTTCTAGTTCGTCTTCTGCTCTTTGTAGGTGAGCCAGAACCCCACCCTGCAGGCCCTTGGACTTAGCTATGGCAACTCCCGCATCACCACCTTAAAAGCTTCCCACAGTGTACCCGCAGAGTCAACACTACCAGTATTCACCTCAAAGTAGTTAGTGATCTCGTCTCTTACGTCCTCTCTAAAGACCGGATGTTTGAGTGCCTCTGCTCGGAGGCGCTATGTCGGGATCCGCGCCCTCGGGGGGTGGTATTGCCATCCGAGGACTAGGGGCGAGTGATCCGAGAGTACCCTCGCCTTATATTCTATTTGAGTACACTCTGTCATTACACCTGGCGTGGCAAAGACATAGTCCAATCTCGTGTGTAGCTGCTGCGGGGCTGAGTAGTGCGAATATTGCCTACCATTAGGATGTTTTGTTCTCCACACATCTACCAAGCCAAAATCATCTAGTAACACCCGCAATGCTATAGCCGCTGGGGTGGGCCTATCAATCCTGCTATCGGATCTATCCACCTTGGGGTTCATTACACAATTAAAATCCCCGCCCCAAATAACCGCGCTTCCCACGCACATACTAAGGTTGGCGCACAGAGTTCTGAAGTATACCGCCGTGTTTTGGTTGGGGGCATACGTATTTACGATGCATACCTCTTTATTCTCCACCAGCCCTCTGAATATAACCATCTTCCCATCAGTTTCCGCCACTTCCTGTAGTAGCTGAAACGGAACGTGCAGCGCCACCCAGACAAGCACTCCCCTAGCGTAAGCAGAATATGTCGAACCCACCACAATCGCTTTCCACTTTTTCCCAAATAGCTCCAAATTCTCTCGCGTCAGATGCGTCTCTTGTAACAGTGCAATATCTATCTTTTGCCTTCTGAAATACAGCATGGCCTTATTCCTCTTCATATAACTGTTAAGTCCCCTGACATTCCACGTTATTATCTTGAGATCTCCCATAGCTCGTTAATACTCTCCTCCCTTATTTCCAACCGGTCCCTCCCAGTCACGTTATGCAGATGCAACCCTTTGGCTCTTCCATGTAGGCTCATGTTTGAACTGAAACTCCCCATAACTATGTACACACCAAACTTCCCTCCTCCCTCCCCTCCCCCCACCCAACCCCTGTCCAGCACAAACTTATGCCCAGGGCTCAGTAGGGTGAAGTCTCCCTAATGGCCACTTAACTATTAATACTAAATGGGGGTGTAAAGACTAGCTCTGCAAGGCTCCTTAATGAAGCAATAGTTACAGTGCTAGCAGGACATTATCCATTCCAATCTAGTCAAGTCCCATAGTCCTAAACCGCACCATCGTCCGGCGCCCCCATTGCGCACTACTTATCTCCTCTGTCTCCTCCTCTCGTCTGGATGTCGGACTCCTGGGGGAAACCCTGCGTGTCAAGCCATCCCATGGTATCCTCCGGAGTTGCGAAAAACAAAGTCCTGTTTTTGTGAAATACTTTCAACTTCGCCGGGTAAAGCAGCATATACTTATGGCCCGCTTCTCTCAATCTCCGCTTAACAGCCCCGAAGTTCATTCGACTCCGCTGCACCATCAGGGTATAGTCCGGGTAGGCCGTTATGTTTGCCGCCCCTCGTTTAATTGTTCCACCCTTGCGGAAGTGTTCAAGTATCTTTTCTCGATCCCGGTAGTTAAGGATCTTGGCGATCACTGACCTAGGTGGATTGCCTGGCGGCGGCTTCCTCGTTAGAGCCCTATGCGCCCGTTCCACCGCGAATCCCTGAGACAGAGATCCTCCAGGTATCTCCTGCAGCAACATGGATTCGATAAACTCCGTGGGGTTGTGCCCCTCTGATCCCTCTGGCAAGCCCACAATGCGAATGTTATTCCTTCAGGCGCGTCCTTCTGCTTCCTCCGCCCTATTCTCCAGATTACCCACTCTCTGCACCAGGGCGTGCAGTTCCGACTTGTGTGAAGCACAGTCCGCTGTGTTCGGGCTCATCTCTTTCTCTAGGTTCTCAGTGCGCTCCGCCAGGGACCTGACGTCCTGCCGGAGTAGATTCACCTCTTCCTGCACCTCACCGACCTTAAGGTCCAACGCTGTTTTCAGTTGAGTCACAGCTAGTTCAAGCTTGGCCTCCCAAGCCGCCTTCAGGTCTGCAATCGCAGCTAGGACCTCCTGGTTTGTGCCCGCGACAGGCATGCCACCAGCGGGGGGTTTGTCCTTGCTCCTGGCGCTTTCTGGGCCAGGCGATGTCTTGGCGAATTTGTTCAGCGTAGGCTGCTTCCCCTTCGGCCTTAGAGGTTTGTTGGACATGACTCTGCCGCCGTTGGTCGTGGGTCTGCCCCACCACTTGCGCCCCGCAGTTCCTCTGTGGTCTCTCACGCTCCAGGGGGCCACTTCAGAGGTGTACCAAGCCTAGCCCCCGTTCACCACAATGGGTTGTGCTCTCCCACATAGCCGTATAAATCTTTACTTCAACCTCCCCACGGGGTGGGGGGGGCACGCTCAGTTCCAATATCACCAGCACCACCCAGGCGTCAGTACCTCAAAGGCTCATCCAGCCTTCCCCTCGACCCGCCCTAGACAGCCTGCGGTGGCCTGCAAATCCTCTTTCTCCCTTCTTCTCTGCTGTTTGGGCAGTACCAGGATGCCCGTGATGATCAAAGCGTTTGTGTCATTGAGGGTGCCCGTGATTGTCATTAGGTTCCCATGCAAAGCATCTCGTTCACAGTGTCCCGTTACTATTATTGTGTTGTGGCGCAGCCTTGTCACTTCACTTCTCGCCTGAGGGCCGATGCCCCCGTTGTCGGCTTAGGGGCCTTTGCCCTCCCTGCGCATGGACTGCTCTGCGTGTCCTATGCCTCTTGCACGTACGAGCACCAGTGCTCCCAGTCGTGCTTCTGCTTGTTGTCACTGTGTGCACTCCCTCGGGGCTCAATACTCCAGCTCCTCTCATCAAGTTCGTTCCCTTCGTTGCCGTTGTATACCTGCAGAAATCTCCTCTTGTCAACCTCCTTTGTCACCGCAGCGTCCGCACTTATTCCGCTATCCGCAGTCCGTGCCGCGACGACTCCTCACTGCCTCCGTTTGGGAGGCCAGCTGCAACCCGTGTCCTCGCAGCCACGGACCTTGCACTCAGTTTCGTTTCCTGGGGCTACACCCCAGTTGGAAACATTGTTGTCCTCTCAGTACTTAGTAACTGTTGCGGCTGCAGTCGCGCTCCCTGGTAGCCCCTGCCACCATCTGGCTCGTAAGGGCGGACACCGTTGTTGTGGTCCGCGGCCGTCGCAGCGGCCCGCGAGCCTCTTCTATGCTATGCCAGGGATCCTCCCTTACATGTGCCAGGCTCCCCCCGCATCTCCATTCGCCGCACTTCGAGCATTCGGGTTGATCCACGCCTGTATCTCGTCACGGGGAGCCTCTGTTCCGTGCGCACTGCAACTATGCACACAGTCCGCTACTGTCGCCTGGCCATCGCGCGGCCGGTTCCTTCCTTTTGTTCTGGCCGTCGGTCGGCCATTTTACATCGTCCTTCTTCCCCGGCGCTCCTGATCTTATAATATTAAGAACTCCGTCCCAACTCCTCCTATACACTCCAAAAGTTCAGTCGGGCACGGTCGTCACGTTCACACACCAGCATGTCAAATTTCAGCGGTCATAGGCACCTCTTTATGCACTATTCGCCTAGATCATTTCAGGATCACAGGAGCTCCTCCAGATCACGTCTTCCTACATGGCCCTCGTAGCCATGCCCCCGTCTGTCTCTATAGTTGAGCATTTTGGTGGTGATTGTGCGAGGAGGGTGATCTAGGTGCAGGGGCGAGGGTGCGGTGTGCACGTTCAACCAGGAAGTGTGTAGAAAAATTGGCCAATGCAAATAGGTTTTTTAGTAGTGTTTCAACAAATGGTTCCATTGGGTCCTTGCATGCTGCCTCCGGAACCCCGACAATGCACACATTGTTCCTCCTTGATCGTGATTCCAAAACTTCACATTTGCCTTTAACTTTGTTGAGTTCCATCTTCAAGCCGGCAATGTCGCAGTCGTGCTGGCCCACCTTGTCCTCCATCTCGCTAATTCTGGTTTCTGCCTCATTGATACGGCCACTTTCTTTCTCTAGTTTGAATTTAACCGATCCGATGGTTGCCACGATGTCATCCAGTTTAACGTTAACGGAAATGAATCCGTTTTGCATGGCTGATAGCAGGTGGTCTTCACGGGCATTATCTGTTGTTGCTTCCAGCCCGCCGCTTTGGGGTATGTCCATTGGGCCTTTTTTTCCCCTGCACCTTTCGTCATATTGCGCTGTTGTGTGTGTGGACAAGGGTGTTTCTGCAGGAGTCCGGGTGCCCTATTTCCGGAGTTTGGTTTGGTCTGGGTTCCTTTCATGCTGGGACCCCTGTGAATGGCTGATGCTTCTGGTGCTGTTCGGATAGTGGTACCGTATTTTCTGCAGTGCCGCTGTTCAGGGTGTGTTTCTCACTGTGGGCAGTGCAGTTTCGGGCCATCTCTGTTTCCTGGGTCCTGGCTTGCAGGAGGGGGATGGTGTGTCAAATGTGTGGTTCTGACCTTTTCTCCGCCATTACGTGTTTAACGCGCCCTTTATTATGGATGTTCGCACTGCCACATTTATGGAGCTCCTGCACCGTCAGAGGCGATATCTGGTCATTTCGGGAGTCACACAACCCTTTTCTGCTGATTACGTGACCGAGGGGGGGTTTGAGGGGAGCCTGTTATGCAGGGGCCTCCAGTCATTCCGTAGGATCGGCGGACTGCCTGTTGTACTAGTAGCACCTTTTAGCTTCCTCCTCTTGTTATAGCCTCTGTTGGATTAGTCACACAGTTTGGGTTGCAGTGTATATTTATTCGTACTGTGCTGCCAAGGCATGTGCTAGGCCATGTGTTGTGTTGCTTCCCTGATTCCCGGTCAGGAGCGACTTCCTCCTGTGTGTCTTGGGTCTTGATGGGGCGGCCGTCGCGGCCTGTGGCTGTTAATGCCAGGTGGGGCCTGGGGGACTGGCGATGGGTCACTGCACTTCTGTTGAATGCCGAAGCCCCTTCTACGCTGCACCGGGCACAGCGAGCCACAGGGGGAGTCTCCAGTCCAGCGCCAAGGTGTTTCCTGAAAGTGCCAGTCGGCCCTGTAACTTTTCTTCCATCACTACCGCCTTGGCTCTGGAGCAAGGCGGGAGATATGTCTGCCTCTTCCCCGGCAGGCTACTGCTCTGTCAGGCGTCAGCTGGAGCTCTCCTCCCTCCGACGCAGGTTCAGGCTGCAGGCCGCCACCCCTTCCCCGCTACGGCAGTGTCTGCAGAGGGGCTGATGGCGGGGACTGGGACAGTGAGCCACAGGGGGTTTCCGGTCCGGCGCTGCAGTGTTACCTGGAAGTGCTGGTCCAGTGCGCATCTTTTCTTCACTCTCTGCTGCCGCGACTCTTGAGCCAGGTGGGAGACGTGTCCGTCCTCCTCCACCCCCGCAGGTCGCAGCAACGTCAGGCACCAGCGGGAGCTCCCCACGCTCAGAGGTTCAGGTCGGATTCAGCCTGTGCCTCGCAATGCTGAAGTTGTCGTCCACTCCTTCTCCGGAACCAAGTCGTCGCGGGTCACCAGCTTTTGTCCCAGACTGCTACAGATCTTCAGCCTTCCTCTGTGCTGTAATACGTGTAGTTAGCAGGTGCTTCAAAGGATGTTTAAATGTTTCAAATTTTGGCTGCTGCTGAGCTCCTCGTCTAGGTGGCTCGACAAAGCCCTGACCTTTTTATTTTTATTTTCTCCAGCATGGGGTCTGGCATGGATTCACATGCTCATGAATATTCCCCGTCGTCAGGCCGGTAATCCTTGGGAAAAGAAAAAAACAGTTTCACTTTCACTTACAAACTGTATTTCTCCTCTAAACCAATCGCTGGACTCTGGGTCATACTGCCCCCAGCCAATGACTGCCCTCTCTCTAAAGTCCTACTCTGGCAGCCATCTTCAGATTTTTACTGCACGTTCAAGTGTTGGGAGTCCTCAAAGTTTTTGTCAAACAAAGCCTGTGTGCTCTTCTCTCCATTGGCCGACAAGTGGGGATCCATTTGTCATTGAATTTCAGCACCCCTCAAGGGCAATGATTGTCTTGTTTCGTCGAAGTTTCCAGAAGGCCATCGGGCCTACTCCGCACCACCCCCCATGTCGGAAAAGAAGAAAGAGGGAAGCTCCCTTTTCAAGCTCTGCTCCAGATGTAGACTGCGGAATGTGTTTGTGGAGGACAAACATCTTCAGTGCCTGTTACGCTCACCTGGTTCCCACAGGGGCGTCGATCGGACCCAGACAGCTGCGGTCTCCACCAACGTGATGCGTAGTGAAGAGATGACAGTCTGGACTGGCCCGCCTAATCTTGTCTGCTGGACTCGTAGACGTATTCTCCTGCAAGTGGAGAAAGGGATTTAGCCACCCGTGGACTTTAGTGATGGCCCCCCCCCCCCAACTGTTCTCATTCTCCCCACTAATCACCTCCGATATCCCCTCTTGGTAACCTCACCTTATGTTTTTAAATGATGAGCTCTCCATCCTGCATGGCATGCAGGGGCGCGTAGATACCAGTTACTTCACTGGTTTGAAGGTACTGGAGGAGTTCCGGAGGAATATTGACTCCAGTGTCTATAAAGTTCAAAGAGTTCAATATGTCCGATGTTCACTCTTGTTCCATTCCCTCGTTAGGTTGCAGCTGGGTCCAAAAGAATATTGCCTGGAGGCAGCTGATGGCGTTCAGGTAAGAGTCTGTATTCCCAAACACTGTCCGGTAAAAGTTGCATGAGTTTAACTTGCTGTTTTCTCTTCCTTTATAGGTGCGGCATAGAAAGGTGCAGCGAATTAAAGGATGATAACTCCGCTGGTAAAGCAGGTAAGCCTATGGTGGCAAAGAGATTGTCTTTGTCGGTTTTCTCGGCTCACCTTGTTATTCCTTTTGTTTTCCCCCCAGGTGCTGGGTTTCGACGAAGAAAATGATGGAGGCAGCGCCGAGTTGAAAGATGCGGTGGACTGGTGAGTATAACGCGGCGCTGCTGCTGGCGAAGCGACGCGTGCTGAAATAATGTCCTTTCCAGACTCGGAGATGTGCTGGGTCCGGAATCAGGTAAGGAATCGAATAATGTCCGTGATCTAACCTCTTCTCCTTTCTTTTCCTTTTGTCTAGGAGCTCCGGATTCGAGGCGGGCGTGGCAGAAAACTGGATGCTGACTTGCAGACACGGTGAGCATTACGCTGCTGGATGCAGAATAACACGAAGCATGAGCTGCTGTTCGGGCGTGGTTTAAATAGCCTGCAAAGTAGTCCCAGGTAAGAAGTTCCCCAGAACCACACCCGAGTAAAAAATAATCCCTGTAATAAAATAGTCCCATCCAGGCCTCACGTTGGCTTGGACTCATTTGCAGCATGGTCTGCATAAGGTAAGTAAAGTCTATAAGCCTGGCGCCTATGGCGCCAGGACTGATTTGTATGATGAGCCTGGCGCCTAAGGCGCCAGGACTGAATCCAAACAGCCCCCAGCCGGGGCTGTTGGGGTTTTAATGAGTATCTGGATGCCTGCTCCCGGGGCTGATGGACTCGATCCGGATGCCCGGGGGTAGGCATCATGACAGCGCCTCTACTGTCTTCACCCGAACCACAGAGAAGGAGATTTTGTGAAATCTGCCTTAGGTTCTCTAAAAGAACAATGAAGGATCATCACAGTAGACTGGCGGCGTGGCTCAGCGCCAAGGTCTCTGCCCTGTGCCCCAAGCAGGGTCATGCCTCATCCAGGACCGGCCGGTCCTAGGAGTGGGCTTCTAAGTACTTTGAGGTCGCACCATCTGTGGGGCCCAAGACAAGGCCAAGCACTGTAAGTCCGTTTCCATTGGAGTGGACGCACAGGCGGGGTCCCACGATGGGCAGGGTGCGATCAACCTCACCATCTGCCTCTAACTCCAGCCATCGATCCAGCTCCTCCTCCAAGAGGAAATCGGCTAAGCTGCGGGAGAAGCCCGAGAAGCCTAGGGTGGAAGAAAAGGCAGCTGGCCCAAGAAGGCCTAGGCGGCGCAAGAACATTAATTATCAATGATCGAGAGGATGGCGTCACTGAGCCTGGTTCCGACCCCTCGGGATGCAAAAAAGGTGTGGGGGTAAGGAGGCCTCAGGGCCACAAGGCGTACCTCAAGACACAGATGTTTCTTCCTCGGACGAGGGGGACCAGGGGTCCATGCACATGACCCACGAGGACGTGGGGGGCGACAACGATGGCAGAAATGACTGCAGCGACGACGGCGCAGGCCTAGTAGGCCTACTTCTCCAACTTCGCCAAGAGATGTGTCGCTGGACATCCTTTCAATCCTATGCACGTTACTGTTGGAAATACAGAAAAGGATGCTGCAGGCTCTGGCCCCAGTGGCCCCGGATCAGCCTTGGATGAAAAAAAAAAAAGGGCGTGCCATCCAACTCCTCCACATCAACCTCCACACCCGTGCCAGGTGCCCTCCCCCCAAGGGACTAGGAAACTGTGACGGACACGGCAACAACGTATGGCGACAAAAACATCGGCACGGCAGGCTGTTTGCCGCAGCCAAGGGCATCCCCACCGGCTGAGGTGGGGTCGTTCCATGCCATGGTCACCAGAGCTTCCAAGCTTTTCCAGCTGATGACCAAGGAGACCAAAAAGGAGGGTTTCTTATACCAAGCGAAAGGCCAAGAGGAAGACCATTACGGCAGTGCCCCTCCTGGATGACATGCGGGCCATCCTGAAGAATCCTTGCGCGGCCCCAGCCAAGAGGGATAGGCTGGAGAAAATGTACAGGGTGCTGGAGTCCACACCCAAGTGCCTACTGTCACAACCGTCGCCGGACTCTGTGGTGTCAGCAGCTGCGAAGAAGGGGTAGTTTAATCCCTCATCGTCGTCCTCAGTCCCTCCGGACAGTGAGGGGAAGAAGTTGGACGCTGTGGGGAGGAAGGTCATCTACTCCTCAGCGTCGACCATCAAGGCAGCCAACACATTGGCAATCCTGGCCAGGTACGACACGGAACTGTGGTACAAGCTGGGCCCGATTCTGGAGTTCCTACCCAACGACAAGAAGGTGGAGGCGATCTCCCTCCTCCAGGAAGGGGAAGTGGCTTTGGACCATCCATCACAGTGGCCCTGGACATCGCCGACACAGGTTTCCGACAGATGGGGAACGGTGCCTTCCTCCGTCGTCGAGGCTGGCTGAAGGCCACCAATTTCCACCAGGAGGTCCAAACGAGGGTACTGGACATGCCCTCTGACAGGATAACCTTTTCGGGAAGGCCTTTGACGAGTCCTTGCAGGCCATCAAGACTGATACAGATACGGCTCGTGCCCTGGGCTCTCTCCAACAGCACCACTCGGCCTTTCGCGCATCCAGCGGAAAGTCCGGCAGACCGACGAAGGGTTTTGGTGGAGGCTCCTTGTTGTGCCGTCAGCCGTCACGGTCCACGACCCAGGAGCCTACAGAGGCCGTTCCAAGGCTTTCGGTGGAGGTGGTCAGTGCTGTCATCTCCCCCATAGCGAAACGCAGGTGTCAAAGCAGCACTGGGCAGGACGTTGGGCCGCCACCCATGCACCCCAGTGGGAGGCCGGCTGGCGGGATTCGTTAGCGAGTGGAAGAAGATCTCCACTGACAGATGGGTGCTGGACACTCTCGCCCACAGATACACCCTGGAGTTTCAGCAAAAGTGTGCGCGGATCCCTCCAGTGACCCGGCAGGCTCAGCACATCCGTCAGCTCCTGCAGGAGGTATGGGCCATGCTAAGTAACAGGGCGATAGAGCTAGTTCCAAGATGACTCCAGGGCTGCAGAGTCGACTACAGATACTTCTTAGTAAAAAAAAATACCGGGGGCTGGATGCCCATTCTAGACCTGTGGCATCGCAACAAGAACCTCAAGTCCCACAGATTCAGGATGGTCACATTGCAGCACAAGCTCTGCCAGCTGGATGAAGGAGACGTCTTGACGTCGCTGGACCTGGAGGACGCATACTTCCATGCCTCCATTCACAGAAAACATCGGAAGTTCCTACGCTTCGTAATGCAGGGAAGGCACTACCAATTCAAGGCCCTCGCTTTCGGCCTGAAGTCTGCGCCCAGGGTGTTTGCCAAGTGTCTTGGGCCTGTGTCGGCCCATCTACATCTTCGAGGGATACACGTATAACCGTACCTTGACGACTGGCACATCCGGGCCAAGGCAAGAGAGGTAGCCGTCGAACACATGGAGAGGACCGTCCAGCTGCTGATGGATCTGGTGTTCTCTTTCAATTATCCAAAATCCTGCTTGACCCCATCGCAGAATGCACTGTTTCCTGGGAGCCAGGCTCAACATGGTCTCCTGCCCTGCGTCGCCCTTGGAGGAGAGGGTAGCGGCTGTGCTGGGGAAGGTGCAATGATTGTTGTCACCGAAGACCGCCACGGTGCGGACCATTAAGTCGCTGGTCGGCATGAAGTCGTCTTGCATCGACCTTATCCGACTACGCAGGTTATGGATGCAAGCTGTTGAAGAGTTCCTGGGCTCACACTGGATACAGGTGTCAGGAAGCTTCACAGAAAAGACACCTCTTGACAAGGAGTTCCATCGAGTGATAAGATCGTGGGGCGTACACTCCAACGTTGCCCGGGACACAGGGTTTCAAACCCCCCTTAACAGGAGATGGTCACCACGGACGCTTCCTTGGAGGGGTGGGGAGACCACACTGGACATCTGCACGCCAGAGGCCTGTGGCTGCCGTACCAGAAGGATCTCCACATCATTATCCTGGAGTTGCGGACAGTGTTCTGGGCCCTCAAGTCTTTCCTTGCATCCCTGAAGGGAAGTGTGGGGAGGATCTTCACGGACAACACCACCACAATGTTGTACATCAGGAAACAGGAGGGCACACGATCTCCAGTGCGCTCCAGAGAGGTGTAGAACTTGTGGGACTAGGCCATCGGCCAAGAGATGTTTCTCATCTCCTTTCTCCTGGTGGGAGTCAAGAACACCATCACCGACCCCATCAGCAGGGAGTTGCGCTCCTGCCACGAATGGGAACTTCGGCAGGACCAGGTGGACAGCATCTTCATCAAGTGGGGCAGACCCTAGATCGATCTGTTTGCGACGGTGGCAAACTCCAATTGCCAGAAATGTGCCAGCAGGTTCACCTTCCCGTGGGACAGCCTGTTCCTGTACGCGTATCCGCTGCCTCGCCGGCTGCGAGTCATCAATCAACTCAAACAGTGCCGTTGCAGAATGATACTCATCGCCCCGGCGTGACTGAGGCAGATTTGGGCCCTGGACCATCTCAGCCTGTCAGCGTTGCCTCCGGTCAAGCTGCCGGTGGTCGTGGATCAGCTCACCAGAGAAGGAGGATCACTGAAACTGAGGGCTTGGCTCCTGCAGCCCTAGATTTTGGAGGGTACGAGTTGCCAGCGGACTGCAGAGAGGTCCTTGGCAAGGCCAGAGCGTCATCGACTCTTAAGTGCTACGGTCACAAGTGGAAGCGTTTTGCTACATGCTGCCGGTCGCAGAAGATCAGCTCTGAAGGTCAGCTCTCCGAGGGTCACGGCCCCGCAGATTCTTCCTTACTTGTTGTCCTTGGCCAAGGCGGGGTTGGCGCACGCCTCTATCAAGGTGCATCTGGCGGCTATCTCCCGCTACACCAGGTCTCCAGGACGATCTTCTGTGGTGCCACCATCTCGTCAAGGAGTTCCTCAAAGGGCTGTTTCGATCTTTCCCACCGGTGAAGGCTCCTGCCCCGGTGTGCGAAATGAACGTGGTGCTGACGAGGCTCATGCGAGCCCCCCTTTCGAGCCTATGCATCGGGCCCCTCTCAAGATCCTCTCATGCAAAAAGGCTTTCCTCGTGGCCATTACCTCTGCCAGGAGGGTGGGTGAGATGCAGGCCCTGTTCTTGCCGAAACCTTTGTCACCGATGAAAGGACCTTGCAATCGCTGGATGTTGCTCGTGCTCTCAAGTTCTACGTGGCACGCACAAATAGTTTTCGGAAGACGTCTCAACTGTTCGTGAACATTGGTCCTGGGAACCATGGGAAGGCCTGGTCCAAGGCTTCCATCTCAAGGTGGCTGTCCGGCTGCATCACACACTGTCATCAGTTGGCGAACCGACCGCTGCCCGACCGTCTGAGAGCCCATTCCACCAGAGCGATCACTGTGACAATGGCGTTCTTGTCTGGTGTGCCCCTGCTGGAAATCTGCAGGGCTGCTACGTGGAGCTCCACGCACAGCTTCCCTAGATTCTACTACATCAACAGGGATTCCCGAGAGGAGTCCAGAGTCGGCGAAACAGTGCTACGCAACCTGTTCGCTTGAAGGTCAGCCAGTTCCGTAGTTAAGAGTATTTGCTTCTGTTGAGCCTTACCACCTCCTCTGGTTGTGTAATGTTGTACTGCTATGTATTGGTTATTCATGAGCATGTGAATCCATGCCAGACCCCATGCTGGAGAAGGAACAAGTTACTTACCTGTAACTATTGATCTCCAGCATGGGTTTGGCATGGATTCACATGCAAACCCTCCCTCCTACCCCTCTGTGGCTCTTCTTGGTCGTACTGCCACTGTACGTGCTTACCAAATCTGAAGATGGCTGCCAGAGGAGGGGTTTAGTGAGAGGGCATTCATTGGCTGGGGGCAGTATGACCCAGAGTACAGTTATTGGTTTAGAGGAGAAATACAGTTTGTAAGTGAAAGTTAAACTGTTTTTTCTTTTACCGAAGATTCCCGGCCTTACAGCAGGGAATATTAATGAGCATGTTGTATCCATGCCAGACGCATGCTGGAGAACAATAGTTACAGGTAAGTAACTTGTTCCTTACGTTCAATAGGGTGAAGGTGATGGAGGCGGAGCCTGTTACTTTTTATACACATCGTCCTCTTCTCTGCTTTCGAACTGCTTAAGGCAAAGGTTTGCAAGTGCAGCAGAGAAGAAAGGGGCAGTGTAACATAAGAGTAGCTTGAAAGTGTACTTTGCTTCTTCCCACTCGAGGCAGCGCCACCACAGTGCAAAATGACACCAGAAGACTTTACCACAGCTACATGCTATGCCAGACGCCTGGTCTCTTTATTCTCTTGCAAACCCAGTGTTAAACCACATGAATTAGTAACCTCATTGTGCAGAAATGTCCCAGTGAGAGAGCGAGAGAGAGAGTGAAACAGAGACAGGGACATATATATATATTATAGGATGGCAGTCACCACACTATAGTAAAGGTGAGTCGGAGGTCCATAAGAAATCCTTAAAATTAATGACCCGTGGAACGGATTTAGCTGACAGATTGGAAAGTTTGGGAAAGATCTGTTAAAAAATATTCCCAGCCTACTCCCCATTCATTTTCCCATAGACAAAAAAAGTCAACTTCAGCGGTTTTGGCTGTGCGGTTGAGCAGAACAGATTTGGTCCAGGTTTGAAACAACCTGGGCATGAAGCATTGACTTGCGATCCTTTTGTGGTTTGGTGCACCATGCACCCAAGAATCTAGGAACTGACCACAACCACCACAGCATTATTACGGCCATGCACCCAAGAATCCGGCCACTGGCCACAACTATTGTAATAATATGTGTACAGAAATGGAATTCGGTAATTGGAAACAACCATTACAATAATATGTGTATAGTAATTATGCATACTGTATAGGCAGTGTATCGTTTTTGGAAGATAGTGACATAATACCATTGAAGTGGATATGGTACTTTTCATTGATGTAGCATTGGGGTACAGGTTGACTTTGTTCTACATGGTAATGCAGGAGAAATTGTGCTTCCTTCTCTGTGAAAAAAACATAGCATAATATGTTAGGTAGGATAGTTCACAATGTAGCATTGCATACAATCTCACATATTCATGTACTTTTTAGACCCTCATAATTAGTACATTAAAAGTACAATGCTTCAAACAACATTACTGTGAGTTTTGCACAGTTGCTTTGCTGTGTTTGGTTGCATAATCATTGGGTCTGTGGGAAAACAATCCATATAGGATTAAAAAAAAACTGGTACATTTCTTTGACGTTACGTGTCACACTATGTTTGAAGTCTGCAGTACTTAAAGGAATGTTTATGGTGCACAATTAAGTGTATTTGTTGTTACAAGCAGTGTTGCAGTAGGAAGAATTGTAATGGTGTACATGTTTTTGCTTTTTGAAAATACTGGTGGTATGGCTGCAGTTAGATACCAGTCGGCATATTCTAACTGTATAGTTTTGCCGTTTTGAAGAGTATGCTTTGATGCGGTTTGATTCCTGTTGGTGGATTGTAAGTATTTTACTATTGTAAACTAATATTGCAGTATTATGGGTGCAATTAGATACCAGTTGGCGTATTCTAACTGTTGATAGTTTTACAGTTTTGAAGGGTATGTTTTGAAGCACTTTCATTCCTGTTGGTGTATTTGAACTCATTCACTATTTTAAAGTAATATGGCAGTATTATGGGTGCAGTTAGATACCAGTTGGCATATTCTAACTATTGATAGTTTTATAGTTTTGAAGGGTATGTTTTGAAGCACTTTCATTTCTGATGGTGGATTCAAACTATTTTAGTATTAGAAAGTAACATTGCAGTATTATGTGTGCAGTTACATAGCAGTTGGCGTATTCTAACTCTTGATAGTTTTACAGTTTTCAAGGTTTTTTTTTGAAGCACCTTTATTTCTGGTGGTGTATTCTAGCTATTTTGCTATGTAAAAGTACTATAGGAGACATATGACTCCAGTTAGATACCAGGTGGCGTAAAGTGACTAAACTTTGTAGACCCTCATAATGAGTACATTTTAAGTACTAAGGGTGAAACAACATTAGTGTGTGTTTTGCACAGTTGTTTCTGTTTGCATAATCATTGGGTAACTGGGGAAAAAATCTATATAGCGTTATAAAAAATGTACTAAATTTAGTTTGAAATTGAAACTGTTTTCCATTTCACAAACAGTATTGTAGCACTATGGATGTGGTTAGATACCAGTTGGCGTATTCTAATTGTTTATAGCTTTACAGGTAAGAAGGGTATTTTTTGAAGCACTTAAATACCTGTTGGTGTCTAAAGTGCACTAAGTTACTACAGGATTACAGGCCAGTGACTAAATCTAGGTTTAAGGAATATTAAGTAGGCATTTGTTAGATTTGCTGGTAATTTGTTTTAGAGTAATGGAAGTGTCATTGTATTCAAACCAACCACATCTTTTTTTAATGTATGCAGTATAGTGACCTACAGTGGTTGTGGCACCAGTGTGGTAGATTATGCCTACTGTTGTGAAGGTTTTCTTGCCAAGAGATACTTGCCCGTGCGTGAAGCTAGTAAGCGTGCAGTTGTTTTTGGTGCCATCTATGTTGTACCTTAAAAACATTACTATTACTTTTTGGCTATGTGAGTTTATGTGTGAGGTCGAACGATTGAATTGCAAACCGTGCATAATATGCCATGATTTGCATTTTGCACCAGCTGATGAAATGGAATCGATTCACAATTAGGTATAGATACATACACAAATCGTTCATTAGGGACGCGCTCCTGTGCAACATGGTTATAGAGAATGTATGCTTCCACATGTCTGAAATCTGGAAGATTTCATTTATAGGTAAATTTTTGCTTTCTAGTACTTGCAGTAAGTACATTAAACATTCGTGTGGCTCTTCCTGTGTGTTTATGGTGAATCCTACTATAGATGCACAGTAGTCCAATTCTTGCCTTATTCCTGAGACACTGTTGTCAGGATTATTTGTTGAATTTCTATGAAGGACGAGCATTTGCAAACACAACTGGTCTGAGCCGTTCAAGTAAATGTTTTGAACAATTGGTTCAATTGGTGGCAATTGGAACAGAAGATTGATTGCTACATTTGCATAGCAATTTACACCCGTTGTGTTGGAAAATGTAGTGGACCAGACAGTTCTGTCTCTGTGTCATTTGCTGGACCGCCGCTTGTTTTCTCTCTTTGTTTCTGCTGTTGGATGTGCATTTGTGTTTGCACTAGATACTTTTGTGGTTGTGCTACTTGATGGAGTAGCAGTTGTTTTTAATTTCTTTGGTGGTACTGTTGGGAGATCTCTTATAAGTTCTGTCTGCATTAGTTTTTTTTTAACAACTTTACCTTTTTAAGGAACAGGGTACATATCGAGATGGGGTGTGTAGAGTGCTCGTAGTCTGTCAGCCTTGACTTTGTTTGCATCAAAATTGCCTAGAAATATCCTTCGAGTGTATGTAGACATGACAGTGCCTCATAACTCATACCTTCTTTAAAGACTGTGCTGCCAATGTCAATCCAATGCCTGATCTAGGGTTAGACCTTGCGATTTGTGAATAGTGAGTGTATATCATAGAGACAGAGAGAATTGTTCTCTGCGTACATACATGTCTTTGAATAGAAGGAATCGTGCTGTTGAGAGTCCTATCCTTTTAACTTCTGAAAGTTTGTCAAAGTGATTGTTGACAAACTGAATAATGTTGCCTTTTGGATATGTCTGGAAGCTAACCACTGTACGAACTACTCCATTAACTAAACCTTGCTCCACGTCAAGGTTATGTTTCAGAATTACTCTGCAGTTTAAACAGAGCGTTAACATTTTCTCCAAACCCGCTGTGTTGGAGATACATTTTTCTAAGCTATTTAGTCGTGCTGTTGCTTGTTCACACATAGGGAGTGTTATGCTGTGTACTTCCAGTTTGTCTGTGGAGCTAATCTGCACTATTGGTTGCATTTCTTTTTTTACCATCGTCTCATTCAATTGTGCACAGCTTGCTAGGGTTGACATTAAGGACATACATTTTACATTTTTCTGTGCTAATTGTTCCATGACATCAGGAGCAGATGTGTCATTGCCATACAGCTCATGGATGAGTCTACTATTTAAGATGCACTGTGCATTTTTAGAAAGACCACCAGTCCTAATGCTTTTTGAAATGTTAGCATAGGTGAGGCTTGCAGACAGACGCATGTTTTGAGTTAGTTCTCTGTATTGGAAATGTTGCCAGAGATTTATATTTCCTATGCTGCCAAGTGTGTTGCAGCATTGTTTGTGTCCTAAGGTTTTAGAAATGGGCTCACCTTTCACTGGTGTTAATTGTAGGCCAAAAATAATAATGTGTTTTCCTCCAAAGAGTTCTTCGTAGTCTGTTTTAAGGACTTCTTGTAATCTGAAGTGAATTAAAGTCAACATGTTACGCTCACCTGGTCTCCATAGGGGCGCCGAATGAAGCTGGGCGGTGACTGTCTCCACCAGCGTCACACGAAGCGGAGTGGTGAATGGCTGCACGTGCCCTCTCTGTTTTACACTTCCGTCACAAATGAAGGTTTGCCTGAAATGCTGAAATGAAATATTAACTAGCCATAAGGAGGAGGACTGGCTCCCACCTCCTGTGACCTCCTTGTGCACCCCTCTACTATGTCTCACCCTAGAGTTATGAATGGCAGACTCTCCGTCCTGCGACTGTATGCAGGGGTGCGTTGCTGTTCCTAGGATCTACTTACATCACTGATCCTGCGGGCTGCTGTAGAGTCTTGAATAACTGTGACTCTGTAGGTAAGTCTTTATGCCAATAGTTTCTTGGTATAGTTTGCTTGGAGTTCAAGTTGCCAAAATCCTCACTACTGTGCTTGTTTTCTTTGCAGATGCGGTTTCGATATGCCCGATGAAGAGTGCCTCCTCTCCAGAATGATAAGCAGAATTCCAGAGGTGAGTTTCAACGCTAACGCGAAGTGACAATGTCTAGAATACGGTACTTGTCCCTCTGTGCGACTAACCTGCTGTTCCTTTACTGTTCGGCAGGTGTGGTGACTCCGGAGCGGCGATCGCGAGAAGGTGTCTCGATGGATGACAAGAGTGTGCAGCCTTCGAGTGAGTATTAGCGCTGGCGTAATATTGAAATGTCTTTAATGTGGCCTTTTTCCTCTGCGCGGCTAACCTGATGCTTCTTTACTGTTCGGCAGGTGCGGCGGCTGCGGAGCGACTGAAGATAAAGCGTCAGGTAAGAACTTAACTGCTGTCTTTGTTCTCGTTTTCTCTCTCTCCTCCTTTCTTTCTCCACAGGCGATGGTTCGTGAATCTCAGGACGGGCTTGGCTGAAGACCGGGTTGACTGAAGCTAGCAGACACAGTGAGCATTACGCTGCAGGAGTGCAGAATAACGCAAAGCGTTTTCTGTTCTTAGGGTGTGGTTTATATAGCCTCATACAAGTAGTCCCAAGTGAAGTAGTCCCTCCAACCACACCCTGCACAAGTGGTCCCAGGTAAAGTAGTCCCTCCAACATGCCTCAGACTGGGCTGAATGTGATTCCTCTTCCCCTGCAACCTGCCTTACTTGAAAGAATATCATGAACCTGGCGCCAACGGCGCCAGGATAGAGTCCAGGAAGTCTTGAGGCAACCTTTTGGGGCCTTAAAGGTCCCCGTAGATGCTAGTACCTCGGGCAGGCTGGTCTGCCCCTGATGTCTGGGGGCAAGCACCGTGGAACAACATTAGGTTGGAGACTATGCTCACCTCCTCTATTAGGAGCATTTTCATTTGTTTCAGAATTCTGCGTAGTTCAGTAGCAGCTTCTGTTGATAGTTTGGTGTTTTGGTGTTCTACTGGAAAGAGCACTAGCCCGTGTAAAGTAACACCTCCTATGTAGGAGGCAGCTAAACCTGTGGGGGCTGTTATAACAGCTGAAAGGTTGTTCTTTGTTACCTTTTGTAGGAATTTGCTGATGATTTTTTATTAAGAATGTTTTGCCTGAACCAGCTTCACCACTTACATAGAGGAGTACAGGTTTATAATTTTGACAGCTACAAGTTTTACTTTCATGCTGCAAACCATGTTCAATTTCTTTACTGACTTCTAGGAAAATGCTAAGTCGCTCATCATTGAGTTGTGCTTTGAGCAGTGCCACGTTTTCTGCTGATTGCTCATATTGATACATGGTGTTTTCTACTTCAGTCATGGCTAATTCTGTTTCATTTGCTATGAGTGGCTCTCCAAGTGGTTCTTTTACTTCCTGTAACAGAAGGTTGACTGCCCTCAGGATTGTCTTAATTTAGTTGTGCTTGAACCTCTTCCTCTTGTTGGCGTTCATTGTCCAACATGTTTTTGTGTTGCATGAAATTGACATTTGTTATATTGCTTTCATTTGCATTGAATGCAGCTTCAAATGAGTAATGGGTGCCCGATAAATAGTCTTCTTTTCTCTATGGTTTAAAAAGTTGGAGTAGGGACATGTAGTAAAGTTCTCCATGTTGAGGAGTTTTAAATGATAAGTTGATATGATTAATTAGGCTGGGTTTAGTAAGTTTGACCAGGCTGCCTTCACAAGTTGTGACTATGAATTTTCCACGTTTTTCATCTGGTTTAACATTATTTTTGTAGGAGAAATGTTGGGCTATGTGATACAGCCACATGTTTTCCAAAACACTACTTCTGTTTGGGTAGTATGTGTCCAATAAGTAATTTATTTCAAAATGTCCTGGCTGTTAGGATCATTTTTGGCTATTGTTTCTATGTTTTGGTACGATTTCGGCACTCTATTTATGGATGTAGCATGACCAAGGCTTAGGCAGACTATGTGTTCAGATTTGCCATATAAGGCTGTGCCTGTTAAACAGTCTGCAGATTCGTAGCATCCACATTCTCTGTGGGAGAGCATTTTTATGCCGAAGCTGTACAATTTTTGTGACAGTGTTTTGTCAGATGATATGTCATCCCAGAGGTCTTTTAGCTCTGTTTTCTCCGCTTTGGTTAGGTAGTCTGTGACTTAAATTTTTTGCAATATATTGCATATCTATATTTGCATTCCACAAGAGGTCAATGATTATATTGTAATCATTGATGTACTTTGAAGCTTCGTTTCTTTTAATGCATTATGTGTTTTTAGGTGATTTGCCTTTGATACTGTGTCACTGTGTCTAACAGAAGACATGACACTGTTTATTTGTCCATTTGCTGAAACTGGTCTAGGGAAACCAAAGCAGCATTTGGTATAGTATTTACCTTTGTTTTTATATCTGCGTCTGCAATATTTGCCACACTTATGTTTTTGGAAGCGTAATATTTGTGTATGTAGCTCACTATGTGTGCTTTCTGAAGGGATGTCTCAGGTAAAATATTTGTGAATAAACTGCAAAACAGTGGCATCACTGTTATGACCAAATTTAGGAGCATCCTTTATCCATAAAAGCATGTGGATGTGTGGTGCTCCTGGAGTGATATTCTTTTCTCCAAAAGAAGTGTTCCACTTCTCTGAGTGAAAGTATCTTGATACATTTACAGGGTCAAGAAAGCAGAGATCTCCTGGTGTTTTTATGTCTAGCCCTTCTTTGTTTTGGTTTGCTATGGTAGGAAGTCGTGCAAGTCCTCCCATGCATATTCTGCACATCTCAAAGTGATATTCTGCACAACTCAAAGTGACAAACCATGTGGGTGGGCCAAGGTTCCTTAGCATACACCGTACATCAGCGTGACGTCGAGTATTCTTTTGTACCAAGCATGTTTGCCAAGAGATTTGTGATACTTCATCTTTGTCTTTTATCTTTTTAAGTAGTTGGGTAGCAGAAATGTTTAAAAAATTAGAAACTGTTTTCAATATGTGTGCAACTCCGTAACATAGAGTTGCTAGTTCACTTTCAAACAGGAGGTGGAATATGTATTCAACGTTTTGTCTGAATCTGGGGTCTTCAGAATACATTTGTAAAGAGCAGTATTCTTTATTTGCGTGCATATTTCATCATATCTTCCCCCTTTTCCTGTAGGAAAGAGTAGAGGAAAGGCTTGTGCTGCTACACTTTTTTCCCATATGCTGATTGGAGATCCTTTCGCTTGACGCATTTGAAATGTTTCTAGTGCATCGTCTGTTGTGTCTTTGTAGTGCAGTGGGTGAATTGTATACTGGTCTTAAATATTGGATGTTGTAATAGGATTTAAAAGTTCAAATTTGCCAGTTGGGGATGAATCCTGAATTATTTTGGCGGTTTCCCTTAGGTTTTGTTCAATCTTTATTTCTTTGTAGTACTCGTTGTTCTCTTTAAGATATTTTAGGGATTTTCTAACTTTGTTTAAGTTTACTAGCTGTTGCCAAATTGTTTTGTCTTTCGTTGATGCACCATTCACTAGGATAATCAAAGATTGATCTATTGGCTGTTGCACTCCTAGAGTGTCTACATTTTCTTGATCTAATGGCAAATAGACTACTTTGCCACAAATGTCTTTCAGTAATTCAGAAGGAGGTAATTTGGCTGTTTTGTGGTAAAGGTGGATTATAGCTTGACATGGGCGTACTGTTTGGATTATAATGCTCTCATACAAATGAAGCTGTTGGAGAGGTTTTGGAAGTGGGGATATTTCCAAGTTATTAGTGATAGCCCGTGAAGGCATTTGGTTATTATCAAGCTGTGCATTGCAATATGCGCAAAGTATTGAGGGGTTAGTAAGTTTGTATTTTTTTTCTGCTGTAGAGCTAATTGGAACCATTGTGATTCCTCATTGTCTTCTATTTTGTAAGTTATATCTACGGTTTTGGTGTTTTTTTTATGAAAAGTTCTCTGACAACACACACATACTTGGTTTGGTACTTCAGCAGATGTGCTTTTAAACTTTGCTATTTCTTTTTTGTACGTGTTTATTAGAAAATTGGCATTTGTAAGGTTTTCAATACTTTCTTTGAAGGTACTGGATTTTGTAAGTGATTTTCACTTTCAAAATATTTACTTTGGACGTTGTCTATTTGTTGAAGGAGTTCTTTAGCGGTACCATGTAGGAGAATGTTATTAAAATGTTGCAGTTCTAAAGCAGGACTTTTTGCATAGTACAGTCTCTGAAGAAGATTCTGTATAGTGGAATGGTGTGTTGCTAACATTTTGATGCAGTGGAAGGTGCGTTTGCAAGCAGGTCCTGAAATGCAGGCTAATGTCCTAATTGCGCACTGGACAGGATTCCATGGTTTGCTAGGTTTTTATTCTAATTTTCTCTTTTATTTTCACATAGTGATTGAGGAATTGCCGTAAAGATTTGAAGGATTGTTTCTGTATGTTACACATTGAGGTGCAGGGCCATTTGTAGACTGGATGGATTAGTTCAGTGGAATGAAGAGTTGATTGTAAGTTTGTTGGGGACATTTTTTCAATGAGGGTTTCTTGTGCCATAATGGCCTTGTCTACCATTTCATACCCTCTGCCACTACTATGCCACTACTATGTATTTCAATTGGGTTTTTCTGCTCTTGTTTATATGCCTCTTCAATGATATATGGTTCTGTGCTGCTTCTGTGAATCCATTCACTTGCACAGAAGTTAGCAAAGGTATATATGTTGACATTGCGCATGTTTAGAAGTACTTTTTGTAGTTACTGATTAATTTTGTTAGTGGTTTCATTTTGGTTAAAATTAATATAAAAATGTTCTTTTGAGGAGCATTCCACTGTCAATGAGAGATTCCAGAATTAGTCTTCTGCAGTAATGTTTAAGGGTTGAGCGTGACTTTTCTGCTGTTCTTTTAAGATTTTGAATGACTCTACGGTGGAAAACATTTTGGAATGCTTAACTGTGGCTACGTTAAGATTGGTAGATGTAGTGCTAGCTCATTAGTAGTTTTATCCTTTACATATTTGTTTTTATTTTTACTTTTTGGAAGAGCGGGCACTTTTTTTAGTGCTAGCTGGTTCAGTTTTGTTGACTGACTGACTGTATTAGCATTTTAGTTTGAACATTTGCTATAAATTCTGCTAGAGATGGATGAGTATTTTGCATGCTTTTAGTTTTATCTGCTCTATTCTTTCGTTGTTTTCTACAGAGTTGCTTTTTAGTAGGCATTCTGTTCTGTCTGTTGGAGAAAAAGGAAAGTGCGGGTTTCAGAGTTGTGCAATGTATTTGCGTGTATTGTGAATGAGTGTGTGAATATGAGGGCAGACATAAATAGAGGGCTTTGTGATTGTGCAGTGGCCTGTTCTGTTGGGAAGGTTGTAAGAGTAGCTGTGTGTGTAGATGTGTGAAGGGCTTGGGTTAGTGCATAAAATAGTGTACCGTGCATGAATAAGTAAGAACATTATGATGTTTTCACGATACTAGTGGGTGTTACGATACTGGTGTTCAGATGACAATACAAAGAGTGTACCTGTTGAGGTGCAATCAGTAAGAGTGAAGTAAATGCTGTTGGTTTGGAAAGAATTTAGTAGACTATTTTACGACTACACTGCACTGTATGAGTAACAGAAAGAATTCTATTACACTAGAGCACTTACTTTGTAGGGTGTTAAGAGTAGTTTTCTTCCAGTTCTTGTCTTCTATGAGAGAAGGTGTTCTCTTTCAGGAGGCTGTTCTTCAGTACAATTGGGAAAGAAGAAAATGAGTGGGTATGTTTGGTAATGGCAAAGTAATTGTAGTACAAGAAGACATTATTTTGCACTGTAGGAGGAGTTGTTGGGAAGAAAAGTTAGTAACATTACACATGATTACGAGTATGCTTGTAACACTGCCGTTGTTGCAGACAGGTTGCCACCAGATTCCTAATAATTGTTTGGCAGCTAGCTTCCCAGTGTCACTAAGACATTACAGATCATGATAGCCTGGAAAGGCAGCTGGTGGAAAATGTTTGTTTATATTTGTGTGGAGTTGCATACCACTGTATGGAAATGGGGACATGGGAGCACCAGCAGCGTTGGTAATGGGCCGGCCGATGGTCCCATGATAAGTATGCACTACAGGGCTGGGGTTTTGAAAGTGGGGGAGTTGTTGTTGTACTATTTCTATTAGAAATGGTGCACTGCAATTCCCAGTATGCAGAAAGAAATCGAGAAGCCAAGAAGCATGTACAGATTAGACAGGATAATGTTAGGCAGCAAGTATGCATGTGTGGGAAAGTTAATGAAATTGAACACACTGAGTGCTATTGCAATATGGTGGAGAAATCGTTTCCATTTTGTTTCATTTATTTATTAAAAATTGCACACAGCACTGTTGTAAATGTACACATGCATTTATTTGTTTTCCTTGCAATGGTGCTGAAATGAAAAGTTTTCGATGCATTGGATTTTGTCATTTTTCATTCTACGTACATGCTATGCTTTAATAACATACATGCAGTTTTCGTTTTGCGTATGCATTGTGGGAGTTTTAGTGCAGCTTTGTTAGTGAGAGAAGTGGTTTTAAAAGTGACAGAATAAAAGAAGAAAACAACAGTTTGTACATTAGAATGGGTGATAGGGGTAATCATGCATGTCTTGGTAATATGTTGAAGTTTCACACAGGACCTGGCACTTAAACATGCTGTGTAAATGTTTCAAATGTTTTCTTTTGTTTTACAAAAAAAGACACAGACAGTGCTGCTGTAATTGCAAATATTTGTTTTGAAAGTGTTATGAAAATCTTAATTAAAATAAAAGTTTGCAACTACACAGCATTGTAAGTGAGTGCCATTTGATGTCAGGAGGTGGGACAAATGAGAGTATGATTATTGAATATGTTAATGCAGGGTAAGTGGTAGGAACCCTGCTGATATGCATTTTTAAAAGAGTTGGAAATGTAATTTAAAAAATATATGCATACCTGTACTTTGTGTTGATAGATGCAGATGTGGATGAATCTGGAAGTAGAAATCTTGGAGAGTTTCATAGTAGTTTTTGATGGAGGTGCTTGGGAATAACCGGAGACCTGTACTCTGAGTATTCAACAGTACATCTCAAGTGTTGAACTGAGATGACAGAGTTAGATGTAGAGTTCTTGGATGTAATTGGTGGATGGGTTTGTGACTGCTTAACAGTAGCCAATGAGGAAGTACTGCAAAGAGTGAAGTGGAAAGGGAAGAAGGACTGTCGTGTGTGACGGGGTCCGCCTGCACTGCGGTGGTCTGCAGATACCGCGGTAGTCCGTGGAGATTGTCGAGCCACATCCAGGTCTTTTCCGGATGCGTGCCATGGAAAGAGGACTGTGGGGATTAGCCAATCAGGTGTTCTGGTTCTGCTTTATAGGAAGAGAGGCTCATCGTTTTTTCATTGCTGTGTGTAGTGAGGATGGCTGTGGTTGCAGAGATGGAGAGAGTCAGTGTGTGGATGGCGGGAGATTGCTTTGTGACTGATTTGCAGAGACAAATGGCATTTCTGCCAACCTTGGATTTGAGAGAGTGGAGACTTTGTGGTGTGGTGTGCATGGCTGCAATTTGAAAAGTGTGCTTGCACTTTGTCGAGATATGGCACTTTTTAATACTCCAGATGTTCTTGTGGTGCACTGTGGAGAACTGCATTTGGAGTACATTAGTGCAGTAAGTTTGGAGAGTGCACTGAAGGAATTGGTGAAGGCACTAATGCTGCTTTTTCCATGTTCAAAGGGAGTATTTTCTCACATACCACCTAGAGCACTATGGAACTGCCCCAATGTCTTCTGTCCTCAGCAAGATGCAGGAGGGTCTCTTGTGAATAGAGGCATATGTTCTTTTTTGTGCAGTGATGGATGTTCTCTTTTGAGAATGAGAACATTAATTCTCAGACTGGAAATTCTTTTACTGCGGATGACATTTGTCAAACATTGGGAATGCCATTTTCTTTTATAATGTAAGGAATGCTTTGAAGAGGTTCATGTAAGCCTGTAATGAAAAAAACACGAGAAAATCCAAAGAAAATTATTTAAAAAAGGTACTTGATTACAAGCCCCTTTAAAACAAAACAGAAACAGAGACGGCACTAAAGAGTAAATACTTTACCCTGGGTTTCATTTTTCTCCCCATCCCCTTGAATTGGACGAACTGTCCACGGACACTGCAGTAGTCCGCGGACAGCACTTGCCACATCCGGGGCATTTGAGGATGGCAGGCATGGAAACGGGACTGTGGAGCCCAGGGGATTGGCCAATCATGTTTCCTGGGTGTGGTATGCAAGGGGAGAGTGTAGCAGAAGGTCTGTTTGCTGAGAGGAGTGCAGATGGCTATGGCTATGGCTTTGTCTTTCAGGAGGCAGAGTGTGTGGATTTTGGGGGACTTGTGGATCCATTGGTTGCAGGTGTATGCAGAGCAGTGTGTAGTGGCTGAACATATTGGATTTAATCATGTTGATGTGAAGTGGTATGGAGTGCGCGGCATGAAGTGGGTGGACTTGCTCCCATTTTATGTCAATTTGGTTAAACTGCAACATCCAGACATTATCATTGTTCATTGTGGAGGGAACAGTTTAGGGTTTGTCACTGGAATTTCATTGCAGTTTGCAATGAAGGAGACATTTGGCAAATTGAAGGAAATGTTCCCGAATTCTAGACTGATTTTTTCTCACATTGCCCAGAGACAGATGTTGATGCGCTTGAGTTCATTTGGTCTGCAAATGAAGAAGGCGAGACACAATGTCACCAAGGCTGTGTGTGCATTTTTGGTAGATGTTGGCATGATGACTTTCCATAATGAAAATATAGAATTTGACACTGCCAATATTTTCCGCAGAGATGGAGTACATCTGAGTGATGCTGGTAATTAGCTTTTTTTGCAAAATATCCAAAATGCTTTGAAGCACTTTTTGGAAATATAGCAAGCATTTTCCAGTAGGTGTTGCCTGCTTTACTTTAAAATTTGAAAAACACTTTTAAAACCCAAAAATTCAAAAAAGGCCTTTTTTCAGAACCACCACTTTCTCACGCAAAAGAGTGAAATGATTTAGATGCTGCCACCAGCTACATTTTTAGATGTCCGCGGACTACCGCACTGTCCGCAGACTACCGCACTGTCCGCAGACTTCAGAGGCTGCGTAGGGGCCTGCACCTTTTCTTTGGTACTTCTATTTTTGAACTGTGAAAGGTGGCTCTGAAAAGAACAGTTTATTTTTTATGTTTTGTAATTGTTTGGGCTTTTTTACACAGGAAACACAGGGAGGGAAGGGAAGGGAAGGGAGGGTAGGCAAGGGGCACCAACCACAGGGAAGAAGTGGCAAGGGGAGAGAGGAATATGTTGGGTGAGCCTTACTTAGGTGGGGACACTGTTTCCTGTGCTTCCGGACCGCAGCCTCGAAAGCACTTTAAAACTGCTCCCCGCTGCAGAGTGGTGTGTCACAGTATATACAGAGCACTGTGACCCTCGAAAGGTAAGGGTCAACTGCGTCCGGTATGGCCTGCGAGGCCTCTGCAGGGATCCTCTGCCCCACAGGAGTGTCTCTTGTGGTGGCAGGAGCAGATGGTGATGATGCGACAGTGGATGTCAACCTACGTCCGCCTTCGAAAGATACGACCCTCCAAACTGCTGCCTTCTGGTTAGACCTTAAGTGTTGCTGCATAGAGGTGGTCCCATAGCTATACAGGGCACGTTTTCAGTGACTGCGTACAACTTTGCATCAAACCTTGTCTGCACATGCTTTGGGTACCCCTCCCCAATGGTGGTAAATGGCCTCCACACCCAAGACTCACGCTGGCAGCTGGTGACAACAATTTCCACTAGCTCATCCTCTTCGTCCTCTTGATCCCCCTCTGCATCACCATGCCTGTTCCCCTCTCCAGGCCTTCCAGATGGTGGTGGTGGGGCAGATGCAGTGGCCCTGGCCATGGATGCCATCTCCTCACAGAACAGGAAAGTAGAGATCAGAGTCCCAAAAGCTGCAGCAGGTGCTCACTCCTGGACAGCCAGAAACACAATGAGGAGCAGCTGTGGGTGTGTTCTTTTTGGGGTGCGCTCCACGGACCGCATGACTGTCCGCGGACAGTTCAAACCACAGGTGGGCTCAAAAAGTTACAAAAAGTCACTAGATCGGCCAGGACATGGTCTGCAAGGGTGAAGTTTCAGCTCAAAACACACTGGATTGGACAAAAATGCACCTTTTAACTGTTTAGGGGTACGAACAGTGTCCGCAGATACTTCCAGCGCTCAGCACGGGTGCGGTCACATGGGTCCCCGAACGTCCGCGGGTAGGATGGCTATCCACAGGACACCTATTGCGCGGGATACGGTGTGCGCATGCGCCCAGGTGTCTGCAGGACAGGGGTGGGACCCCCGAACTAATTAACAGTGTGTAACGACTTTACGTACATCTCCGGACAGGCGCAGTGTTTATATGACACCTCCATTTTGATTATGGACAGCCTGCACAGTCGCGCTGTCCGCAGACTCTAAACGGGGCTTTAAAAAAAAAAACACAAATACAGCAACAGTACATCCATAGATATTTATTAAGACACAGAAATACACTGAATTAGGAAAAGGAACGGGTAGCAGAATGGGAAACATATGTGGGGGAATTGGGGTTTTCTGCAGACTGATCATGAGGAGAGGAAGGGATTGAGGTTTCATCGTAGCGTTGTTGATTGAAGGAACTTGGTGAGGATGATTGGCTGCAACAGGGGGAGGGGCACACATACAAGTGGGGCAGTGGTATTCAATATTGTCTTTAATATGACTTTTGACAAATGTAATTAACTGTACATAATTCGTGTTCAGTTCATCTATTTTTGCCGACAGACTTAATAGTTCATTTGCTGCAGTTTGGGGCTGTCTGTTCCCATTTTCACGCTCATTTAGTAGCAATTAGGGGCCACTTTCTTCATTTGCACTATTTACTGTTGAAAAGAAAAACCATGTTTTAGTGACATGTGGAAAAATGTACATCACTTTTCTACTGTAAAATTTGTAAATAATGCTATTTTTACAAGTCATGTACATACAACAAACTCTAATGTTACAAGAAGAAATATAGTGTGCTTACTACTTTCTGTAAGGGTTTCTTCTGAGTAGCTTGCAGTTACTTCTGAGTGTGTACGCAAGGTTGCACTGAGGTAATACTGTTAGATGTACGGTTCACTTTTGTGCTTGGTGCATTTAATTATGTTGCGCAACCTATGAAATTGTACTTCTGGTTTCATAAGTACAGAATTTGTATACATATTTAATTTTTGAATGTGCTACATATATCTGTTGTACTTTAAAGTACCTGTCTTTGCCCGTTGCAGGATAGAACAATGTAAGGTAACCCCTGTACTTTTGGGCAGTGTGAATGCTGTCCGAAGTCCGCGGACAGTCGCACAGTCTGCGGACTGTGTGGCTATCATGTTGGGGACAGGGGCGTCAGTATGGTTTAAGGGACATGTAGAAGAATTAAGGGTATCCTGGTAAAAACCCATTAAATTCAGTGAAAAAAACCTTGTTAAAGGGGCGTTATGGTTAAGTTGCACTAATAAAAACATATCAAATTCAATGGAAAAACTTTGCTAAAGGGATGTTATGGAAAGCTAAGCAACCATAACTCGCGCCACCACCGTGCACTGCTAAGACTAACACCCAGGACATCAAAGTTGACATCACAAAGTTTGGGACCCCCCCTACAACTTTGCCCCCCCTTGACAAAACCTCACCAAACTTCCCAGAATATTCTGACGGAACCGTATATATATATATATATATATATATATATATATATATATTGAAGAAACCAGAGGAGAGGGGGCGGACCGCACTCTCCGTGGACCCAGTGAGGTCCTATAATCCCAAAGGGGAAAGGGACCAAAATATAGAGCTCACACGGTAAAAGTAGGAAGTTTATTTTAATAATAAGAAACTGCACAATGTGCAGAACAAAAGGCTGGGGAAACAGCAAGGCAAACAGGGGCGGGACGCCTAGTGCACGGCCCACCTACAACGCGTTTCACGCTCAACTGAGCGCTTGATCACGTAGCACAACAAAGGACAAAGACACAGTTAAAAACAAGAGACATGTAGTCCATCATCTATGTCAGTTGGAATAGAGGTGCTTCCAAGGACTGATTCAATGGTGGCCATGTTGGAATGGAGAGTCAGAACTTAGCCAACAGTGTGACACTTATACCCACTTATAATGTAAAGAGCAAAAGTACCCCTAATAGGCAAAAGAGAAATTCCAAACGAATAGCCATATGAGCCAAATCCCTTGCACCTCAATTTCCAACATGTGTTACTGGTTTAAAAGCAAGATATTACAATACATATTTGATGATTAAATGAGTGCATAGTGGCTTGCAAAGATAAGATTGCAACTTATGAAAATCAATCAGTCATTTGTAAAGCAGGCTAAAAGGCAACATCATACCATGTACAATATGACTTTGTGCAAATACGCAAAATAGCAGCATAAGTATGTACAATTTGGCTTTGTGAAAACGGGCAAAATAGCAGCATAAACATGTGCAGGATAGCAAACATTGCATCACATTCCCATCATTGATGGTTCCAATGGCTCAGTGCCAATCAATTAATCATAGAGGGACCATCAATCTTGTAAAATGATGGGACTACGGAAATATGTATAAAATAATCAGAAATACAATTCTGATAATAAAATACAGAGCAACAATGATTTTTACAAATAAATCAAAGGACATTTCATACTCTAGTCAATATTGACATAAAGTGCAAGTGCAAGCCAATCAAAAGCAACATGAAAAATGTGCAAATAGGCAAAATCACATAAGCAACCATAGTTAGCAGCAGAATGGCAGATAAATTGGCAGAT
Source organism: Ambystoma mexicanum (assembly GCF_040938575.1). Classification (NCBI taxonomy): domain Eukaryota; kingdom Metazoa; phylum Chordata; class Amphibia; order Caudata; family Ambystomatidae; genus Ambystoma; species Ambystoma mexicanum. Next base: position 425,646,600 of record NC_090930.1, on the reverse strand, counting down.
CGTATCGTAACTTACTTAGATGTACACTTTTGTAAGCCTAACTGAATACCTCGACTGAAGAAAGCAAATTTGAAATGATCTTATATAAGACGCACGAAAAAATGTATTGTAATCAGAAAAACAACTGAAACAACCAAGTAACCAAGATGGAGAGGGTGACAAAAAGCACCATGTTATTGAACACCAAAGACTACAGCAGAAAAGTAAATAAAATGTGCCAAGTGTCCTGCTAGGTCGTGGATACAGCAACTTAAAAATAAGAATAAGAATAAAGCCTATCCCAATTTATAAACCTTAGTGGTAATATGACCACCATGGTGGTTATGAGAAAGGGTGAAACTTAAACACAGGTCAGGGACTGATAAGTGAAATAAGAACAGCATTTTTATCCCAAAAGAAAAACACTCGATAATGAGAAAGCACAATCCCATCAACTAAATATAATCAAAACGGATTAATAACGGAAGGAAAACCAATCCAAAACAAACAGTAAGAGGAAAATACTCTCATATTGTACCTAGAAACGTATAAAGCTCCTCGTCGAGATTGTGACCATTGGGGAACTTGGTGTCGAAATCCAAAATGAATCTGGTCTCTAGCTGTCTTAACTTTAACACACGATCCCCACCTCTAGGATGGATCGGGATGTGTGCCACCGCAAAGAATTTAAAGAGAGAAAGGTCATTGTTATGTTCTTGTTTAAAGTGCTTGGCCATAGGGTATGCAGGATCTGAATTTTTAATTGCCCTAAGGTGCTGCAATATTCTGAGCTTAAGCTTACATGTGGTACTCCCGACATACCATCTCATGCAGGGACATGAGAGCACATAAACCACAAAAGCGGTATCACAGTTCATTGAATACTTGATTAACTGGTTACATTGGGTGACCGGATGTACAAAGGATTTACATGCAGTGGCATGAGCACAGGCCTTACATTTGAAACATTTAGTAAAGCCTATGGGGGATTCCATCAATGATTTCATGAGAGAAGGATTGGTGTTAATAGGTGACAAGAAGCTAGAGACCAGTTTATCCCTGTGCGAGGGTACACGTTTGTACGTGATGGTTGGATGTTTGGGAAGTAAAGGGCATAAATCTTTGTCAACGATGAGAACCCGCCAATGTCGCTCTATGATTTTGCGAACATGATTGGAAGCATTGTCGAATGTGACAGTCAGACGGGGTTCATCGTTGACGGCAGTTCTAGCAGGCTTAATGCCATACAATAGGCGGTCCCTGCAAAGTCCGCGTGCTTTGGTATAGGCCAATTCTATGATTCTGCGCTCATAGCCTTGCTTGACAAAGTCTGGAGCCGCCAAGGCACAATGATGGTCAAAGGATGCTAAATCTGTACAATTCCTGCGATATCTGATAAATTCACCATATGGAATACTACGTTTACATGACGTAGGATGACAGCTAAAACTTTGCTAAAGGGATGTTATGGTTACAAGTAAAACCGAAAAAACCTCAGAAATTCACCAGTTATGGAAAGCTAAGCAACCATAACTCGCGCCACCACTGTGCACTGCTAAGACTAACACCCAGGACATCAAAGTTGACATCACAAAGTTTTGGACCCCCCTACAACTTTGCCCCCCCCTTGACGAAACCTCACCAAACTTCCCAGAATATTCTGACGGAACCGTATATATATATATATATATATATATATATATATATATATATATATATATATTACATGGCCACGGTAGTGGCCATGTAGTTATGGTTAAGTTGCTGTTTCCATAGGAAGAGCACTTTTTGGGTGGCTTATAACTTCGCTCTCCCTGGACGGATCCTCACCAAACTTTGCGAAAAAAGTAGTTGGGTCACTCTGAATTTTTTTGCAAAGTTTGGTGAGGATTCGTCCAGGGGGGGCAAAGTTATAGGGGGGGTCCCAAAACTTTTTTTTTTCCCATAGACATAATGGGAAAAAACTTTGCTCACGCCTACAGCCCAAACCGCTGGACGGATTTACACCAAATTAGCGGCAGGAGCGGCGGCTTGGTCCCGAAAGCGTGCTTTGCTTTATTTGGTGTAAATCCGTCCAGTAGTTTTTAGAAAAATGACAAAAATGTAAGTGAAAAAAATTAGTGATATCTGTGTTCGCTTCGCGGACACACTTCCCTGTTCGCTCCGCGGACAGGACGGTGATTGGGCCAGCAGCTTGCGTGATGTCCGCGGACATCTGACGTGCTCTCTCATTGGATGCGTGGAAGCGTGCAGTGCGTCTGGCTTCAGAGACGCCCGCCATCTTTGTTCCTCGCATGAGAGGCTTTGTATCCCGCCTGCACAGTAAGTCCCCCACCCCCGCTCATGCCCGTGTCTGTCTCCTGTTCCTCCCACCTCTTGCCCCGTGTGTCTTTCTCCCTTACGCCCACCCCCCGCTTATGTCCGTGTTGTCTCTCCCCACCCGCCGCCCGCTCATGTCTGTGTTGTCTCTCCCCACCCGCCGCCCGCTCATGTCCGTGTTGTCTCTCCCCACCCGCCGCCCACCCCCGCTCATGTCCGTATGTCTCTCACCACCCGCCGCCCACCCCCCGCTCATGTCCGTGTGTCTCTCCCCCTCCCGCCCACCCCCCGCTCATGCCCCGTGTGTCTCTCCCCCTCCCGCCCCCCGCTCATGCCCCGTGTGTCTCTCCCCCTCCCGCCCACCCCCCGCTCATGCCCCGTGTGTCTCTCCCCCTCCCGCCCACCGCCGCTCATGCCTCGTGTGTCTGTCTCCCTCCCCCCCACCCCCGCTCTTGCCCCGTGTGTCTGTCTCCCTCCCCGCACCCCCGCTCTTGCCCCGTGTGTCTTTCCCCCTCCCGCCCACCCCCGCTCTTGCCCCGTGTGTCTTTCCCCCTCCCGCCCACCCCCGCTCTTGCCCCCTCACACCCACCCCCGCTCTCGCCCCGTGTGTCTTTCCCCCTCCCGCCCACCCCCCGCTCTTGCCCCGTGTGTCTTTCCCCCTCCCGCCCACCCCCGCTCTTGCCCCGTGTGTCTTTCCCCCTCCCGCCCACCCCCCACTCTTGCCCCGTGTGTCTTTCCCCCTCCCGCCCACCCCCCGCTCTTGCCCCGTGTGTCTTTCCCCCTCCCGCCCACCCCCCGCTCTTGCCCCGTGTGTCTTTCCCCCTCCCGCCCACCCCCCGCTCTTGCCCTGTGTGTCTTTCAATCTACCGCCCACCCCCCGCTCTTGCCCCGTGTGTCTTCCCCCCTCCCGCCCACCCCCCGCTCTTGCCCCGTGTCTCTTTCCCCCTCCTGCCCACCCCCTCATGCCCCGTGTCTGTCTCCTGTTGCCCCCCACCTCCCGCTCCTGCCCCGTGTCTCTCTGTTGTTCCCCCCACCCCCTGCTCATGCCCCGTGTCTCTCTCCTGTTGCCCCCCACCGCCCGCTCATGCCCCGTGTCTGTCTCCTGTTAGCCCCCACCCCCGCTCATGCCCCGTGTCTGTCTCCTGTTGCCCTCCACCCCCTGCTCCTGCCCCGTGTCTCTCTGTTGTTCCCCCCACCCCCCGCTCCTGCCCCGTGTCTGTCTCCTGTACCCCCTACCGCCCGCTCATGCCCCGTGTCTGTCTTCTGTTGCCCCCACCTCCCGCTCATGCCCCGTGTCTGTCTCTGTTGTTCCCCCCACCCCCCGCTCATGCCCCGTGTCTGTCTCTGTTGTTCCCCCCACCCCCGCTCATGCCCTGTGTCTGTCTCCTGTACCCACCACCCCCGCTCATGCCCCGTGTCTGTCTCCTGTACCCCCCACCCCCGCTCTTGCCCCGTGTGTCTCCCCCCCCTCCCTCCCACCGCCCGCTCTTGCCCCGTGTCTCTTTCCCCCTCCCGCCCACCCCCGCTCATGCCCCGTGTCTGTCTCCTGTTGCCCCCCACCTCCCGCTCCTGCCCCGTGTCTCTCTGTTGTTCCCCCCACCCCCTGCTCATGCCCCGTGTCTCTCTCCTGTTGCCCCCCACCGCCCGCTCATGCCCCGTGTCTGTCTCCTGTTGCCCCCCACCCCCCGCTCATGCCCCGTGTCTGTCTCCTGTTGCCCTCCACCCCCCGCTCCTGCCCCGTGTCTCTCTGTTGTTCCCCCCACCCCCCGCTCCTGCCCCGTGTCTGTCTCCTGTTGCCCCCCACCCCCCGCTCCTGCCCAGTGTCTCTCTGTTGTTCCCCCCCACCCGCTGCTCATGCCCCGTGTCTGTCTCCTGTACCCCCCACCGCCCGCTCATGCCCCGTCTCTGTCTCCTGTTGCCCCCCACCCCCCGCTCATGCCCCGTGTCTGTCACCTGTGGCCCTCCACCCCCCGCTCCTGCCCCGTGTCTCTCTGTTGTTCCCCCCCACCCCCCGCTCATGCCCCGTGTCTCTCTCCAGTTGCCCCCCACCCCCGCTCATGCCCCGTGTCTGTCTCCTGTACCCTCCACCGCCCGCTCATGCCCCGTGTCTGTCTCCTGTTGCCCCCCACCCCCCGCTCATGCCCCGTGTCTCTCTCCTGTTGCCCTCATCCCCCGCTCATGCTCCGTGTCTGTCTCCTGTTGCCCCCCACCCCCGCTCCTGCCCCGTGTCTCTCTCCTGTTGCCCTCCACCCCCCGCTCATGCCCCGTGTCTGTCTCTTTTGTTCCCCCCCTCCCCCTGCTCATGCCCCGTGTCTCTCTCCTGTTGCCCCCCACCCCCCGCTCATGCCCCGTGTCTGTCTCCTGTACCCCCCACCCCCCGCTCATGCCCCATGTCTGTCTCCTGTTGCCCCCCTGCTCATGCCCCGTGTCTGTCTCCTGTTCCCCCCAACCGCTCATGTCCCGTGTCTCTCTCCTGTACCCGCCCACCCCCCCGCTCATGCCCCGTGTCTCTTCTGTTGCCCCCCACCCCCTGCTCATGCCCCATGTCTGTCTCCTGTACCCCCTCCCACCCCCCGCTCATGCCCCATGTCTCTCTCCTGTTGCCCCCCACTACCCCGCTCATGCCCCGTGTCTGTCTTCTGTACCCCCCACCCCCTGCTCATGCCCCGTGTCTGTCTCCTGTACCCCCTCCCACCCCCCGCTCATGCCCCATGTCTCTCTCCTGTTGCCCCCCACTACCCCGCTCATGCCCCGTGTCTGTCTCCTCTTGCTCCCACCCATGCCCTGTGTCTGTCTCCTGTACCCCCCCACTCCGCGCTCATGCCCGTGTCTGTCTCCTGTTGCCCCCCACACCCCTGCTCATGCCCCGTGTCTGTCTCCTGTTCTCCCCACCCCCCGCTCATGCCCCGTGTCTGTCTCCTGTTCCTGCCACCCCCCGCTCATGCCCCGTGTCTGTCTCCTGTTCCTCCCACCCCCGCTCATGCCCTGTGCCTCTCTTGTTGCCCCCCACCCCCCGCTCATGCCCCGTGTCTGTCTCCTGTTCTCCCCACCCCCGCTCATGCTCCGTGTCTGTCTCCTGTTCCCCCCCCACCCCCCGCTCATGCCCCGTGTCTGTCTCCTGTTGCCCCCCACCCCCCGCTCATGCCCCGTGTCTGTCTCCTGTTGCCCCCACCCCCGCTCATGCCCCGTGTGTCTGTCTCCCTCCCGGCCACCCCCGCTCTTGGCCCCGTGTCTGTCTCTTTTGTTCCCCCCCACCCCCTGCTCATGTCACGTGTCTCTCTCCTGTTGCCCCCCACCCCCCGCTCATGCCCCGTGTCTGTCTCCTGTACCCCCCCACCCCCCTGCTCATGCCCCATGTCTGTCTCCTGTTGCCCCCCCTGCTCATGTCCCGTGTCTCTCTCCTGTTGCCCCCACCCCCCGCTCATGCCCCGTGTCTGTCTCCTGTACCCCCCACCCCCCGCTCATGCCCCATGTCTCTCTCCTGTTCCCCCCACCCCCCGCTCATGCCCCGTGTCCGTCTCCTCTTGCTCCCACCCATGCCCCGCGTCTGTCTCCTGAACCCCCCACTCCGCGCTCATGCCCGTGTCTGTCTCCTGTTGCCCCCCACACCCCCGCTCATGCCCCGTGTCTGTCTCCTGTTGCCCCCCACCCCCTCGCTCATGCCCCGTGTCTGTCTCCTGTTCTCCCCACCCCCCGCTCATGCCCCGTGTCTGTCTCCTGTTCTCCCACCCCCGCTCATGCCCCGTGTCTGTCTCCTGCTGCCTCCAGCTCATGCCCCGTGTCTGTCTCCTGTTGCCCCCCACCCCCGCTCATGCCCCGTGTCTGTCTCCTGTTGCCCCCCACCCCCGCTCATGCCCCGTGTCTGTCTCCTGTTGCCCCTCACCCCCTGCTCATGCCCCGTGTCTGTCTCGTGCTGCCCCCCACCCCCCACTCATGCCCCGTGTCTGTCTCCTGCTGCCCCCACCCCCCGCTCATGCCCCGTGTCTGTCTCCTGTTGCCCCCACCCCCCGCTCATGCCCCGTGTCTGTCTCCTGTTGCCCCCCACCCCCCGCTCATGCCCCGTGTCTGTCTCCTGTTGCCCCCCACCCCCTGCTCATGCCCCGTGTCTGTCTCCTGTTGCCCTCCAACCCCCGCTCCTGCCCCGTGTCTGTCTCTGTTGTTCCCCCCACCCCCCGCTCATGCCCCGTGTCTGTCTCCTGTTCCCCCCACCCCCCGCTCATGCCCCGTGTCTCTCTCCTGTTGCCCCCCACCCCCCGCTCATGCCCCATGTCTGTCTCCTGTACCCCCTACCGCCCGCTCATGCCCCGTGTCTGTCTCCTGTTGCCCCCCCGCTCATGCCCCGTGTCCGTCTCCGGTTCCCCCCCACCCGCTCATGTCCCGTGTCTCTCTCCTGTTGCCCCCACCCACCCGCTCATGCCCCGTGTCTGTCTCCTGTTGCCCCCCACCCCCCTCTCATGCCTCGTGTCTGTCTCCTGTTCTCCCCACCCCCCGCTCATGCCCCGTGTCTGTCTCCTGTTGCCCCCCACCCCCCGCTCCTGCCCTGTGTCTCTCTCCTGTTGCCCCCCACCCCCCGCTCATGCCCTGTGTCTGTCTCCTGTTCCCCCCACCCCCGCTCTTGCCCCGTGTCTCTCTCGTGTTGCCCCCCACCCCCTGATCATGCCCCGTGTCTGTCTCCTGTACCCCCCCACCCCCGCTCATGCTTGTGTCTGTCTCCTGTACCCCCCACCCCCCCGCTCATGCCCCATGTCTGTCTCCTGTTCCCCCCACCCGCTCATGTCCCGTGTCTCTCTCCTGTTGCCCCCCACCCCCCGCTCATGCCCCGTGTCTGTCTCCTGTTGCCCCCCAACCCCCGCTCATGCCCCGTGTCTGTCTCCTGTACCCCCCACCCCCCGCTCATGCCCCGTGTCTGTCTTCTGTACCCCCACCCCCCGCTCATGCCCTGTGTCTGTCTCCTGTTCCCCCCACCCCCGCTCATGCCCCGTGTCTGTCTCCTCTTGCTCCCACCCATGCCCCGTGTCTGTCTCCTGTTGCCCCCAACCCCCTGCTCATGCCCCGTGTCTGTCTCCTGTTGCCCCCCACCCCCTGCTCATGCCCCTTGTCTCTCTCCTTTCCTCCCCACCCCCGCTCATGTCCCGTATGTGCCCTGTACCCCCCCAGCTCATGCCCTGTGTCTCCCTCGTGTTCCTCCCCACCCCCTGCTCATACCCCGTGTCTCCCTCATGTTCCTCCCCACCCGCTGCTCATGCCCCGTGTCTCTCTCGTGTTCCCCCCACCACCGCTCATGCCCTGTGTTTCCTTCCTTTTCCCCCCACCCCCTGCTCATGCCCCGTTTGTACCGTGTTCCCTCTCACCCCCCGCTCATGCCCATGTGTCTCCCCTGTGCCCCCCCAACCCCGCTCATGCGCCGTTGTGTTCTTTATACACCCCGCCTTCCCTTTCCATGGTGGCCATCTTGGTAAAAGACTTTCCTTCCTACGCCGCCGCAGGCGTCTCGGCGTAGGAAGGAAAATGTTTTTGTTTTTTTTACCACCCGGCATTCCCACTTTGAGGACATAAGATGTTAGTGGTCTTCATCTATTGAAAAGGATGTTATGGTCACGTTGTACTAATAAAAACCTTTAAAATTTAGTCAAAAAAAAATGTTACAGGGACGTTATGGTTAAGTTGGACTAATACAAACCTATGAAATTCAATGAAAAAACTTTGTTAAAGGGACGTTATGGTTAAGTTGCGCTACTAAAAACCTATGAAATTCAGTGAAAAAACTTTGTTAAAAGAACGTTATGGTAAAGTTGCGCTACTAAAAACCTATGAAATTCAGTGAAAAAACTTTGTCAAAGGAACGTTATGGTAAAGTTGCGCTACTAAAAACCTATGAAATTCAGTGAAAAAACTTTGTCAAAGGAACCTTATGGTTCCAAGTAAAACCGAAAAACCCTTGAAATTCGCCAGTTATGGTAAGCTAAGCAACCATAACTCGCGCCACCACCGTGCACTGCTAAGACTAACACCCAGGACATCAAAGATGACATCACAAATGTCATTGATGACATCACATGTCTGGCTCACTCTTTTTTCTTTTGCTGACATATCTAGGCCACATGGTTTTCTTCAGTAACAGTCAGAAACTAAACATTTTATTTTATTTGTAGACGTATCCTTCAAGTAGGTTCTTACAGTAATTCTGTTAGAGTCCAGTCACATCATATGAAACATATACATACGGGAAGACACAAGCTTGAAAGACAGCAATCCTTTTTGTGCATAAAGATAATCAATAGACTTATGAGCACTTTCTGATAGTTCTGTTTTTTTTTTATGGCTGTACTTTCCCTGTGGGTCCAATCACATCAAGTGATACATATACATAGGGTGAATAGCAGCTTTGAAACAGAGCAATCATTTATTTGCATGAAAATAATCAGTTAAGTTATGAATTGTTTCTGCTACTACTTGTGCTTTTTTGCTAACTTCACTTTCCCTGTATATACCCATATTGGTATGTGTTCTTGTGTCTTTGTGTTTTGTCTATAGTAATGTTTTATTAGCTACGTATTACATATTTCACAATACACAAAAATCTATTAAGAAAACAATTATCATTTCATTATTCAACATATTAACATTACGAATATTATACCTTCATCTTGTACACTGCACACCATGTTATGTTTCTGTATCAGTAGCTTAGTATACTAGATAGAACCCCATAATAGAATGCTATTTATATCAATGCATCGTTCAATGCACTAATTAGGGTATGATATTTATTGCAATGATCCTTGACACTTGTTTCGCAACATTATAATAAGAATCCCTTGTACACATATTTCATGAAAAGTACATACACATGTGATGTCATCAGTGATGTCATGAATGACATTTGTGATGTCATCTTTGATGTCCTGGGTGTTAGTCTTAGCAGTGCACGGTGGTGGCGCGAGTTATGGTTGCTTAGCTTACCATAACTGGTGAATTTCAAGGTTTTTTCGGTTTACTTGGAACCATAACGTTCCTTTGACAAAGTTTTTTCACTGAATATATATATATATATATATATATATATATATATATATATATAGCCACGGTAGTGGCCGTGTAGTTATGGTTAAGACGATTATCCCATAGGAAGAGCACTTTTTGGGCAGCTTATAACTTCGCTCCCCCTCGACGAATCCTCACCAAACTTTGCAAATGAAGTATATGGCCCACCCGAATTCTTTTGCAAAGTTTGGTGAGGTTTGGTTCAGGGGAGGCAAAGTTATAAGGGGGGTCCCAACATTTCTTTTTTTCCCATAGACTGAATTTGAAAAAAACGTTGCTCATGCCTACAGCCCAAACCTCTGGACGGATTTTCACCAAATTTGCGGCAGGAGCAGTAGCTTGGTCCCAAAAGCGTGCTTTTGTAAATATGGTGAAAATCCGTCCAGTAGTTTTTTTTAAAAAAAAGACCAAAAAGTAGGTCACCAAAAATTAGTGCTATCTAGGACACCGATTGGCTAATCGGCTTGTGTCATGTCCGCGGACATGCAACGTGTTTGCTGATTGGCTGGAATGAAGCGTGAGGTGCGTCGTATTGTTTTGATGCCTCTGCCATCTTGGATCTGCGGACATCCTCGGACAGCATGGCGATGAACTGGGGAGAAATACACGTTTGGCAAGTGTGTTGGTGTACAGGAGTGCTTGGGGAGGGTGGGGAAGTAAGAGATGGGTGAAATGTTGTATTTACTGCAAGCCAGCAAGTCCGGGCAGCCCAACAGCCACTTGGAGCCCACTTTGATACAAAAATGTTGTATTTGTTTAGGTGGCAGGCACCCCTGGTGTGTTCGCCATGTCCGCAGACATAAGGAAATGTGCTTCTGGCTATTTTACTTTAGTATGATATTGGTTTTGGGTTGTTAGTACAGTGTTGATTGTAATTAATGTCCTGTATAAGGAGCCCTTATCGCTCAGTTAAAATGTTTGATTCTATATAAGTAGCCCATATAGCAGAGTTAAAATGTTTGATTCTATGGGTGTGATATGCTGCGGTGGTTGTGGCCAGGGCCTAGAGTCTTGGGTGCGTGGCCTAAGGCCGTAGGCCATGCACCCAAGACTCTAGGCCCTGGCCACAACCACCACAGCATATCACACCCATAGATCACACCCATAGAATCAAACATCTATCAAATATTTGTAAATATACAGTTTGTGTTGTGTTTGATTTGTATAGTTTGTATGTGATGCTTTGGCTACGTCATGACATTAAGATTGTAGAGTTTGGTAACAAGCACTGCAGTATAACATATCCATGGAAGTAAACATTTTGTATTGTGCTGTATGGTTAGATGTTTGCTTCAATGGTTGTGTTATGGAGCGTATTTATGAGTTGGATTTATTATAATATACTTACTGTTTGATTTTTTGTGATTGGATATATTTTTTTCATGACGTGGGTAATTGGAGCAGATACTCTTTTTCCATTTCTGTGATAAAAGAAAAGATCATGTTAGTGTAGGCAGTTTATACAGACTTATTACATTGCATAATAGACATTTCTGCTTTATTTCGACCCTAATATTTTGTAGTTTACAAACCAGTGTACTGTGCAATTTGCTCAGTTTCTGTGTTTGTTGCTTTAATCATTGGATCTGTGGGAAAAAATAAATCCATGTTGGATTAAAAAAAAACTTTTCTTGTTATGATATGGTACATTTTTTTGTTTGTTTTTAGTGTTTATTTGTTGTTTCTGGCTAATGTTCTATCTATTGGTTGTTGCAGATTGTTAGATACGTGATGTCAAATTGTAAATTGTTATAGTTTTTTATTTATATTATTAACTTTGCTAATATACCTGTTGGGTTGTTGCACATTCTTGGGGCAGTTAGATACCTGTTGGCGTATTCTAACAGTTTTTTATTATTGTTATATGTTAGTGGTGTTGATTCATTTGTTTGGATGTTGTAGAATCTTGGGGCAGTTAGATACCTGTTGAAGTTCACCTCCAGTTCTGAGCCTTGGAAATGTCTGTCTTGGGTTGATTTAGCTATACATAAAGTAGCACTGCCCTCTTAGACAAAGACAATTTCCTGGATAAAAAGGTCTGCATTTGAGCTAATTTGCATACTGTGAGAAACCTGAAGGTGTCTCACCCACTAGTCCACGGGTATCTGTCATCCAGGTGGCCAGGACACGGCCATCGCTTTTGGATCCAGTTCCTGGGGGTGAACCAGTGCGGGAGGATCCCCTGTCTGAGTTCTGGGAGTGGGACACCAGATGGTGAGACGTGGTATCCCCTTCCCTGTAACACCTTTACCCCATCCTACCAGGTAGGATATCTAGGAACTCTACCCTCCACCTTTTACAACACAAACACTTTTACGCTGATAGCCCTCTATAGGAGAAAACAGACTAACACCCAAGCGGTATATCGGCTGTGTAACAATACAATGGTCAGGCGAGGTCATGCAATTACTGACCATCACACACACACCTGACTCCCATTAAGCTTCCCCACACGGTTAAAAGGCATAGAGCAAGAGCACATTCTGAGCGAGGCAAAGCACACGAGGAAACAGCAGTTTGGAGATGGGCGCTTAATGAGAGACAGAGGACAGCCAAACAGAAGGGGATCGCAAGGAGGCAAGTTCTCTTGACCTTTTCAACATGGAGCCGTTACTTTCCAGAGTTCTCGAGATTAGAAAACATAAGACCGGAAACCTGGCTGAAGAATCCTGCACTGTGTGTCGGAGATACCCGGGGCCCTCTGTCAATAATCAAGGCAGGGAGAAACAGCAGCAGCCACCGTGGTACTCTCCTTGGCTCCAAGAACAAAGCAGCGTCAGTCAAATCAACACAGCCAATAAGTTGGGGAGACCGGTACAAGACCGGTCTGTGTTGAAGGCAAGGTTGTAAGCAGCAACATTGTATGGCGAGCGCTGGAACAAATATAGTTAAAACGCATGTGATAAAAGACGGAAGTAAAATTGAACTGCTGATGAGTGATTGAACTTTGTAAACAAGATACAATACCTTTGACAGAGTGGTCCGGCACTGCGTGGGTGCTCAATCGAAGGTCTCTGTAAAGTATCCAGCTGAAAAGTGGCAGAAGTGAAAGTTGAAAGAGTTATATGTCTACAAAGAATTATGAATTGAAGTGGTCCTGCGACGGGTCGAGCAAAATCATGCCCACAGTCGAAGTCTTTGTTTTTGATAAAGTAAAGTAAAGTAAAGAAAGTTTACTAAGTAGATAAATTGGTCCGAGTCTGGTGGAGGGAGACTAACTGAAGGTTGTGTTAAGGTGGGTCTGAGCACAGTGAACCACCCGAGAAATTGGATATGTGAAAATCCTGAGAACATTGTGTTAAAGTTGGTCTGAATCCAGCAGAGGGGGACCCGAAGTGAATAGTGAATCACCTAAGAAATTGTGTACATGTGAAATCCTAAGGATTAAGGAACTTTAATGTTTGTTTGTCGCATCCGGCCAGCTGGAATAAGAGACTTTGAATGGCAAAGAGACTTTGGCAAGGAAGGCCTGATACTGGAGTTTTAAACTGCATTCTCGTGCTAGAGAAGCCAGAGAGTGTGCTATGCTCGAGTGTGCCGCCTTGTCCCGGGCTGAAAACTTGGGGAAGAGGAGGCAACGGCTCAGAGATCCTGACGCATCATTTCTTGAACACTTTTCTTTTTCATAACATTGTTTCCCACACTATTTATATTTAGAGGTAAGGATTGGCAATAGGTTTATCAGTATAGGCCCTTTTATTTTGACAAGACACCACTAAGGCTGCATTGTTATTATTTGATGGTGGTAGCTTGCTCATATCTTTAGATTTAGGATTAGATAGGTGTTTTTCAAACCCAATTGAAGTTCAATAAACACCCTTGAACTGTGATCACTTGTGTCTGTCTTGCGTTTTGATACCATGCCTTCCTTACAATACCCACACTGCCTTGCTGTTGTGGCTCAGAACTGGAGGTGAACTTCCAGCAATGGCTACTATGTGGCATTGTGGAATGTGTGACTTGGCTCAAATGGACTTTCCTACTTTCACATTTCAGGTGAAAGGTTTTTTTTTCAAACCTTTTTAAACCCACCATAACTTTCTTGGTGTTGTGAAAATATGGCCAAATGCTCCAACCACCTCAATCGGCACAGATGCTCCGGGTCATTGCTGAAGAATCGTTTTTATCCTCCTACCAGTGGAGATAGGCACACAACAATTCATGCTGTTGCTTTTTGCATACCTCTAATGGGCACTACAATGAATATTCTTAATGTAAAACCTCTTGTCAGATTTTGACCAAAAGATGATTTTAAAATGGTCTGTCTGGTGATTTTAGCACACTCCTATGCTGCATTGCGTGAAGCTGTCCCTCTGACGTTCTGTTGTTTGGTGTGCCTAGGCGGTTACTAACTTCAGTGATTACGAGGAGCACAGCACATTGGTCGACCCTTTCACTAATTAAGTGATTTGACCACATGCGCAAATCAGGGCATTGGCCCAATTTCACTTATTTGGGTCTTAGTCTACAAAGCCAAGAAACATCCACCAATCACCCCAGTCTTAAAAATCTCTATCTGGTTATCTACTTACAAATGATGCTGTTTTAAAGTAATGGCCATTTCCCCTTAAGCTATAATGCAATTCGCACAAATCTTACATATTTACATGAACCTTAAAAAGCTTTAATGTCAGTAACATAAAAAGTGGTTTTCTTTACTATGTGTGTGATACCCATTTCAGTAGGGGGTGAAGAGCTAATGGCATTTGTGGACACCAAGGGTGCAGCTGATGAGCTTAATGTTATGATACGCTCTCTTTTCATTCTTCATAAGTGGAAAACCGCCCTGCCATTGTATTCAATGGTAAAATGACAGCTGCCATTGAATCCTATAGGTGAAGGTATCCCATTTGTAAGGAGGTACCTGCATGAGCTGGGGAGATGACGTAGGAGCTGCTGCATGCCCAGGACATGCATATAGTGGTACGTAAGGGGCGAGGGAAGGGGGTGAGGGAAGCGGGCGAGGGAAGGTGTTGAGGGAAACATGTTATCACTTGTGATTAAGGGCAATTGTAGACAAGGTACACCACTACATTTTTATATGTATTTCTTCATGCTAAAAGAGATAAAATGTGTCTGTGGTGATCTTGGGTCTATATCGTTTTGCAGGGTTGGTAATTGTGCTTATCTGAAGGCACACATAACAGATAAGATGACACACTCTTGACGTTTTTTGAGATTCTCCAGCATGGGGTCTGGCATGGATTCACATGCTCATGAATATTCCCTGTCGTCAGGCTGGGAATCCTTGGTAAAAGAAAAAAAATCAGTTTCAGTTTCGTTTCTGAACTGTCTTTCTTTTAATAGCCAATCACTGGTCTCTGGGTCATACTGCCCTCAGCCAATGACTGCCCTCTACCTAAACCCCTCCTCAGGCAGCCATCTTCAGATTTTTACTGTACGTTCAAGTGTTGGGAGTCCTCGTGGTTAGCTCTCGAGCTTTTACTGCGTATTGCGTTTTATTTCAAAGAGTTTACTTTTACTTTTTCGGTCAAATCGAGCCTCAAGCTCCACCGATTCGTCTTCCGATTAACGGGGACCCGTATTGGAAATCTCTATACCCCTCAAGGACGAATTTTCGTCAAATTTCACTTCTTGGAGGATTCCGGAAGATCTTTGAGGCCTACCCCGCGTGGACATGGCCAAACACAAAGGAGACTCGACACCCGTTGGATCCAAGCTGTTTAGGATCTGCCCAGGATGTGGACTACAGAACGTCTTCAAGGAGGATGAGCACTCTCTGTGCCTCTACTGCCTGCACTCTGACAACTCGCACGTGGAGGAGGACTATGCATTCTGCAAGGACATGTCTGCTCGTACCATGAAGGACCTTTGCAAACGGCTCTCTGGCTGGCTGGAGGTGACAAATCCCGGCGGCCGGTGAGCCCAAGAAGAAGTCTGAGCGGTCTTCTAAGACCTTTGAGGGCGCCCTGGCAACGGGGGTCCAACATAAGGCAAAGCACCGGGAGTCCACAGGCACCAGGAGCGCCGTTGGTACGGGCTCCTCGGCTGTCAGGCCGGGCGCAGCATCGCCGATGCTGTCGACCACGAGCCAAGGCTCCGGCTCGACGAAGAGGAAGTCGGAAAACCTGGGTAAGCTTCGGGAGAAGCCCTGGTCGACCACGATGGAGAAAGCCAAGGGGGAGCGAGGCAGTGACCCGCCACCCACGGTGAAGGCCTCAGACGTGCCAAAGGTCGTGAAGGCCCAGATTCACCTGGCTAAGACTTCGATTGAGGAAGTGGCAGCATCGATGGTGAAACCCGCAGATGCGGCCCCAGTGGAGATGACCTCAAAGCCAAGAGTTTACCTGCCTTCCCGGAGGGAATAGTCTTTCCTGCCCATCGAAAAGACCCCTATGAAACCCCTCGCTGAGAAGAAGGGGGGGCCCAATAGTCCTCCTCCGAGGATGAGCTGGCGTGCCTCAAGTCAGTCTTGGACAAGAGATTCGTCAGGTCCTACGGGGAACCTGTAGGACCTGACGAGGCGGATGTGGAGAGCGACAAGGGGCCGACGAGAAATGGCAGATTGACGAGGAACCGGACACCACGCCACTGCCGATGCTCCTGTTGCAACTGCTGCAACCATCGGTGGAAAGGTTGGAGGACATCTTGTTGGCCCTGCACACCCTGTGTTGAGAAATAACAAGGATGCTGTTGCCTCCGGCGGACGATCCAGCGGCGCCTGGACCATCGGGAAGCCCTTCACCCAAGCAGAGGCGAGTCCATCCACCCCCACCCTTCAATCCTTCACCTCCATCCCCTCCTTCGAGGGACGAGACCGAGACGGCAACAATGGTGAAGGATGACGGCGATGACGGAGCGGCTCTCCCAACACCCCCACCCCATGCCCCCCCCCTGACGAAATTGGCTCATTTCACGCCATGATCGCTAGGGCCTCAGAGCTTTTTCAGCTATGCCCTCAAGAACGGAAGGAGGGATTCCTTTATCAGCGACGAGAGGCCAAGAAGAAGACCGTGCTCTCGGTCCCGCTGTTGGACGACATCTGGGACGAGGGGCTGGCCCTCCTGAAGAACCCATCCTCGGCCCCGGTGAAGAGAGACCGGTACGAGAAGTAGTTCTGGGTTCCAGACTCGGCCCCAATGTGCCTCAGAGCGCAGCCATCTCTGGACTCAGTGGTCTCCGTGGCTGCCAAGAAGAAATCCGCCGGGAAGACGGCGTCGACTTCCACTTCCCTGCCGTACGGCGAGGGGAAGAAGCTGGATACCATGGGACGTCTGGTCATTTCATTGGCGGTGACAACCATTAAGGCGGCCAATGCTCTCGCTATCGTGGCTCGCTACGATAGAGAGCTGTGGTTTAACATCGCCCCCCTTCTGGACTTCCTCCCGGATGACAAGAGGGCAGAGGCCCTTGAAATCTTACAGGAAGCCAAGGTGACTTCAGACCACGCCATTATGGTGGCCACGGACATCGCCAACACTGGCTTCCGCCAGATGGGCAACAGCGTTTGCCTTCGCCTGCGTGGCTGGCTCAGGGCCACCGACTTCCGCTAGGACGTTCAGACGAGGGTACTGGACATGCCCTTCGATGGGAACGACTTGTTCGGCAAGGCAGTAAACGAAGGCAGACACCGAGATGGCGCGTGCCTTGGGCACGCTCCATCAACAACGGCCGTCCTTTCGGGCATGCAGAGGCAAGTCACAAGGTGCCTCCAAAGGATTCGGCGGCGGCTTTTCCTCATACCGTCAGGCTGCCTGCTCTTTGTTGCAGGAAGCCTACAGAGGCCGCAACAAGGCTGGCGGACATAGTCGTCATCTCCAAGGGGCCCAAGGCGGTAAAGCCTCGGTGAAGCAGGACTGAACCGGCTCTGACATCGGGGCCCCCACCCGAACACCCCTGTGGGAGGCCGACTGGCGAACTTCGTTGGCGCGTGGAAGTCCATCTCCACCGACCGCTGGGAGCTGGATGCCCTGGCCCACGGGCACACTCTGGAGTTCCAAAGGAAGTGTCCCCCGTTTTCCACCCGTGGCCAGGAAAGAAAACCACATTCCTCACCTACTTCTGGAGGTACGCGATAGAGCTCGTCCCGAAGAGGCTCCGGAATATACTCATGGTACTTCTTCGTTTGAAAGAAGACCGGTGGCTGGCGGCCCATCCTAAATCGCTGCCGCCTCCACAAATACATAAAATCCCAGAAATTCCGGATGGTCACCCTTCAACACATGCTCGGACAGCTGTAAGAAGGGGACTTCCTCTCGTCGCTGGACCTGGAGGATGCCTACTTCCACATCCCCATTCTCAAGGTGCACGGAAAGTTTCTGCGCTTCGTGGTCCAAGGACGGCACTACCAGTTCAGATCCCTCCCCTTCGGTCTGAAGTCGGCGCCAAGGGTTTTCACCAAGTGTCGCGCACCGGTGGCAGCGCGGCTGCACCTACAGGGGATCCACGTCTACCTCTATCTGGACGATTGGTTCATCCGAGCGAAGTCAAAGGAACTCGCCGTCGAACACACAGCGAGGAACGTCCGCCTGCTCACAGAACTGGGGTTCTCGGTAAACTATGCAAAGTCCTGTTTGGAGCCATCGCAGGACGCCAAGTTCCTGGTAGACAGACTCAACACGGTAGCGCGCTTAGCTGCGCCGTCGGAAGACAGGATAAAGGCCATCCTGGGCAAGGTACAACGGCTGTTGGCCATGATGGTTGCCAGGGTGAGGTCCATCAAGTCCCTGCTTGGCATGATGTCGTCATGCATCTACCTCATTCGCCTGTGCAGACTGCGGATGTGGCCGCTGCAGGAGTTCCTCAACGCCCGGTGGATGCAGGCGAAGGGAAGCTTCGAGGACAGGATCGCCCTCAACGAGACATTCCGTTGGGTGATTTTATGGTGGGGGGTCCACGCGCATCTAGCGGCAGGCACGGACTTCCAGACCCCGGCGCATCAGAAGACGGTGACAACGGACGCCTCCCTGGAGGGATGGGGCACACACACCGGAAACCTCCACGCAAGAGGACTTTGGCTCCCGGAGGAGAAGTCATTGCACATCAACGTCCTGGAGCTCCGGCCCGTGTTTTGGGCCCTCAGGTCATTCCTTCCGTCCCTCAAGGACAAGGTGGTGCGGGTCTTCCCCGACAACACCACGATGATGTTCTACATTCGGAAGCAGGGGGGCACCAGATCCCCTGCTCTCTCCAAGTAAGCGCAGGACCTATGGCACTGGGCCGTTGCTCAAAGGATGTTCCTGGTACCCTTTCATCTGGCAGGAGTAAAGAACACTGTTGCTGACTCACTCAGCAGGGAGCTGCGCTCTTGCTATGAGTGCGAACTTCCGGAGGATCAGGTGGACCTACTGTTCCGATGATGGGGCAATACCCAGATCGATGTGTTTGCGACGGCGACGAACACCAAGTGCCGGAGGTTCGCCAGCAGGTTTCCCCAGCCGGGGAGCATGGGGAGATGCGTTCTCATTCCCCTGGGACAGCCTGTTTCTCTATGCGTTCCCACCATTGCCGTTGCTCCTACGACTCATCAGTCAACTCAGACGGTCCCAGTGCAGGATGATCCTCGTCGCACCGGCGTGGACGAGGCAGATATGGTACCCGGACCTACTGGACTTGTCAGCGTCCCCTCCAGTCAAGCTTCCGGTGGATGCAGATCTTCTCGCCAGGGAAGGAGGCGCGATCCTGCACCACGACCCGTCATTACTGAACCTGCATGCCTGGCTCCTGCAGCACTAGAGTTTGGTGGATACGAGATCCCGGTGGACTGCAAGGAGGTGCTTGCCAAGGCCAGGGCTTCTTCGACTCTTTATTGCTATGGACAAAAATGGAAGATGTTCACCGTCTGGTGCCGTGCACAGAAGATAAACCCTCTACGGATTACGGCCCCTGAAGTGCTGCCGTACATACTGTCGCTGTCCAAGGTGGGGCTGGCGCACGCCTCCATCAGGATCCATCCGACAGCTATCTCCCGCTACACCAGAACTCCGGGGCGATCGTCGCTGTGGTCGCATCGCCTGGTTAAGGAGTTCATGAAAGGACTTTTCTGCTCGTTCCCGCCGGTGAAGGCTCCGGCCCCGGTGTGGAAGCTCAGTGTGGTGCTGACTAGGCTCATGGGTCCCCCGTTCGAGCCACTGCATTCGGCACCTCTGAAATTCCTTTTGTGGAAGACAGCGTTCCTGGTGGCCATCACCTCCACACGGTGAGTGAGACATCCAGGCCCTCTCCTGTCAGCCTCCGTACTTGACTTTCCACGCAGCGAGTGTCGTGCTGAGGACGCACCACTCCTTGATGCCCAAGGTACTGTTGGACTTCCATCTCAACGAGCCCTTGGTGTTACCTGTTTTCTTCCTGTCGCCTTCATCGCTGGCTGAGAGGACTATGCATTCGCTGGATGTGGCTAGAGCGCTGAAGTTCTACGTGGACCGAACGAAGGATTTTCGGAAGACATCACAGCTGTTTGTGAACTTTGGCCCGGTGAACCAAGGGAAGGCCCTCTCCAAGGCTTCCATTTCCAGGTGGCTCTCCGGCTGCATCACCCATTGTCACTGGTTGGCAAACCGACCGTTGCCTGGCCGTCCGAGAGCCCATTCGACCAGAGGGGTCGCTGCAACTACGGCGTTCCTGTCTGGTGTGCCCCTGCTGGACATCTGCATGGCTGCTACATGGAGGTCGACACACATCTTCACGAGATTCTACTGTGTCGACCGGGATTCCAGGGAGGAATCCAGAGTCAGACAAGCAGTGCTGCACAACCTGTACGCTTGAAGGTGAGCCTGGTGAGGAGGTAAGAAATGCTTAATGTTGAGTTGTTGAAATGCTTAATGTTGTGCATGTGTGTACTGCTATGTATTCTTGTTTTCATGAGCATGTGAATCCATGCCAGACCCCATGCTGGAGAAGGAACAAGTTACTTACCTGTAACTGTTGTTCTCCAGCATGGGTCTGGCATGGATTCACATGCGAACCCTCCCGCCCATCCCTCTGCGGCTATTCTCTTGGTCCTACTGCCACTCTACATGCTACCAAATCTGAAGATGGCTGCCTGAGTAGGGGTTTAGGTAGAGGGCAGTCATTGGCTGGGGGCAGTATGACCCAGAGACCAGTGATTGGTTATTAGGAGAAAGACAGTTCAGAAACGAAACTGAAACCGATTTTTTTCTTTTACCGAGGATTCCCAGCCTGACGACGGGGAATATTCATGAGCATGTGAATCCATGCCAGACCCATGCTGAAGAACAAGTTACAGGTAAGTAACTTGTTCCTTGTTTACTATTGTACCTGTTTTGTAGTCTTGAGGGACATTGGGAGAGTTCCTTAAGAGTCATGCTTCTGAAAGACCAGTAAGGCCTAGAGAGATGAAGAGATTGAATAATTTCATTTGCACAGCGGTAGGACTGGTCACCTGATGAAGTTCATATTTGGGGACAGTGATGCTGATGCAGGGCGGTGCAGTCCCTGAGCAGATGTGCAGAACCAAGCAGTGAACTTCAACATTCGGTTGTCACTGCTCCTTCATGGCAGAATGGTGACCGTTGCTTCTTTTTCTAAAAGTGCATCGTTTTAGAAAGAATGGGCCTCACTACAAGCTTGGTGGTCCGGAAAGAAAGGTGCCAGTAGCAACGTACCGGCACCTTTTCCAGACGACCAAACTAAAAGTTTGCTGGTAGGGGCACAGAACTCCCAGCAGGCCTGACCTGCCAGGAGTTCAGGTCCCTACCGTCACGCATTTCACTGAAGCACCAGCGGTGCTTCAGGTTTCCCATTCCCATGAAGTCCTATAGGACTGGGAATTGGAAGACTGGGAATGGGAAATAACTGTTCCGCCGTCTACGATATCCCGGTAGCACCGGGATGTCAGGTGGCAGAAACGGTGTTGCAGAGTTGGCGGCAACCCACCTAGTAACCTCGTAATGATATGATAGTTTATTTATATAGCGCCTATACACATGTTTCAAAGCGCTTCAAGGCAAGGGAGGGAACAAGGGAAAATACAATAACATTCTTACAGGCCATGAACAGTAAGGATGTGAAATTAACTATCGTACTCGGCCTGACGACATTTCAGATAGTTCAAGAGCTAAGACATAGATAAGGAAGGTAGGGGGAGAACGGGAAGAAAATGGAAACCGACAGGCGACTACCGTACTAGGCCTGACGACATTTCTGGTAGGGCCGGAGAAAAACAAGAGGTGAGGGAGAGGGGTGCAGAAAGGTAGGGAAGGAACAAAACAAGCAACTATCATACTAGGCCTGATGACATTTCAGATAGTGCAGGAGGGGGGGGGGGGTGGGGAGGAAAAAAACAGTAAGGGGAGGGCAGAGGAGAGAGTCGCGGTTGCTATCATACTAGGTCCAGGGACAATTCTGATAGAGTAAGTAAGTGCATAGAAGAAAGTAAGGGGAGGAGATGGGAAAGGGGAGAAGGGAAAGGAGGAGAGACCAGAGAGTTAGCATTCAAAAGAGTGGAGAAGCAACAGTGGAGAGCGAATACAATTGCAGAATTCAGTAGTAACACATAATGTTGCAAGCTAGGATACAAGATGAAGATGGGAACAGCATGATTCAGGGCCACCATGAGTACAAGATGCAAAGGAAGTCCAGCATGAGAGTTGAGAAAGGGTGACGCACGAATGAAGTCTGTAAAAGTCAAATCCAGCATTGGCCACAAGACGGTGATGGTGAAACCAGAATGTATCAGGATAGACTCCTGCAGATGTAGGCTTAAGGGGGCTGAGGGGGGCGCAGGGTAGAAGAATCGAGCAAAACAGGCAACACCTGTGTGCGAGAATGGTGGGGGCAGAAGGGAACATCACGGCGGGGACCAGAGTGGTGGGGTTGGCCTCATCCCCCCCGCTCCACCTCTGCACTCAGTCTCATTGTTCCATGCATCCCCTAGCTTACTATGTGAAGGTTTGCCATCTGTGAAGGGCGTAGAAGCTCTGGCTTTTAAAATGTGTAATAAAGTGATGCTGGAAAATCGAATCACAGAATGGGAAGTCTGCCAAATCAGACTGCCCTCTTTCAGAAAGTTCCATAGCAAAAGCCTGGTGAACACCTGTGCCCAGTTGCATCAGAATTCTGCTCTTCAGTGGGACAGACGGTTCAAACCGAAAACTGATGTGGCAGTGTATAGACTGGAGGGGGGTATCTGTACTCCTGTGTTCTATATGGCACAGAAGAGGCACAGAGCACCCCAACGAAGATTCTCCATGCGGTAGCTATGGACGAGCAATCAAGGATTAGGCTCTCAGGAGGAGATGCAGGCTGGTTGTTAAGTACAGTGTAGTCCCTAAGCCCCCATAAAGGAATGTCCACGCACTAGGTTAGTGAAAACACAGTCTTTATATAAATAAGGTTCACGTTATATACACACAATCACAATAACACTTTGTACTCTGGCAATAGTATAATGGCAAATATATATAGGTCTACATGGTACCACTCAAACTATCAATTCCTTTGAAATGCATCAACTACTAACGGTTCGATTGGCAAACGGATCAGATTATAAGATGAATCAACGATAGACACAAAGAAAGCAAGTTAGATCAAGCAATGGAACAACAGACCCCAGTCTAACTAGAGACAGTTCTGTGTGAGGATTCCCCCCCCCCTCCCACCTGGGCAACCTGTAAATAAAGCGAATTTGACAAGCCCAGTCCAATTATGCTTGATATAGTCTTGACTCCTCCTAAACGGTTCTACGACCCCAAAGTACCTGGTTTGGTAGCGCTCGATGAGTCGACATGCCCTTCCTGAGTGCACTCCCTTGAAGGCAGGAGCCATGGGTCGTCGAGATAGGTTTGGCTCAGCAAGGCCGTCTGGTCCTCGGCATCTCTGTGCAGAAGAAATTTGTTCAGTATTATAGATTCTCTATACTGCCAGTGGTCAGGTTCTACAAGTCAAAAATTGTCCCGGTACTTTTGTACGGGCTAGAGGCGAAACCTCTGGCCTGGTCACTGAACTGGCAGTTACTTGAGGGTAACTATGGAGAAATGTCCTGGGCTTGCCTATTAGTTTACCAATGGCAAGCTTGAGATACGAGTTGGGCCTTACATCTCTCAAGTCACAAGGGAACTGGAGGATCCTTTCTCTCTACAGATCAATAATAGAACCTCAGGGAAATACACTGTATGAGGATCTTCTTGTCCATCGTAATCTCCATCAGTCTAAGGTCCTGTGAGAACTAAGGACGAGAGTTTTGGATATCCTTATCAACTGTGATAGCGAAGTAGAAACACCTCCAATCCCATGAAGACTAAGAAGGCCCTGTTAACCTCAGACTGGATCAATACCATAGATCAAATGCAAGGATCCTCTGTAGCGGCTTCTTTGTCCATGTGCAACAAGAAGCTCGGCTTTCTCACAAAATATATTTTGAAGTTTCCAGATGCCAAGAAAAGGCAGGACTTCCTCAGAGTCCGACTAAATCTGTCCCGTCGGGAGAAGTCCTTAATCGGTGGGGGCAAGGGGATAAAACCAAAATACTTTGCCCGGTGTGCATGGATCCAAAAATAAATAAATAAATAAATAAACCTATCTAATACCTGTTGAGAGAATGCCAGGGCACTTGGGAGGCTAGAGTGAAACATCTTGCCCATTTTACCGACTCTCTAGGACGCTTATCATCGAAGATGGTTTGGGAAAGGATGATAGCCGGTCATGAAACATCATTAACGATAAATGTTCTCCATGTTCTGCAGCAGGCAGTGTTTCTTTCAGTTGATTTATGATGTAATTAAATATCAGGGGGACTGGGTTGGGGAGATTGCACCTGTAATTTGATTTTGTGTTGCTTTAAGTGATCTAATATTTATTGTTTAGAGAAATGTATATGCACATGTGTGAAACTGTTTTACAAAAATTATGTTATTGAATGTAGTTTGTAGTGTATTTGTGAAAAAAACAAATTTGGTTGTATCAAAAACAAAACAAAAAACAACATTAAAAAAGTTACTTACCTGTAACTATTTTTCTCCAGCATGGGCCTGGCATGGATTCACATGCTCATGAATAACGAATACACAGCAGTACAAACATTACACAACCATGGAAAGTGGCAAGTCTCAACAGAAGCAATTAATGCTTTCCTGTGGAACAGACTCACCTCAAGCAAACAGGTTGCATAGCACTGCTTGACCAACTCTTGACTCCTCCCTGGAATCCCGGTCGATGCAGTAGAACTTTGTAAAGGTGTGCGTGGACCTCCATGTAGCAGCCCTGCAGATGTCCAGCAGGGGCACACCAGAAAGGAACGCTGTCGTCGCAGCGATCGCTCTGGTGGAGTGGGCTCTCAGACGGCCAGGCAGCGGTCGGTTCACCAACCGATGACAGTGCATGATGCAGCCAGAGAAACACCTCGCAATGGAAGCCTTGGACAAGGCCTTTCCATAGTTCTCAACCCAAAGTTTCACAAACAATTGAGAACTCTTCCAAAAGCTCTTCATGCGTGTCACATAGAACTTCAAGGCACAAGCAATGTCTAGCAAGTGCAAAGCCCTCTCTGCTGGTGACAAAAGTTTTGTGAAGAAAAGAGGCAACAAAGACTTGTTGAGGTGGAATTCCAAAGGAACCTTTGGGCATGAAAGAGGGGTGTGTATGCAGTACAACTCAAATCGTGGCAAGACAGGCACGGTTGCTTGCAGGATTGCGCCTGGATCTCACCCACACTTCTGGCAGAGGTGTCTGCAACAAGGAAAGCCATCTACCATGAGAGAAACTTGAGTGGTGTCTGACGCATAGGCTCCAAGGGGGCCCCCCCATGAGCCTAGTCATAACCACGCCAGGGCAGGAGCCTTCACCGGTGGGAAGGATTGGAAAAGTCCTTTGAGAAACTCCTGGACTAGTCTGTGGCACTACAGCGAAGATCTCCCCAGGGATCAGGTGTAGCTTGAGATGGCTGCCAGATGTACCTTGTTGGATGCTTGAGCAGCCCAGCTTTTCCCATTAACAGCGAGTACAGATGAATCTGTGGAGCCATGACCCTCAGAAGGTTAATCTTCTGTGACCGGCACCATGTAGCAAAACGCTTCCACTTATGACCGTACCCCTTCAGGGTTGACACCCTGGCCTTGGCGAGGACTTCCGTGCAGTCCGCTGTCAACACATAACCACCAAACTCTAAGGTTGCAGGAGTCAAGCCTTCAGGTTCAGCGTTCCTGTGTCGTGATGAAGGATTGCAACTCCTCTTCTGGTGAGCAAATGCAGAAACACCAGCAACTTGACTGGAGGATACGCTGATAGGCTGAGAAGATCCCGATACCAAATCGGACTCTGCCATGCCGGGGAGATGAGTATCATCTTGCATAGACACTGTCCAAGTGTGTTGTAGACATGCAGCAGGAGAGGGAACACGTACAGAAACAGCCCTTCCCACGGGAAGGAGAACGCGTCCCTAGGCTCCTCGGCTGGTAGAATCTGCTGGCAAACATCTGGCATTTGGAGTTAGTCGCTGTGGCAAAATCAATCTGGTGTCTACCCTGTTCGATGAACAGGCACTCTAACTGATACCGACAAAGTTCCCACTCGTGGCACAGTTCCCTACTGAGGGTGTCTGAACTAGTGTTCTTGACTCCCGCCTATTGGAGAGAGATGGGGAAAATCCCCTGTCCGACGGCCCAGTGCCAGAAGTCCTGAGCTTCCTTGGAGAGTGCTGAGGAACGAGTGCCCCCCTGCTTCCCGATGTAGAACATGGTGGTGGTGTGGTCCATGAAGATCCTCACCACCTTGCCTTTCAGAGACAGTAAGAATGACTTGAGGGTCCAGAACACAGGCCATAGCTCCAGGTTGTTGATGTGCAGATCTTTCTCCTCTGGCAGCCACAGGCCTCTGGTGTGCAGACGTCCGGTGTGCATCCCCAACCTACCAGGGAGGCGTCCGTGCTCACTGTCTCCTGGTGTGGGAGGGAGGTTTGAAATCATGTGCCTTGGGAGATGTGGGCACGGACCTTCGCACCAGTCTATTGCCCACCGGAACGCCTCATTGGGAGGGATCTTGTACATGAAACCTCTGGTCACTTGTGTCCAACAGGCATCCAATAATTCCTGTAGTGGGGAGGGCAGGCAGGGGGAGGGGGGCGTGGGGGAGTCACATCTGCAACTTACAGAGATGGATGAGGTAGATGCAGGACAACATGATGCCCAGTAACGACTTGATGCCCTACACTAGAACAGTCTTTGGCGACAACAGCCACTGCACCTTTACTTGAATGGCTGCTAGCCTCTCCTCCGCAGGCGATGCCAGGCTGCAGACATAGATGGGCCACCACCGGTGCCAGGCATTTTGGGGGACACTCTTGGGGCTGACTTGAAGTCGAATGGTAGGGCGTTGAATGGGTAGTGCTGAACCTGCACCACGAAATGTAGACATTGTTGATGTTTCTTGTGAATGGGGATGTTGAAATAGGCATCCTCTAGGTCCACCAACATCAAGAAATCCCCTCTTTCCAGTTGGCATAGCACGTGCTGCAATGTGACAAACCTGAATTATTTTAATTTTAAGTATATGTTCAGACCGCGTAGGTCCATTATGGGTCTCCAGCCCCCAGCCTTCTCTCAGCCCAGAAAGTATCTGGAATGGAGCCCCAGAACCGTTGAGGAGCAAGCTCTATCGCCCCTTTTTATAACATGGCTTGCACCTCTTGCAGGAACTGGGGGTGGGGGGATGTGCTGCTCCTGTCAGGGAATCAGCGGAATACGAGGACACCTGCATTGGAACTCCAAGGTGTGCCCCTGGGTAAGAGCATCCAGCATCCATCTGTCAGGGAACATAGTCAGCCGGCCTCCCACTGGGGGCTAGACTTCTTTGCCCGTTCAGGCTCACTTGGGTGCCAGAGTCCTGCCCTGCGGGCAACGGCAACACTGTCCTCTGCTACCATAGGTTTGGGAGCAGCCTCTGTAGTCTTTTTGCATTGAGAAGCGGGAAGGATGTCTGTAAGATGTGGATAAACCCTTTGATGACCTGCTCTATTTTCCCCTGGAGGAGGGAAAAAACGAACGGTGCTGAAGAGTGCCAAGGAAACGTGAAGTCTCTGCATCCATTTTGATGGCCTGGAGGGACTCAACTGCCTTGCCAAACAGATGCTCGCCATCGAAGGGCATATCAAGCACCTTCGCTTGGACATCCTGAATGACCAATGTGCATGCTGTACCACAGCAGATTTGACTTCTTTTCTTTTCCAATTACAACCCACATCCTGGATTGCCTCGTCATCCAGGTTCATTGCTTCTCCATTGAGTTGGGCCTACAGAATAGTAGGGTATCCTTAAATATGACGCATACTTTGCACTTTAAAGCGTGCATTCTGAAAAAGGAGGATAATGCCCATGGGGACAGTAGGGTTAACAGAAGTTTATGGTATCTATCTAATTTTAGCACGTTTCACCATTGCATGGCAATCAATGTTTTAAAGCTGCCTTGTACAGTTTGTGTTTTAGAAGAATCCTATTCCTCATCCAATTTCAACCGCATTTCACTTATCCAAGGATTATGAAATGTGGAATTGAGAATGGCAAGATCTGGAACTATAACACAGATGAACTGAGGTATTTAATGAGTGAATACAAAGAATGAACTGTTAACAATTCTAAATGTCACTTAAAGGGGTACTCTAGACAACATATTTCTTTTACTGGAGTTTGATTTCTTTTAACATTAGGAAGGAAAGACAGTAGGGCATGAACTTAGAAGCACTTCGTATCCCCATTGAAATCCGAGGACAGAAGGGACTTTTAAGATTCCTAGGTATGTGTCAGCGTTAGGTTTTGGAATTGGGTCTCTTTCCTAAAAGAGGCTAGCTAGTTGCTGTGAATTGCTCCAGTCATGTGTCCTAACTGTGAGAAACCTGAAGGTGTCTCACCCGCTAGCACCAGAGGATCTGTCATCCATGTGGCCAGGACACGGCCATCGCTTTTTGATCCAGTTCCTGGGGGTTGACCAGTGCGGGAGGCTCACCTGGGTGAGGGGTCTTCAGGGAGTGGAAGTAGGACACCGGACGGCGAGACGCGGTATCCCCTTCCCTGTAACACCTTTACCCCATCCTACCAGACAGGATACTTAGGAACATATCCAAGTCGGGGAGGAGTGTTTGCCGCTGTGGTACTGTCCTTGGCTCCTACAACAAAGCCGCGCCAGTGAAGTCAGCACAGCCGGTGAGTTGGAGAGACTGATACCAAACCGGCCTGTGTTTAAGCCAAGGATGCAAGCGGAAACATGGTATAGAGAAAACTGAAGAGAACTGTGTGTGAAGCATATGCGGCAAGCAACCCGAATGTAATAAAAACCGCAGATGAGTGACTGAACTTGAAAGAGAAGATTCGATACCATAAACAGAGTGGTCTGGCACCACGCAGGTGCTCATTCGAAAGTCTCTGTTAGGTATCCAACCGAAAGGTGACGAATATTAAGGAAGAAGAAATTGTGAAATCGAAGTGGTTCTGCAACAGGTCAAGCCAAACCCTGTGCACATTCGAAAGTCTTCGATACCTGATGTAAATTGAATTTGGTCCGTACCTGGCTGAGGGAGACTAATTGTGTTGAAAGGGATCTGAGCTCGACTGTGGGGGATCTGTGGTGAACCATGAGTCACCCGAGAAAGAATATTCTACGAACATTGTGCCAATGGGATGTGAGCCCGGCTGAGGGAATCCAGGGTGAATAGTGAATCACCTGAATTGAGTACTTGTGAAAGTCTAAACGAGCAAAAGAACTTATAGTTTGTTTTGTCGCATCAGGCCCTCTGCATGAAGAGACTTTGATAGGCAAAGAGACTTTGGCACAGAAGGCCCTGATGCTAATGCTTGAACTGTATCCTTGTGCTAAAGAAGCCAGAGATGGTGCTACGCTCCATTGAACCGCCTTGTTCCATGCTGAAAACATGGGGAAGGGAGGCCAACGGCCTGAACATCCTGATATTATTTTGTGAACACTTCTTTCTTTTTGCTAACACTGTTTCCCACACTATTTGGAGGTAAGGATTGGCAATAGGTTTGTTAGTATAAGCCCTTTTATTTTGACAAGACACCACTAGGACTGCGTTACTTTTATTTGATGGTCGTAACTTGCTCCTATCTGTAGATTTATGATTAGATAGGTGTTTTTCAAACCCTTTTTGAAGTTCAATAAACACCTTTGAACTGTGGTCACTTGAGTCTGTCTTACTGTTCATATCATGCCTTCCTTATATGTGGTGTCAGAGTGGGATGTGACTCAATTGAAACAAATTGGGGAAACCCTAAAATTCCAGAAGCTTAGTCATAGAGACTCAGACCCCTCTATTGCCACAAAAGAATCAATAGGCTTTGATATCTGTAGCAGCAGAGAGGCTACTATCCCTCTAGGGAAAAGGGGAATGATTCCCACCAACTTAGTTTTGATACCCCCTCCTGGGTGTTATTTAAGATTGGGCCCAAAATATGGCCTGGTCTGGAAGTTCGGTATAGATGTTCTAGCAGGCATCATAGATCCTGACTTCCGGGGAGACATAAAGGTTCTCTTGCAGAACCATGGTGAAATCCCATTTGAAGTACATCATAGGGACAAAATTGCACAAGGAATTATTGAAAGGACTCTATTTCCTTGTTTTAAAGAGTGAACCAGAAGAAATGGAGAGAGGTATATTAGGCTTTGGGGAAGCTGATGAACCATCTACCAATGAAGATAAAATGGAAGAAGAGCTTAACATCTTTCCCAACCTGGCCTCCTCCCAGCTAAATGATCCAGCCCTAGCTGAGGCGTTCTTATAAGCAATTCCTGAAGGGGAGGGAGTAGAGAAGTGTGAGAAACCTGACGGTGTCTGCCTGACTAGTCCCTGGGGATATGTCATCCAGGTGGCCAGGACACGGCCATCGCTTTTGTATCCAGTTCCTGGGTGTGGACCAGTGAGGGAGGATCACCTGGATGGGGGGTCCTCGGGGAGTGGAAGTGGGACACTAACGGGTGAGACATGGTATCCCCCTTCCTATAACTCCTTTTCCACATCCTACCCTGTAGTATAGTCCGAAACACTGCCACCTCCTTTTCTGACATGAACACCTTCACACACCACAGACAACAGACTAACACCCGAGCCATTTACCTCACATGTCCCAACACAAGAGTCAGGCAATTTACCTGAATCCCACACACCTAACGGTCCTTTCCCTTCCCCACAGG
The DNA here is from genome assembly GCF_040938575.1 of Ambystoma mexicanum. Taxonomy (NCBI): domain Eukaryota; kingdom Metazoa; phylum Chordata; class Amphibia; order Caudata; family Ambystomatidae; genus Ambystoma; species Ambystoma mexicanum. The sequence goes on along the minus strand of NC_090930.1, from coordinate 425,616,147 downwards.
GATAAAACGTGGAGCACGAGAGCACACTATGAGAAAGGCAGACTGCATGACGAGACAGCTATCGGGCACGGCAGTTCAAGAGGAGTGGAAAGGTGGCGCATACTGAGAGGGTGACAAAGAGAGAAGCAACCTTGCCCTTTCCGACCTAGGCACATGAAACGTCTGCAAAAGGAATCATAAGACCGCAAACAATAGACAGCATGTGTTGCAGTAGCTGTCAACGGTACAGGAGACCCTCCTCTGCTGATAACGAAGCTGGGGAGAGACGCTTGTCTCCATGGTACCAACCTTGACTCCAAAGAGGAAGAAAGCCAAGCGGTTCATCACAGCCGGTGAGTCGAGAGGAGAGTCGATAAGAAACCGATTTGTTTTGAACAAAAAGTAGCAAACGGCTAATTGAACGTTGAAAGCATAAAGAGTGATTGATAAGAAATGGGGGAACCAGCAACAGAGGGGTCCAGCACCACATGGGTGCTCACTCGGGAAACTCTGGGCGATTACCTGATTGTTGCAACTACAATTACCAAAAGGGCTTGGGAAAGGCGAGAAGAGGGTCAAAGTGGTCATACGGGGGTCTAGTAAAATGCTCTGTACAGTCGAAAGTCTTTGATCGGCAGATGATCGTGAATAAGGGAAGTGAATCCCACATTGTAAGAAAGTAAAAGGAACTGTGAGATTGGCAAGAGGGAACCCAAAGGAAGGATGCCAATGAAAAGGGGCAAAGTCTAAAGTCCCAAAAGAACAGTGTGTTGACTAGAGTGAACCTGGCAGAGGGTGGTCCACATTGAATTGTTTGAAAAGACATTAAGATTTGTGAATACCACACTAGGGTCTGCGCTCGGAAGAGCAGGACACAAGGGTGAAGAATTGTCACCCAAGTGTACTCTGAAAGAACTTTTTGTTTGATTATTTGAACGATCAGATCCTCTGAAGCAGGAAAGACGCCCTCGGAAGATCCTGATATTGATAAGAACTTTCTAAGGATCTGCGCCCGGAAGAGAGGGATCCAGAGGTGAAATACATCACCCGATGTATCTGTGAAAAGGAACTCTTTGTTTATTATTTGAATACCTCAGGCCCACGGCGGCAGGAGACTTTTTGATAGAAAAGAGACTTAACCACTGAGTGCCCTGATGGCTGAAAGCAGAACTGTTAGCTGTGCTGGGAAAGCTCGAGCGTGTGCTATGATCCAAAATCCCACCTTGTACCTTGTCCTGTGCTGAAAACACGGGAAAGGGAGACCTCAAGTACCGCATCCTGACTTATCATTTGTGAACACTTCTTTCTTTCCTAAGAATATCATTCCACACTTCTTTTTTGTATTTAGCGTAGGGATCGGCAATATGTTTTTCTTAGTATAGGTGCTTTTATTTGACACAGCGGCACTAGGACTGCCTTATTATTATTTGGTGGTCGAAGCTTAATCCCATCTTAGAATTAGGTTTAGATTTGGCGTTTTTCCATGCCTACCTTTACAGTTTAATAGACACCCTTGAACTGTGATCACTTGGGTCTCTCTATTCTTGATACCATGCCATCCTTACAGAAGGGAAGTCCTTTTTCCTTCTTAAAGCAAGGATTGCTGTACAGAAAAGAAACATCCACAGAAGGCCTAATTAAAACTCTGGTAATCCCCAAAACCCACTGGAAGATTGTACTAGAGATTGCGCATCCTCATCGGACAGGGGGACACATAGGACTATCCAAGCCCCAGACACACATCAGTGGGAAGTTTTACTGCCCAGGTATCCATGCTGATATAAAATTCAGATAGGTGAAATATGTCAGACAACCAGTACTAACATCCCATTGCCTGCCCCTCTGAATCCTTACCAATAAAATAAATCTCTTTCTCAAGGATTGGGATGGACATCATTGGACCTTAGAAACATCTAGGCTGGGTAACAAATATGTCCTTGTGATTATCGGCTACGCGACCAGATACCCCGAGGCATTCCCTATGCGGAACACCACCACCCAGCAGATTTTAAAGCACCTCCTACCATATTTTTTCAGGGTTGGCTTTCCTAAGGAAATTCTGATGGATCAAGGATCCAAGTTCATGAGGAAGCTCATGGGTGAAGTCAAGGAGCTTCTCCATATTACCACCTTACGAACTTCAGTTTACCATCCCCAAACAGACAGATTGGTAGAAAGATTCAACAAAACACTCAAAATTATCTTAAGAAAGTTGGTAGATAAGGATGGGAAGGTCTGGGACCGTATGATGCCGCTGGGCATTATTTGCAGTAAGGAAAACCCCTCAGGCATCCATGGATTCTCTCTTTTGAATTACTTTATGGTAGAGAACCTAGAGATGTCCTGGACATGCTCCAGGAGACCAGGGAAGAGAGAGAAGAGACACCCATTCCCCTTTCACAAACCGCTACCATATTGCGAGGGTATATGAAACTTCAAAATCTAGTCTATACCCATATGGAAAAAGCCCAAGCCCAACAAAAGTCCACGTGTTACAAAAAGTTAAACCGAAGATCATTTTCCATAGGGCAAAAAGTATTGGTCCTCTTGCCTACCTCCGAAAACAAACTTGTCTCTAAGTGGCATGGGCCATATGAAATATTAGAATGAACAGGAACCTGTACTTATAAGATAGCACACCTGACAGGAAACACCCCTGCTGATCTGTTCTCTCTTGGCACCGTGCACCTGGCCACCCTCTGTCCCTCGGGCCCAGGTACCTGCTCATCCTGCCACCCTACGCACTGCCTCCAGGACACCCCTTGCACTGGGGTCTGTATCTGTACCCATACAGCCCCCCCCTTTTCTTCCTGCACTTATCAGACCTACCCTGTCTGCTGCCTTAAACCTAGCACTTGCAAATTGCTGGCTGCATTACCACTGTTTGTTGCCTTTATTATTAATATATTGTTATTTATCTGTTTCTCCTCTGCTTCGCACTTTCCACTTCTCCCCCCTTCCATGCACTTTTCCCCTCCCACCACTCCCATGCACTTGCGCTTTCTCAATTTCACTGGGCCTAGTAAGATCGCTGTTTCGTTCCCCTCCCTGGCCTTGTCGTGCTCTGAAACACTTGTGTACGAGCGCGATAGAAATAAAATATCAATCAATCAATCAATCTATACCACGTAAATCTCTTTTAAAAGAGTGGAAGTAAAACCTGTCTGCTACCAATGCCACAATATCCTGTTTGGTACCAGAAGATTGATACCTTTGAATTCATTCCTCGAGAGCTAGCTAATCAACAAAGAGAAGATTTAAAGGATTTAGTTATAACATTTCCCAATGTATTCTCGGAGAAACCGGGAAGAGTGAAAGGCACTTATCACTACATTAGAACACCCAAGGGAAAAGTGGTCCATCTGAAATCATATAGAGTCCTGAAATCCTGTACACAGATAGTGGTTGAGGAAGTGAATAACATGTTAAGAGTGAATATCATCAAACCCTTTCAAGCCTATGGTCCTCCCCTGTAGTATTAGTCACAAAACCTGACCATTCCTGGAGGTTTTGCATAGTCTTCCGGCAAGTTAATAACATTTCCGATTTCAATGCCTATCCCATGCCACGCATCAACGACCTGATTGATAAACTCGGAAACACCACTTTTCAATCAACCCTAGATTAACCAAGGGGCACTGGCAGTTCCCATTGTATGGACCTGATGAGGAAAAGACCGCTTTCTCAATGCCCCGGGACTATTCCAGTTCAAAGTCCTCCCTTTTGGCTTACACAGGGCTCCCCCCACTTTCCAGCGACTTATGTACAGAATATTACAGCCCTACTCTGATTTCTGTGGAGCTTATATTGGCAATATTGTCATTTATAGTAACACCTGGGAACCCCATCTTTTCCATCTCTTTACTATTATGAGAGCCCTCAGAGAAGCCGGCCTAACTACTAATCCATCCACATGCAGACTGGCCCAATCAGCCGTGAAGTACCTCAGCTTCTTTGTAGGAAATGGTAGTGTCCAACCTCAACGTGAGAAAGTGAAGGCCATCCTAGATACCCCTACACCTAAAACTGAAAGGGACCTCAGAACCTTCTTATGGTTAATTGGTTATTACCGTAGGTTTATCCCAAACAAGACAGCTGGGCTGACAGACAAATTAAAGAATGCCAAACCCCAGAAAATTAATTGGACTGATGAGGACGATGTATGTTACAACAACCTAAAACAAACCCAGAATTTGTATTACAAACAGACGTCTCCCTTACAGGGCTAGGGGCAGTCTCGTCACAAATTTGCAACAGATTGGAGCATCCTATCTTATTTCCCACGTGAAAATGTTTTTGCCGTGCTGGAATTAGAAGCCCTTGCCATCAAGTGGGCCATTACTCACCTTAGATACTACCTCCTAGGAAGAAAGTTCACACTCGTCACACATCATTCTACCCTAGTGTGGATCAGCCAGCTGAAAGATTCTAACCTGAGACATGCAATGGTTCTTAGACCTGCAACCCTACTGTTTCACTGTGGAGCACCAAAAAGGCAAAGACTAAGGGAACATGCATTTCATTTCCCGGTTCCCTTGTGAAACAGATGTGGCTACATCGCATAGGGTAAGGGTATGTGAGAAACCTGAAGGTGTCTCACCTGCTAGTCCCCGAGGATCTGTCATCCATTTGGTCAGGACACGGCTATCGCTTTTGGATCCAGTTCCTCGGGATGGACCAGTATGGGAGGATCACCTGGGTGAGGGGTCTTCCGGGAGTGGAAGTGGGACACCAGACGGCAAAACACGGTATCCACTTCCCTGTAACACCTTTACCTCATCCTACCAAATAGGATACTTAGGAACTCAACCCCCCCTCCCATTTTCCAACACAAACACTTTCTTGCAGACAGCTCACTGTGAGAGAAGATGGACTGACACCCGAGCAGTATACCTGACATGTCCCAATACATTGGTCAGGCAGTTAGTGTTTATTACACACACCTGACTTCCACCACACTTCACCACACAGATAAAAGGCGGAGCACGAAAGCACACTCTGAGCAAGGCAAAGCAGACAAGGAAGCAGCAGTTCTGAGATGGCAGTTTAATGCAAGGAGAAAGACGGCAAGACCGAAGAGGGTTCCAAGGAAGGAAGAGCCCTTGACCTTTTCAGAGAAAGACCGTTCCTTTAATGAGCCTTCGGGAATAAGGAACGTAAGACCCGGAATCAAAGTTGAGGAAAACTTCATTCCGTGTCGGAGGTACCCGGGGCTCTCGCGCGTTGATAGCCAAGGTGAGGAGGAGCTTTTGCCGCAGTGGTACTACTCATGGCTCTTACAACAAAGCAGCGCCAGTGAAGTCATCACAGCCGTGAGTTGGGGAGACTGGTACCAAACTGGCCTGTGTTGAAGCCAAGGTTGCAAGCTGCAACATTGTATAGAGAAAACTGTAGAGGACAGTGTGTGAAGCATATGTGGCAAGCGACGCAAATATAATTAAAACAGCAGATGAGTGACTGAACTTCAAAGAGAAGATTTGATACCGTAAACAGGGTGGTCTGGCACCACACAGGTGCTCATTCGATAGTCTCTGTTAGTTATCCAACTGAAAGGTGACGAATATTAAGGAAGAAGAAATTGTGAAATCAAAGTGGGACATTGAGGGATCTGAGCCCGGCTGAGGGGGACCCAGGGTGAATAGTGAATCACCTGAATTGAGTACTTGTGAAAAAAAGAACATATAGTTGGTTTTGTCGCATCATGCGCTCTCCATGAAGGAACTTTGATGGGGCAAAGAAACTTGGGCACAGAAGGCCGTGATGCTAATGCCTGAACTAGATCCTCGTGCTAAAGAAGCCAGAGATTGTGCTACGCTCGAGTGAACCGCCTTGTCCCGTGCTGAAAACATGGGGAAGGGAGGCCAACAGCCTGAAAATCCTAACATATATTTTTTTAACACTTCTTTCTTTTTGCTAACACAGTTTCCCACACGTATTTAGAGGTAAGGATTGGCAATAGGTTTATATGTTTAGGCCCTTTTATTTTGGTAAGAAACCACTAGGACTGTATTATTTTTATTTGATGGTCATAGCTTGCTCCCATCTGTAGATTTAGGATTAGATCGGTGTTTTTCAAACCCTTTTTGGAAGTTCAATAAACACCCTTGAACTGTGTTCACTTCTGTCTGTCTTATTGTTGATACCATGCCTTCCTTACATGTCCAAGATCTTCAGTTTTAGATTGAGTGATTATGGGAGTTGTAGTCTAGAACATAATGAGAGCACAGGTTTCAGAACCCTGATTTACAACATCACTGTGCCGTGTTTTAATTAAGTCCCATGTTAAACATGGAAGCACCCAAAAGGAAACCGAATGGAAGAATCCCAAAACTTTTCAAGGGCAATAAATAGTTCCTAAAATAATTTGGGAATGAGGAGTGTTATTTATTATCGGGGGATTAGTCTAAAGTAGTGTTCTGGCATTCTCCTTGAAGAGTTAAGGGACTTCCCTAAACAAAATGATAACCCTGGATTACAAAATGAAAAAGAATCCAGTTACACCTACCTGTCTTCCGTTTACCTCAACCACAACGAATTGAGAGATTCCTTCTATTCCAACCCATATCTTCTGAGGAATGCACAAAGCTGGTTACGACAATAGCTGGGTCCCGATTGGACACATGCAGACATGCTCTGTTTAAGAAACTCCTTCTTAACCCGCTGCCTGGTACTAAAGCGAGGAACATCAACAATTCCTTCCATTTTTGCCGTGGGTACAGTACCCATTATTTTCAAGGAAGCTAATTACAAACCTCTTTTAAGAAAACATGACTTTACTCCACTTACCCAAATAACTACAGACCCATAAATACCTGCAGATACTTAGCAAAGCTCATGTCTGAAGTGGAAAATCAACAACTGATGAGGCTAAAAAGTCAATGGATCCCTCGTAGTCAGGTTTTATCCCAGCTTACAATACAGAGTATGTCCTGTATTATATATCTGTGATGAGCTAAAAACATATGGCAGACCAAGATAAAACATCCACAGTCATCCTGCTCAACCTATCCGCTGCGTTCGATTTGGTTTGACCTAGTTATAATTAGATCAGGGTTAATAAGTATGGCCATAAGAGACTTGGAACTAAAATGGGCCCTATCTTTTCTTGAGGCGTGTACACAACGCATATTGATCATTCAACCATTCATTTGAGAACCAAAATGAATCCTACTTTTATTTCTATAAGGATCCTCCCGTTCCTCACGCTTATGTTACCTCTACCTCTCACCACTCTCTTCCTTTGTCAGATTCCTTAACCACCATTGCCACAGTTATCCTGATGACACCCAAATCATGCTAAAACGTCTACATACTTAAACTACCAAATGCATTCTGGCAATACACCAGTGAATGGCATCAAACCACTTTCTCCTCAACCCTGAAAAAACGGAGATCTACCTAACAGGCAAGACTTCTCAGCACTGCCTTTCTGCGATATCTATACAATTCATCACTTTTTAGAAGCTACAAAACAAGTCAAGAATTTAGTAGTCATTTTGGTTGATATTCCTGGAACATCAGATCAAATCTGTATGTAGACATTCCTTCATACATCTTTAGGTTCTTAGAAAAATATTCACTTTTCTATAGAAATACACATCCATCACAGCATTTATTCTATTCAGACTTGACTATGCAAAGCAGAGAGACTATTTCTGAGATATTGGTGCAGGGACCACATATCAGCTGCACTTTCAGCCCTACAATGTCTTCCAAAAAGATGAAAAATAGCTTTGAAAGTACGGTGCCTCTCCTTCAATATGTGGGAGAAACCAAGCACATACATCAATATTGGCTGATGACCGACCCAGTTTTATTGGTGAACTTGCAAGGCAAGGAAACCGCATCCTAGAACTGGCCGCTGTGATGAATCCCAATCACTGATTCCCCATGAAGTATCTCCTCCCACATGCCCAGGGGATGGCAGCCGCTACCCGATCCTGACACTGGGTGTGGTATTATGAGAGAGGATCGTATGGGGGGAGACGGCTGTCGAGGGAAGGTGGTGACCCCATCAGGAGAGATGATGTAGTGTTCCCTTTGTGGGGGAAGAAAAGCCCATAATTCATAAGTTCTTGATGGCCTGTTGTCACTATACATATCCCTCCTGTTGTAAAACCCAGAAACCCCCTCTTGATAGCATTCATACCTCATACACACATTGAACATCTCCTGTCCCTAATGTTTTTTCAAGTAAAAACCCTAACAAATATTACTTTGGGAATCCTAGAAATCCTGTGGACTCCAACTCCCATAAAGCCTCAAGCACTGAGATGAGGAGGAGGAAACAGGAGCCAATGCAGACTGAAAGAAACACAAAGCTAACCATACAGACTAGTTGTTATGAATAAGCCTGAGTGCACGCAGGACATTTAAAAAGGTGAGGCCGCACTTGGGAAAGCAGGAGAACCAAAGAGGAAGGCAGGTCCGGACAAGCATGTAGCACGGGAAAGGACTGTGCTGGAGAATGCAGTCATTTCCAGGCAGACGCTTAAAAAGACTTGCCGGCATAGCGCGACGCCAAGAGAGAGGCAGCAAGCACTGTACGAAGACCATGTGAGAACTGACATCAGAGCTGCCGGAGCCATGGTCGTTCAGAAAAGCAGCAGTCTTGTTGGCGGTTGAGTGCGGAGTGGTCAGGAGGGCTGGAGGAGTTTCTGCAGTGCAAGGGAGGCCACCTGACAGTGGAAGCTTCGTCCAGCAACGTGCCATGGGTCGGGAAGACTGCAAGACACCAGTGAGTCTGCCCAGAACCATTGGAGGTTCTGTGGCATTCTGTCAGGCATGTAAGCAAATAAGAACATTTGGAATACCGACAAGTAAAGTATAAAGACAAAACCTGCACAAGTCCCCATGTATGAGATGTCAATGTGGGGAAAGTTGGAGCAAGTATTACCACAAGCAAATACACCCTAAGGAACATATTCAAAAACAGAACTTGCACAAGTCCTCGTGTATGAGATGTCAATGTGGGAAAAGTTGGAGCAAGTAGTACCTCAAGCCAATGAAGAAGAAGCAAAGTGAAGAAGTACAACTGTGCTATATTCAAAGACAGTGAAGTGAAGTAGTAGTCCTGGTGAAAGAAGTGCATCAGACAGTGAGCATTTGTGGGAGAGATACCTGGCAAAGAAGTATACAAGGGTATCTACAAGATGCCAGGAAGGGATTCCTGGCGTATACCAGGCACTCCACTCAAAGCATATAGAAGATTAAGAATAAGACACTGTGGCTAGATACCTGGCAGAGGAGTATGCCAGGGTATCTCGGCAGCTGATGAAAGAAGTCCTGGCAAGCAGATCACCAGGCACTTTGAAGACAATTACAAACTTTAAAATTGTCGGACGATACCTGGCAGGAGAGTACACCAAGGGATCTAAAGAACCTACTAAGGATTCCTGGCAGGGGAGTGTACCAGGAGGCGCACTAAAGTTACAGAAAGAAACCTACTGTGCAGAACACATGGTAGAAAAGTATAACAGACTTTAGGAAAGCAGGCATAAGTTGTGAAGTTGAACAAAGCACTTTTATGTTGAGATCTAAACACCTAGCCACAGGGTATACTCAGAAACCTGAAGCGCTCACAGGAGGATTTCTGATGGACAAGTGCATTACGTGATCCACCAAGATACTCAAAGAAGCTAAAGAGAACCTTAAATGGAACATATTATTTGAACAAGATCCTTTTTTGTGAACTCATTGCAGAGAAAGTCTAAGAAGAGCTGAATGGTAGGAGACGTATCATTTGCACAGGAACCTACTGAGGTTGACATAGACCCAAAGAAATTATTGTTTGAAAGAACACTTTTGCCATCCTCAAGAAACTGCTGTTTGGAAAGGACACTTTTGTCATTTTAACTGAAATATCCAGGGGAAGGGAACCACCCTCTGAATCCAGGGGTTTTTACTTGGAAAATACTAGGGCCTTATTACAAGCATGATGGAGCGGGAAACAATTTGCGGTAATGGAATTACTGCCAATATTCCTGCTCCGCCATACTACGAGTATGGCCCTGGAGTGGAGGATGTACCTCGAGCATCATGCTGGAGGCTAATCCTCCAACTCTCTGCCGAATAATCGGCAAAATCAGCAGAATAACCGCATCGGAATTACTGCCATGGTAATTCCACCAAAAAAGCCCCATAGAGTCCTATGCGCTCATAGAGAATGGGGATTTACACTGCCACCATCACTTGTAATCCAGCGGTAATTCCGTCAGACCAAGTGGCGCTAACGGTAATTCAACTGGGCGGTATTCCGGCTGATTTGCCGTCGAAATCGTAATGAGACCCTATTTATGTTGGATTTGCTTTAATTGTGAACACCTTTTTGGCCAAACGTAAGCCAGAGACATTTTCCTTACACTTTTAGTTGGTCCTTTTTAGTGTGAGGGTCAAATTAGTATGTTTTGGGCACAAGAACAGTTTATATAATTTTGACACCTTGACACAGATTAGACTGATCTTTAGTTTGTTTTCTAGGTAGGGAAACTCTCTTCAGGATAAGGAGGGAGAGGCCTTTATCCAACCTTTTTATTTTCATAAAGATGTCTGATGTTGAAAACATTACAACTTTGTGTCCGCCTCTCATTTCTGACCCCTCACATATGGTGTCAGGAGTGCAATCGGATTCAGTTGACACAAACTGGGGATCCCACACAAGCATAATAAATACTTGCCCCACATGTATTACATCTGGTGAGGAGTGGAGTAGCAATACCCCTTTTACTAATGAGTCTTATAATTATTATAATTATAATTGTTCTTTTATAATGCGCTTAATACCAACAAGTGGTTTCTAAGCGTGGGATCGGGATTCAAACCTGTGTTGCGCTGCATTGTCTTGCTTCCAAGACAAATGCGTTGCCCCTGAGCTATCCTTCCTCCCAAAGAAACTGAGATAGGTGCTTACATCCAAGAAACTGAAATAGGTTCTGTGAGAAACCTGAAGGTGTCTCACCCGCAAGTCTCTGGAGATCTGTCATCCAGGTAGCCAGGACATGGCCATCGCTATTGGATCCAGTTCCTGGGGGTGGACCAGTGGGGGAGAATCACCTGGATGGGGGGTCTTCAGGGAATAGAAGTGGGACACTGATGGGTGAGACACGGTACCCCCTTGCTTATATCACCTTTTCCCATCCTACCCCGTAGGATACTTGGAAGCTCTACCCTCGCCCCCTTTTCTGACACAAACACTTTCTTACACCGTGAAAGACAATTGACAACAAATACACACACCAGCTGGCCCTTTCCCTTCCCCACAGGGATAAAAGCCTGAACGAGAGCACACTTTGAGCAAGGACAAATGCATGAGGAAGCAGCTATTCCAGGACGGCAGTTCTAACAGTGAAGAAAGCCGTTGAGACCCGAAAGGACACTGAGAGTGCATTGTTGGACCTACAGACTCACATGCTCTCCAGGTTGGAGACGAACAACTCAGGGCTTTTGATGTTGCTAGACCTATCGGCAGCCTTCCATTTGTTGGATTACGGGATACTGCTGGATCGGATGGCTACCGTTGGGGGTCTCTCAGTGGAGGCAATAAACTGGCTTAAGTCCTTCCTTGAAGGGCGTTACTCACAAGTTCACTGGGGTGAAGGTGCGTCTGATGCTGAAATTACTATCTGTGGAGTCTCCCAGGGGGCATACCTCTCTCCCCTATTCTTTAACATTTACATTATCCCATTGTGCATGGATTTGGAGAGTCTGGACTTATTCTTCTGTAATTATGCAGATGACCTCCAGTTAGCACTGGAGATTAGTGGGGATCATGAAAAAGATCAACAGAAGCTGGACTCGGTCTATCAGACCATCAAGGGTTGGATGACCACAAACTGGTTATGCTTTAACGCTACTAAGACGGAGCTTATGCTGTACGGCCCCCGGCAAACCAGAGACAAGTTGAGTCATCCTTGCACCAGTTTCACGATTGACGGCAGCCGGATCCCAGTGTTGCATAAGATGAAGACCTTGAGCACCTTTCTGGAAGCTAGTTTGGACAGTGGTGCCCACGTGGAAGCAATTGTGAAAGGCACGTATTACCACCTTAAAGTGCTACGGCCAGTTGCCCCACTAATCTCAGAAGTGAACCATATAAAACTAGTTAGAGCCGTGATACTCCCAAGAGTAGACTACTGTTATGCACTCCTAGAGGGAGCAAACAAGACAGACATCCGAAAAACTGCAAAAGATTCAGAATGTAGCAGCGCACATTGTCTATCAGATGAGTCGTACTGAGCCCACGTCCGCGGCCCGGAGGAATCTGCACTGGCTGCTTGCCTCAGCAAGGATTCAGTTTAAGCTGTTGACTATTTGCCACAAATGTGTCTTTGATGATGACCCGGCTTACCTCCAAAGACAGTTTGAGCATTTACCAACCTAAAAGAAATATTCTATCTGTAAAGTCATGTCTCCAAGAAGTAGACCATGTCAAGAGAGCTCACGGAAATGGTTGTGCATTTCATGTGCAGGCAGCACGGCCTGGAATAATCTACCTGAACATCTACGCAAATAAGAAAACCATCTGGCCTTCAGAAAACAATTGAAGACTTTCTTGTTCTTGTAACAAGAGAGTACTGCCGCCCGCCCTTTATCTGTTCTAGGCGCCTGGATGCCTTTGGGCTCTGACACGTTATAAGTGTGTTAACATAACAAGTGCCCTTGCCCTTTTCAACCCAAACCTGTGAAGCCTCTGTGAAAGGAATCATAAGACCGGGAACTACAGCTGAAGTGTGGTGTAATAGATGCCAACGTTGCACAGGACCCTCCTACACTGATAACCAAGGCGTTGAGGCACCCTACCTACCGTGGTCCTGTCCTTGACTCCAGAGACCAGAAACGACAAGGAGGTCAAATGTCTAGATATGTACATCACAGCCAGTGAGTTGGAAGGATAACCGATAGTAAACCGGACGGTGTTGAGCAAAGGTTGCAAACGGCAACTTGTTATGAACAAAGAACTTGTGTGATAGTGAACATTTAAAGCCCAGGGAAAGACCAGCTGCAGAGTGATCTGGCGCCATGTGGGCATTCATTCTAAAGGCTCTGGCTGGTGCCCTTTTCTTGAGAACATTATAGTAACAAGAGGATGTAGGAAAGGCCGGAATAAAGAGTTAAGGTGGTCATACAAGGGTCGAGCCAAAATCCCTTGTGCAATCAAACGTCATTAACCCATCACCAAAGTTTTGACATTATGAAACAGGCGTGTGCGCCCGGCTGAGGGAAACGCTGTAAGAACGATAACTGTGGAAAGCCTGACTGGGGGCTAGAAAAAGCTAGGGGAAGTGAATCCTGCAAGGTATTACGAATAAGTGAACTGGGTGAAACTGGCACATGTGAACCTGACTGAGGGAAGCCAACGTTACAAAAACGATCGGAGCCCGGTTGAGGAGGATCCACAGGTGAAAGGAAATCACCCAACGGGAAGTTTACTGAAAGGAACGTTTTGTTTGTTGTTTATAGTACATCAGGCCCTCAGAGGCAATAGACTTGGTGTAAAAGAGACTTGGCCACAGAAGGCCCTGATATTTTGGAAACAAACTGTATGTTCGGGCTGGAGAAGCCCAGGAGTGTGCTGTGCTCGAGAGTCCCGCTTTGTCCCGTGCTAAAAACGTGGGGAATGGAGACCCCTGTCATACCATCCTGACTTACCATTTTGTGAAAACTTCTTTCTTTTATGGTGAACATTATCCCACACTATTTTGTAACGTAGAGCTAAGGTTTGGCAATAGTTTTTTTTAGTATAGGCCCTTTTTATTTGACAAGACGCTGCTAGGACTGCCTTGTTATTATTTGATGGCCGTAGCTTGCTCCCATCTTAGATTTAGGTTTAGATTAGGCATTTTTCTCACCCCTTTATATAGTTTAATAAACACCCTTGAACTGTGATCAATTGTGTCTGTCTTTACTGTTGCCACCATGAGTTCCTTATAGTTCCATTCCTTTAACGTCTGTATTTGAAGAGCAGCCTAAGCAGGTTCTTTTCTCTGCCAGCAGATTGGAATCTTTCAGAAAAGACCATGATACCTTAATTCCTGTACACTCTAATGTAGGAGTTGTGTTTCAATTGTTATCACGTCACGCCATTTTACCAGCTCGTTCTGTCCACAAGACTATTGGATACCTGGAAAAGGTAAAATGAGAGTTTATTTTCGGTTGAGGATAGATTTCCCCATTAATTTGTCCCTCTATGGTATGCCCTGTAAAGAGGGAAGGTTAGAAAGTGAACTCCTTCTTTCGTGTGGAGAAGAGTTGAGGTTTCTTTTTCTAAATCTTTCTCCAGTCCCCATAAAAATCAGTAGTGGCAAAATAGTGGGAAATCTGGATTATGAGGTTTCTTTGGACCCGTCCAACAAAGACGAGCATGAAAACTATGGGAAAAATAACATCCCAGAATTATTTTGTATACTTTGATAAGGGAAACAGATTGTAAATCATGTTAAATGACTCCAATCAAGCAGTCCCACTAAGTCAGTGCCTTGTCTGGGATTGCTCAAGGGAAGCCCTTATTTATATATTTTTATGTCCAGTTCGTGTACTCTGGATGACAACCCTTATATAACACCCCTCTCTTAGAATCCCCCTGACCCCACTGAGCCAAGAAGTAAGTTTGTTTTGCAAATTTAAAAGGTTTATTTGAGAATTAAACAATATATATATATATATATATATATATATCGCACTTTTATAATAAATTAATAATTGAGATCACACTTAGACATATGACAGTGAGTGATCAACAATGGATGATGTGATACTAGCACACTGGGTAATTACTTAGGAGTAGTATAGAGGATAAGGTAGCTGAGAATGCTTTATATGGTACAAGGAAATGCAAGGTGGAAAAAAACAACACAGGAATAAACTTGATATGATTTCAGCAAAACATAATATAATCACTTTTCCGCTTTTGGCAATTCACCCCCCCTCTATGCAATGTAAGGAGGTGGAAGTGACACATGCAGTCTTCAGGAATACAATCACAGTACAATCCCAATTCAGTTCCCCCATAGCAAGCTTAGATCAACAGGGATGATTTTAAACACAGGCAAAGTACTTTAAAGGTGGTATGCAAAGAAGGGGAAAAATATGCTAAAAAATATTTTAATTCCCTCTAGAGGTTCAGGGTGAGTGATAGTTGCTTTAAATTAGTTCAGGATCACTTTAGCAATGCTCTATGAATGATTGTCAGGTTGCAAACGAATTTCAGCAAAGGAAAGCAAGGACAAATATTTTTACACGTGAAGAAATTTGAGCCAAATCGCAAATCGCGGCACTTTTTCCGAGTGCGTCGAGCGCGATTACGGAAAAAGTATAATGAATAGAAAGTCGGTTCTGGCTGAGTACTCCCACTATATGTTGGACAGGAATGCGACTTTGTCACGGGTCGGGTCAGGATTGGCTGCGGTTCTCTTGCCACGGACGGTGTTTAGTACCGGTTCTCTGGTTACAGCGGTCTGGGTCAGCTCTACTCTGCTGGGTCTGGCACTTGGCACTTCACAAAGGTCTGGTCTCTGGTTCCGGGTACAGCTCTGCTTTCTGGGCATTTCTGGCACAGGGTTTTAGGCCAGAATCAAACCGCTCAGCCCGGCTGTTTTACTCTGATGTGCCCCTTGGAAGTCTGGGGTAAATCAGTTTGCAAAAGATTTTGAGGCCTGCTGACAAATTCTGAAGTCTGAATTCAAAGTTCTGGTCTCTGTCTGGATTTGAAGTCTAAGTGCTGGATCTGGTGTCTTCTGGCAAAACGCTCCGCAAGAAATCAGCTTGAAGTGGGAAGTGAATGTCCCTAACTGTCCTGCAGTGGCTCTTTTTATGTGTTTAGAAAGTGGGTGGGTCGGCTCATTCTGCATGCCCAACCCTCTCAACTTATCATTGGCCAGTTCCTCCTCTCTCCCTTGATTGGGGGAACTGGGTTGTGAGTCAGAGTGATGAGGTAGGTTTATGGTCAGAGGATCCTCCCCTTGTCAAATTGCACACAAATCTATTTCTGATCCAAATACATATTTATCTATGTACCATTTTTCTAATATTATATGTCCAGTTAACATATTTTCTGTAGCACCAAACCATCCGATCCCTGTCTTTGTAAGATGTCGTGTCCACTTATGACAGAATTCTCCCCTTTTCATCCAGATAACAACCTCTAAACCTTTCCAGATTTTACACAAATGTGCACCAGGAATATGGGTTTCAGATGATAAAGTGTCAGATTTTTAACATGCATACATTTGGAGTAACAACCTTTTTTCCGCTACTATCCCCAAGAACATACCCCAGAGTCCTAACACCTCTTAAAATGTGCACAGAAAAATCACAAGAATGATGATGTTATTTATATAATTTTTACAAGTCCGCACTATGAATTATCCATCTTTTTAAAATCATGCTCTGGCCCCAAAGGGGTGTGGTTTTCCAAAGCACA
Source organism: Ambystoma mexicanum (assembly GCF_040938575.1). Taxonomy (NCBI): domain Eukaryota; kingdom Metazoa; phylum Chordata; class Amphibia; order Caudata; family Ambystomatidae; genus Ambystoma; species Ambystoma mexicanum. Next base: position 425,599,751 of record NC_090930.1, on the reverse strand, counting down.
TGGTGGAATTTCTGGTTTATCCACTTCCCCCAAGCTCAGCTTGCTCACATGCAGTGCCCCTCCCCGTTTCCTTCCAAGAGGAAGCCATTTACGACCCCCCTAATTTAACATTTGCCTGGGCCAAGGACAGTGCTTTGTTTAGTTTCCTGCAGTCCCCAGGTGCTCCTCCCCTGATTGAATCAGGGAGGTGTCATCTCCTTTTGGTGGGGGCAGCAGAATGCAGTCAGGCCTGGGAAGAGTGGCTGAGCAAGTTTCAACTGCTGTCGGGGGTAGTTGCCGGGCAGAATTCACTCTCTTCAAGCCAGGCTTCAGCCAAATGTCACTTTAGTTCCCAGTTTTCTACATTCAACCCAAACTTGCAATTTTTACACATGCAGCTAGAACACTGATTCTAAGTTCAAAACTATGGCATTTAACAGTTGCAAACTATGTGCCACTCAACAGTAGGTTACTCATTTATTTTAAACATTTAGATTTTAGTGTCTTTCAGTCCAATTTCATTTCAGCTGCTGACATCCACAGCTCAGCCAGTTTTGTTATAAACATTGTTTTGGGCTCTTTCTCTTTCCAGATTTAGTATGCACACAAGAATACATTCTGCCAAATGTCTGATGGTGTTCATTGAGATTTGTGAATATCTTGCGATGTTTAAAATAGGCATTTTTAGCTTGCATTTCAGAGAAACAAAGGTGATTTCAAAGCGCTTTTTTTATTTTTTAGGCACAGGTACTGCTGTTTTTCCTTTGGCACACATTTCACTCATGGCACTCCTGGCCTATCACACTCGCACTGGTGGGTGGCAGGTCAGGCGACCATTTTGGTGTGCGCAAAACTGCGCGGTTCTCCTGGTTCTGGGATAGAATGATGGGCGGTGACAGCTCATCCCCACATCTACCCAGTCTATTGATTTAGTTTTGTTCTGGGATAGAATGATGGGCGGCGACAGCTCATCCCCACATCTACCCAGTGTAATAATTCAACATGGGTCAAAACCCTTGACAATCAGCTGAAGAAGAGACTTTAGGGAAGGCAGCCAAATCTCCCAATGTGTCCCCACCTTTGAAAGGGTTTTCCTAAAGAAAAGTAAAGCCTAAAATCAAAAGACTGTTGTCTCATATTCTGAGGAGGAATCCGATCCCTCTTGGGAAGAATACGAGTCTACTGTAAACTACTGCTCTTTAGAAATAGGATAATGTATTTGTGTGAGTTTAAGACACATCACAAACAGTTGTCCAGCTCATAAATCAGAAATCTAATTTGTCAGCAGAGCGGCACCAAATATTTGATACTGGATTCTCTTGCAAAATCGCTGTGTCTTTTCATTCTAGAGAAACGGTGTCTCTGAGAAAATCCAATACTATAATATGTAGCAGAGACAAAATCCTTTACAAAATCCCTGTTTTTTTACAAGGAAAGTCTATTTGTGCCCATTTGGATATGGGGAGTAGTGGATGTGCTATAAGAGCTGACGTACTTCCCCAGGGCTGGAAATCCTCTGGACAAAAAGACACAGGGTGTATTCATGGCCATACAGAGATTCTACCCCTATTACAATTCTAGGAAAGAGAGTATACATATTGGTGGCTGTAATTTCCAACCTACCAGCACAACTAGTCTAAGAAAGCGCTGTTCAACGCTTTGACCAGTGGATCTTCCAAGTAACCCAAATAGGCATTAAAATACACGAAGACCTTGTCATTCCAGGGCTACACAAAGAAGCCATTGTTGGTACAGCCTTCCCTAATTTTGAAAACAGTCAGAGAAATGCTATCAAAACATCCCTTCCGTATTCTTCAATTTATTCATGGGAAAGGAGGAATTCCCATTAACACACTCTTTTTGGGATTGGGAACCTCAAACTAAGGAACCTCTTCCTTATATAGGGGAGGCTATTGGTTTTGACCAAACCAATGACCCTAGATCGCGAGACCAGATCTTTAGGTGGAATGTATGTGATGAATCCTGTGTAGTCATCACTTATTCTCCTTCAAGGATCTCCTCCAATCGGCCAGGGGACGGCAGCCACTACCTGATCCTGGTGGTGTTACTATGGTACTATAAGGGAGGATCATGTGGGAGTAGACGAATGTTGAGGGAAGGTGGTGACCCCCATCAGAAAAGACGCAGTATTCTTCCCTTTCCGGAGAAGAAAACCCCATAATTCCTTCATAGCTCTTAATGGCCTGTTGTCACTATACAACTTCCTCCTGTGTAAAACCCAGAAACCCTTTCTTGAAAATCACTCTAGGCAAAATACCATTCATACGTCATCCACACATTTAACATTCCCTGTCTCTAATGTTTAGGTAGAAGGCATATCATTTGCACAGGAACTTACGGAGACTGATATAAAGACCTAAAGGAATTATTGGTTGGAAAGGACACTTTTGCCATCTTACCTGAAATATCCAGGGGAAGGGAACCACCCTCTGGATCCAAGGATTTCTCCTGGGAAAATACTGTTTCTGTTGAATTTATCTACTCGCTTTAATTATTAACACTTTTTGGCCAAACCTAAGCCAGAGACATTTTCCTTACACTTTTAGTTGTTCCTTTTTAGTGTGAGGGTCAGATTTGTATGTTCTGGACCCAAGGGCAGTTTACATAATTTTGAAAACTTGACGCAGACTGATCTTTAGTTTTAGTTTGCTAGGTAGGGAAACTCGCTTTAGGATAGGATCAGAGAGGCCTTTATCCATCCTTTTTATTTTAATAAAGATGTCTGATGTTGAAACCATTACAACTTTGTGTCCGCCTCTCATTTCTGACCCCTCACACTGCTCTCATCTAACCTGCCCTCCAGGCCCCTCATCTTTATAGGTCACTAGTCACCTGACAGATTCAAAACCAAAGAACATTCTGGAACCCATCACTAGGCATTCTGGCTGATGCCACCTGGCAGTACAATGAATCCTTTCATTAGTCTGTCCACAGTGTCCACTTCGGTTGCTGCATCATTTAACGACTTCCGGTCACATTTTTCACACTAAGGGGCATAGGGACCCCTCCCATCATGACAACTTCTGCTCTTTTATATGTGGTCCATTGTTCATACGAGTCCTTACCAGTCTGAGCCATCGTATGGGCAAAAACGACCTTGGCTCTGATTCTTGCTGAACAGAACATTATCAGTCCCGCCATCTGTGAATAATCAAAAGTCGCAGAAAACGGTTTTGCTAATGTGATGCAGATGTGGGGGGTGGCCTAAATTTCATTTCATTTTGTTTGGCTTATTTTTCTTATAATTCATGGATTTATTTTTTTCTTCATTCACTGTATTCCTCTTTTCCTCAACAATCCCCCCTGTTGCAGCTTAACGCAAGCCAGCATGGACAAATATTCAAACTTCGCTACTTTTCAGAAACCAGGTTTCATGGGAACCGGGCCTACGCAGACAGGCCTTTAATATTCCCCTAAATTACAATCTAAATTTCAATGTTCGTCAATTCATCAACTTCTTTAACTAATTCGGCTCATAGAAAACTGCATTAATCATTATAGTCGAGTAATACATTTGGTTATTCAATATCTCTTGAGGTAATATATATGCTTTTTCCTTTATTTCTGCGTTTGCAACAACATATTAGCAAATCTGCAGTAGGATGTTTTAATTTGGCGACAGCTAGTTTGGGGGAATTTTCCACCCACCCCAAATCAGGCGTGCCCAATTTTTATTTATTGAATACAGTTCCTTTCACGAACCTGGGTCCCCCAATTTAACAATATTGTTTCCCTGCAGCCTCCCTCCCCAGACAGGAAACATGCAGGGTTGCACAGAAGCTCTATTTATGGATAAAATAAATAAGTAAATCAATTTAAATATAAACAAATTATTTATCTATGAAATTCTAATGTTAATGGTGACTACACTGAAGAATGACCACTACACTGGTCGTATCACTTTTCTATGCTACGTTTACATGAATTTTGACTTTTGCAAAACATAGACATTGCCACCTGTTTCTTTGAATTACCCTGAGCGCGCATCAATCATTGAAAAAAATTATCTGTATGCAGGATAAAGCTTTCATTTGTTAGAAACTGAATAAAATTGGGACACCCCTGCCTCTCTGAATCTCTTTACTTCTTATTTATTTAAAATAAACACTGCTTCTCTACCCAATAACTGTGAATAATGCTAACTGTGAATCCCTTCTAGTAAAACTCTCGCTACTGCCAACAGTTTTCACTGCTTCCTACTTATACACAGACCCTCCGGGTATGACAGACTTTTTGCCAACAATCTCTGTGACTCGCTTGCTGCCATTCAGGTAAACCACCCAACACTCACACTATTGGGGTCATCAATATCTGGTTTGATGTGCCAAACAACTCCATGACCCATCACCTGGTAGACAGTCTAGAGGCACTTCACCTTTCCCGACATACCACAGGTCCGACCCTCTCTGGAGGTCAGACCCTTGATGCAATCTTCAGCTCCTGTGTCCTCGTCTCTGTATCCAGTCCCATAACCGGACATCTGTACAGACCACTCAGCCATCCCTTTCTCTGTCCACACTCCACCCCTCCACCCAAGGCTCACCCTGGCACCACACGTGATCACAAATGCTGGAACAAAGTCAAGGTACTCCCTGACCTAGCTGAAGCCCTGCAGCACAGTCTCCCAGCACAGCCAGCCTCAGATAGACCATTAACTATCGAATCCTTTAACTCCTGGCTTAATGAATCACTACTTCCCCTCACCCACTCAAGCAACACTGCCTCTCGCAAACATCCATCCCCCAAACGGTTCACGCCCCACCTGAAGACCTTCAAAAGCCAAAATAACTCTCTTGAGTGCAAATGGCGATCATCCAAAACCCCTCTCAGCAGATCTATGTTCGCCCGCCCCCACCGTAATTACAAATCCGAGATCCGAAAGGCCAAAAAGGCCTATTACAATAAACGAATCCTGAACTGTCGCAACAGCAGCAAAGAGCTCCACGGGATCATCTCTGAATTTGTGATACCCTCCTGCACCTCTGCCTTGGCCACGCCCTGGAAAACGCTCTGCGACTCCCTCTCCCTGCATTTCTACAACCTATCACTAGACAGGATGGCAACCATTAATACCAAACTTTCTACCCTTACCCTCTGGCCCCCCCTGACTCCACTGCTCAGACCGCCGCAATGCCATCTTTCGACTCTTTCAACCCCATCCCGAGAGACTAGTTCCTTGATCTACAATTCGGCAGCAGACCCTCTGGATCGCCCCTTGATCCCTGTCCAGCCCCCCTTCTGAAGGAAATATTCTCCTCTACATGTGCAGGAGGACATGCAATGTCCATACTAAGGGGGTCATCACGAGTTTGAGTTAACCCTTAAATGCGGCGGTAACGCTATTACTGCCGCATTTAAGGGTCTGCCTAATTACAGGTTTGGTAGGATTTACCCCAGGTCTGTGCTGGGGCAAATCCTCGGTGATTTCGCTGATTTTCTGTGCTATTACCGCACGCTAATACCGCCGGCAGTAGTAGCGCTGAAAATTGCCCATTGGGCCCAATGGGGAATGGGGAATTCCCGAATGGGCCCAATGGGGAATGAAGACTTACCGTTTCGCAAAACCCGTGATCCGGCGCTAATAGCGCCAGGAGGTTTGGCGATAACGCTAACTACCGCCGGTGATACCGCCCAACTTGTGATGAGGCCCTAAATCACTCCCTCACCTCTGGCATCTTTCCCGAGTCCTTTAAAATAGCGCATGTCAAACCTCTTCTGAAAAAAGGCTTCCCTTGACCCCCTTGAACCTAAGAATTACAGGCCAATTTCCTGGTGAAACTCATTGACCGAGCTGCGTACTCTCAGCTCAACCGTTTTGTGGTATCCAACCACCTACTTGACCCCGCTCAATCAGGCTTCAGGCTGCGCCATGGAACAGAAACCACTCTGATCTCGATTTGGGATGATCTCAAAGTCTTGGCGGACTCGGAGGGCTGTGCAGTGCTGGTTGTCCTTGATTTGTCAGCCGCCTTTGACACCGTTAACCATTCTATCCTCCTTGACCGACTCCACTCCCTAGGAATCCGAGGCTTGGTACGCAAATGGATTGCCTCATTCCTCAACAACACAAAACAAATTACTCTCCTCACCCCCTTTCTCTCCACTGCCCACACCGTGAACACTGGAGTACCAGAAGGCGCCTGCCTCTCTACTCTCCTTTTCAACCTGTATCTGACCACTCTACCTGGGATCGTCCGCGTGCACAACCTCACCTGCTACAACTACGCTGACGATACCCAAATTATTGTTAGGGAGAATTCTCTGTAAAGGCTAATTTCCCAAACCTAGTGAGTCCCCCAGCAGCTTTGCTGGATTTTTGGGGTTTATTTTATTCTCCTGCTAAGAGTGAGACTCTTTTACTCCCACTCTTAGACATGATTTGAGGTGTTCCTTTGTCTTTCCATGTGTTTTATGGGCTCTGGGGTCTTTTACTCCATAGGGTTTCATGTGTTTTTGATGTGGGTTACACAGCACCCTCCGTGCCGTAACCAAGGGGGTGTCGTAGTGACCCCCCAACATCGACTCCATACCCTGGGACTGACTACTGTCTCCCAGGGCATGTTAAGTCACCATTGGCTTTACTAGTCCCAAATTATGAACAGAAACCAGTACAAACCATCATATTGTGGACGTACTGGTCGGGGCAATTCGATTGCCCCGGGGTCTGTTGTTCGAGGGGGCATGTCTTCGTCCCCCCTGATCGAGTTTTGGCTGGTGGCAGTGGATACTACTTTTTATATTCGACCGCGAATATATCTCTATGGGATTTTCCCATTGTTCGAGGCTACCAACTTTAATTATTTAATTCCTATAGCCTCGAACATACCGCCGGTTTATTTATTTAATATTAATTCACCGGTTGGTATTTTTTGCCAGAACTCGATTCAAAAATGGCGTTTGTGTTCTCTTCTGTGACTCCAACCCAAGTCGAGCCCTTTGTTCCACTTTTTGGCGGGCTTCTCCACAGAAGCCTCCAAAAGTGGTGCCACTCTGTCTGGGTACCACAGGGGGCGTGGAAGGGGGTTTAGGCACCCTGGACTGAGTTGCTTTGGCAACTCAAGTCACACTCTTGTGTGATTGGCCCAAGTGGTGAGCCGGCCGGCTCTTAGCATGTTTGATTGACAACTAGGCTGAATGAATGGGGGTTTGCTGCATAAAAGCAGGGCTTTGGGGACTGGAACTTCAGAAGTCGCCACAGGACCTAAGAATCTGAGGAGGGAGAAGCTGAGCCGACCTGCAACGATGACACCACCGGTGGAGCCCTGCTGAACCGTCTCACCACTTTTCCCGACGACAGAGGAGATCTCCAGTCCGGAGAGTCTTCTTTCTTTGACTGGTGGGGATAACCAGTTTTGCCTTCTTTTCACCTTCCTGGAGCATCTCGTGGCCGCCTTGCCCGTGCCAAGCACCCCGGCAACCGGAATACCACGGCTTACCACTACCGCGAAGAGAAGAGTAGTACCTTTTTAACCGAAGAACTCCGCGGCTGGTTTCTTCCCTGGCAGTGCAACAACCTTCATCTTTCCTCGACGGCGAGACCTCCTCTTCCTCTGGACGAAACACCGACTTGCACCCGCTGCCTGGAACAACTGCCCCCGCTGGAGCTTCCTTCACACTTAAGGTACTGTGTCCCGCCTGGCTTCCCTTGCGACAAATCGTTCGGGGTGACAGTAAAGCCTCGACTTTCTAACCTGGGCTGGCCTGGGACACCCTAGCTAACTTTGCCTGACTTTAATTTCATTCTTTGTGTGCAAACTATCTACAAGACTCTTTGGGCATAACCCCACTGTGTGAACCTGGACCCCTTCTGCTTGCTCTCTGCAAGAGTGGGCCTTGCAACTGACTTCCTTGCTCTACAGTAGAACTCTGCCTATTCTGCCTTACTGTGGTTCTTTTAAAAGTATTGAAATTTGTGTGCTTCCATAACTCTGCCTTGTTCCCTCCCTTTTTAATAACTTATTAGAGTGCCATCTTATGTTAAGCGCTCACCTCTGTCTCAAAATAAGTGGTGTTTCTCATTAAGACTTGTCTAATAAGTAGTGAGGGTTGTATATATATAATAGTGACTGTGTGCTGAATTTAATTTTCTCTTTGTGCTAGTGTAATTTACAAGTGTGTCTTTAAATAAATAATTATATACCTTTACACCAAAGCTCTGGTCAGTGTTTGCTTGTGCTATTGTATCTCTGTACCTATTGTGTATACTCTACATACTGCCTAACTCTTCTTGAGGGAAGTCTGACTGCTCAGCCACAACTACCAAGTGAATCTGTGTGGTACAGACTGCTACCAAGTGGGTTTACTGCCAAACACCTGTAGTCTTAAATCTTTTGCAGTGGTCCCTAAGGGAACTGCACAGGTTTCTGCCTAACAATTATCCTGAGAATTCCCAAAACAAGCTTCAACCCACGGACCGACCTTGAAGCCTGCCTCAGAGAAATTGACCGATTGATGACAAGAAACCACCTCCTTCTGAACCCATATAAAACTGAGATCATGGTGAGCGGCAACACTGCTCTTCTCCTGCATCCACTCCCATGGCCCACCCTCTGTTGGCACCCCCCTCCTACTTCCGAAATAGTTAAAAACCTTGGCTGCACTATGGCCAGGCTTAGTCCTCTCCCAGATCAATAATGTATCAAAATCCTGTCACTATCACCTCAAGCTCCTAAAACGCATTTTCCCGTACCTCACCTTCCCCAACAGGCTTGCTGCTATTATGCCCACTGTTATGGCGAGACTGGACTATGCCTACTCCTTATAGCTGGAAACACCAGCATACCAACTTAACAAACTACAAAGAGCCCAAAACGCTGCCGCCAGACTCCTGCTTGCACTGGGACACAGGGATCACATCTCCCCCTCTCTTCGCACCCTTCACTGGCTGTCTGTTGGACAAAGGGCAACTTTTAAAATCCTGTGCATCACCCACGAGCAGTGCACAAGACCGGCCCAGCATACCTACAAGAGATGATTACACCCTACCACCCATCATGCTCCCTAAGGTCAAGCACTGCCCTCTTACTAGTGATCCCAGCCTCCAATTCAACCAGGATTGGATGGTCCGCCTACTCAACCATGGCTCCAACTCTGTGGAACTCTCTCCCCATCACATTCGACACACCCAAGACTACATGGCCTTCCCTAAATGTCTAAAAACCTGGCTTTTTCTGTAAACCATGATTCGGACCGTCTTAAGGCCACCGAAACTCACCAAACTATGGAATCATGAGTTCAATAACATTAAATTGGAAAGTAATTACAGCTGGCCAACAAGTGTTCCTATGGATACTGAGAGAAGCGACCACAGAAAACGACCAATAAAACATTAAGGTGGATTTAGGAACTGTGAGGCCACAGTTGACAGCCTTAGTGTCTAGGATGGATCCGTGTGAAAAGTCTGAGGTCAAAAAGACCTGCTACCAAAAGTCTGACTTTTTTCTCCATTTGTTCACATATATATGTGGGGGAGGTGGGAGACCCCCCCACTTCCCCACCCACCTTACGCCTATATATTTTCTATTAACTTTACCACCCTGTGATGAAGTCTTGCAGGCTGTCTGTAAATAGGGAAGTTTGCCTGAGGACAATAACATCTGGGCACTTGGAGCTGAGAATGGAGATCGTGTGCATGTCACGTTCTTTGTTTATGAGCAAAACGCGATCATGAACGTGGGCCTGAAGTGCTTTTTTCGAATGAAAGCTTTGTTCTTGGTTGCTAGGAGACCGGGGTCGATTTGGAGGAGGCAGAGCATGACAGTTATACCTGGGCGTATTGAGCGGTGGCCGTCAGAAAGAAACAAAGATTAAGTTTGCCTGTTGATCCTGAGGTGCCGTTGCGCGAAGGAAAGCCGTTTCTGTGTTTATAAAAGAAATGACCGGTTGTCGTTTTCACGTTACTGTTCTGAAATTGACGAAGCTGGAGCCGTTGTTAAGACGTAGAAAAGGGGGTGTGACGACCGCAGCTGTTTATAAAGGACAGCTGATCTCTGGCCGCCGCATTGTTGTGCCAGCTGTGAAAGCAGAGAAGCCTTCGAGGGGCGGGGCCAACCGGCTCTACAGTACCGAGGAAGAGCTGATCCGAGGTACATAGAGGGAAAAGACAGAACGCACGACAGAACGAACTGAAGCTCTCAGCCACGAAGGTATGTGAAGTAAGATGGCGGAAGGAGGTAAAAGTAAATGAAGTCTGCTGCTAGGAATTAGTGTAGAAGTTACCTGGAGGGTTGTGGAACGTGCCTAAGTGAGACAAGAAAAGGCTTGAATGGAGACGTCACGTTATGAGCCCTGATTGAATAATGAGTGTGAGGGATTGCCATTAACCCACCCACCCACTCGCTGAGAACTGCGAATAAACAATATACTCAAAGAGAAAAGCCACGCAAGCCGTTATTTCACATTGTTCAAGCTGAATTCAAGATAAGAGAGAAGGGAAATAGTCTACCCTGTCAAGAAAGAGAAGGAGAGTAAAGGAAACAAAGAAACTATATCAGACAGAAATAAAGAGAGAAAGAAAAGAAGGAAACAAAGACAGAGACTGTTGAGAGACACTTACCGTTTGTTGCCTGGGAAGAGCAGCTGTGCAGCTGGAAGGTGGTGAAGTCCAGAAAGCAAAGACGTATCCTTTTACCTGAAAATAAGAAAGAGAAAGTTTCCTGTTAATAAAAATATTGGGAGTTACGTTTAAACCCAAGCAAACTACTTTCTGTCTCAGAGTTTTTTCTTCTACATTGTACAAGTAATCCTCACACACCCTAAAAAAACTTCAGTTTTACTTCAAACCATAACGTCCCGTTTTTTGTTAACGGGGCGTTATGGTTTGAAGTAAAACTGAAAAACCCTTGAAATTCGCCAGTTATGGTAAGCTAAGCAACCATAACTCGCGCCACCACTGTGCACTGCTAACACTAACACCCAGGACATCAAAGATGACATCAGAAATGTCATTGATGACATCATTGATGACATCACATGTACATTTCCTTTGAATGAAAACTCTGTAGAAGGTATTCTTATTATAATGTTGACCAAAAAGTGTCAAGGATCATTGGAATAAATATCAAGTGCTAATTAGTGCATTAAGCAATGCGTTGATATAAGTAGCATTCTATTATGAAGTTCTATGCAGTTTACTAAGCTACTCATGTAGAAACATAGGCATTGTGTGTAGCATACATGATGGAGGTGCAATATTCATAAGCTTGCCATGTTGAACAGTGAAATGATAACTGTTTTCTTATTAGAGTTTTGGGTACTGTGAAACATGTGGTAAGTAGGTAATGAAAACCACTTACTACATAATGGCATTATTATAGACAAAACACAGACACAACATCACATACAAATATGAGTATATACACAAAAATTGAAGTAAGGAAAAAAACAGCGGTAGTAGCAGTAAGTGTTCATAACCTAACTGATTATCTTTATGTAGAGAAATAATTGCTCTCTTTCAAAGGTGCTACTTACCCTATGCATATGTATCACATGATTTGACTGGACCCTAAGGGAATTACTGTAAGAACATACTTGAAGGATAAGTCTACAAATATAGTACCTTTATATTTTTAATTCCTAACTGTTACTGAAGAAAACCATGTGGCCTAGATATGTCGGTAAAGGAAAAAAGGGGGAGCCAGACATGTGATGTCATCAGTGATGTCATCAATGACATTTCTGATGTCATCTTTGATGTCCTGGGTGTTAGTGTTAGCAGTGCACAGTGGTGGCGCGAGTTATGGTTGCTTAGCTTACCATAACTGGCGAATTTCAAGGGTTTTTCGGTTTTACTTTGAACCATAACGTCCCGTTAACAAAGTTTTTTTACTGAATTTCACAGGTTTTTAGTAGGGCAACTTAACCATAATGCCCCTTTTTAACAATGTCTTTTTACTGAATTTCATAGTTTTTTAGTAGCGCAACGTAATCATAACATCCCTTTAACAAATTTTTTTTGCTAAAGTTGATCGGTTTGTAGTAGTGCACGTAACCATAATGTAAAGTAACATCTGACATCATTGCACACCTTGCAGAGAATGCCACATGACCATATGCTTGCGCACAGCACGGTGACGTGTCCGAGAATCCGTACACACTTAACAATAAGATGTATGCCTCATGGACACCGTGGAAATACATTTTTTACTGATGTAGGAACTTCCACCTTCAACATTTCCCTTGCACAGCTCGAACACTTATTCGTAGTCAACCATTAACAATGTAGTACATACTTTTAGCAAAAGTACTAATTATCTCAAAACGACATGAGCTAAGGCCATCCCTCCTACCCAAGAAACAGCACCACTGCTGTAATGAAGGAGCATGAGAAACACTGCCCCTACCTTACAAATAACACACGCACAACATTTTCCCCCGTCCACCTACCCCCCCATATTACTGTTTGGTGCCTCTTTGCTCATTTCCGTCCGCAACTTCCTTCTTGGCTGTCCTTCGCAAAAAAAAGCCATCCATAAACAAAGTAAATGTTCCTTTAAGAACCACCTTTCACAGTTTCAAAATATTTTTTTTTAAAAATCACATACACTCCATCTACTTTATATTTCTCAGCAAAGGACATAGATGCAATAACATTTGCCATTAACAATCTAGATTTGCAAAGCAGTAACGTGTGCTACTGAAAAAGAGGATTTGTCGTTCTAACGCGGGACGCCTGTGGCGTCCCGGATTAGAAAACAAAATCCTGTTCTAAGATGGCCACCATAGAAAGGGAAGGTGGTTGTTCCATACATGGCCCCTCTTCGCTTTCCATGGCAGCCTGCAAAAAGCAAAAAGGGAACGCTGTTAACATATTACCACCAGCACTTTTTTCCTCCCTTTCAAATGTATCGTAATGTCGAACAACTTTACCACAAAGTCAGTCCCAGGTGGACATGGCCACTGTAATCCTATCTTTTCTCCCTTCTGGTCATGGCCAGTAGCCACATTGTGCGGATCATGACCTTATACCATGACCCCGACATTCTGCCCACTACCCATGGCTGCAGCCAACCCCTCAGTCAATAAACGTATACCGCTACGTTTTTTAAATACATTATGACACTTGTGTAATACGAAAACACTCCCACATCTCGTCACATAACCAACCCTAATGATATTGTACACTTTTTTGGATGACGTTCCTCTCCAGCGTAGCCAAATGCACCCATAAGCACCTACGTGCCATGACGCAGAACCTGCAAATGAACACACAGCGACGTACAACGTAGCACGTTACATTTTGAAATAATAAACTGTTTTTTAAAGGAAAACATTAACAATTTTAGAATTTGTAAAGTACTTTAATTTCACAATAAACTACCATCGGACTATTCCCATTTTAAATCAAATAGTAACTTTGTTTCTTCGGTCGTCGTCGAAAATGTTAATCGTGAGGTACACGTTGATCTTTTCGCATACACAAAGTATTCGCTTTCGATAAAGCAACCGCTTCGGTCGCACAGTGATTTCCAAGACGTCGGCATGAAGTTTGGCCTACACCACCATAAAAGATGTTATGTTATGTTACTCCTAATGGCTACTCCAGCGTATGGACAAATGGGGCCGGGCCGGTCGTCCCACAATACAGTGACTGTTAGGCAGCCGGTCACAAGTATGTGCATCTGGCGTGCAAAGAAGCTATCCCTTGGCATCTGGAACCCATGGCAATCACAGTACGGCAGAATGTAGCTGTTCGGAAAACGTAACAGAAAATACGTATCAATACCCAACCTTTACCGAACAATTTCAAAAAAGACAAAAAGAACGTGGAAACTGATACACAAATCGATGTGATCATACATGACATTTTAAAGAAATAATAGCATTGAACATGGGTGAACCTAATGATAGCCTACAAACGGCGAGAATCTGCACTCTCCATAAGTAAAAAAAAAAATTACAACTACACAGAAAGATAGTACCTCAGTTACAATGCCAAAATTATTGTTCTGGTAATAAAAAATTAAAACTTGTTCCGGTGTAGAGTCGTCAAAAGTAAACTTACACAATATTTACCATCTCCATTGTCTTCGTTAAACCCAGACAGCGATGTACTTGCAGCAAAGAATCTACTTCAACTGATATTACATGTGTCTTACAAACGTTTTTAATACATAACCTTATCAAATGGTATTTTTTGCACTTTCTCTCCCTGCATTCTTACTGAATTTTCCCTTTGCTCAAGGTCAAAAAACAATTGACACTTATGGGTTCAATCGGATGCGTGGGCCTACTGAGCTCGCAACCAAAAAAGCAAACCAAGTGACCTTCACTCAGAATGAAAATACATTCTGACTTTGCAACAACATATCTGAATGCATGCATGAGAACTGCTACTCCCATACACTTGCAGAACCGCTGTTTCCATCAAACAGTGCAGGTGCCTGCCTCGGTTAAGAAGTGCAATGGTGCGTTGATTTATGTGTTAGCGGCGTTGTCCGCATACACCAAAACACGAATGAAAGATGGCGGGCGCAGCGACAGAATCTGACGCACTTCACGCCGTTCAACATCCAATCAGTGAACGCGCCACATGTCCGCGAACATGACGCAATGGATTAGCCAATTGGTATCTTGTTCGTGGAGCGAACAGGGAAGTGTGTCCGCGGAGCTGACATAGATATCACACATTTTTTCAGACTTACTTTTTGGTCGTTTTAAAGAAAACTACTGGACAGATTGGCACCAAATTTACAAAAGCACGCTTTTGGGACCACGCTCCTGCCGCACATTTGGTGAAAATCCGTCCAGCGGTTTGGGCTGTAGACGTGCGCAAAGTTTTTTCCCCCTTTCAGTCTATGGGAAAAGACGTTTTGGGACCCCCCTATAACTTTTCCCCCCTGGACCAAACGTCACCAAAATTTGCAAAAAAATTCACAGTGGCCCATACACTTTTTTTGCAAAGTTTGGTGTGGATGGAAACAGCAACTTAACCATACCTACACGGCCACTACACTACCGTGGCTGTGTAATACATAAATATATATATAATGCTGACTCTTCACTTCCCGATACTACTAGACAGGCCTAGCGGCCTCTAGTGCCATCAAGTTGATCATACCCATTCACTTCCTACCTTGCCCGACTACACAACTAAAATACGAACCCTCCAAAAGCACCAAACAACCGGGCTCTACAATGCCTCTGTTTAGCCTGTCCTTTAGCACTGCTGCCTCAGTAGGGCTACGTTACTGCGAGATATATCCTGACCTATATCCAATGTCCTACCTAGACCTACCCTGTAACCCACCATAAACCACAACCAGGGACCCAGAAATGAGCTTCCTGACGCATAGTGCCGAACCTAAGAACAATGACCCTCTGACCGGGAAAATCATAACTTACTCCTGTCCAACCTGTAAATCTATCTCAAAGTACCGCTACTGCAAAACATGAAGACGATCACTGCCATCTCATCCTGACCCAGAAAGTAACTAGGAACATACATCATCCACTCCAGACACTCACCTCTCCTACCTCTCTGCTCACTCTCGACTTTACACCAACAAACAGAGCGCAGCTATACCCCTTGATCAATTTCAGCCTAGCAGCACACATACAAACAATTACTCCATGAACACCTGAACAACCTGTTAGAGCGCAGCTATACCCCACAAAAAAATCGGCCTAGCTGCACACATAAACATCCTAGACAGTCCTAATGCGGCCAGAATGCAGTCTTGGAGACCACCCACCCGATTGCACAAATTCAACTGATCTCTCACTACCACCGCACCTTGTGTTAGTATTCAGCCACCATTACGCAAATCACACTGGCTGCCCACATATTGAGTGCACCCAAGAATTGTATTCTACCCTAATGTCTCGACTGACCTGGACTACGGTCCCCAAGGGCGTTCCACCCACAAGCCCTTTGAGATCGTACCAATGAATATATAGGGCGCTATATAAATGCCAAATAACCTAACATTACAATATCCATGTGAGCATCTCAAACAGCATTCCAGATAACTAAATTTAAAAGACAAGCTACTTGACATCCCTGTATGTAAATTGCTTGCGAAAAGAAAATGTATGGTTTGCGAGATTCCCTTCAGTGGTGTTTCTATTGCATTAATGTGTGACAGTGAACATTTGTCATTTTCAATGGGCAACCTAAAGTTGGGAAACTTGCCAAAAGTTTATCACTCTTTCCCCAAGTTCAGCGACAGTAATAGAACTCTGCTTGGTGATATAACCAGGGAATGACTTTAGTTACTTTGTTTTCTAGGTCTTCTGGCTCACAAAATACTTCTATGCTTGCGCATTTCACATTCGAGTCAGGGGATATCCGAATATACACACCATATGACCTGTTCTTTCAAATTTATAATTCTAGAAGCACATATACTTGTGAAATATTTACTAATTTCCCAAAATGTTTAGTCAACTTAAATCTCCCGCCCTTCACCTCTTGCAGTACTTTCATAAATAAAAAGAGCTGGGATTTAATCTATTCCCTTTTAGAGTATAGTTACTTTTAGCCATTATATTTCCCTTTAACATTATACTTACATAACAATGTATTTTTGGCTGTTCCACAGACAGCCTGGCAACCTCTTATTTATAATTTTTTTTTTTTTACATTTATAAAACGCACATACAGCCCAAGGGCATCGCAGCGCTGTTACTTGTGGCAGGCTTAGTTACAGAGTTACAAAGGAATACAATACATTGACAGAGCATACTAGTACAGAGCATAAGATAACAAGATACATACATTCTGACATCCTACAAAGGTGTAAGGTTTAGGACCGTTGTCGGTCAGTGAGTTTTTCGGGCAGGACTTAAGTGAAGAGCAGCGTTTTCAAAGCTTTGCGGAATGCTAGGTGGGAGACTTCTCCTCGCCGGAGTGGTGGTAATGCGTTCCATTGCAAAGCTGGTAAGTATGGGAATCTAAGACCTCCGGCTCGGGCCCTCTTAACTCTTGGGACTGTGAGCATGTTTGCGTAGGGTGTTCTGGTCGGTCTTGTGGAGACTGAAGGGTGAATTTTTTCGGAAAAGTAGGGTGGAGCAGTGTGGTGGACACACTTATGGGTGAGGGCAAGCGCTTTGAAGATGACACTTTCTCTGACTGGGAGCCAATGTGCCTGAATCCTAGTGGATGTGATATGCTCCTTTTTCGGGATTCCTGTGGCTGCACGCAGAGCGTTAATTTGTATTATTTGTAGTTTGTCCATGTTTTCGGTGGAGGTCCCCAGAAACAGTGCATTGCAGTAGTTTAATCTTGATCCTGTGATAGCTCTGGCAATGGTGAAGCAATTTTCCTTGGAAAGGTAGGGTCTGGCTGCTGTCATGAGTTTGGCATGGTATGCCGCTGATGGGGCAATGGCATTGTCTTGCCTCGTCATTGTTAGGTTGGAGTCAAGATAGACACCTAGTGTTTTCACTGAGTTAGCTACGTGGATTTTGATGCTGTCGATCGTAAAGTGGCTGAATTTGGGGTAAAGGTTCTTGAGAGTTTCCTTGGAACTAACCATTAGTAGTTCAGTCTTGTCTGAATTAAGGCAGAGCCCATTGGCTGCCATCCAGGCTTGGATTGCGTTGTAAATGTCATTCAGTGTCTTGGAATCGGTGACATAGTCCCCAGTTAGTGTGAGGAGAATCTGGGTATCGTCAACGTAGTTGGTGTACGAGATACCCAGAGAGTCTAGAAGGAGGAAGAGGGGTTGTGTAAAGATGTTATAGAGGGTGGGCGAGATGCACAATCCTTGTGGGACACCACATAGGATAATAGTAGGTGAAGCAGAGGCCATGTCGGAGAATACTTGCATGGTCTTGCCTTGCAAGAAGGAGGAGATCCAGGCAGTGGTGTTAGGAGATCATTTGGCTGTGGTGGAAAGGTGGTGGCATAGGACCTTGTGGTCAACATTATTCATCGTCTTCAGGTCGGGCAGGAGCCCTCCCTGCACTGCCCCTGCCAGCCGAGGTCCATCATCAGATGAATCCCTGACGACGACGTCGTTGTAGCAGTAGTGCACGGCTGGGGTGCACAGACTGCTGCCTTTCTGCTGAAGGACCCTGCATCCCCAGGAGCACCAAGCACCGAGCTACACCATTTCTGGACATATTTTCACAATCGCCCAGTGTGAAACCACGTGGGTGCCGCAAAATGGCCAACGCCACCCTTTGTTGCGTGGTTGCCTAGCAACCCATTCCTATCTCATTGGAGGCGCTTCCCTACTTGTTCCGCCCTGCATAGTGGAAGGCGTAAGCCGGGCACCCTGGGTAAAGGCAACCTGATTCAAGGCACTTGGCCTGTCTATGCCGGCTGCACTCTTCATCGTCTTCAGGTCGGGCAGGAGCCCTCCGTGCACTGCCCCTGCCAGCTGAGGTCCATCATCAGACAAATCCCAGACGACGCTGTAACTGTAGCAGTAGTGCACGGCTGGGGTTCGCATACTGCTGCCTTTCTTCTGAAGGAACCCGCATCCCCAGCAGCACCAAGCGACACCATTTCTGGCCATATTTATAGTCTACTTGGCATAATTAGTCTACTCAGTCTTAAGGACTCGCTCCATTCTCCCCCTCTAGGAGCAGGTGGGCATCAGTCAGTAAGAAGGCGGTTCAGCTTACCCCCACAGCCTGGTTTCCCTATTTCTTTATTGGGCCTGTCTGCTCTCTTTTCTGCTCAAGAAGGCCTAGGACTTTAGTTCCAGGTAGGCTTCTTTTACAGTGTATTGCTAGTAACCCAAAATGTGGTCCAAAGGGAAAGCAATCCATTCCATTATCCATTCTGTTGTTGTCAATTCTCCTTTCTCTCCTTCTCATTAGTCAGCCAGTCTGTCGGTGAGTCATCAAGTGAGCCAACAACATTTGTGGATTTGGACTTTGTATACATTAGAAACCCCTCCCTTTAGAGGTAGGTATAATTTCTCTAACCTAATCGGTCAGTGTGTATGTGATTGGGTAATGTTCCTAAAGTGACCTCACACAAAGCCATTCCCTTCATACTCATTGGGCATATAATGAAGAGGGAAATCTGATGGAAGTAACGTCTGCACCAGGTTTCCCTCCCGTGTAATGTGATGTCATCTTAGATAATTGTACATTAAGCAATTGTGGTTTTCTCAAACTTTGTGTTCCTCTGGTCATGATACTAATTAGTTCATCAGATTGCTGTCACTTACATAAATTCAATGATGATTTCAGCACAACATGCTATATGCGTGTTTCAGATTTTTAGGTATTACAATCTGATACTTTCACACAAAAATATTATTTCCCTCTTTGAGTACCGGGCTCGCCAGGAAGGTTGCTAGGCTATATGAATCAGTAACATGCAATGTTTCTGCGCAAGAATATCTACATTCGTCTAATTGGCATAATTAAACAATTATCAAAGAAATATTGTTTTACATTCAGCTGGTAGAGCTTTTCACCCTGAACAATTGGCAATATGGTATCAAATTCCTTTGTGGCTTAGAGCTGTGGCGTTTATGACCCAGAGAGTCATGTCATCATGGCACAGGTCTTTGGAAATCCAGCTCCCTGCTTCATACGTGATTACAGCCACTTTCTGTCACTGTAGCCAAACTCCTGGTCTCCGAAGGTGTGATTCACATCCTTCTATGAAGACCTGGTTCATGGGAAGATCTGTATTTCTTGGAGAGCTGACCACCGAAGGCGACTTCTCCGAGCAAAGTAGTTGTATTTTTAAGGGGTTTTAACCTAGGCCCTGTGGCATGTGGAAGCTGTAAGAGGAAGCATTTGTGTTTATTACCCAGACCGGTTTCTGAGAACAAGGCAAACAATCAGCGTCGTAAGGTTTTCTGGTTGCACTTCAAAGCCTGGGTTTCCCTTCTTTGAAGCAAACCACCCCTCCTGTTTCTGTCGCTGGTGGGAAGGAATGCAATTTCTGCCTCCTAGGTCTGAGAAATCTGAGGGTGTTCTCCTGAAGCCACTCTATCCTCTTCTCAGGTGGCCAGGGAAAGGCCATTGCTCCTTGATCCCGACACTGGGTGTGGAGAAGTTAGGGAGGATCACCTGGGTGGAGGGTCCTCTGAGTCTGGGAGTGGGGCACCATTAGGTGAGACATGGAACCGCCCCCTTACCCTAATTGTGACAAATATGAACCTTCCCCAATCTTATTGTAAGGCCTCTATCCTCATATCCCCCCATATTAACAGCTGAAAGTACTGGGACGAGGAAGAGGAGACAACAGGTCTCATTATGAGGTTGGCGGTAGCCCGCCTACCGACCGAACTCGAAACTCCGAATCCGCAGCCTGACTTCCCGGTGCCACGGGGACATTACAAATCCGGTGAAGCAGGAAGTCAGGCGGGGGACTCAGTAAGTCCCCATTCCTGTGGAGTCCAGTATGACTCCACGGGAATGGGGACTCACAAGCACTGGCACCGTTGCTGATGGTGCCGGTGCTTCCATGACAACTCTGCCTACCAGGGCCATTGCGCCCAGCAGGCTCAGACATTCCGGGTGAGGTGGCCCCGGCAGGCAGAATTGTAGTGTGGCGGTCCAGAAACGAGGGCGCCGGTAAGCTTGCCGGCACCTTGTTTCCATTCCGCCACACTCGTAATGAGCCCCTGAGAGTGATGAACACTACACCTTTTCACCACTTAGGTACTGAAACGACGAAGATGCCTTTAAAGAACGGTGAGGGTCAGGCATGTCCTCTTAAACAGGGTTGGGCAAATCTAATTAGAGGTCCTCACCTGCAGCCTGTCAAAGGGCTGCAGGTGTATAAAGGGAAACCACTGAGGAGACAAAATGAGCAGTAGCAGGGAGGCCTGTAGAGGAGAAACCAGGGGACCCTTTCCATGTGGAAGCCGCCGTGGTGGGACCTGAGGTGTGACCAGGACGCCAACAGAGATTCCCGATGTGTGGGCGCCTCCGTAGGGAGTCAGAGCAGCTGGTAGCTGCTAACGAGCACCAATCAAAGGGAAGACGCTGTCCGCCTCCATCCCATGGCTTCAAAGTTGCCGGCGCCAGCAGAAGTGAAAGCGACAGGTGAGCGGGGCTTGCTGAAGTCGTAGCACCAACCTGGGAAGCTGGGAAGAGAAGAAAGAGCCACCGGAGGAATACGCCGCAACCTGATGAGTGCTGGTGAAAAGACACTCCTCAGACAAACCTGAGACACTTATTAAGCAACTAGAGTGGTCAATTAGAAGGGAAATTAATCTCAAATGACATGCCTCTACACTAGCTCAGTACCACTGAGCCCAAAGAATCTCACAAGGTTTAGGAATAGCACTGGAACCAACCTTATGTAAAGAGAATCCTGCTTTTGTTAAATGTTGCAGGCAAATATTGAATAAATGTTTGCTTGATCTTATTCTCCTAACTACAGAGGAATTATCACATAGTTTCAATACATTAGACGAAGAGATTAATGACATCAAGAAATCACTAAATTCATCCCTGACGCAGGACCAGATTCAGAGTTTATTGGAAGAGACTAATGTAAAATTGGATAAATATAAGAAGGAATTGGAGGCAAAAAAGATGAGGAAATTAAGGGGAGACAGACAAGTCTTCAAACTGGACATAGTTCATAGTTGGCAGGAATACTACCCACAAAAAACATCCAGATTAAACCATCAACCAGGTAGGAAACCACGACACCAGAGGGATAACACCACAGAGACTGCATCTTCTGAAGCCTCCAGTGGGGAATTGGATAGTGTGCCAGAAGATGGAGCAGAAGCAACAGGAGAGGGTTTGCAAACAGAGTCAGCTTCGATTGAAGCACCAGCCTCCGCAACCGGTAGACTAGTATCTTTTACATTTTTTTAACTTTTTTTATCTAAAGTTGTTTTTAGCCGATTAATCAACTTTACAACACTTTTTAAAAGGAACATTAAAAAAGGAATATCAAAATTAAATAATGTTTTTTTCTTTTGAAACTTTTACACAGCAATATACAAAATCCTTAAGTATGACAAAGTACAATTACATTCATCAACCATGAGAATGAGAAGCAGAAATAAAATATCTCAAAACGTCTTAGATTGCATCATACCGTGAACAGCGCCTCTTAGAATCTTTTTATGGTCACATACACTGGTGTTTGATTTGTGGAAAAGAATACATTCCATCTATCGTTTAGGTCAAGGGTTCGATATTGCTGACATTATTTATATAAGAAAAATTCTCGCTCTCTCGACACCCCTGGACAATCTATGAATACATGTCGAAGAGTTTCTTTCAGTTCTAGGTTTCCACAAAATCGACAAAAGTCTAGTGACTTGCTGACTACTTTTTTCGCTTAGCCATTAACGATCAAGTGGGCCATAAATGAAATCTGAATCGCAATATGGCTGAGCGAAGTGACACAGAAGAAGATCGAATTAGATAAGGTTCACAATGATCACATTTTTTGACTGCAAATGGATTATCTCTAAAGTCTTTATATGAGGCACATGATTCTCTAGTTTGAATCCAGTGATAAAGATATCGTATTTTTTTGGCTCTCTCAGGATTTTCAAATAAAGTTTGCAATGATATGTCTGCTGCAGACATTAAATCATAAATAGTTTTACACCAGTTAGTAGGAAAGCAATGTGCTGATTTCAACATGTACGAGGCAAGAGAGAACAGTAAAGTGTTAGGGTTATTTGCCAGAACACATTTTCTTAACAGATCACACTACCACCACTTGTCAAGATTAGTCAGGCGAGTACAAAGGCAGCGAATATGGCAAGGGAAATGTGCACCCAGGAACTACGACTCAGGTATGCTAGAACCCAGGAGTGCAAATAGAGTGTGACATCAAAACCAATATATGAAAAGGGATGTGGGGTAAGCACCTGACCGCGAGGAAAGTCGGCAAGCGCCTTACCCCCAATTGCTGTTACAGGTACTGACAGCGCTAAACCCACGTGGAGGGCAAGCAATGACAGGATCTGTGTACTAACACTCTTGATGGTATTACATAAGGGAACTTAAGAACTGTACTCACGAGGACGAGATAAACCTCTTGAATGTCAGCTAGCCCACGAATCCTGTAGAAGAAACTGGGACCCCGAAAGGCTAGAACAGCAATGGAAGGAAAACTAAATACCTAAGTGGGAATAGTGTTTACAAAATAGTGAGGAAAACATAAGCATTCACACAGGAGCTAGCTACTACCGCACACCACACCTAATAATCAAAGGGAAAATAAATGCAGAAGTGCAGTGGAAAACATGGAATGGATCCTCTAGAAAGTAAGGATCAGGAGCAGGGAAAAAACAAAATAACCTATGCAAACTTCTCCCTACCCCTCCAAGGAAAAGACAGGAAACTAAACTAAGAGGAAGGCTAAGGCAAATGGGTAACAGCAGCAAAGGACAGAGTCAAAGAAATATAGAACACAGACAAACTGGGCTGCATCTAAAAGGGGAAAGCACTGAGAATTGCTGCCTGCAAACAGAGGAAGACAAAAAGGGAAATCAAGGGAGCAGAAATCAATTAGCGCATGAATCCGAAATTCAGGGCGGAGGAAACAAGAAAACAGGAACAAGGAAGTAGGTACAAAGGCAAAGAACCAGGAACCAGGGACTAGTCAAAAACAGGAACACTGCAAACGATGACCAGCGCTGGACTGAAGTAAGACTGAGGCTTTTAAAGCTGCTTAACGAGCACACGCCTCGGGTGTGCTGATTGCTGCACCTGCCGCCACAGCTGTTACCTATCCTCCACCCAACCTTGTGTTGCAAGGGTGGAGGTGGAGCAGTGGGCCAGGCATTCTGGGAAGCATAGTCATTTGGTTAAAGAAGCATGCTGGCTGCCAAAAACCTGGAATGGATCCGGAAGGGAAGTAGCTGGGAAAATAGGGATTTAGCGCTCCCAAATCATCACAGCACTGTAGCATAAAGTTCGGAGAAAAAGTCCAGTAGGGAATAAACCCCAAATCATGCCCCCAAATGGTGGGAACGGGAGTGAAGGGAGCGAGTCGTGACAGTATACCCCCTCCTAAGGCCGGCTTCGGGTGCCCGCCACCCGCACGAGACATCTTCTTTCCATGATGGGAGTGCTTTTTCTTTGGAGGTGGCACTGATGGAAATGGTGGCCTGTGGGCAAAGGCAGATGGACTTCCATGATAGGAGTGCTTTGTCTTTGGAGGTGGTACTGATGGAAACAGTGGCTTCTGGTGAGGAAGAGACTCATGGTTCGAAGAAAGGCATGAAGGACCTGCAGGACCAGAAGCAGAGTTGGAAGGTCCAGGAAGCTCAGTCACTGGGAGTGGACCCTTATAAGTCTTTGAGGAGGGAGGCAGGCTGGTGCAACATGCCTTAGGCAATGGTAGAAGCTCTGTTAGCCTTTCTGCCGAGAGTGGACATGCGGGAGGTGAGGAAAATGCTGGCTTCAGGAAAGGTTTATGCTCAGCCATTAGAGAAGGTGGTGGCTGAGGTAGAGGTTCAGATTTCCTTCTGTCATCCATCTGGGAAAAGGCTTGTGGTTGAAAGTGACTAAGGTTTGACTGCACATGTTCCACGCCTTGGAGACCTGAAAGTCCAATGGGTTGTACAAGGCTAGTACTCCTGGTGACAGTCGTGTAGCCACTTTGTTTCACGTGGGATACAACAGCAGGGATGTTTGGCATACTGATAGGAGTGATAGACGCAGTACTTGGTATTTCAGGCAGACTCGCAGAAGGAGCAATAACAGACACATCTTGAACTGCAGCAGTCATTCCCTTCCTTTGGCTACTAGCACCCGACTGGTGCTTCTTGGCGGAATTCTGTTGCACAAGTCCTGTAGGTAATACGCCGGTCTGCACCACCCCTTGTGCACACCCAAGTGAGTGGTTCTGACTCACCACTTGGTCCAGCTTGATGACTCTGAAGCGGGAGCTGGCAAAAGTCTCAAACTCTGATGCTGCATCTTTAGGAGGCTCTGATGCTAAAGTGAAGCAGTTGGGAGAATCGTCTTGTGGAAAAGGCAGGCATTCTGGTGCTCCTCCTGAAGCAAAAGAAAGGCAGGCTAGACGTTCATCGACTGTAAATGGTTGGGATTCAGGAGGAATCGCTGGAGCAGAAGAAAATACAGCAGAATCTGATGGTGTAGACAGGTATACCTCTGATATTGGCAGCGAGGCTATGCAGGATACAGGCGTCTCATGAACTGAAGGCAAATACTCAGTATACTCCGGGACTGAAGACATGCTTTTTTGATGGACTACCGGAGGCTCTAAAGCTGAAGGATGATCTGCAGGATGAGTCACTGTAGCTGAAGACAGGCAGGTCAGGGGAAACCTTGAGGCTGAAGGCATGCAAGCTGGAGCAATCTCGGTTGCTGGATACAAACATGTCCAGGTCTTTGGGACTGGCTCTTGAGTAAATGGCAGACATGGCAGCGGTTCATTGGTTGAAGACAGGTGTGCCAAAGATGACTGCAGGGCTGTGGATTGAATCATAGAAGAGTCAATGGTTGTAGGAGGACAGACAGAAGTCTCAGAAGTTGACAGACCCATCGGTGGCTCAGGAATGAAGGGCACCTTTAGGGCAGTAGACTCCTTGGCACCAGTAACCAAAGACTGAGCTGTACCCTTGCAGTCCCTTTCTTTAGTGGGTGACACAGAGTCTTTTTCTTTGTGGAAGTCAAAATCAATCAGTGGAATCACCATAGTAAAGTCTCTGTTAATCAGGATTTCGTCTATTGTCCATTCCTCTGTTTTAGCTTCTGAAAGAGGCAGATTATCAATCAACAGTTCAGGAACCGCCTGACGGTTCTTTGGTTCAGTATACTGTGGAATGAGTCCATCAGAACATGAAATCTGTACTGTCTCTGACTGTTCGTATTGATCAGAAGTGGCAGAAGGAAGAGTGAACCCAGAGGTAACATTGTTTTCCACATCAGCTTTAACATCTACTTCAGTCTCAGCAGCTGTATCAAGAGCAGGGCCTAAGCCTACGGTAGTGACTGAATCTGTGTATGCCACCATTGTGGATTGTGTTTGGAAATCAGAAGCTTGTATGTGTGCTAGCTCAGAATTATGACAAACTGCTACACAGGGTATTTTTGGTAAAGGAGTGGCTTGTAACTCTTCCGCTAACTGCAATCCCTGATAAACAGCAGAACGATTGTTAGAACCTGTGCCTAGATTAAGCGCTGTGCTAGACGAAAGACCTTCACTCCCAATAGATCTAATATATCGACAAATATCATGGTTTACCAAAGTCTCTGCACTCAGGGGCTGAACAGTGTTCACTTCCTCCACATCAACAGATAAAGTCTGAGGTGTATTCAGTAAAGAGTGTAAGGTTTTATTTTCCTCTTGTGCAGAAATGAGTTCTTGTCTTAACTCCTCAAGTTTAGCTCTTAGCATGCCCTGCATTAACTGTACATCACTATCAGTAGGCACAGGGGGAAGCATAGTGGCATCAGGGCTGGATCCTGCACTAGCAATCTGGATGTGCATCGATTGTACATTGTCCTCTACTGCTTGCAGGTTCTGTGATTTATAGTTTATCTTTCCAACTTGGTCTGTGTTTCCCTTAAACAAACTATTGACATTAGACCTCTTGGCATTAGGGACTACAGTATGTACCTGTGCAACGGAGTATGCGTTAGACTGAGGGTAGAAAACAGAAGTTATGCAAGAAACCCCTCCATTCTTTATGTTGGTATCATGAAACTGTTCTATCTGAGGTGAAGCACAACTGGAATCATGGGGTTCAACAACAGAGGTACTCTCGTATAATAAGTCTAACAGTGTGTTGTTTTCTGCGGCTAAGGCTTGTGCTGACATAAAATCGGGATCAAAACCAAAGATAGAACTAGGATCAGGCCATGTAGGATGTGCCATCCTATGGGAAAAATACTTTGCACGTAAATGCCCATTCGTGACAAGGAGTTCATTGGAGTCAGGACTAGTGATTTGATTGTCACAGGTAAATGTAGGAGAAGCTTTCTGTACAAACTTGTTAGAGGCCTTGCTGCCTTTCTTTCTTAAACTTGCCATATTCAATGGGAATTTTGGGCTGGTCATACTGTCAAGATTAGTCAGGCGAGTACAAAGGCAGCGAATATGGCAAGGGAAATGTGCACCCAGGAACTACGACTCAGGTATGCTAGAACCCAGGAGTGCAAATAGAGTGTGACATCAAAACCAATATATGAAAAGGGATGTGGGTAAGCACCTGACCGCGAGGAAAGTCGGCAAGCGCCTTACCCCCAATTGCTGTTACAGGTACTGACAGCGCTAAACCCACGTGGAGGGCAAGCAATGACAGGATCTGTGTACTAACACTCTTGATGGTATTACATAAGGGAACTTAAGAACTGTACTCACGAGGACGAGATAAACCTCTTGAATGTCAGCTAGCCCACGAATCCTGTAGAAGAAACTGGGACCCCGAAAGGCTAGAACAGCAATGGAAGGAAAACTAAATACCTAAGTGGGAATAGTGTTTACAAAATAGTGAGGAAAACATAAGCATTCACACAGGAGCTAGCTACTACCGCACACCACACCTAATAATCAAAGGGAAAATAAATGCAGAAGTGCAGTGGAAAACATGGAATGGATCCTCTAGAAAGTAAGGATCAGGAGCAGGGAAAAAACGAAATAACCTATGCAAACTTCTCCCTACCCCTCCAAGGAAAAGACAGGAAACTAAACTAAGAGGAAGGCTAAGGCAAATGGGTAACAGCAGCAAAGGACAGAGTCAAAGAAATATAGAACACAGACAAACTGGGCTGCATCTAAAAGGGGAAAGCACTGAGAATTGCTGCCTGCAAACAGAGGAAGACAAAAAGGGAAATCAAGGGAGCAGAAATCAATTAGCGCATGAATCCGAAATTCAGGGCGGAGGAAACAAGAAAACAGGAACAAGGAAGTAGGTACAAAGGCAAAGAACCAGGAACCAGGGACTAGTCAAAAACAGGAACACTGCAAACGATGACCAGCGCTGGACTGAAGTAAGACTGAGGCTTTTAAAGCTGCTTAACGAGCACACGCCTCGGGTGTGCTGATTGCTGCACCTGCCGCCACAGCTGTTACCTATCCTCCACCCAACCTTGTGTTGCAAGGGTGGAGGTGGAGCAGTGGGCCAGGCATTCTGGGAAGCATAGTCATTTGGTTAAAGAAGCATGCTGGCTGCCAAAAACCTGGAATGGATCCGGAAGGGAAGTAGCTGGGAAAATAGGGATTTAGCGCTCCCAAATCATCACAGCACTGTAGCATAAAGTTCGGAGAAAAAGTCCAGTAGGGAATAAACCCCAAATCATGCCCCCAAATGGTGGGAACGGGAGCGAAGGGAGCGAGTCGTGACACCACTGGCATCTAATGGACATCTAATGGACATCTAATGGGCATCTAATGGCCTAATCTAATATTAGGCCAATTTCATGCCGTATAAGTACGATTGGCATACACTTGGGTAGATTAAGGACTCTCCTCCAATATCTTCCTTCTAATTTTTGTAGCATGGTTTTGTCCACTCTCAACAATGTTTCTAGACCATATAGAAGTACTGGTACAGTCTTCTGGTTGTAATAGGTGATCACTGTTTTTATAGATAATTTACCATATTTACGCAATATCAGTTTTGATTGCGAAATTGCGGTTGTTAATTTGCATTCCTAAATATGTGTACTGGGTAACCACATCTATCTTGGAACCTTGTAGGACCCACTTATATCTGTTGGAACTCTTTTCTCGGGCATTACAGACCATGATTTTAGTCTTCTTAACATTCACTGTGAGCTGATTGACATTGATGTACATGGACAAAGCATGTAATAGGTTTTGTAAGCCGGTAGTTGTCTTGGAGATCAGAATCAAATTGTCGGCGTATGATAACGCCTGCAATTTCTCCTGACCCAAACTTGGAGCATCTGAAGTTAGATTCTGAAAGATCTCCGGCAAGTCATCAATAAAGAAATTAAAGAGGGCGGAGGCAAGGATACATCCCTGTCTCAGCCCTCTTTTGGTCCACATAATGGAGCTGACAGCAGTCCCTCGATGTTCAATCTCACCTGAAGTGAGGTCTCAGTATGTAGTTCGTGTATAATGTCCACGATAGTGTTTGGGCATTCTGCCCTCTGCAGTTTAAGAATCAACAGCTCACTGGACATGTAATCGAA